>NC_133739.1:6195502-6883002 GCF_048934315.1 Petromyzon marinus | reverse complement strand
GACTCACAGACAACTCCACTCACAGACAACTCGACTTACAGACAACTCGACTTACAGACAACTCGACTCACAGACAACTCGACTTACGGACAACTCGACTCACACACAACTCGACTCACAGACAACTCGACTCACAGACAACTCGACTCACAGACAACTCGACTCACAGACAACTCGACTTACAGACAGCTCGACTCACACACAACTCGACTTACAGACAACTCGACTTACAGACAACTCGACTTACAGACAACTCAACTTATACACAACTCGACTTACAGACAACTCGACTTACAGACAACTCGACTTACAGACAACTCGACTCACAGACAACTCGACTTACGAACGACCCAGACCTCTGGAAGCCAACCCGTTCGTGATTTCTGGGCTCCCGCCTGAACCCACATTGCAACCCATGGACCCCCAGTGACACGGCAGCTGTTCATACCGCACCGTTTAAAGGTGAATGGTTGTTTTCTTACAAGACGATCGATGACTTTGTAATTTAAAGGATGATGATGATCGTGATAGTGGTAGTGGTGTTGTCGATAAACATTTGACGACGTGGGTGTTACGTCGCAAGCGTCCGATTGCTTAAGGTTGTCTGGCTGAAGCTACGAATGTCCTCGCGATGATGGTGGTGGTGACGATGATGGTGATGATATCAGCCAATTAAAGATGATATCAGCCACGTGGGTCTCCGTTGTGTCTATGTGGGTTTTCATGGATCTCCGTGGGTCTCTGGGTCTCTGTGGGTTTCTGTGGGTTTCTGTGGGTCTGTGTGGGTTTCTGTGGGTCTCTGTGCGTCTCTGTGGGTCTCTATAGGTCTCTGGGTCTTTATGGGTCTCTATGGGTCTATTTGGTTCTATATGGGTCTCTATGGGACTCTGCGGGTCTATGAGGGTCTCTATGGGTCTCTGTGGCTCTATGTGAATCTCTATGGGTCTCTGTGGGTCTATATGGGTCTCTGTGGGTTTCTGTGGATCTCTGTGGGTCTTTGTGGGTCTATGTGGGTTCTACAGTAGTGTCTACTGACTCTACAGTAGTTTCTACTGACTCTATAGTAGTATCTACTGACTCTACAGTAGTAACTACTGACTCTACAGTAGTATCTACTGACTTTACAGTAGTATCTACTGACTCTATAGTAGTATCTATTGACTCTACAGTAGTATATACTGACTCCATAGTAGTATCTACTGACTCTACAGGAGTATCTAATTACTCTACAGTAGTATCTACTGACTCTACAATAGTACCTACTGACTCTATAGTAGTATCTACAGACTCTATAGTAGTATCTACTGACTCTACAGTAGTATCTACTGACTCTACAGTAGTATCTACTGACTCTACAATAGAATCTACTGACTCTACAGTAGTATCTACTGACTCTATAGTAGTGTCTACTGACTCTATAGTAGTATATACTAACTCTATAGTAATATATACTGACTCTATAGTAGTATCTAATGACTCTACAGTAGTATCTACTGACTCTACAGTAGTATCTAGTGACTCTATAGTAGCATCTACTGACTCTATAGTAGTATCTACTGACTCTATAGTAGTATCAACTGACACTACAGTAGTATCTACTGACTCTACAGTAGCATATACTGACTCTACAGTAGTATCTACTGACTCTACAATAGTATCTACTGAGTCTACAGTAGTAACTACAGACTCTATAGTAGTATCTACTGACTCTATAGTAGTATCTACTGACACTACAGTAGTAACTACTGACTCTATAGTAGTATCTACTTACTCTACAGTAGTAACTCCAGACTATATAGTAGTATCTAGTGACTCTACAGTAGTATCTACTGACTCTACAGTAGTATCTACTGACACTACAGTAGTAACTACTGACTCTATAGTAGTATCTACTGACTCTACAGTAGTATCTACTGACTCTACAATAGTATCTACTGACACTATAGTAGTATCTACTGACTCTATAGTAGTATCTACTGACACTACAGTAGTAACTACTGACTCTATAGTTGTATCTACTGACTCTACAGTAGTATCTACTGACTCTATAGTAGTATCTACTGACTCTACAGTAGTATATACTGACTCCATAGTAGTATCTACTGACTCTACAGTAGTATCTAGTGACTCTATAGTAGTATCTACTGACTCTACAGTAGTATCTACTGAATCTACAGTAGTATCTACTGACTCTACAGTAGTATCTAATGACTCTACAGTAGTATCTACTGACTCTACAGTAGTATCTAGTGACTCTATAGTAGCATCTACTGACTCTATAGTAGTATCTACTGACTCTATAGTAGTATCAAATGACACTACAGTAGTATCTACTGACTCTACAGTAGCATATACTGACTCTACAGTAGTATCTACTGACTCTACAATAGTATCTACTGAGTCTACAGTAGTAACTACAGACTCTATAGTAGTATCTACTGACTCTATAGTAGTATCTACTGACACTACAGTAGTAACTACTGACTCTATAGTAGTATCTACTTACTCTACAGTAGTAACTCCAGACTATATAGTAGTATCTAGTGACTCTACAGTAGTATCTACTGACTCTACAGTAGTATCTACTGACACTACAGTAGTAACTACTGACTCTATAGTAGTATCTACTGACTCTACAGTAGTATCTACTGACTCTACAATAGTATCTACTGACACTATAGTAGTATCTACTGACTCTATAGTAGTATCTACTGACACTACAGTAGTAACTACTGACTCTATAGTTGTATCTACTGACTCTACAGTAGTATCTACTGACTCTATAGTAGTATCTACTGACTCTACAGTAGTATATACTGACTCCATAGTAGTATCTACTGACTCTACAGTAGTATCTAGTGACTCTATAGTAGTATCTACTGACTCTACAGTAGTATCTACTGAATCTACAGTAGTATCTACTGACTCTACAGTAGTATCTACTGACTCTATAGTAGTATCTACTGACTCTATAGTAGTATCTACTGACTCTATAGTAGTATCTACTGACTCTACAGTAGTATCTACTGACTCTATAGTATCAGGCTTCTCTAGGCCTTTTCAGGCTAGGCTAGGTCAGGCCTCTCTAGGCCTCTTTAGGCTAGGCTAGGTCAGGCTTCTCTAGGCCTCTTCAGGCTAGGCTAGGTCAGGCTTCACTAGGCCTCTTCAGGCTAGGCTAGGTCAGGCTTCTCTAGGCCTCTTCAGGCTAGGCTAGGTCAGGCTTCTCTAGGCCTCTTCAGGCTAGGCTAGGTCAGGCCTCTCTAGGCCTCTTCAGTCTAGGCTAGGTCAGGCCTACTCTAGGCCTCTTCAGGGTAGGCTAGGTCAGGCTTCTCTAGGCCTCTTCAGGCTAGACTAGGTCAGGCATTTCTAGGCCTCTTCAGGCTAGGCTAGGTCAGGCTTCTCTAGGCCTCTTCAGGCTAGGCTAGGTCAGGCTTCTCTAGGCCTCTTCAGGCTAGGCTAGGTCAGGCTTCTCTAGGCCTCTTCAGGCTAGGCTAGGTCAGGCCTCTCTAGGCCTCTTCAGGCTAGGTCAGGCCTCTCTAGGTCTCTTCGGGCTAGGCTAGGTCTGGCTTCTCTAGGCCTTTTCAGGCTAGGCTAGGTCAGGCCTCTCTAGGCCTCTTCAGGCTAGGTCAGGCTTCTCTAGGCCTCTTAAGGCTAGGCTAGTTCAGGCCTCTCTAGGCCTCTTCAGGCTAGGCTAGGTCAGGCCTCTCTAAGCCTCTTCAGGCTAGGCTAGGTCAGGCCTATAGGCCTCTTCAGACTAGGCTAGGTCAGGCTACTCTAGGCCTCTTCAGGCTAAGCTGGGTCAGGCCTCTCTAGGCCTCTTCAGACTAGGCTAGGTCAGGCTACTCTAGGCCTCTTCAGGCTAGGCTGTCAGGCTCCTCTAGGCCTCTTCAGGCTAGGCTAGGTCAGGCCTCTAGGCCTCTTCAGACTAGGCTAGGTCAGGCTACTCTAGGCCTCTTCAGGCTAGAATAGGTCAGGCTTCTCTAGGCCCCTTCAGGCTAGGCTAGGTCAGGCTTCTCTAGGCCTCTTCAGACTAGGCTAGGTCAGGCCTCTCTAGGTCTCTTCAGGCTAGCCTAGGTCAGGCTTCTCTAGGCCTCTTCAGGCTAGGTCAGGCTTCTCTAGGCCTCTTCAGGCTAGGCTAGGTCAGGCTTCTCTAGGCCTATTCAGGCTAGGCTAGGTACGGCCTCTCTAGGCCTCTTCAGCTAGGCTAGGTCAGGCTTCTCTAGGCCTCTTCAGGCTAGGCTAGGTCAGGCCTCTCTAGGCCTCTTCAGGCTAGGCTAGGTCAGGCTTCTCTAGGCCTCTTCAGGCTAGGTCAGGACTCTCTAGGCCTCTTCAGGCTAGGCTAGGTCAGGCTTCTCTAGGCCTCTTCAGGCTAGGCTAGGTCAGGCTTCTCTAGGCCTCTTCAGGCTAGGCTAGGTCAGGCCTATAGGCCTCTTCAGACTAGACTAGGTCAGGCTACTCTAGGCCTCTTCAGGCTGGGCTAGGTCAGGCTTCTCTAGGCCTCTTCAGGCTAGGTCACGCTTCTCTAGGCCTCTTCAGGCTAGGCTAGGTCAGGCCTCTCTAGGCCTCTTAATGCTAGGCTAGGTCAGGCCGTTCTAGGCCTCTTCAGACTACGCTAGGTCAGGTCTCTCTAGGCCTCTTCAGGCTAGTCTAGGTCAGGCCTCTCTAGGCCTCTTTAGGCTAGGCTAGGTCAGGCTTCTCTAGGCCTCTTCAGGCTAGGCTAGGTCGGGCTTCTATAGGCCTCTTCAGGCTAGTCTAGGTCAGGCCTCTCTAGGCCTCTTTAGGCTAGGCTAGGTCAGGCTTCTCTAGGCCTCTTCAGACTACGCTAGGTCAGGTCTCTCTAGGCCTCTTCAGGCTAGTCTAGGTCAGGCCTCTCTAGGCCTCTTTAGGCTAGGCTAGGTCAGGCCTCTCTAGGCCTCTTCATGCTAGGTTAGGCTTCTCTAGGCCTCTTCAGGCTAGGATAGGTCAGGCCTCTCTAGGCCTCTTCAGGCTAGGCTAGGTCAGGCCTACTCTAGGCCTCTTCAGGCTTCTCTACGCCTCTTCAGGCTAGGTCAGGCTTCTCTAGGCCTCTTCAGACTAGGCTAGGTAAGGCCTATCTAGGTCTCTTCAGGGTAGGCTAGGTCAGGCTTCTCTAGGCCTCTTCAGGCTAGACTAGGTCAGGCCTTTCTAGGCCTCTTCAGGCTAGGCTAGGTCAGGCTTCTCTAGGCCTCTTCAGGCTAGGCTAGGTCAGGCTTCTCTAGGCCTCTTCAGGCTAGGCTAGGTCAGGCCTCTCTAGGCCTCTTCAGGCTAGGTCAGGCCTCTCTAGGTCTCTTCAGGCTAGGCTAGGTCTGGCTTCTCTAGGCCTTTTTAGGCTAGGTTAGGCCTCTCTAGGCCTCTTCAGGCTAGGTCTGGCTTCTCTAGGCCTCTTCAGGCTAGTCTAGTAGCAGGCCTCTCTAGGCCTCTTCAGGCTATGCTAGGTCAGGACTCTCTAGGCCTAATCAGGCTAGGCTAGGTCAGGCCTAAAGGCCTCTTCAGACTAGACTATGTCAGGCTACTCTAGGCCTCTTCAGGCTGGGCTAGGTCAGGCTTCTCTAGGCCTCATCATGCTAGGCTAGGTCAGGCTTCTCTAGGCCTCTTCAGTCTAGGCTAGGTCAGGCTTCTCTAGGCCTCTTCAAACTAGGCTAGGTCAGACTTCTCTAGGCCTCTTCAGGCTAGTCTAGGTCAGGCCTCTCTAGGCCTCTTTAGGTTAGGCTAGGTCAGGCTTCTCTAGGCCTCTTCAGGCTAGGCTAGGTCAGGCTTCTCTAGGCCTCTTCAGGCTAGGTCAGGCCTCTCTAGGCCTCTTTAAGCTAGGCTAGGTCAGGCCTCTCTAGGCCTCTTCAGGCTAGGTCAAGCTTCTCTAGGCCTATTCAGGCTAGTCTAGTTCAGGCCTCTCTAGGCCTCTTCAGGCTAGGCTAGGTCAGGCCTCTCTAAGCCTCTTCAGGCTAGGCTAGGTCAGGTCTCTCTAGGCCTCTTCAGGCTAGGCTAGGTCAGGCCTCTCTAGGCCTCTTCATGCTAGGTCAGGCTTCTATAGGCCTCTTCAGGCTAGGCTAGGTAAGGCCTCTCTAGGCCTCTTCAGGCTAGGCTAGGTCAGGCTTCTCTAGGCATCTTCAGGCTAGGGCAGGCCTCTCTAGGCCTCTTCAGGCTAGGCTAGGCCAGGCCTACTCTAGGCCTCTGCAGGCTTCTCTAGGCCTCTTCAGGCTAGGTCAGGCTTCTCTAGGCCTCTTCAGGCTAGTCTAGTAGCAGGCCTCTCTAGGCCTCTTCAGGCTATGCTAGGTCAGGACTCTCTAGGCCTAATCAGGCTAGGCTAGGTCAGGCCTAAAGGCCTCTTCAGACTAGACTATGTCAGGCTACTCTAGGCCTCTTCAGGCTGGGCTAGGTCAGGCTTCTCTAGGCCTCATCATGCTAGGCTAGGTCAGGTCTCTCTAGGCCTCTTCAGGCTAGGCTAGGTCAGGCCTCTCCAGGCCTCTTCAGGCTAGGCTAGGTCAGGCTTCTCAAGGCCTCTTCCGGCTAGGCTAGGTCAGGCTTCTCTAGGCCTCATCATGCTAGGCTAGGTCAGGCTTCTCTAGGCCTCTTCAGGCTAGGCTAGGTCAGGCTTCTCTAGGCCTCTTCAAACTAGGCTAGGTCAGACTTCTCTAGGCCTCTTCAGGCTAGTCTAGGTCAGGCCTCTCTAGGCCTCTTTAGGCTAGGCTAGGTCAGGCTTCTCTAGGCCTCTTCAGGCTAGGCTAGGTCAGGCTTCTCTAGGCCTCTTCAGGCTAGGTCAGGCCTCTCTAGGCCTCTTTAGGCTAGGCTAGGTCAGGCCTCTCTAGGCCTCTTCAGGCTAGGTCAAGCTTCTCTAGGCCTATTCAGGCTAGTCTAGTTCAGGCCTCTCTAGGCCTCTTCAGGCTAGGCTAGGTCAGGCCTCTCTAAGCCTCTTCAGGCTAGGCTAGGTCAGGTCTCTCTAGGCCTCTTCAGGCTAGGCTAGGTCAGGCCTCTCTAGGCCTCTTCATGCTAGGTCAGGCTTCTATAGGCCTCTTCAGGCTAGGCTAGGTAAGGCCTCTCTAGGCCTCTTCAGGCTAGGCTAGGTCAGGCTTCTCTAGGCATCTTCAGGCTAGGTCAGGCCTCTCTAGGCCTCTTCAGGCTAGGCTAGGCCAGGCCTACTCTAGGCCTCTGCAGGCTTCTCTAGGCCTCTTCAGGCTAGGTCAGGCTTCTCTAGGCATCTTCAAACTAGGCTAGGTAAGGCCTCTCTAGGCCTCTTCAGGGTAGGCTAGGTCAGGCTTCTCTAGGCCTTTTCAGGCTAGACTAGGTCAGGCCTTTCTAGGCCTCTTCAGGCTAGGCTAGGTCAGGCTTCTCTAGGCCTCTTCAGGCTAGGCTAGGTCAGGCTTCTCTAGGCCTCTTCAGGCTAGGCTAGTTCAGGCCTCTCTAGGCCTCTTCAGGCTAGGCTAGGTCTGGCTTCTCTAGGCCTTTTCAGGCTAGATCAGGCTTCTCTAGGCCTCTTCAGGCTAGGTCAGGCTACTCTAGGCCTCTTCAGGCTAGGCTAGTTCAGGCCTCTCTAGGCCTCTTCAGGCTAGGCTAGGTCAGGCTTCTCTAGGCCTCTTCAAACTAGGCTAGGTCAGACTTCTCTAGGCCTCTTCAGGCTAGTCTAGGTCAGGCCTCTCTAGGCCTCTTTAGGCTAGGCTAGGTCAGGCTTCTCTAGGCCTCTTCAGGCTAGGCTAGGTCAGGCTTCTCTAGGCCTCTTCAGGCTAGGTCAGGCCTCTCTAGGCCTCTTTAGGCTAGGCTAGGTCAGGCCTCTCTAGGCCTCTTCAGGCTAGGTCAAGCTTCTCTAGGCCTCTTCAGGCTAGGTCAGGCTTCTCTAGGCCTCTTCAAACTAGGCTAGGTAAGGCCTCTCTAGGCCTCTTCAGGGTAGGCTAGGTCAGGCTTCTCTAGGCCTTTTCAGGCTAGACTAGGTCAGGCCTTTCTAGGCCTCTTCAGGCTAGGCTAGGTCACGCTTCTCTAGGCCTCTTCAGGCTAGGCTAGGTCAGGCTTCTCTAGGCCTCTTCAGGCTAGGCTAGGTCAGGCTTCTCTAGGCCTCTTCAGGCTAGGCTAGGTCAGGCCTCTCTAGGCCTCTTTAGGCTAGGTCAGGCCTCTCTAGGTCTCTTCAGGCTAGGCTAGGTCTGGCTTCTCTAGGCCTTTTCAGGCTAGATCAGGCTTCTCTAGGCCTTTTCAGGCTAGGTCAGGCTACTCTAGGCCTCTTCAGGCTAGGCTAGTTCAGGCCTCTCTAGGCCTCTTCAGGCTAGGCTAGGTCCGGCCTCTAGGCCTCTTCAGACTAGGCTAGGTCATGCTACTCTAGGCCTCTTCAGGCTAGAATAGGTCAGGCTTCTCTAGGCCTCTTCAGGCTAGGCTAGGTCAGGCTTCTCTAGGACTCTTCAGGCTAGGCTAGGTCAGGCTTCTCAAGGCCTCTTCAGGCTAGGCTAGGTCAGGCTTCTCTAGGCCTCTTCATGCTAGGCTAGCTCAGGCTTCTCTAGGCCTCTTCAGGCTAGGCTAGGTCAGGCTTCTCTAGGCCTCTTCAGGCTAGGCTAGGTCAGGCTTCTCTAGGCTTCTTCTGACTAGGCTAGGGCAGGCTTCTCTAGGCCTCTTCATGCTAGGCTAGGTCAGGATTCTCTAGGCCTCTTCAGGCTAGGCTAGGTCAGGCTTCTCTAGGCCTCTTCAGGCTAGGCTAGGTCAGGCTTCTCTAGGCCTCTTCAGGCTTCTCTAGGATTCTTCAGGCTAGTTCAAGCTCCTCTAGGCCTCTTCAGACTAGGCTAGGTAAGGCCTCTCTAGGCCTCTTCAGGGTAGGCTAGGTCAGGCTTCTCTAGGCCTCTTCAGGGTAGGCTAGGTCAGGCTTCTCTAGGCCTCTTCAGGCTAGGCTAGGTCAGGCTTCTCTAGGCCTCTTCAGGCTAGGCTAGGTCAGGCCTCTCTAGGCCTCTTCAAGCTAGGTCAGGCATCTCTAGGTCTCTTCAGGCTAGGCTAGGTCTGGCTTCTCTAGACCTTTTCAGGCTAGGCTAGGTCGGGCCTCTCTAGGCCTCTTCAAGCTAGGTCAGGCATCTCTAGGTCTCTTCAGGCTAGGCTAGGTCAGGCTTCTCTAGGCCTCTTCAGGCTAGGTCAGGCTTCTCTAGGCCTCTTCAGGCTAGGCTAGGTCAGGCTTCTCTAGGCCTATTCAGGCTAGGCTAGGTACGGCCTCTCTAGGCCTCTTCAGGCTAGGCTAGGTCAGGCTTCTCTAGGCCTCTTCAGGCTAGGCTAGGTCAGGCCTCTCTAGGCCTCTTCAGGCTAGGCTAGGTCAGGCTTCTCTAGGCCTCTTCAGGCTAGGTCAGGCCTCTCTAGGCCTCTTCAGGCTAGGCTAGGTCAGGCTTCTCTAGGCGTCTTCAGGCTAGGTCAGGACTCTCTAGGCCTCTTCAGGCTAGGCTAGGTCAGGCTTCTCTAGGCCTCTTCAGGCTAGGCTAGGTCAGGCTTCTCTAGGCCTCTTCAGGCTAGGCTAGGTCAGGCTTCTCTAGGCATCTTCAGGCTAGGTCAGGCCTCTCTAGGCCTCTTCAGGCTAGGCTAGGTCAGGCTTCTCTAGGCCTCTTCAGGCTAGGTCAGGCCTCTCTAAGCCTCTTCAGGCTAGGCTAGGTCAGGCTTCTCTAGGCCTCTTCAGGCTAGGCTAGGTCAGGCTTCTCTAGGCCTATTCAGGCTAGGCTAGGTACGGCCTCTCTAGGCCTCTTCAGGCTAGGCTAGGTCAGGCTTCTCTAGGCCTCTTCAGGCTCGGCTAGGTCAGGCCTCTCTAGGCCTCTTCAGGCTAGGCTAGGTTAGGCTTCTCTAGGCCTCTTCAGGCTAGGTCAGGCCTCTCTAGGCCTCTTCAGGCTAGGCTAGGTCAGGCTTCTCTAGGCGTCTTCAGCCTAGGTCAGGACTCTCTAGGCCTCTTCAGGCTAGGCTAGGTCAGGCTTTTCTAGGCCTCTTCAGGCTAGGCTGGGTCAGGCTTCTCTAGGCCTCTTCAAGCTAGGCTAGGTCAGGCTTCTCTAGGCATCTTCAGGCTAGGTCAGGCCTCTCTAGGCCTCTTCAGGCTAGGCTAGGGTCAGGCTTCTCTAGGCGTCTTCAGGCTAGGTCAGGCTTCTCTAGGCCTCTTCAGGTAGGCTAGGCCAGCCTTCTCTAGGCCTCTTCAGGCTAGGCTAGGTCAGGCCTCTCTAGGCCTCTTAATGCTAGGCTAGGTCAGGCCTCTCTAGGCCTCTTCAGACTAGGCTAGGTCAGGTCTCTCTAGGCCTCTTCAGGATAGGGTAGGTCAGGCCTCTCCAGGCCTCTTCAGGCTAGGCTAGGTCAGGCTTCTCAAGGCCTCTTCCGGCTAGGCTAGGTCAGGCTTCTCATGGCCTCTTCCGGCTAGGCTAGGTCAGGCTTCTCTAGGACTCTTCAGACTAGGCTAGGTCAGACTTCTCTAGGCCTCTTCAGGCTAGTCTAGGTCAGGCCTCTCTAAGCCTCTTTAGGCTAGGCTAGGTCAGGCTTCTATAGGCCTCTTCAGGCTAGGCTAAGTCAGGCTTCTCTAGGCCTCTTCAGGCTAGGCTAGGTCAGGCTTCTCTAGGCCTCTTCAGGCTAGGCTAGGTCAGGCCTATCTAGGCCTCTTCAGGCTAGGCTAGGTCAGGCTTCTCTAGGCCTCTTCAGGCTAGGTCAGGCCTCTCTAGGCCTCTTCAGGCTAGGCTAGGTCAGGCTTCTCTAGGCGTCTTCAGGCTAGGTCAGGACTCTCTAGGCCTCTTCAGGCTAGGCTAGGTCAGGCTTCTCTAGGCCTCTTCAGGCTAGGCTAGGTCAGGCTTCTCTAGGCCTCTTCAAGCTAGGCTAGGTCAGGCTTCTCTAGGCATCTTCAGGCTAGGTCAGGCCTCTCTAGGCCTCTTCAGGCTAGGCTAGGTCAGGCTTCTCTAGGCGTCTTCAGGCTAGGTCAGGACTCTCTAGGCCTCTTCAGGTTAGGCTAGGTCAGGCTTCTCTAGGCCTCTTCAGGCTAGGCTAGGTCAGGCTTCTCTAGGACTCTTCAGACTAGGCTAGGTCAGGCTTCTCTAGGCCTCTTCAGGTAGGCTAGGCCAGGCTTCTCTAGGCCTCTTCAGGCTAGGCTAGGTCAGGCCTCTCTAGGCCTCTTAATGCTAGGCTAGGTCAGGCCTCTCTAGGCCTCTTCAGACTAGGCTAGGTCAGGTCTCTCTAGGCCTCTTCAGGCTAGGCTAGGTCAGGCCTCTCCAGGCCTCTTCAGGCTAGGCTAGGTCAGGCTTCTCAAGGCCTCTTCCGGCTAGGCTAGGTCAGGCTTCTCTAGGCCTCTTCATGCTAGGCTAGGTCAGGCTTATCTAGGCCTCTTCAGGCTAGGCTAGGTCAGGCCTATAGGCCTCTTCAGGCTAGGTCAGGCTTCTCTAGACCTCTTCAGGCTAGGCTAGGGCAGGCTTCTCTAGGCCTATTCAGGCTAGGCTAGGTACGGCCTCTCTAGGCCTCTTCACGCTAGGCTAGGTCAGGCTTCTCTAGGCCTCTTCAGGCTAGGCTAGGTCAGGCCTCTCTAGGCCTCTTCAGGCTAGGCTAGGTTAGGCTTCTCTAGGCCTCTTCAGGCTAGGTCAGGCCTCTCTAGGCCTCTTCAGGCTAGGCTAGGTCAGGCTTCTCTAGGCGTCTTCAGGCTAGGTCAGGACTCTCTAGGCCTCTTCAGGCTAGGCTAGGTCAGGCTTTTCTAGGCCTCTTCAGGCTAGGCTGGGTCAGGCTTCTCTAGGCCTCTTCAAGCTAGGCTAGGTCAGGCTTCTCTAGGCATCTTCAGGCTAGGTCAGGCCTCTCTAGGCCTCTTCAGGCTAGGCTAGGTCAGGCTTCTCTAGGCCTCTTCAGGCTAGGTCAGGCCTCTCTAAGCCTCTTCAGGCTAGGCTAGGTCAGGCTTCTCTAGGCGTCTTCAGGCTAGGTCAGGACTCTCTAGGCCTCTTCAGGCTAGGTTAGGTCAGGCTTCTCTAGGCCTCTTCAGGCTAGGCTAGGTCAGGCTTCTCTAGGCCTCTTCAAGCTAGGCTAGGTCAGGCTTCTCTAGGCATCTTCAGGCTAGGTCAGGCCTCTCTAGGCCTCTTCAGGCTAGGTCAGGACTCTCTAGGCCTCTTCAGGCTAGGCTAGGTCAGGCTTCTCTAGGCCTCTTCAGGCTAGGCTAGGTCAGGCTTCTCTAGGCGTCTTCAGGCTAGGTCAGGACTCTCTAGGCCTCTTCAGGCTAGGCTAGGTCAGGCTTCTCTAGGCCTCTTCAGACTACGCTAGGTCAGGTCTCTCTAGGCCTCTTCAGGCTAGTCTAGGTCAGGCCTCTCTAGGCCTCTTTAGGCTAGGCTAGGTCAGGCCTCTCTAGGCCTCTTCATGCTAGGTTAGGCTTCTCTAGGCCTCTTCAGGCTAGGATAGGTCAGGCCTCTCTAGGCCTCTTCAGGCTAGGCTAGGTCAGGCCTACTCTAGGCCTCTTCAGGCTTCTCTACGCCTCTTCAGGCTAGGTCAGGCTTCTCTAGGCCTCTTCAGACTAGGCTAGGTAAGGCCTATCTAGGCCTCTTCAGGGTAGGCTAGGTCAGGCTTCTCTAGGCCTCTTCAGGCTAGACTAGGTCAGGCCTTTCTAGGCCTCTTCAGGCTAGGCTAGGTCAGGCTTCTCTAGGCCTCTTCAGGCTAGACTAGGTCAGGCCTTTCTAGGCCTCTTCAGGCTAGGCTAGGTCAGGCTTCTCTAGGCCTCTTCAGGCTAGGCTAGGTCAGGCTTCTCTAGGCGTCTTCAGGCTAGGTCAGGACTCTCTAGGCCTCTTCAGGCTAGGCTAGGTCAGGCTTCTCTAGGCCTCTTCAGACTACGCTAGGTCAGGTCTCTCTAGGCCTCTTCAGGTTAGTCTAGGTCAGGCCTCTCTAGGCCTCTTTAGGCTAGGCAAGGTCAGGCCTCTCTAGGCCTCTTCATGCTAGGTTAGGCTTCTCTAGGCCTCTTCAGGCTAGGATAGGTCAGGCCTCTCTAGGCCTCTTCAGGCTAGGCTAGGTCAGGCCTACTCTAGGCCTCTTCAGGCTTCTATACGCCTCTTCAGGCTAGGTCAGGCTTCTCTAGGCCTCTTCAGACTAGGCTAGGTAAGGCCTATCTAGGCCTCTTCAGGGTAGGCTAGGTCAGGCTTCTCTAGGCCTCTTCAGGCTAGACTAGGTCAGGCCTTTCTAGGCCTCTTCAGGCTAGGCTAGGTCAGGCTTCTCTAGGCCTCTTCAGGCTAGGCTAGGTCAGGCTTCTCTAGGCCTCTTCAGGCTAGGATAGGTCAGGCCTCTCTAGGCCTCTTCAGGCTAGGTCAGGCCTCTCTAGGTCTCTTCAGGCTAGGCTAGGTCTGGCTTCTCTAGGCCTTTTTAGGCTAGGTTAGGCCTCTCTAGGCCTCTTCAGGCTAGGTCAGGCTTCTCTAGGCCTCTTCAGGCTAGTCTAGTAGCAGGCCTCTCTAGGCCTCTTCAGGCTATGCTAGGTCAGGACTCTCTAGGCCTAATCAGGCTAGGCTAGGTCAGGCCTAAAGGCCTCTTCAGACTAGACTATGTCAGGCTACTCTAGGCCTCTTCAGGCTGGGCTAGGTCAGGCTTCTCTAGGCCTCTTCAGGTAGGCTAGGTCAGGCCTCTCTAGGCCTCTTAATGCTAGGCTAGGTCATGCTACTCTAGGCCTCTTCAGGCTAGAATAGGTCAGGCTTCTCTAGGCCTCTTCAGGCTAGGCTAGGTCATGCTACTCTAGGCCTCTTCAGGCTAGAATAGGTCAGGCTTCTCTAGGCCTCTTCAGGCTAGGCTAGGTCAGGCTTCTCTAGGACTCTTCAGGCTAGGCTAGGTCAGGCTTCTCAAGGCCTCTTCAGGCTAGGCTAGGTCAGGCTTCTCTAGGCCTCTTCATGCTAGGCTAGCTCAGGCTTCTCTAGGCCTCTTCAGGCTAGGCTAGGTCAGGCTTCTCTAGGCCTCTTCAGACTAGGCTAGGTCAGGCTTCTCTAGGCCTCTTCAGGCTAGGCTAGGTCAGGCTTCTCTAGGCTTCTTCTGACTAGGCTAGGGCAGGCTTCTCTAGGCCTCTTCATGCTAGGCTAGGTCAGGATTCTCTAGGCCTCTTCAGGCTAGGCTAGGTCAGGCTTCTCTAGGCCTCTTCAGGCTAGGCTAGGTCAGGCTTCTCTAGGCCTCTTCAGGCTTCTCTAGGATTCTTCAGGCTAGTTCAGGCTCCTCTAGGCCTCTTCAGACTAGGCTAGGTAAGGCCTCTCTAGGCCTCTTCAGGGTAGGCTAGGTCAGGCTTCTCTAGGCCTCAGGCTAGGCTAGGTCAGGCTTCTCTAGGCCTCTTCAGGCTAGGCTAGGTCAGGCTTCTCTAGGCCTCTTCAGGCTAGGCTAGGTCAGGCCTCTCTAGGCCTCTTCAAGCTAGGTCAGGCATCTCTAGGTCTCTTCAGGCTAGGCTAGGTCTGGCTTCTCTAGACCTTTTCAGGCTAGGCTAGGTCGGGCCTCTCTAGGCCTCTTCAAGCTAGGTCAGGCATCTCTAGGTCTCTTCAGGCTAGGCTAGGTCAGGCTTCTCTAGGCCTCTTCAGGCTAGGTCAGGCTTCTCTAGGCCTCTTCAGGCTAGGCTAGGTCAGGCTTCTCTAGGCCTATTCAGGCTAGGCTAGGTACGGCCTCTCTAGGCCTCTTCAGGCTAGGCTAGGTCAGGCTTCTCTAGGCCTCTTCAGGCTAGGCTAGGTCAGGCCTCTCTAGGCCTCTTCAGGCTAGGCTAGGTCAGGCTTCTCTAGGCCTCTTCAGGCTAGGTCAGGCCTCTCTAGGCCTCTTCAGGCTAGGCTAGGTCAGGCTTCTCTAGGCGTCTTCAGGCTAGGTCAGGACTCTCTAGGCCTCTTCAGGCTAGGCTAGGTCAGGCTTCTCTAGGCCTCTTCAGGCTAGGCTAGGTCAGGCTTCTCTAGGCCTCTTCAGGCTAGGCTAGGTCAGGCTTCTCTAGGCATCTTCAGGCTAGGTCAGGCCTCTCTAGGCCTCTTCAGGCTAGGCTAGGTCAGGCTTCTCTAGGCCTCTTCAGGCTAGGCTAGGTCAGGCCTATAGGCCTCTTCAGGCTAGGTCAGGCTTCTCTAGGCCTCTTCAGGCTAGGCTAGGTCAGGCTTCTCTAGGCCTATTCAGGCTAGGCTAGGTACGGCCTCTCTAGGCCTCTTCAGGCTAGGCTAGGTCAGGCTTCTCTAGGCCTCTTCAGGCTCGGCTAGGTCAGGCCTCTCTAGGCCTCTTCAGGCTAGGCTAGGTTAGGCTTCTCTAGGCCTCTTCAGGCTAGGTCAGGCCTCTCTAGGCCTCTTCAGGCTAGGCTAGGTCAGGCTTCTCTAGGCGTCTTCAGCCTAGGTCAGGACTCTCTAGGCCTCTTCAGGCTAGGCTAGGTCAGGCTTTTCTAGGCCTCTTCAGGCTAGGCTGGGTCAGGCTTCTCTAGGCCTCTTCAAGCTAGGCTAGGTCAGGCTTCTCTAGGCATCTTCAGGCTAGGTCAGGCCTCTCTAGGCCTCTTCAGGCTAGGCTAGGGTCAGGCTTCTCTAGGCGTCTTCAGGCTAGGTCAGGCTTCTCTAGGCCTCTTCAGGTAGGCTAGGCCAGCCTTCTCTAGGCCTCTTCAGGCTAGGCTAGGTCAGGCCTCTCTAGGCCTCTTAATGCTAGGCTAGGTCAGGCCTCTCTAGGCCTCTTCAGACTAGGCTAGGTCAGGTCTCTCTAGGCCTCTTCAGGATAGGGTAGGTCAGGCCTCTCCAGGCCTCTTCAGGCTAGGCTAGGTCAGGCTTCTCAAGGCCTCTTCCGGCTAGGCTAGGTCAGGCTTCTCATGGCCTCTTCCGGCTAGGCTAGGTCAGGCTTCTCTAGGACTCTTCAGACTAGGCTAGGTCAGACTTCTCTAGGCCTCTTCAGGCTAGTCTAGGTCAGGCCTCTCTAAGCCTCTTTAGGCTAGGCTAGGTCAGGCTTCTCTAGGCCTCTTCAGGCTAGGCTAAGTCAGGCTTCTCTAGGCCTCTTCAGGCTAGGCTAGGTCAGGCTTCTCTAGGCCTCTTCAGGCTAGGCTAGGTCAGGCCTCTCTAGGCCTCTTCAGGCTAGGCTAGGTCAGGCTTCTCTAGGCCTCTTCAGGCTAGGTCAGGCCTCTCTAGGCCTCTTCAGGCTAGGCTAGGTCAGGCTTCTCTAGGCGTCTTCAGGCTAGGTCAGGACTCTCTAGGCCTCTTCAGGCTAGGCTAGGTCAGGCTTCTCTAGGCCTCTTCAGGCTAGGCTAGGTCAGGCTTCTCTAGGCCTCTTCAAGCTAGGCTAGGTCAGGCTTCTCTAGGCATCTTCAGGCTAGGTCAGGCCTCTCTAGGCCTCTTCAGGCTAGGCTAGGTCAGGCTTCTCTAGGCGTCTTCAGGCTAGGTCAGGACTCTCTAGGCCTCTTCAGGTTAGGCTAGGTCAGGCTTCTCTAGGCCTCTTCAGGCTAGGCTAAGTCAGGCTTCTCTAGGACTCTTCAGACTAGGCTAGGTCAGGCTTCTCTAGGCCTCTTCAGGTAGGCTAGGCCAGGCTTCTCTAGGCCTCTTCAGGCTAGGCTAGGTCAGGCCTCTCTAGGCCTCTTAATGCTAGGCTAGGTCAGGCCTCTCTAGGCCTCTTCAGACTAGGCTAGGTCAGGTCTCTCTAGGCCTCTTCAGGCTAGGCTAGGTCAGGCCTCTCCAGGCCTCTTCAGGCTAGGCTAGGTCAGGCTTCTCAAGGCCTCTTCCGGCTAGGCTAGGTCAGGCTTCTCTAGGCCTCTTCATGCTAGGCTAGGTCAGGCTTATCTAGGCCTCTTCAGGCTAGGCTAGGTCAGGCCTATAGGCCTCTTCAGGCTAGGTCAGGCTTCTCTAGACCTCTTCAGGCTAGGCTAGGGCAGGCTTCTCTAGGCCTATTCAGGCTAGGCTAGGTACGGCCTCTCTAGGCCTCTTCACGCTAGGCTAGGTCAGGCTTCTCTAGGCCTCTTCAGGCTAGGCTAGGTCAGGCCTCTCTAGGCCTCTTCAGGCTAGGCTAGGTTAGGCTTCTCTAGGCCTCTTCAGGCTAGGTCAGGCCTCTCTAGGCCTCTTCAGGCTAGGCTAGGTCAGGCTTCTCTAGGCGTCTTCAGGCTAGGTCAGGACTCTCTAGGCCTCTTCAGGCTAGGCTAGGTCAGGCTTTTCTAGGCCTCTTCAGGCTAGGCTGGGTCAGGCTTCTCTAGGCCTCTTCAAGCTAGGCTAGGTCAGGCTTCTCTAGGCATCTTCAGGCTAGGTCAGGCCTCTCTAGGCCTCTTCAGGCTAGGCTAGGTCAGGCTTCTCTAGGCCTCTTCAGGCTAGGTCAGGCCTCTCTAAGCCTCTTCAGGCTAGGCTAGGTCAGGCTTCTCTAGGCGTCTTCAGGCTAGGTCAGGACTCTCTAGGCCTCTTCAGGCTAGGTTAGGTCAGGCTTCTCTAGGCCTCTTCAGGCTAGGCTAGGTCAGGCTTCTCTAGGCCTCTTCAAGCTAGGCTAGGTCAGGCTTCTCTAGGCATCTTCAGGCTAGGTCAGGCCTCTCTAGGCCTCTTCAGGCTAGGCTAGGTCAGGCTTCTCTAGGCGTCTTCAGGCTAGGTCAGGACTCTCTAGGCCTCTTCAGGCTAGGCTAGGTCAGGCTTCTCTAGGCCTCTTCAGGCTAGGCTAGGTCAGGCTTCTCTAGGCGTCTTCAGGCTAGGTCAGGACTCTCTAGGCCTCTTCAGGCTAGGCTAGGTCAGGCTTCTCTAGGCCTCTTCAGACTACGCTAGGTCAGGTCTCTCTAGGCCTCTTCAGGCTAGTCTAGGTCAGGCCTCTCTAGGCCTCTTTAGGCTAGGCTAGGTCAGGCCTCTCTAGGCCTCTTCATGCTAGGTTAGGCTTCTCTAGGCCTCTTCAGGCTAGGATAGGTCAGGCCTCTCTAGGCCTCTTCAGGCTAGGCTAGGTCAGGCCTACTCTAGGCCTCTTCAGGCTTCTCTACGCCTCTTCAGGCTAGGTCAGGCTTCTCTAGGCCTCTTCAGACTAGGCTAGGTAAGGCCTATCTAGGCCTCTTCAGGGTAGGCTAGGTCAGGCTTCTCTAGGCCTCTTCAGGCTAGACTAGGTCAGGCCTTTCTAGGCCTCTTCAGGCTAGGCTAGGTCAGGCTTCTCTAGGCCTCTTCAGGCTAGACTAGGTCAGGCCTTTCTAGGCCTCTTCAGGCTAGGCTAGGTCAGGCTTCTCTAGGCCTCTTCAGGCTAGGCTAGGTCAGGCTTCTCTAGGCGTCTTCAGGCTAGGTCAGGACTCTCTAGGCCTCTTCAGGCTAGGCTAGGTCAGGCTTCTCTAGGCCTCTTCAGACTACGCTAGGTCAGGTCTCTCTAGGCCTCTTCAGGTTAGTCTAGGTCAGGCCTCTCTAGGCCTCTTTAGGCTAGGCAAGGTCAGGCCTCTCTAGGCCTCTTCATGCTAGGTTAGGCTTCTCTAGGCCTCTTCAGGCTAGGATAGGTCAGGCCTCTCTAGGCCTCTTCAGGCTAGGCTAGGTCAGGCCTACTCTAGGCCTCTTCAGGCTTCTCTACGCCTCTTCAGGCTAGGTCAGGCTTCTCTAGGCCTCTTCAGACTAGGCTAGGTAAGGCCTATCTAGGCCTCTTCAGGGTAGGCTAGGTCAGGCTTCTCTAGGCCTCTTCAGGCTAGACTAGGTCAGGCCTTTCTAGGCCTCTTCAGGCTAGGCTAGGTCAGGCTTCTCTAGGCCTCTTCAGGCTAGGCTAGGTCAGGCTTCTCTAGGCCTCTTCAGGCTAGGATAGGTCAGGCCTCTCTAGGCCTCTTCAGGCTAGGTCAGGCCTCTCTAGGTCTCTTCAGGCTAGGCTAGGTCTGGCTTCTCTAGGCCTTTTTAGGCTAGGTTAGGCCTCTCTAGGCCTCTTCAGGCTAGGTCAGGCTTCTCTAGGCCTCTTCAGGCTAGTCTAGTAGCAGGCCTCTCTAGGCCTCTTCAGGCTATGCTAGGTCAGGACTCTCTAGGCCTAATCAGGCTAGGCTAGGTCAGGCCTAAAGGCCTCTTCAGACTAGACTATGTCAGGCTACTCTAGGCCTCTTCAGGCTGGGCTAGGTCAGGCTTCTCTAGGCCTCTTCAGGTAGGCTAGGTCAGGCCTCTCTAGGCCTCTTAATGCTAGGCTAGGTCAGGCCTCTCTAGGCCTCTTCAGACTAGGCTAGGTCAGGTCTCTCTAGGCCTCTTCAGGCTAGGCTAGGTCAGGCCTCTCCAGGCCTCTTCAGGCTAGGCTAGGTCAGGCTTCTCAAGGCCTCTTCCGGCTAGGCTAGGTCAGGCTTCTCTAGGCCTCATCATGCTAGGCTAGGTCAGGCTTCTCTAGGCCTCTTCAGGCTAGGCTAGGTCAGGCTTCTCTAGGCCTCTTCAAACTAGGCTAGGTCAGACTTCTCTAGGCCTCTTCAGGCTAGTCTAGGTCAGGCCTCTCTAGGCCTCTTTAGGCTAGGCTAGGTCAGGCTTCTCTAGGCCTCTTCAGGCTAGGCTAGGTCAGGCTTCTCTAGGCCTCTTCAGGCTAGGTCAGGCCTCTCTAGGCCTCTTTAGGCTAGGCTAGGTCAGGCCTCTCTAGGCCTCTTCAGGCTAGGTCAAGCTTCTCTAGGCCTATTCAGGCTAGTCTAGTTCAGGCCTCGCTAGGCCTCTTCAGGCTAGGCTAGGTCAGGCCTCTCTAAGCCTCTTCAGGCTAGGCTAGGTCAGGTCTCTCTAGGCCTCTTCAGGCTAGGCTAGGTCAGGCCTCTCTAGGCCTCTTCATGCTAGGTCAGGCTTCTATAGGCCTCTTCAGGCTAGGCTAGGTAAGGCCTCTCTAGGCCTCTTCAGGCTAGGCTAGGTCAGGCTTCTCTAGGCATCTTCAGGCTAGGTAAGGCCTCTCTAGGCCTCTTCAGGCTAGGCTAGGCCAGGCCTACTCTAGGCCTCTGCAGGCTTCTCTAGGCCTCTTCAGGCTAGGTCAGGCCTCTCTAGGCCTCTTCAGGGTAGGCTAGGTCAGGCTTCTCTAGGCCTTTTCAGGCTAGACTAGGTCAGGCCTTTCTAGGCCTCTTCAGGCTAGGCTAGGTCAGGCTTCTCTAGGCCTCTTCAGGCTAGGCTAGGTCAGGCTTCTCTAGGCCTCTTCAGGCTAGGCTAGTTCAGGCCTCTCTAGGCCTCTTCAGGCTAGGCTAGGTCTGGCTTCTCTAGGCTTTTTCAGGCTAGATCAGGCTTCTCTAGGCCTCTTCAGGCTAGGTCAGGCTACTCTAGGCCTCTTCAGGCTAGGCTAGTTCAGGCCTCTCTAGGCCTCTTCAGGCTAGGCTAGGTCAGGCTTCTCTAGGCCTCTTCAAACTAGTCTAGGTCAGACTTCTCTAGGCCTCTTCAGGCTAGTCTAGGTCAGGCCTCTCTAGGCCTCTTTAGGCTAGGCTAGGTCAGGCTTCTCTAGGCCTCTTCAGGCTAGGCTAGGTCAGGCTTCTCTAGGCCTCTTCAGGCTAGGTCAGGCCTCTCTAGGCCTCTTTAGGCTAGGCTAGGTCAGGCCTCTCTAGGCCTCTTCAGGCTAGGTCAAGCTTCTCTAGGCCTCTTCAGGCTAGTCTAGTTCAGGCCTCTCTAGGCCTCTTCAGGCTAGGCTAGGTCAGGCCTCTCTAAGCCTCTTCAGGCTAGGCTAGGTCAGGTCTCTCTAGGCCTCTTCAGGCTAGGCTAGGTCAGGCCTCTCTAGGCCTCTTCATGCTAGGTCAGGCTTCTATAGGCCTCTTCAGGCTAGGCTAGGTAAGGCCTCTCTAGGCCTCTTCAGGCTAGGCTAGGTCAGGCTTCTCTAGGCCTCTTCAGGCTAGGTCAGGCCTCTCTAGGCCTCTTTAGGCTAGGCTACGTCAGGCCTCTCTAGGCCTCTTCAGGCTAGGTCAAGCTTCTCTAGGCCTCTTCAGGCTAGTCTAGTTCAGGCCTCTCTAGGCCTCTTCAGGCTAGGCTAGGTCAGGCCTCTCTAAGCCTCTTCAGGCTAGGCTAGGTCAGGTCTCTCTAGGCCTCTTCAGGCTAGGCTAGGTCAGGCCTCTCTAGGCCTCTTCATGCTAGGTCAGGCTTCTATAGGCCTCTTCAGGCTAGGCTAGGTAAGGCCTCTCTAGGCCTCTTCAGGCTAGGCTAGGTCAGGCTTCTCTAGGCATCTTCAGGCTAGGTCAGGCCTCTCTAGGCCTCTTCAGGCTAGGCTAGGCCAGGCCTACTCTAGGCCTCTGCAGGCTTCTCTAGGCCTCTTCAGGCTAGGTCAGGCTTCTCTAGGCCTCTTCAAACTAGGCTAGGTAAGGCCTCTCTAGGCCTCTTCAGGGTAGGCTAGGTCAGGCTTCTCTAGGCCTTTTCAGGCTAGACTAGGTCAGGCCTTTCTAGGCCTCTTCAGGCTAGGCTAGGTCAGGCTTCTCTAGGCCTCTTCAGGCTAGGCTAGGTCAGGCTTCTCTAGGCCTCTTCAGGCTAGGCTAGGTCAGGTCTCTCTAGGCCTCTTCAGGCTAGGCTAGGTCAGGCCTCTCCAGGCCTCTTCAGGCTAGGCTAGGTCAGGCTTCTCAAGGCCTCTTCCGGCTAGGCTAGGTCAGGCTTCTCTAGGCCTCTTCATGCTAGGCTAGGTCAGGCTTATCTAGGCCTCTTCAGGCTAGGCTAGGTCAGGCCTATAGGCCTCTTCAGGCTAGGTCAGGCTTCTCTAGACCTCTTCAGGCTAGGCTAGGGCAGGCTTCTCTAGGCCTATTCAGGCTAGGCTAGGTACGGCCTCTCTAGGCCTCTTCACGCTAGGCTAGGTCAGGCTTCTCTAGGCCTCTTCAGGCTAGGCTAGGTCAGGCCTCTCTAGGCCTCTTCAGGCTAGGCTAGGTTAGGCTTCTCTAGGCCTCTTCAGGCTAGGTCAGGCCTCTCTAGGCCTCTTCAGGCTAGGCTAGGTCAGGCTTCTCTAGGCGTCTTCAGGCTAGGTCAGGACTCTCTAGGCCTCTTCAGGCTAGGCTAGGTCAGGCTTTTCTAGGCCTCTTCAGGCTAGGCTGGGTCAGGCTTCTCTAGGCCTCTTCAAGCTAGGCTAGGTCAGGCTTCTCTAGGCATCTTCAGGCTAGGTCAGGCCTCTCTAGGCCTCTTCAGGCTAGGCTAGGTCAGGCTTCTCTAGGCCTCTTCAGGCTAGGTCAGGCCTCTCTAAGCCTCTTCAGGCTAGGCTAGGTCAGGCTTCTCTAGGCGTCTTCAGGCTAGGTCAGGACTCTCTAGGCCTCTTCAGGCTAGGTTAGGTCAGGCTTCTCTAGGCCTCTTCAGGCTAGGCTAGGTCAGGCTTCTCTAGGCCTCTTCAAGCTAGGCTAGGTCAGGCTTCTCTAGGCATCTTCAGGCTAGGTCAGGCCTCTCTAGGCCTCTTCAGGCTAGGCTAGGTCAGGCTTCTCTAGGCGTCTTCAGGCTAGGTCAGGACTCTCTAGGCCTCTTCAGGCTAGGCTAGGTCAGGCTTCTCTAGGCCTCTTCAGGCTAGGCTAGGTCAGGCTTCTCTAGGCGTCTTCAGGCTAGGTCAGGACTCTCTAGGCCTCTTCAGGCTAGGCTAGGTCAGGCTTCTCTAGGCCTCTTCAGACTACGCTAGGTCAGGTCTCTCTAGGCCTCTTCAGGCTAGTCTAGGTCAGGCCTCTCTAGGCCTCTTTAGGCTAGGCTAGGTCAGGCCTCTCTAGGCCTCTTCATGCTAGGTTAGGCTTCTCTAGGCCTCTTCAGGCTAGGATAGGTCAGGCCTCTCTAGGCCTCTTCAGGCTAGGCTAGGTCAGGCCTACTCTAGGCCTCTTCAGGCTTCTCTACGCCTCTTCAGGCTAGGTCAGGCTTCTCTAGGCCTCTTCAGACTAGGCTAGGTAAGGCCTATCTAGGCCTCTTCAGGGTAGGCTAGGTCAGGCTTCTCTAGGCCTCTTCAGGCTAGACTAGGTCAGGCCTTTCTAGGCCTCTTCAGGCTAGGCTAGGTCAGGCTTCTCTAGGCCTCTTCAGGCTAGACTAGGTCAGGCCTTTCTAGGCCTCTTCAGGCTAGGCTAGGTCAGGCTTCTCTAGGCCTCTTCAGGCTAGGCTAGGTCAGGCTTCTCTAGGCGTCTTCAGGCTAGGTCAGGACTCTCTAGGCCTCTTCAGGCTAGGCTAGGTCAGGCTTCTCTAGGCCTCTTCAGACTACGCTAGGTCAGGTCTCTCTAGGCCTCTTCAAGTTAGTCTAGGTCAGGCCTCTCTAGGCCTCTTTAGGCTAGGCAAGGTCAGGCCTCTCTAGGCCTCTTCATGCTAGGTTAGGCTTCTCTAGGCCTCTTCAGGCTAGGATAGGTCAGGCCTCTCTAGGCCTCTTCAGGCTAGGCTAGGTCAGGCCTACTCTAGGCCTCTTCAGGCTTCTCTACGCCTCTTCAGGCTAGGTCAGGCTTCTCTAGGCCTCTTCAGACTAGGCTAGGTAAGGCCTATCTAGGCCTCTTCAGGGTAGGCTAGGTCAGGCTTCTCTAGGCCTCTTCAGGCTAGACTAGGTCAGGCCTTTCTAGGCCTCTTCAGGCTAGGCTAGGTCAGGCTTCTCTAGGCCTCTTCAGGCTAGGCTAGGTCAGGCTTCTCTAGGCCTCTTCAGGCTAGGATAGGTCAGGCCTCTCTAGGCCTCTTCAGGCTAGGTCAGGCCTCTCTAGGTCTCTTCAGGCTAGGCTAGGTCTGGCTTCTCTAGGCCTTTTTAGGCTAGGTTAGGCCTCTCTAGGCCTCTTCAGGCTAGGTCAGGCTTCTCTAGGCCTCTTCAGGCTAGTCTAGTAGCAGGCCTCTCTAGGCCTCTTCAGGCTATGCTAGGTCAGGACTCTCTAGGCCTAATCAGGCTAGGCTAGGTCAGGCCTAAAGGCCTCTTCAGACTAGACTATGTCAGGCTACTCTAGGCCTCTTCAGGCTGGGCTAGGTCAGGCTTCTCTAGGCCTCTTCAGGTAGGCTAGGTCAGGCCTCTCTAGGCCTCTTAATGCTAGGCTAGGTCAGGCCTCTCTAGGCCTCTTCAGACTAGGCTAGGTCAGGTCTCTCTAGGCCTCTTCAGGCTAGGCTAGGTCAGGCCTCTCCAGGCCTCTTCAGGCTAGGCTAGGTCAGGCTTCTCAAGGCCTCTTCCGGCTAGGCTAGGTCAGGCTTCTCTAGGCCTCATCATGCTAGGCTAGGTCAGGCTTCTCTAGGCCTCTTCAGGCTAGGCTAGGTCAGGCTTCTCTAGGCCTCTTCAAACTAGGCTAGGTCAGACTTCTCTAGGCCTCTTCAGGCTAGTCTAGGTCAGGCCTCTCTAGGCCTCTTTAGGCTAGGCTAGGTCAGGCTTCTCTAGGCCTCTTCAGGCTAGGCTAGGTCAGGCTTCTCTAGGCCTCTTCAGGCTAGGTCAGGCCTCTCTAGGCCTCTTTAGGCTAGGCTAGGTCAGGCCTCTCTAGGCCTCTTCAGGCTAGGTCAAGCTTCTCTAGGCCTATTCAGGCTAGTCTAGTTCAGGCCTCGCTAGGCCTCTTCAGGCTAGGCTAGGTCAGGCCTCTCTAAGCCTCTTCAGGCTAGGCTAGGTCAGGTCTCTCTAGGCCTCTTCAGGCTAGGCTAGGTCAGGCCTCTCTAGGCCTCTTCATGCTAGGTCAGGCTTCTATAGGCCTCTTCAGGCTAGGCTAGGTAAGGCCTCTCTAGGCCTCTTCAGGCTAGGCTAGGTCAGGCTTCTCTAGGCATCTTCAGGCTAGGTAAGGCCTCTCTAGGCCTCTTCAGGCTAGGCTAGGCCAGGCCTACTCTAGGCCTCTGCAGGCTTCTCTAGGCCTCTTCAGGCTAGGTCAGGCTTCTCTAGGCCTCTTCAAACTAGGCTAGGTAAGGCCTCTCTAGGCCTCTTCAGGGTAGGCTAGGTCAGGCTTCTCTAGGCCTTTTCAGGCTAGACTAGGTCAGGCCTTTCTAGGCCTCTTCAGGCTAGGCTAGGTCAGGCTTCTCTAGGCCTCTTCAGGCTAGGCTAGGTCAGGCTTCTCTAGGCCTCTTCAGGCTAGGCTAGTTCAGGCCTCTCTAGGCCTCTTCAGGCTAGGCTAGGTCTGGCTTCTCTAGGCTTTTTCAGGCTAGATCAGGCTTCTCTAGGCCTCTTCAGGCTAGGTCAGGCTACTCTAGGCCTCTTCAGGCTAGGCTAGTTCAGGCCTCTCTAGGCCTCTTCAGGCTAGGCTAGGTCAGGCTTCTCTAGGCCTCTTCAAACTAGTCTAGGTCAGACTTCTCTAGGCCTCTTCAGGCTAGTCTAGGTCAGGCCTCTCTAGGCCTCTTTAGGCTAGGCTAGGTCAGGCTTCTCTAGGCCTCTTCAGGCTAGGCTAGGTCAGGCTTCTCTAGGCCTCTTCAGGCTAGGTCAGGCCTCTCTAGGCCTCTTTAGGCTAGGCTAGGTCAGGCCTCTCTAGGCCTCTTCAGGCTAGGTCAAGCTTCTCTAGGCCTCTTCAGGCTAGTCTAGTTCAGGCCTCTCTAGGCCTCTTCAGGCTAGGCTAGGTCAGGCCTCTCTAAGCCTCTTCAGGCTAGGCTAGGTCAGGTCTCTCTAGGCCTCTTCAGGCTAGGCTAGGTCAGGCCTCTCTAGGCCTCTTCATGCTAGGTCAGGCTTCTATAGGCCTCTTCAGGCTAGGCTAGGTAAGGCCTCTCTAGGCCTCTTCAGGCTAGGCTAGGTCAGGCTTCTCTAGGCCTCTTCAGGCTAGGTCAGGCCTCTCTAGGCCTCTTTAGGCTAGGCTACGTCAGGCCTCTCTAGGCCTCTTCAGGCTAGGTCAAGCTTCTCTAGGCCTCTTCAGGCTAGTCTAGTTCAGGCCTCTCTAGGCCTCTTCAGGCTAGGCTAGGTCAGGCCTCTCTAAGCCTCTTCAGGCTAGGCTAGGTCAGGTCTCTCTAGGCCTCTTCAGGCTAGGCTAGGTCAGGCCTCTCTAGGCCTCTTCATGCTAGGTCAGGCTTCTATAGGCCTCTTCAGGCTAGGCTAGGTAAGGCCTCTCTAGGCCTCTTCAGGCTAGGCTAGGTCAGGCTTCTCTAGGCATATTCAGGCTAGGTCAGGCCTCTCTAGGCCTCTTCAGGCTAGGCTAGGCCAGGCCTACTCTAGGCCTCTGCAGGCTTCTCTAGGCCTCTTCAGGCTAGGTCAGGCTTCTCTAGGCCTCTTCAAACTAGGCTAGGTAAGGCCTCTCTAGGCCTCTTCAGGGTAGGCTAGGTCAGGCTTCTCTAGGCCTTTTCAGGCTAGACTAGGTCAGGCCTTTCTAGGCCTCTTCAGGCTAGGCTAGGTCAGGCTTCTCTAGGCCTCTTCAGGCTAGGCTAGGTCAGGCTTCTCTAGGCCTCTTCAGGCTAGGCTAGGTCAGGCTTCTCTAGGCCTCTTCAGGCTAGGCTAGGTCAGGCCTCTCTAGGCCTCTTCAGGCTAGGTCAGGCCTCTCTAGGTCTCTTCAGGCTAGGCTAGGTCTGGCTACTCTAGGCCTTTTCAGGCTAGATCAGGCTTCTCTAGGCCTTTTCAGGCTAGGTCAGGCTACTCTAGGCCTCTTCGGGCTAGGCTAGTTCAGGCCTCTCTAGGCCTCTTCAGGCTAGGCTAGGTCAGGCCTCTAGGCCTCTTCAGACTAGGCTAGGTCATGCTACTCTAGGCCTCTTCAGGCTAGAATAGGTCAGGCTTCTCTAGGCCTCTTCAGGCTAGGCTAGGTCAGGCTTCTCTAGGACTCTTCAGGCTAGGCTAGGTCAGGCCTCTCTAGGTCTCTTCAGGCTAGGCTAGGTCTGGCTACTCTAGGCCTTTTCAGGCTAGATCAGGCTTCTCTAGGCCTTTTCAGGCTAGGTCAGGCTACTCTAGGCCTCTTCGGGCTAGGCTAGTTCAGGCCTCTCTAGGCCTCTTCAGGCTAGGCTAGGTCAGGCCTCTAGGCCTCTTCAGACTAGGCTAGGTCAGGCTTCTCAAGGCCTCTTCCGACTAGGCTAGGTCAGGCTTCTCATGGCCTCTTCCGGCTAGGCTAGGTCAGGCTTCTCTAGGACTCTTCAGACTAGGCTAGGTCAGACTTCTCTAGGCCTCTTCAGGCTAGTCTAGGTCAGGCCTCTCTAAGCCTCTTTAGGCTAGGCTAGGTCAGGCTTCTCTAGGCCTCTTCAGGCTAGGCTAAGTCAGGCTTCTCTAGGCCTCTTCAGGCTAGGCTAGGTCAGGCTTCTCTAGGCCTCTTCAGGCTAGGCTAGGTCAGGCCTCTCTAGGCCTCTTCAGGCTAGGCTAGGTCAGGCTTCTCTAGGCCTCTTCAGGCTAGGTCAGGCCTCTCTAGGCCTCTTCAGGCTAGGCTAGGTCAGGCTTCTCTAGGCGTCTTCAGGCTAGGTCAGGACTCTCTAGGCCTCTTCAGGCTAGGCTAGGTCAGGCTTCTCTAGGCCTCTTCAGGCTAGGCTAGGTCAGGCTTCTCTAGGCCTCTTCAAGCTAGGCTAGGTCAGGCTTCTCTAGGCATCTTCAGGCTAGGTCAGGCCTCTCTAGGCCTCTTCAGGCTAGGCTAGGTCAGGCTTCTCTAGGCGTCTTCAGGCTAGGTCAGGACTCTCTAGGCCTCTTCAGGTTAGGCTAGGTCAGGCTTCTCTAGGCCTCTTCAGGCTAGGCTAGGTCAGGCTTCTCTAGGACTCTTCAGACTAGGCTAGGTCAGGCTTCTCTAGGCCTCTTCAGGTAGGCTAGGCCAGGCTTCTCTAGGCCTCTTCAGGCTAGGCTAGGTCAGGCCTCTCTAGGCCTCTTAATGCTAGGCTAGGTCAGGCCTCTCTAGGCCTCTTCAGACTAGGCTAGGTCAGGTCTCTCTAGGCCTCTTCAGGCTAGGCTAGGTCAGGCCTCTCCAGGCCTCTTCAGGCTAGGCTAGGTCAGGCTTCTCAAGGCCTCTTCCGGCTAGGCTAGGTCAGGCTTCTCTAGGCCTCTTCATGCTAGGCTAGGTCAGGCTTATCTAGGCCTCTTCAGGCTAGGCTAGGTCAGGCCTATAGGCCTCTTCAGGCTAGGTCAGGCTTCTCTAGACCTCTTCAGGCTAGGCTAGGGCAGGCTTCTCTAGGCCTATTCAGGCTAGGCTAGGTACGGCCTCTCTAGGCCTCTTCACGCTAGGCTAGGTCAGGCTTCTCTAGGCCTCTTCAGGCTAGGCTAGGTCAGGCCTCTCTAGGCCTCTTCAGGCTAGGCTAGGTTAGGCTTCTCTAGGCCTCTTCAGGCTAGGTCAGGCCTCTCTAGGCCTCTTCAGGCTAGGCTGGGTCAGGCTTCTCTAGGCCTCTTCAAGCTAGGCTAGGTCAGGCTTCTCTAGGCATCTTCAGGCTAGGTCAGGCCTCTCTAGGCCTCTTCAGGCTAGGCTAGGTCAGGCTTCTCTAGGCCTCTTCAGGCTAGGTCAGGCCTCTCTAAGCCTCTTCAGGCTAGGCTAGGTCAGGCTTCTCTAGGCGTCTTCAGGCTAGGTCAGGACTCTCTAGGCCTCTTCAGGCTAGGTTAGGTCAGGCTTCTCTAGGCCTCTTCAGGCTAGGCTAGGTCAGGCTTCTCTAGGCCTCTTCAAGCTAGGCTAGGTCAGGCTTCTCTAGGCATCTTCAGGCTAGGTCAGGCCTCTCTAGGCCTCTTCAGGCTAGGCTAGGTCAGGCTTCTCTAGGCGTCTTCAGGCTAGGTCAGGACTCTCTAGGCCTCTTCAGGCTAGGCTAGGTCAGGCTTCTCTAGGCCTCTTCAGGCTAGGCTAGGTCAGGCTTCTCTAGGCGTCTTCAGGCTAGGTCAGGACTCTCTAGGCCTCTTCAGGCTAGGCTAGGTCAGGCTTCTCTAGGCCTCTTCAGACTACGCTAGGTCAGGTCTCTCGAGGCCTCTTCAGGCTAGTCTAGGTCAGGCCTCTCTAGGCCTCTTTAGGCTAGGCTAGGTCAGGCCTCTCTAGGCCTCTTCATGCTAGGTTAGGCTTCTCTAGGCCTCTTCAGGCTAGGATAGGTCAGGCCTCTCTAGGCCTCTTCAGGCTAGGCTAGGTCAGGCCTACTCTAGGCCTCTTCAGGCTTCTCTACGCCTCTTCAGGCTAGGTCAGGCTTCTCTAGGCCTCTTCAGACTAGGCTAGGTAAGGCCTATCTAGGCCTCTTCAGGGTAGGCTAGGTCAGGCTTCTCTAGGCCTCTTCAGGCTAGACTAGGTCAGGCCTTTCTAGGCCTCTTCAGGCTAGGCTAGGTCAGGCTTCTCTAGGCCTCTTCAGGCTAGACTAGGTCAGGCCTTTCTAGGCCTCTTCAGGCTAGGCTAGGTCAGGCTTCTCTAGGCCTCTTCAGGCTAGGCTAGGTCAGGCTTCTCTAGGCGTCTTCAGGCTAGGTCAGGCCTCTCTAGGCCTCTTCAGGCTAGGCTAGGTCAGGCTTCTCTAGGCCTCTTCAGACTACGCTAGGTCAGGTCTCTCTAGGCCTCTTCAGGTTAGTCTAGGTCAGGCCTCTCTAGGCCTCTTTAGGCTAGGCAAGGTCAGGCCTCTCTAGGCCTCTTCATGCTAGGTTAGGCTTCTCTAGGCCTCTTCAGGCTAGGATAGGTCAGGCCTCTCTAGGCCTCTTCAGGCTAGGCTAGGTCAGGCCTACTCTAGGCCTCTTCAGGCTTCTCTACGCCTCTTCAGGCTAGGTCAGGCTTCTCTAGGCCTCTTCAGACTAGGCTAGGTAAGGCCTATCTAGGCCTCTTCAGGGTAGGCTAGGTCAGGCTTCTCTAGGCCTCTTCAGGCTAGACTAGGTCAGGCCTTTCTAGGCCTCTTCAGGCTAGGCTAGGTCAGGCTTCTCTAGGCCTCTTCAGGCTAGGCTAGGTCAGGCTTCTCTAGGCCTCTTCAGGCTAGGATAGGTCAGGCCTCTCTAGGCCTCTTCAGGCTAGGTCAGGCCTCTCTAGGTCTCTTCAGGCTAGGCTAGGTCTGGCTTCTCTAGGCCTTTTTAGGCTAGGTTAGGCCTCTCTAGGCCTCTTCAGGCTAGGTCAGGCTTCTCTAGGCCTCTTCAGGCTAGTCTAGTAGCAGGCCTCTCTAGGCCTCTTCAGGCTATGCTAGGTCAGGACTCTCTAGGCCTAATCAGGCTAGGCTAGGTCAGGCCTAAAGGCCTCTTCAGACTAGACTATGTCAGGCTACTCTAGGCCTCTTCAGGCTGGGCTAGGTCAGGCTTCTCTAGGCCTCTTCAGGTAGGCTAGGTCAGGCCTCTCTAGGCCTCTTAATGCTAGGCTAGGTCAGGCCTCTCTAGGCCTCTTCAGACTAGGCTAGGTCAGGTCTCTCTAGGCCTCTTCAGGCTAGGCTAGGTCAGGCTTCTCAAGGCCTCTTCCGGCTAGGCTAGGTCAGGCTTCTCTAGGCCTCATCATGCTAGGCTAGGTCAGGCTTCTCTAGGCCTCTTCAGGCTAGGCTAGGTCAGGCTTCTCTAGGCCTCTTCAAACTAGGCTAGGTCAGACTTCTCTAGGCCTCTTCAGGCTAGTCTAGGTCAGGCCTCTCTAGGCCTCTTTAGGCTAGGCTAGGTCAGGCTTCTCTAGGCCTCTTCAGGCTAGGCTAGGTCAGGCTTCTCTAGGCCTCTTCAGGCTAGGTCAGGCCTCTCTAGGCCTCTTTAGGCTAGGCTAGGTCAGGCCTCTCTAGGCCTCTTCAGGCTAGGTCAAGCTTCTCTAGGCCTATTCAGGCTAGTCTAGTTCAGGCCTCGCTAGGCCTCTTCAGGCTAGGCTAGGTCAGGCCTCTCTAAGCCTCTTCAGGCTAGGCTAGGTCAGGTCTCTCTAGGCCTCTTCAGGCTAGGCTAGGTCAGGCCTCTCTAGGCCTCTTCATGCTAGGTCAGGCTTCTATAGGCCTCTTCAGGCTAGGCTAGGTAAGGCCTCTCTAGGCCTCTTCAGGCTAGGCTAGGTCAGGCTTCTCTAGGCATCTTCAGGCTAGGTAAGGCCTCTCTAGGCCTCTTCAGGCTAGGCTAGGCCAGGCCTACTCTAGGCCTCTGCAGGCTTCTCTAGGCCTCTTCAGGCTAGGTCAGGCCTCTCTAGGCCTCTTCAGGGTAGGCTAGGTCAGGCTTCTCTAGGCCTTTTCAGGCTAGACTAGGTCAGGCCTTTCTAGGCCTCTTCAGGCTAGGCTAGGTCAGGCTTCTCTAGGCCTCTTCAGGCTAGGCTAGGTCAGGCTTCTCTAGGCCTCTTCAGGCTAGGCTAGTTCAGGCCTCTCTAGGCCTCTTCAGGCTAGGCTAGGTCTGGCTTCTCTAGGCTTTTTCAGGCTAGATCAGGCTTCTCTAGGCCTCTTCAGGCTAGGTCAGGCTACTCTAGGCCTCTTCAGGCTAGGCTAGTTCAGGCCTCTCTAGGCCTCTTCAGGCTAGGCTAGGTCAGGCTTCTCTAGGCCTCTTCAAACTAGTCTAGGTCAGACTTCTCTAGGCCTCTTCAGGCTAGTCTAGGTCAGGCCTCTCTAGGCCTCTTTAGGCTAGGCTAGGTCAGGCTTCTCTAGGCCTCTTCAGGCTAGGCTAGGTCAGGCTTCTCTAGGCCTCTTCAGGCTAGGTCAGGCCTCTCTAGGCCTCTTTAGGCTAGGCTAGGTCAGGCCTCTCTAGGCCTCTTCAGGCTAGGTCAAGCTTCTCTAGGCCTCTTCAGGCTAGTCTAGTTCAGGCCTCTCTAGGCCTCTTCAGGCTAGGCTAGGTCAGGCCTCTCTAAGCCTCTTCAGGCTAGGCTAGGTCAGGTCTCTCTAGGCCTCTTCAGGCTAGGCTAGGTCAGGCCTCTCTAGGCCTCTTCATGCTAGGTCAGGCTTCTATAGGCCTCTTCAGGCTAGGCTAGGTAAGGCCTCTCTAGGCCTCTTCAGGCTAGGCTAGGTCAGGCTTCTCTAGGCCTCTTCAGGCTAGGTCAGGCCTCTCTAGGCCTCTTTAGGCTAGGCTACGTCAGGCCTCTCTAGGCCTCTTCAGGCTAGGTCAAGCTTCTCTAGGCCTCTTCAGGCTAGTCTAGTTCAGGCCTCTCTAGGCCTCTTCAGGCTAGGCTAGGTCAGGCCTCTCTAAGCCTCTTCAGGCTAGGGTAGGTCAGGTCTCTCTAGGCCTCTTCAGGCTAGGCTAGGTCAGGCCTCTCTAGGCCTCTTCATGCTAGGTCAGGCTTCTATAGGCCTCTTCAGGCTAGGCTAGGTAAGGCCTCTCTAGGCCTCTTCAGGCTAGGCTAGGTCAGGCTTCTCTAGGCATCTTCAGGCTAGGTCAGGCCTCTCTAGGCCTCTTCAGGCTAGGCTAGGCCAGGCCTACTCTAGGCCTCTGCAGGCTTCTCTAGGCCTCTTCAGGCTAGGTCAGGCTTCTCTAGGCCTCTTCAGGCTAGTCTAGTAGCAGGCCTCTCTAGGCCTCTTCAGGCTATGCTAGGTCAGGACTCTCTAGGCCTAATCAGGCTAGGCTAGGTCAGGCCTAAAGGCCTCTTCAGACTAGACTATGTCAGGCTACTCTAGGCCTCTTCAGGCTGGGCTAGGTCAGGCTTCTCTAGGCCTCATCATGCTAGGCTAGGTCAGGTCTCTCTAGGCCTCTTCAGGCTAGGCTAGGTCAGGCCTCTCCAGGCCTCTTCAGGCTAGGCTAGGTCAGGCTTCTCAAGGCCTCTTCCGGCTAGGCTAGGTCAGGCTTCTCTAGGCCTCATCATGCTAGGCTAGGTCAGGCTTCTCTAGGCCTCTTCAGGCTAGGCTAGGTCAGGCTTCTCTAGGCCTCTTCAAACTAGGCTAGGTCAGACTTCTCTAGGCCTCTTCAGGCTAGTCTAGGTCAGGCCTCTCTAGGCCTCTTTAGGCTAGGCTAGGTCAGGCTTCTCTAGGCCTCTTCAGGCTAGGCTAGGTCAGGCTTCTCTAGGCCTCTTCAGGCTAGGTCAGGCCTCTCTAGGCCTCTTTAGGCTAGGCTAGGTCAGGCCTCTCTAGGCCTCTTCAGGCTAGGTCAAGCTTCTCTAGGCCTATTCAGGCTAGTCTAGTTCAGGCCTCTCTAGGCCTCTTCAGGCTAGGCTAGGTCAGGCCTCTCTAAGCCTCTTCAGGCTAGGCTAGGTCAGGTCTCTCTAGGCCTCTTCAGGCTAGGCTAGGTCAGGCCTCTCTAGGCCTCTTCATGCTAGGTCAGGCTTCTATAGGCCTCTTCAGGCTAGGCTAGGTAAGGCCTCTCTAGGCCTCTTCAGGCTAGGCTAGGTCAGGCTTCTCTAGGCATCTTCAGGCTAGGTCAGGCCTCTCTAGGCCTCTTCAGGCTAGGCTAGGCCAGGCCTACTCTAGGCCTCTGCAGGCTTCTCTAGGCCTCTTCAGGCTAGGTCAGGCTTCTCTAGGCATCTTCAAACTAGGCTAGGTAAGGCCTCTCTAGGCCTCTTCAGGGTAGGCTAGGTCAGGCTTCTCTAGGCCTTTTCAGGCTAGACTAGGTCAGGCCTTTCTAGGCCTCTTCAGGCTAGGCTAGGTCAGGCTTCTCTAGGCCTCTTCAGGCTAGGCTAGGTCAGGCTTCTCTAGGCCTCTTCAGGCTAGGCTAGTTCAGGCCTCTCTAGGCCTCTTCAGGCTAGGCTAGGTCTGGCTTCTCTAGGCCTTTTCAGGCTAGATCAGGCTTCTCTAGGCCTCTTCAGGCTAGGTCAGGCTACTCTAGGCCTCTTCAGGCTAGGCTAGTTCAGGCCTCTCTAGGCCTCTTCAGGCTAGGCTAGGTCAGGCTTCTCTAGGCCTCTTCAAACTAGGCTAGGTCAGACTTCTCTAGGCCTCTTCAGGCTAGTCTAGGTCAGGCCTCTCTAGGCCTCTTTAGGCTAGGCTAGGTCAGGCTTCTCTAGGCCTCTTCAGGCTAGGCTAGGTCAGGCTTCTCTAGGCCTCTTCAGGCTAGGTCAGGCCTCTCTAGGCCTCTTTAGGCTAGGCTAGGTCAGGCCTCTCTAGGCCTCTTCAGGCTAGGTCAAGCTTCTCTAGGCCTCTTCAGGCTAGGTCAGGCTTCTCTAGGCCTCTTCAAACTAGGCTAGGTAAGGCCTCTCTAGGCCTCTTCAGGGTAGGCTAGGTCAGGCTTCTCTAGGCCTTTTCAGGCTAGACTAGGTCAGGCCTTTCTAGGCCTCTTCAGGCTAGGCTAGGTCACGCTTCTCTAGGCCTCTTCAGGCTAGGCTAGGTCAGGCTTCTCTAGGCCTCTTCAGGCTAGGCTAGGTCAGGCTTCTCTAGGCCTCTTCAGGCTAGGCTAGGTCAGGCCTCTCTAGGCCTCTTTAGGCTAGGTCAGGCCTCTCTAGGTCTCTTCAGGCTAGGCTAGGTCTGGCTTCTCTAGGCCTTTTCAGGCTAGATCAGGCTTCTCTAGGCCTTTTCAGGCTAGGTCAGGCTACTCTAGGCCTCTTCAGGCTAGGCTAGTTCAGGCCTCTCTAGGCCTCTTCAGGCTAGGCTAGGTCCGGCCTCTAGGCCTCTTCAGACTAGGCTAGGTCATGCTACTCTAGGCCTCTTCAGGCTAGAATAGGTCAGGCTTCTCTAGGCCTCTTCAGGCTAGGCTAGGTCAGGCTTCTCTAGGACTCTTCAGGCTAGGCTAGGTCAGGCTTCTCAAGGCCTCTTCAGGCTAGGCTAGGTCAGGCTTCTCTAGGCCTCTTCATGCTAGGCTAGCTCAGGCTTCTCTAGGCCTCTTCAGGCTAGGCTAGGTCAGGCTTCTCTAGGCCTCTTCAGGCTAGGCTAGGTCAGGCTTCTCTAGGCTTCTTCTGACTAGGCTAGGGCAGGCTTCTCTAGGCCTCTTCATGCTAGGCTAGGTCAGGATTCTCTAGGCCTCTTCAGGCTAGGCTAGGTCAGGCTTCTCTAGGCCTCTTCAGGCTAGGCTAGGTCAGGCTTCTCTAGGCCTCTTCAGGCTTCTCTAGGATTCTTCAGGCTAGTTCAAGCTCCTCTAGGCCTCTTCAGACTAGGCTAGGTAAGGCCTCTCTAGGCCTCTTCAGGGTAGGCTAGGTCAGGCTTCTCTAGGCCTCTTCAGGGTAGGCTAGGTCAGGCTTCTCTAGGCCTCTTCAGGCTAGGCTAGGTCAGGCTTCTCTAGGCCTCTTCAGGCTAGGCTAGGTCAGGCCTCTCTAGGCCTCTTCAAGCTAGGTCAGGCATCTCTAGGTCTCTTCAGGCTAGGCTAGGTCTGGCTTCTCTAGACCTTTTCAGGCTAGGCTAGGTCGGGCCTCTCTAGGCCTCTTCAAGCTAGGTCAGGCATCTCTAGGTCTCTTCAGGCTAGGCTAGGTCAGGCTTCTCTAGGCCTCTTCAGGCTAGGTCAGGCTTCTCTAGGCCTCTTCAGGCTAGGCTAGGTCAGGCTTCTCTAGGCCTATTCAGGCTAGGCTAGGTACGGCCTCTCTAGGCCTCTTCAGGCTAGGCTAGGTCAGGCTTCTCTAGGCCTCTTCAGGCTAGGCTAGGTCAGGCCTCTCTAGGCCTCTTCAGGCTAGGCTAGGTCAGGCTTCTCTAGGCCTCTTCAGGCTAGGTCAGGCCTCTCTAGGCCTCTTCAGGCTAGGCTAGGTCAGGCTTCTCTAGGCGTCTTCAGGCTAGGTCAGGACTCTCTAGGCCTCTTCAGGCTAGGCTAGGTCAGGCTTCTCTAGGCCTCTTCAGGCTAGGCTAGGTCAGGCTTCTCTAGGCCTCTTCAGGCTAGGCTAGGTCAGGCTTCTCTAGGCATCTTCAGGCTAGGTCAGGCCTCTCTAGGCCTCTTCAGGCTAGGCTAGGTCAGGCTTCTCTAGGCCTCTTCAGGCTAGGTCAGGCCTCTCTAAGCCTCTTCAGGCTAGGCTAGGTCAGGCTTCTCTAGGCCTCTTCAGGCTAGGCTAGGTCAGGCTTCTCTAGGCCTATTCAGGCTAGGCTAGGTACGGCCTCTCTAGGCCTCTTCAGGCTAGGCTAGGTCAGGCTTCTCTAGGCCTCTTCAGGCTCGGCTAGGTCAGGCCTCTCTAGGCCTCTTCAGGCTAGGCTAGGTTAGGCTTCTCTAGGCCTCTTCAGGCTAGGTCAGGCCTCTCTAGGCCTCTTCAGGCTAGGCTAGGTCAGGCTTCTCTAGGCGTCTTCAGCCTAGGTCAGGACTCTCTAGGCCTCTTCAGGCTAGGCTAGGTCAGGCTTTTCTAGGCCTCTTCAGGCTAGGCTGGGTCAGGCTTCTCTAGGCCTCTTCAAGCTAGGCTAGGTCAGGCTTCTCTAGGCATCTTCAGGCTAGGTCAGGCCTCTCTAGGCCTCTTCAGGCTAGGCTAGGGTCAGGCTTCTCTAGGCGTCTTCAGGCTAGGTCAGGCTTCTCTAGGCCTCTTCAGGTAGGCTAGGCCAGCCTTCTCTAGGCCTCTTCAGGCTAGGCTAGGTCAGGCCTCTCTAGGCCTCTTAATGCTAGGCTAGGTCAGGCCTCTCTAGGCCTCTTCAGACTAGGCTAGGTCAGGTCTCTCTAGGCCTCTTCAGGATAGGGTAGGTCAGGCCTCTCCAGGCCTCTTCAGGCTAGGCTAGGTCAGGCTTCTCAAGGCCTCTTCCGGCTAGGCTAGGTCAGGCTTCTCATGGCCTCTTCCGGCTAGGCTAGGTCAGGCTTCTCTAGGACTCTTCAGACTAGGCTAGGTCAGACTTCTCTAGGCCTCTTCAGGCTAGTCTAGGTCAGGCCTCTCTAAGCCTCTTTAGGCTAGGCTAGGTCAGGCTTCTATAGGCCTCTTCAGGCTAGGCTAAGTCAGGCTTCTCTAGGCCTCTTCAGGCTAGGCTAGGTCAGGCTTCTCTAGGCCTCTTCAGGCTAGGCTAGGTCAGGCCTATCTAGGCCTCTTCAGGCTAGGCTAGGTCAGGCTTCTCTAGGCCTCTTCAGGCTAGGTCAGGCCTCTCTAGGCCTCTTCAGGCTAGGCTAGGTCAGGCTTCTCTAGGCGTCTTCAGGCTAGGTCAGGACTCTCTAGGCCTCTTCAGGCTAGGCTAGGTCAGGCTTCTCTAGGCCTCTTCAGGCTAGGCTAGGTCAGGCTTCTCTAGGCCTCTTCAAGCTAGGCTAGGTCAGGCTTCTCTAGGCATCTTCAGGCTAGGTCAGGCCTCTCTAGGCCTCTTCAGGCTAGGCTAGGTCAGGCTTCTCTAGGCGTCTTCAGGCTAGGTCAGGACTCTCTAGGCCTCTTCAGGTTAGGCTAGGTCAGGCTTCTCTAGGCCTCTTCAGGCTAGGCTAGGTCAGGCTTCTCTAGGACTCTTCAGACTAGGCTAGGTCAGGCTTCTCTAGGCCTCTTCAGGTAGGCTAGGCCAGGCTTCTCTAGGCCTCTTCAGGCTAGGCTAGGTCAGGCCTCTCTAGGCCTCTTAATGCTAGGCTAGGTCAGGCCTCTCTAGGCCTCTTCAGACTAGGCTAGGTCAGGTCTCTCTAGGCCTCTTCAGGCTAGGCTAGGTCAGGCCTCTCCAGGCCTCTTCAGGCTAGGCTAGGTCAGGCTTCTCAAGGCCTCTTCCGGCTAGGCTAGGTCAGGCTTCTCTAGGCCTCTTCATGCTAGGCTAGGTCAGGCTTATCTAGGCCTCTTCAGGCTAGGCTAGGTCAGGCCTATAGGCCTCTTCAGGCTAGGTCAGGCTTCTCTAGACCTCTTCAGGCTAGGCTAGGTCAGGCCTCTCTAGGCCTCTTCAGGCTAGGCTAGGTTAGGCTTCTCTAGGCCTCTTCAGGCTAGGTCAGGCCTCTCTAGGCCTCTTCAGGCTAGGCTAGGTCAGGCTTCTCTAGGCGTCTTCAGGCTAGGTCAGGACTCTCTAGGCCTCTTCAGGCTAGGCTAGGTCAGGCTTTTCTAGGCCTCTTCAGGCTAGGCTGGGTCAGGCTTCTCTAGGCCTCTTCAAGCTAGGCTAGGTCAGGCTTCTCTAGGCATCTTCAGGCTAGGTCAGGCCTCTCTAGGCCTCTTCAGGCTAGGCTAGGTTAGGCTTCTCTAGGCCTCTTCAGGCTAGGTCAGGCCTCTCTAGGCCTCTTCAGGCTAGGCTAGGTCAGGCTTCTCTAGGCGTCTTCAGGCTAGGTCAGGACTCTCTAGGCCTCTTCAGGCTAGGCTAGGTCAGGCTTTTCTAGGCCTCTTCAGGCTAGGCTGGGTCAGGCTTCTCTAGGCCTCTTCAAGCTAGGCTAGGTCAGGCTTCTCTAGGCATCTTCAGGCTAGGTCAGGCCTCTCTAGGCCTCTTCAGGCTAGGCTAGGTCAGGCTTCTCTAGGCCTCTTCAGGCTAGGTCAGGCCTCTCTAAGCCTCTTCAGGCTAGGCTAGGTCAGGCTTCTCTAGGCGTCTTCAGGCTAGGTCAGGACTCTCTAGGCCTCTTCAGGCTAGGTTAGGTCAGGCTTCTCTAGGCCTCTTCAGGCTAGGCTAGGTCAGGCTTCTCTAGGCCTCTTCAAGCTAGGCTAGGTCAGGCTTCTCTAGGCATCTTCAGGCTAGGTCAGGCCTCTCTAGGCCTCTTCAGGCTAGGCTAGGTCAGGCTTCTCTAGGCGTCTTCAGGCTAGGTCAGGACTCTCTAGGCCTCTTCAGGCTAGGCTAGGTCAGGCTTCTCTAGGCCTCTTCAGGCTAGGCTAGGTCAGGCTTCTCTAGGCGTCTTCAGGCTAGGTCAGGACTCTCTAGGCCTCTTCAGGCTAGGCTAGGTCAGGCTTCTCTAGGCCTCTTCAGACTACGCTAGGTCAGGTCTCTCTAGGCCTCTTCAGGCTAGTCTAGGTCAGGCCTCTCTAGGCCTCTTTAGGCTAGGCTAGGTCAGGCCTCTCTAGGCCTCTTCATGCTAGGTTAGGCTTCTCTAGGCCTCTTCAGGCTAGGATAGGTCAGGCCTCTCTAGGCCTCTTCAGGCTAGGCTAGGTCAGGCCTACTCTAGGCCTCTTCAGGCTTCTCTACGCCTCTTCAGGCTAGGTCAGGCTTCTCTAGGCCTCTTCAGACTAGGCTAGGTAAGGCCTATCTAGGCCTCTTCAGGGTAGGCTAGGTCAGGCTTCTCTAGGCCTCTTCAGGCTAGACTAGGTCAGGCCTTTCTAGGCCTCTTCAGGCTAGGCTAGGTCAGGCTTCTCTAGGCCTCTTCAGGCTAGACTAGGTCAGGCCTTTCTAGGCCTCTTCAGGCTAGGCTAGGTCAGGCTTCTCTAGGCCTCTTCAGGCTAGGCTAGGTCAGGCTTCTCTAGGCGTCTTCAGGCTAGGTCAGGACTCTCTAGGCCTCTTCAGGCTAGGCTAGGTCAGGCTTCTCTAGGCCTCTTCAGACTACGCTAGGTCAGGTCTCTCTAGGCCTCTTCAGGTTAGTCTAGGTCAGGCCTCTCTAGGCCTCTTTAGGCTAGGTTAGGCTTCTCTAGGCCTCTTCAGGCTAGGATAGGTCAGGCCTCTCTAGGCCTCTTCAGGCTAGGCTAGGTCAGGCCTACTCTAGGCCTCTTCAGGCTTCTCTACGCCTCTTCAGGCTAGGTCAGGCTTCTCTAGGCCTCTTCAGACTAGGCTAGGTAAGGCCTATCTAGGCCTCTTCAGGCTAGGCTAGGTCAGGTCTCTCTAGGCCTCTTCAGGCTAGGCTAGGTCAGGCCTCTCTAGGCCTCTTCATGCTAGGTCAGGCTTCTATAGGCCTCTTCAGGCTAGGCTAGGTAAGGCCTCTCTAGGCCTCTTCAGGCTAGGCTAGGTCAGGCTTCTCTAGGCATCTTCAGGCTAGGTAAGGCCTCTCTAGGCCTCTTCAGGCTAGGCTAGGCCAGGCCTACTCTAGGCCTCTGCAGGCTTCTCTAGGCCTCTTCAGGCTAGGTCAGGCCTCTCTAGGCCTCTTCAGGGTAGGCTAGGTCAGGCTTCTCTAGGCCTTTTCAGGCTAGACTAGGTCAGGCCTTTCTAGGCCTCTTCAGGCTAGGCTAGGTCAGGCTTCTCTAGGCGTCTTCAGGCTAGGTCAGGACTCTCTAGGCCTCTTCAGGCTAGGCTAGGTCAGGCTTCTCTAGGCCTCTTCAGACTACGCTAGGTCAGGTCTCTCTAGGCCTCTTCAGGTTAGTCTAGGTCAGGCCTCTCTAGGCCTCTTCATGCTAGGTTAGGCTTCTCTAGGCCTCTTCAGGCTAGGATAGGTCAGGCCTCTCTAGGCCTCTTCAGGCTAGGCTAGGTCAGGCCTACTCTAGGCCTCTTCAGGCTTCTCTACGCCTCTTCAGGCTAGGTCAGGCTTCTCTAGGCCTCTTCAGACTAGGCTAGGTAAGGCCTATCTAGGCCTCTTCAGGGTAGGCTAGGTCAGGCTTCTCTAGGCCTCTTCAGGCTAGACTAGGTCAGGCCTTTCTAGGCCTCTTCAGGCTAGGCTAGGTCAGGCTTCTCTAGGCCTCTTCAGGCTAGGCTAGGTCAGGCTTCTCTAGGCCTCTTCAGGCTAGGATAGGTCAGGCCTCTCTAGGCCTCTTCAGGCTAGGTCAGGCCTCTCTAGGTCTCTTCAGGCTAGGCTAGGTCTGGCTTCTCTAGGCCTTTTTAGGCTAGGTTAGGCCTCTCTAGGCCTCTTCAGGCTAGGTCAGGCTTCTCTAGGCCTCTTCAGGCTAGTCTAGTAGCAGGCCTCTCTAGGCCTCTTCAGGCTATGCTAGGTCAGGACTCTCTAGGCCTAATCAGGCTAGGCTAGGTCAGGCCTAAAGGCCTCTTCAGACTAGACTATGTCAGGCTACTCTAGGCCTCTTCAGGCTGGGCTAGGTCAGGCTTCTCTAGGCCTCTTCAGGTAGGCTAGGTCAGGCCTCTCTAGGCCTCTTAATGCTAGGCTAGGTCATGCTACTCTAGGCCTCTTCAGGCTAGAATAGGTCAGGCTTCTCTAGGCCTCTTCAGGCTAGGCTAGGTCATGCTACTCTAGGCCTCTTCAGGCTAGAATAGGTCAGGCTTCTCTAGGCCTCTTCAGGCTAGGCTAGGTCAGGCTTCTCTAGGACTCTTCAGGCTAGGCTAGGTCAGGCTTCTCAAGGCCTCTTCAGGCTAGGCTAGGTCAGGCTTCTCTAGGCCTCTTCATGCTAGGCTAGCTCAGGCTTCTCTAGGCCTCTTCAGGCTAGGCTAGGTCAGGCTTCTCTAGGCCTCTTCAGACTAGGCTAGGTCAGGCTTCTCTAGGCCTCTTCAGGCTAGGCTAGGTCAGGCTTCTCTAGGCTTCTTCTGACTAGGCTAGGGCAGGCTTCTCTAGGCCTCTTCATGCTAGGCTAGGTCAGGATTCTCTAGGCCTCTTCAGGCTAGGCTAGGTCAGGCTTCTCTAGGCCTCTTCAGGCTAGGCTAGGTCAGGCTTCTCTAGGCCTCTTCAGGCTTCTCTAGGATTCTTCAGGCTAGTTCAGGCTCCTCTAGGCCTCTTCAGACTAGGCTAGGTAAGGCCTCTCTAGGCCTCTTCAGGGTAGGCTAGGTCAGGCTTCTCTAGGCCTCTTCAGGCTAGGCTAGGTCAGGCTTCTCTAGGCCTCTTCAGGCTAGGCTAGGTCAGGCTTCTCTAGGCCTCTTCAGGCTAGGCTAGGTCAGGCCTCTCTAGGCCTCTTCAAGCTAGGTCAGGCATCTCTAGGTCTCTTCAGGCTAGGCTAGGTCTGGCTTCTCTAGACCTTTTCAGGCTAGGCTAGGTCGGGCCTCTCTAGGCCTCTTCAAGCTAGGTCAGGCATCTCTAGGTCTCTTCAGGCTAGGCTAGGTCAGGCTTCTCTAGGCCTCTTCAGGCTAGGTCAGGCTTCTCTAGGCCTCTTCAGGCTAGGCTAGGTCAGGCTTCTCTAGGCCTATTCAGGCTAGGCTAGGTACGGCCTCTCTAGGCCTCTTCAGGCTAGGCTAGGTCAGGCTTCTCTAGGCCTCTTCAGGCTAGGCTAGGTCAGGCCTCTCTAGGCCTCTTCAGGCTAGGCTAGGTCAGGCTTCTCTAGGCCTCTTCAGGCTAGGTCAGGCCTCTCTAGGCCTCTTCAGGCTAGGCTAGGTCAGGCTTCTCTAGGCGTCTTCAGGCTAGGTCAGGACTCTCTAGGCCTCTTCAGGCTAGGCTAGGTCAGGCTTCTCTAGGCCTCTTCAGGCTAGGCTAGGTCAGGCTTCTCTAGGCCTCTTCAGGCTAGGCTAGGTCAGGCTTCTCTAGGCATCTTCAGGCTAGGTCAGGCCTCTCTAGGCCTCTTCAGGCTAGGCTAGGTCAGGCTTCTCTAGGCCTCTTCAGGCTAGGCTAGGTCAGGCCTATAGGCCTCTTCAGGCTAGGTCAGGCTTCTCTAGGCCTCTTCAGGCTAGGCTAGGTCAGGCTTCTCTAGGCCTATTCAGGCTAGGCTAGGTACGGCCTCTCTAGGCCTCTTCAGGCTAGGCTAGGTCAGGCTTCTCTAGGCCTCTTCAGGCTCGGCTAGGTCAGGCCTCTCTAGGCCTCTTCAGGCTAGGCTAGGTTAGGCTTCTCTAGGCCTCTTCAGGCTAGGTCAGGCCTCTCTAGGCCTCTTCAGGCTAGGCTAGGTCAGGCTTCTCTAGGCGTCTTCAGCCTAGGTCAGGACTCTCTAGGCCTCTTCAGGCTAGGCTAGGTCAGGCTTTTCTAGGCCTCTTCAGGCTAGGCTGGGTCAGGCTTCTCTAGGCCTCTTCAAGCTAGGCTAGGTCAGGCTTCTCTAGGCATCTTCAGGCTAGGTCAGGCCTCTCTAGGCCTCTTCAGGCTAGGCTAGGGTCAGGCTTCTCTAGGCGTCTTCAGGCTAGGTCAGGCTTCTCTAGGCCTCTTCAGGTAGGCTAGGCCAGCCTTCTCTAGGCCTCTTCAGGCTAGGCTAGGTCAGGCCTCTCTAGGCCTCTTAATGCTAGGCTAGGTCAGGCCTCTCTAGGCCTCTTCAGACTAGGCTAGGTCAGGTCTCTCTAGGCCTCTTCAGGATAGGGTAGGTCAGGCCTCTCCAGGCCTCTTCAGGCTAGGCTAGGTCAGGCTTCTCAAGGCCTCTTCCGGCTAGGCTAGGTCAGGCTTCTCATGGCCTCTTCCGGCTAGGCTAGGTCAGGCTTCTCTAGGACTCTTCAGACTAGGCTAGGTCAGACTTCTCTAGGCCTCTTCAGGCTAGGCTAGGTCAGGCCTCTCTAGGCCTCTTCAGGCTAGGCTAGGTCAGGCTTCTCTAGGCCTCTTCAGGCTAGGCTAGGTCAGGCCTCTCTAGGCCTCTTCAGGCTAGGCTAGGTCAGGCTTCTCTAGGCCTCTTCAGGCTAGGTCAGGCCTCTCTAGGCCTCTTCAGGCTAGGCTAGGTCAGGCTTCTCTAGGCGTCTTCAGGCTAGGTCAGGACTCTCTAGGCCTCTTCAGGCTAGGCTAGGTCAGGCTTCTCTAGGCCTCTTCAGGCTAGGCTAGGTCAGGCTTCTCTAGGCCTCTTCAAGCTAGGCTAGGTCAGGCTTCTCTAGGCATCTTCAGGCTAGGTCAGGCCTCTCTAGGCCTCTTCAGGCTAGGCTAGGTCAGGCTTCTCTAGGCGTCTTCAGGCTAGGTCAGGACTCTCTAGGCCTCTTCAGGTTAGGCTAGGTCAGGCTTCTCTAGGCCTCTTCAGGCTAGGCTAAGTCAGGCTTCTCTAGGACTCTTCAGACTAGGCTAGGTCAGGCTTCTCTAGGCCTCTTCAGGTAGGCTAGGCCAGGCTTCTCTAGGCCTCTTCAGGCTAGGCTAGGTCAGGCCTCTCTAGGCCTCTTAATGCTAGGCTAGGTCAGGCCTCTCTAGGCCTCTTCAGACTAGGCTAGGTCAGGTCTCTCTAGGCCTCTTCAGGCTAGGCTAGGTCAGGCCTCTCCAGGCCTCTTCAGGCTAGGCTAGGTCAGGCTTCTCAAGGCCTCTTCCGGCTAGGCTAGGTCAGGCTTCTCTAGGCCTCTTCATGCTAGGCTAGGTCAGGCTTATCTAGGCCTCTTCAGGCTAGGCTAGGTCAGGCCTATAGGCCTCTTCAGGCTAGGTCAGGCTTCTCTAGACCTCTTCAGGCTAGGCTAGGGCAGGCTTCTCTAGGCCTATTCAGGCTAGGCTAGGTACGGCCTCTCTAGGCCTCTTCACGCTAGGCTAGGTCAGGCTTCTCTAGGCCTCTTCAGGCTAGGCTAGGTCAGGCCTCTCTAGGCCTCTTCAGGCTAGGCTAGGTTAGGCTTCTCTAGGCCTCTTCAGGCTAGGTCAGGCCTCTCTAGGCCTCTTCAGGCTAGGCTAGGTCAGGCTTCTCTAGGCGTCTTCAGGCTAGGTCAGGACTCTCTAGGCCTCTTCAGGCTAGGCTAGGTCAGGCTTTTCTAGGCCTCTTCAGGCTAGGCTGGGTCAGGCTTCTCTAGGCCTCTTCAAGCTAGGCTAGGTCAGGCTTCTCTAGGCATCTTCAGGCTAGGTCAGGCCTCTCTAGGCCTCTTCAGGCTAGGCTAGGTCAGGCTTCTCTAGGCCTCTTCAGGCTAGGTCAGGCCTCTCTAAGCCTCTTCAGGCTAGGCTAGGTCAGGCTTCTCTAGGCGTCTTCAGGCTAGGTCAGGACTCTCTAGGCCTCTTCAGGCTAGGTTAGGTCAGGCTTCTCTAGGCCTCTTCAGGCTAGGCTAGGTCAGGCTTCTCTAGGCCTCTTCAAGCTAGGCTAGGTCAGGCTTCTCTAGGCATCTTCAGGCTAGGTCAGGCCTCTCTAGGCCTCTTCAGGCTAGGCTAGGTCAGGCTTCTCTAGGCGTCTTCAGGCTAGGTCAGGACTCTCTAGGCCTCTTCAGGCTAGGCTAGGTCAGGCTTCTCTAGGCCTCTTCAGGCTAGGCTAGGTCAGGCTTCTCTAGGCGTCTTCAGGCTAGGTCAGGACTCTCTAGGCCTCTTCAGGCTAGGCTAGGTCAGGCTTCTCTAGGCCTCTTCAGACTACGCTAGGTCAGGTCTCTCTAGGCCTCTTCAGGCTAGTCTAGGTCAGGCCTCTCTAGGCCTCTTTAGGCTAGGCTAGGTCAGGCCTCTCTAGGCCTCTTCATGCTAGGTTAGGCTTCTCTAGGCCTCTTCAGGCTAGGATAGGTCAGGCCTCTCTAGGCCTCTTCAGGCTAGGCTAGGTCAGGCCTACTCTAGGCCTCTTCAGGCTTCTCTACGCCTCTTCAGGCTAGGTCAGGCTTCTCTAGGCCTCTTCAGACTAGGCTAGGTAAGGCCTATCTAGGCCTCTTCAGGGTAGGCTAGGTCAGGCTTCTCTAGGCCTCTTCAGGCTAGACTAGGTCAGGCCTTTCTAGGCCTCTTCAGGCTAGGCTAGGTCAGGCTTCTCTAGGCCTCTTCAGGCTAGACTAGGTCAGGCCTTTCTAGGCCTCTTCAGGCTAGGCTAGGTCAGGCTTTTCTAGGCCTCTTCAGGCTAGGCTAGGTCAGGCTTCTCTAGGCGTCTTCAGGCTAGGTCAGGACTCTCTAGGCCTCTTCAGGCTAGGCTAGGTCAGGCTTCTCTAGGCCTCTTCAGACTACGCTAGGTCAGGTCTCTCTAGGCCTCTTCAGGTTAGTCTAGGTCAGGCCTCTCTAGGCCTCTTTAGGCTAGGCAAGGTCAGGCCTCTCTAGGCCTCTTCATGCTAGGTTAGGCTTCTCTAGGCCTCTTCAGGCTAGGATAGGTCAGGCCTCTCTAGGCCTCTTCAGGCTAGGCTAGGTCAGGCCTACTCTAGGCCTCTTCAGGCTTCTCTACGCCTCTTCAGGCTAGGTCAGGCTTCTCTAGGCCTCTTCAGACTAGGCTAGGTAAGGCCTATCTAGGCCTCTTCAGGGTAGGCTAGGTCAGGCTTCTCTAGGCCTCTTCAGGCTAGACTAGGTCAGGCCTTTCTAGGCCTCTTCAGGCTAGGCTAGGTCAGGCTTCTCTAGGCCTCTTCAGGCTAGGCTAGGTCAGGCTTCTCTAGGCCTCTTCAGGCTAGGATAGGTCAGGCCTCTCTAGGCCTCTTCAGGCTAGGTCAGGCCTCTCTAGGTCTCTTCAGGCTAGGCTAGGTCTGGCTTCTCTAGGCCTTTTTAGGCTAGGTTAGGCCTCTCTAGGCCTCTTCAGGCTAGGTCAGGCTTCTCTAGGCCTCTTCAGGCTAGTCTAGTAGCAGGCCTCTCTAGGCCTCTTCAGGCTATGCTAGGTCAGGACTCTCTAGGCCTAATCAGGCTAGGCTAGGTCAGGCCTAAAGGCCTCTTCAGACTAGACTATGTCAGGCTACTCTAGGCCTCTTCAGGCTGGGCTAGGTCAGGCTTCTCTAGGCCTCTTCAGGTAGGCTAGGTCAGGCCTCTCTAGGCCTCTTAATGCTAGGCTAGGTCAGGCCTCTCTAGGCCTCTTCAGACTAGGCTAGGTCAGGTCTCTCTAGGCCTCTTCAGGCTAGGCTAGGTCAGGCCTCTCCAGGCCTCTTCAGGCTAGGCTAGGTCAGGCTTCTCAAGGCCTCTTCCGGCTAGGCTAGGTCAGGCTTCTCTAGGCCTCATCATGCTAGGCTAGGTCAGGCTTCTCTAGGCCTCTTCAGGCTAGGCTAGGTCAGGCTTCTCTAGGCCTCTTCAAACTAGGCTAGGTCAGACTTCTCTAGGCCTCTTCAGGCTAGTCTAGGTCAGGCCTCTCTAGGCCTCTTTAGGCTAGGCTAGGTCAGGCTTCTCTAGGCCTCTTCAGGCTAGGCTAGGTCAGGCTTCTCTAGGCCTCTTCAGGCTAGGTCAGGCCTCTCTAGGCCTCTTTAGGCTAGGCTAGGTCAGGCCTCTCTAGGCCTCTTCAGGCTAGGTCAAGCTTCTCTAGGCCTATTCAGGCTAGTCTAGTTCAGGCCTCGCTAGGCCTCTTCAGGCTAGGCTAGGTCAGGCCTCTCTAAGCCTCTTCAGGCTAGGCTAGGTCAGGTCTCTCTAGGCCTCTTCAGGCTAGGCTAGGTCAGGCCTCTCTAGGCCTCTTCATGCTAGGTCAGGCTTCTATAGGCCTCTTCAGGCTAGGCTAGGTAAGGCCTCTCTAGGCCTCTTCAGGCTAGGCTAGGTCAGGCTTCTCTAGGCATCTTCAGGCTAGGTAAGGCCTCTCTAGGCCTCTTCAGGCTAGGCTAGGCCAGGCCTACTCTAGGCCTCTGCAGGCTTCTCTAGGCCTCTTCAGGCTAGGTCAGGCCTCTCTAGGCCTCTTCAGGGTAGGCTAGGTCAGGCTTCTCTAGGCCTTTTCAGGCTAGACTAGGTCAGGCCTTTCTAGGCCTCTTCAGGCTAGGCTAGGTCAGGCTTCTCTAGGCCTCTTCAGGCTAGGCTAGGTCAGGCTTCTCTAGGCCTCTTCAGGCTAGGCTAGTTCAGGCCTCTCTAGGCCTCTTCAGGCTAGGCTAGGTCTGGCTTCTCTAGGCTTTTTCAGGCTAGATCAGGCTTCTCTAGGCCTCTTCAGGCTAGGTCAGGCTACTCTAGGCCTCTTCAGGCTAGGCTAGTTCAGGCCTCTCTAGGCCTCTTCAGGCTAGGCTAGGTCAGGCTTCTCTAGGCCTCTTCAAACTAGTCTAGGTCAGACTTCTCTAGGCCTCTTCAGGCTAGTCTAGGTCAGGCCTCTCTAGGCCTCTTTAGGCTAGGCTAGGTCAGGCTTCTCTAGGCCTCTTCAGGCTAGGCTAGGTCAGGCTTCTCTAGGCCTCTTCAGGCTAGGTCAGGCCTCTCTAGGCCTCTTTAGGCTAGGCTAGGTCAGGCCTCTCTAGGCCTCTTCAGGCTAGGTCAAGCTTCTCTAGGCCTCTTCAGGCTAGTCTAGTTCAGGCCTCTCTAGGCCTCTTCAGGCTAGGCTAGGTCAGGCCTCTCTAAGCCTCTTCAGGCTAGGCTAGGTCAGGTCTCTCTAGGCCTCTTCAGGCTAGGCTAGGTCAGGCCTCTCTAGGCCTCTTCATGCTAGGTCAGGCTTCTATAGGCCTCTTCAGGCTAGGCTAGGTAAGGCCTCTCTAGGCCTCTTCAGGCTAGGCTAGGTCAGGCTTCTCTAGGCCTCTTCAGGCTAGGTCAGGCCTCTCTAGGCCTCTTTAGGCTAGGCTACGTCAGGCCTCTCTAGGCCTCTTCAGGCTAGGTCAAGCTTCTCTAGGCCTCTTCAGGCTAGTCTAGTTCAGGCCTCTCTAGGCCTCTTCAGGCTAGGCTAGGTCAGGCCTCTCTAAGCCTCTTCAGGCTAGGCTAGGTCAGGTCTCTCTAGGCCTCTTCAGGCTAGGCTAGGTCAGGCCTCTCTAGGCCTCTTCATGCTAGGTCAGGCTTCTATAGGCCTCTTCAGGCTAGGCTAGGTAAGGCCTCTCTAGGCCTCTTCAGGCTAGGCTAGGTCAGGCTTCTCTAGGCATCTTCAGGCTAGGTCAGGCCTCTCTAGGCCTCTTCAGGCTAGGCTAGGCCAGGCCTACTCTAGGCCTCTGCAGGCTTCTCTAGGCCTCTTCAGGCTAGGTCAGGCTTCTCTAGGCCTCTTCAAACTAGGCTAGGTAAGGCCTCTCTAGGCCTCTTCAGGGTAGGCTAGGTCAGGCTTCTCTAGGCCTTTTCAGGCTAGACTAGGTCAGGCCTTTCTAGGCCTCTTCAGGCTAGGCTAGGTCAGGCTTCTCTAGGCCTCTTCAGGCTAGGCTAGGTCAGGCTTCTCTAGGCCTCTTCAGGCTAGGCTAGGTCAGGTCTCTCTAGGCCTCTTCAGGCTAGGCTAGGTCAGGCCTCTCCAGGCCTCTTCAGGCTAGGCTAGGTCAGGCTTCTCAAGGCCTCTTCCGGCTAGGCTAGGTCAGGCTTCTCTAGGCCTCTTCATGCTAGGCTAGGTCAGGCTTATCTAGGCCTCTTCAGGCTAGGCTAGGTCAGGCCTATAGGCCTCTTCAGGCTAGGTCAGGCTTCTCTAGACCTCTTCAGGCTAGGCTAGGGCAGGCTTCTCTAGGCCTATTCAGGCTAGGCTAGGTACGGCCTCTCTAGGCCTCTTCACGCTAGGCTAGGTCAGGCTTCTCTAGGCCTCTTCAGGCTAGGCTAGGTCAGGCCTCTCTAGGCCTCTTCAGGCTAGGCTAGGTTAGGCTTCTCTAGGCCTCTTCAGGCTAGGTCAGGCCTCTCTAGGCCTCTTCAGGCTAGGCTAGGTCAGGCTTCTCTAGGCGTCTTCAGGCTAGGTCAGGACTCTCTAGGCCTCTTCAGGCTAGGCTAGGTCAGGCTTTTCTAGGCCTCTTCAGGCTAGGCTGGGTCAGGCTTCTCTAGGCCTCTTCAAGCTAGGCTAGGTCAGGCTTCTCTAGGCATCTTCAGGCTAGGTCAGGCCTCTCTAGGCCTCTTCAGGCTAGGCTAGGTCAGGCTTCTCTAGGCCTCTTCAGGCTAGGTCAGGCCTCTCTAAGCCTCTTCAGGCTAGGCTAGGTCAGGCTTCTCTAGGCGTCTTCAGGCTAGGTCAGGACTCTCTAGGCCTCTTCAGGCTAGGTTAGGTCAGGCTTCTCTAGGCCTCTTCAGGCTAGGCTAGGTCAGGCTTCTCTAGGCCTCTTCAAGCTAGGCTAGGTCAGGCTTCTCTAGGCATCTTCAGGCTAGGTCAGGCCTCTCTAGGCCTCTTCAGGCTAGGCTAGGTCAGGCTTCTCTAGGCGTCTTCAGGCTAGGTCAGGACTCTCTAGGCCTCTTCAGGCTAGGCTAGGTCAGGCTTCTCTAGGCCTCTTCAGGCTAGGCTAGGTCAGGCTTCTCTAGGCGTCTTCAGGCTAGGTCAGGACTCTCTAGGCCTCTTCAGGCTAGGCTAGGTCAGGCTTCTCTAGGCCTCTTCAGACTACGCTAGGTCAGGTCTCTCTAGGCCTCTTCAGGCTAGTCTAGGTCAGGCCTCTCTAGGCCTCTTTAGGCTAGGCTAGGTCAGGCCTCTCTAGGCCTCTTCATGCTAGGTTAGGCTTCTCTAGGCCTCTTCAGGCTAGGATAGGTCAGGCCTCTCTAGGCCTCTTCAGGCTAGGCTAGGTCAGGCCTACTCTAGGCCTCTTCAGGCTTCTCTACGCCTCTTCAGGCTAGGTCAGGCTTCTCTAGGCCTCTTCAGACTAGGCTAGGTAAGGCCTATCTAGGCCTCTTCAGGGTAGGCTAGGTCAGGCTTCTCTAGGCCTCTTCAGGCTAGACTAGGTCAGGCCTTTCTAGGCCTCTTCAGGCTAGGCTAGGTCAGGCTTCTCTAGGCCTCTTCAGGCTAGACTAGGTCAGGCCTTTCTAGGCCTCTTCAGGCTAGGCTAGGTCAGGCTTCTCTAGGCCTCTTCAGGCTAGGCTAGGTCAGGCTTCTCTAGGCGTCTTCAGGCTAGGTCAGGACTCTCTAGGCCTCTTCAAGCTAGGCTAGGTCAGGCTTCTCTAGGCATCTTCAGGCTAGGTCAGGCCTCTCTAGGCCTCTTCAGGCTAGGCTAGGTCAGGCTTCTCTAGGCCTCTTCAGGCTAGGTCAGGCCTCTCTAAGCCTCTTCAGGCTAGGCTAGGTCAGGCTTCTCTAGGCGTCTTCAGGCTAGGTCAGGACTCTCTAGGCCTCTTCAGGCTAGGTTAGGTCAGGCTTCTCTAGGCCTCTTCAGGCTAGGCTAGGTCAGGCTTCTCTAGGCCTCTTCAAGCTAGGCTAGGTCAGGCTTCTCTAGGCATCTTCAGGCTAGGTCAGGCCTCTCTAGGCCTCTTCAGGCTAGGCTAGGTCAGGTTTCTCTAGGCGTCTTCAGGCTAGGTCAGGACTCTCTAGGCCTCTTCAGGCTAGGCTAGGTCAGGCTTCTCTAGGCCTCTTCAGGCTAGGCTAGGTCAGGCTTCTCTAGGCGTCTTCAGGCTAGGTCAGGACTCTCTAGGCCTCTTCAGGCTAGGCTAGGTCAGGCTTCTCTAGGCCTCTTCAGACTACGCTAGGTCAGGTCTCTCTAGGCCTCTTCAGGCTAGTCTAGGTCAGGCCTCTCTAGGCCTCTTTAGGCTAGGCTAGGTCAGGCCTCTCTAGGCCTCTTCATGCTAGGTTAGGCTTCTCTAGGCCTCTTCAGGCTAGGATAGGTCAGGCCTCTCTAGGCCTCTTCAGGCTAGGCTAGGTCAGGCCTACTCTAGGCCTCTTCAGGCTTCTCTACGCCTCTTCAGGCTAGGTCAGGCTTCTCTAGGCCTCTTCAGACTAGGCTAGGTAAGGCCTATCTAGGCCTCTTCAGGGTAGGCTAGGTCAGGCTTCTCTAGGCCTCTTCAGGCTAGACTAGGTCAGGCCTTTCTAGGCCTCTTCAGGCTAGGCTAGGTCAGGCTTCTCTAGGCCTCTTCAGGCTAGACTAGGTCAGGCCTTTCTAGGCCTCTTCAGGCTAGGCTAGGTCAGGCTTTTCTAGGCCTCTTCAGGCTAGGCTAGGTCAGGCTTCTCTAGGCGTCTTCAGGCTAGGTCAGGACTCTCTAGGCCTCTTCAGGCTAGGCTAGGTCAGGCTTCTCTAGGCCTCTTCAGACTACGCTAGGTCAGGTCTCTCTAGGCCTCTTCAGGTTAGTCTAGGTCAGGCCTCTCTAGGCCTCTTTAGGCTAGGCAAGGTCAGGCCTCTCTAGGCCTCTTCATGCTAGGTTAGGCTTCTCTAGGCCTCTTCAGGCTAGGATAGGTCAGGCCTCTCTAGGCCTCTTCAGGCTAGGCTAGGTCAGGCCTACTCTAGGCCTCTTCAGGCTTCTCTACGCCTCTTCAGGCTAGGTCAGGCTTCTCTAGGCCTCTTCAGACTAGGCTAGGTAAGGCCTATCTAGGCCTCTTCAGGGTAGGCTAGGTCAGGCTTCTCTAGGCCTCTTCAGGCTAGACTAGGTCAGGCCTTTCTAGGCCTCTTCAGGCTAGGCTAGGTCAGGCTTCTCTAGGCCTCTTCAGGCTAGGCTAGGTCAGGCTTCTCTAGGCCTCTTCAGGCTAGGATAGGTCAGGCCTCTCTAGGCCTCTTCAGGCTAGGTCAGGCCTCTCTAGGTCTCTTCAGGCTAGGCTAGGTCTGGCTTCTCTAGGCCTTTTTAGGCTAGGTTAGGCCTCTCTAGGCCTCTTCAGGCTAGGTCAGGCTTCTCTAGGCCTCTTCAGGCTAGTCTAGTAGCAGGCCTCTCTAGGCCTCTTCAGGCTATGCTAGGTCAGGACTCTCTAGGCCTAATCAGGCTAGGCTAGGTCAGGCCTAAAGGCCTCTTCAGACTAGACTATGTCAGGCTACTCTAGGCCTCTTCAGGCTGGGCTAGGTCAGGCTTCTCTAGGCCTCTTCAGGTAGGCTAGGTCAGGCCTCTCTAGGCCTCTTAATGCTAGGCTAGGTCAGGCCTCTCTAGGCCTCTTCAGACTAGGCTAGGTCAGGTCTCTCTAGGCCTCTTCAGGCTAGGCTAGGTCAGGCCTCTCCAGGCCTCTTCAGGCTAGGCTAGGTCAGGCTTCTCAAGGCCTCTTCCGGCTAGGCTAGGTCAGGCTTCTCTAGGCCTCATCATGCTAGGCTAGGTCAGGCTTCTCTAGGCCTCTTCAGGCTAGGCTAGGTCAGGCTTCTCTAGGCCTCTTCAAACTAGGCTAGGTCAGACTTCTCTAGGCCTCTTCAGGCTAGTCTAGGTCAGGCCTCTCTAGGCCTCTTTAGGCTAGGCTAGGTCAGGCTTCTCTAGGCCTCTTCAGGCTAGGCTAGGTCAGGCTTCTCTAGGCCTCTTCAGGCTAGGTCAGGCCTCTCTAGGCCTCTTTAGGCTAGGCTAGGTCAGGCCTCTCTAGGCCTCTTCAGGCTAGGTCAAGTTTCTCTAGGCCTATTCAGGCTAGTCTAGTTCAGGCCTCGCTAGGCCTCTTCAGGCTAGGCTAGGTCAGGCCTCTCTAAGCCTCTTCAGGCTAGGCTAGGTCAGGTCTCTCTAGGCCTCTTCAGGCTAGGCTAGGTCAGGCCTCTCTAGGCCTCTTCATGCTAGGTCAGGCTTCTATAGGCCTCTTCAGGCTAGGCTAGGTAAGGCCTCTCTAGGCCTCTTCAGGCTAGGCTAGGTCAGGCTTCTCTAGGCATCTTCAGGCTAGGTAAGGCCTCTCTAGGCCTCTTCAGGCTAGGCTAGGCCAGGCCTACTCTAGGCCTCTGCAGGCTTCTCTAGGCCTCTTCAGGCTAGGTCAGGCCTCTCTAGGCCTCTTCAGGGTAGGCTAGGTCAGGCTTCTCTAGGCCTTTTCAGGCTAGACTAGGTCAGGCCTTTCTAGGCCTCTTCAGGCTAGGCTAGGTCAGGCTTCTCTAGGCCTCTTCAGGCTAGGCTAGGTCAGGCTTCTCTAGGCCTCTTCAGGCTAGGCTAGTTCAGGCCTCTCTAGGCCTCTTCAGGCTAGGCTAGGTCTGGCTTCTCTAGGCTTTTTCAGGCTAGATCAGGCTTCTCTAGGCCTCTTCAGGCTAGGTCAGGCTACTCTAGGCCTCTTCAGGCTAGGCTAGTTCAGGCCTCTCTAGGCCTCTTCAGGCTAGGCTAGGTCAGGCTTCTCTAGGCCTCTTCAAACTAGTCTAGGTCAGACTTCTCTAGGCCTCTTCAGGCTAGTCTAGGTCAGGCCTCTCTAGGCCTCTTTAGGCTAGGCTAGGTCAGGCTTCTCTAGGCCTCTTCAGGCTAGGCTAGGTCAGGCTTCTCTAGGCCTCTTCAGGCTAGGTCAGGCCTCTCTAGGCCTCTTTAGGCTAGGCTAGGTCAGGCCTCTCTAGGCCTCTTCAGGCTAGGTCAAGCTTCTCTAGGCCTCTTCAGGCTAGTCTAGTTCAGGCCTCTCTAGGCCTCTTCAGGCTAGGCTAGGTCAGGCCTCTCTAAGCCTCTTCAGGCTAGGCTAGGTCAGGTCTCTCTAGGCCTCTTCAGGCTAGGCTAGGTCAGGCCTCTCTAGGCCTCTTCATGCTAGGTCAGGCTTCTATAGGCCTCTTCAGGCTAGGCTAGGTAAGGCCTCTCTAGGCCTCTTCAGGCTAGGCTAGGTCAGGCTTCTCTAGGCCTCTTCAGGCTAGGTCAGGCCTCTCTAGGCCTCTTTAGGCTAGGCTACGTCAGGCCTCTCTAGGCCTCTTCAGGCTAGGTCAAGCTTCTCTAGGCCTCTTCAGGCTAGTCTAGTTCAGGCCTCTCTAGGCCTCTTCAGGCTAGGCTAGGTCAGGCCTCTCTAAGCCTCTTCAGGCTAGGCTAGGTCAGGTCTCTCTAGGCCTCTTCAGGCTAGGCTAGGTCAGGCCTCTCTAGGCCTCTTCATGCTAGGTCAGGCTTCTATAGGCCTCTTCAGGCTAGGCTAGGTAAGGCCTCTCTAGGCCTCTTCAGGCTAGGCTAGGTCAGGCTTCTCTAGGCATCTTCAGGCTAGGTCAGGCCTCTCTAGGCCTCTTCAGGCTAGGCTAGGCCAGGCCTACTCTAGGCCTCTGCAGGCTTCTCTAGGCCTCTTCAGGCTAGGTCAGGCTTCTCTAGGCCTCTTCAAACTAGGCTAGGTAAGGCCTCTCTAGGCCTCTTCAGGGTAGGCTAGGTCAGGCTTCTCTAGGCCTTTTCAGGCTAGACTAGGTCAGGCCTTTCTAGGCCTCTTCAGGCTAGGCTAGGTCAGGCTTCTCTAGGCCTCTTCAGGCTAGGCTAGGTCAGGCTTCTCTAGGCCTCTTCAGGCTAGGCTAGGTCAGGTCTCTCTAGGCCTCTTCAGGCTAGGCTAGGTCAGGCCTCTCCAGGCCTCTTCAGGCTAGGCTAGGTCAGGCTTCTCAAGGCCTCTTCCGGCTAGGCTAGGTCAGGCTTCTCTAGGCCTCTTCATGCTAGGCTAGGTCAGGCTTATCTAGGCCTCTTCAGGCTAGGCTAGGTCAGGCCTATAGGCCTCTTCAGGCTAGGTCAGGCTTCTCTAGACCTCTTCAGGCTAGGCTAGGGCAGGCTTCTCTAGGCCTATTCAGGCTAGGCTAGGTACGGCCTCTCTAGGCCTCTTCACGCTAGGCTAGGTTAGGCTTCTCTAGGCCTCTTCAGGCTAGGTCAGGCCTCTCTAGGCCTCTTCAGGCTAGGCTAGGGCAGGCTTCTCTAGGCCTCTTCAGGCTAGGCTAGGTCAGGCCTCTCTAGGCCTCTTCAGGCTAGGCTAGGTTAGGCTTCTCTAGGCCTCTTCAGGCTAGGTCAGGCCTCTCTAGGCCTCTTCAGGCTAGGCTAGGTCAGGCTTCTCTAGGCGTCTTCAGGCTAGGTCAGGACTCTCTAGGCCTCTTCAGGCTAGGCTAGGTCAGGCTTTTCTAGGCCTCTTCAGGCTAGGCTGGGTCAGGCTTCTCTAGGCCTCTTCAAGCTAGGCTAGGTCAGGCTTCTCTAGGCATCTTCAGGCTAGGTCAGGCCTCTCTAGGCCTCTTCAGGCTAGGCTAGGTCAGGCTTCTCTAGGCCTCTTCAGGCTAGGTCAGGCCTCTCTAAGCCTCTTCAGGCTAGGCTAGGTCAGGCTTCTCTAGGCGTCTTCAGGCTAGGTCAGGACTCTCTAGGCCTCTTCAGGCTAGGTTAGGTCAGGCTTCTCTAGGCCTCTTCAGGCTAGGCTAGGTCAGGCTTCTCTAGGCCTCTTCAAGCTAGGCTAGGTCAGGCTTCTCTAGGCATCTTCAGGCTAGGTCAGGACTCTCTAGGCCTCTTCAGGCTAGGCTAGGTCAGGCTTCTCTAGGCCTCTTCAGACTACGCTAGGTCAGGTCTCTCTAGGCCTCTTCAGGCTAGTCTAGGTCAGGCCTCTCTAGGCCTCTTTAGGCTAGGCTAGGTCAGGCCTCTCTAGGCCTCTTCATGCTAGGTTAGGCTTCTCTAGGCCTCTTCAGGCTAGGATAGGTCAGGCCTCTCTAGGCCTCTTCAGGCTAGGCTAGGTCAGGCCTACTCTAGGCCTCTTCAGGCTTCTCTACGCCTCTTCAGGCTAGGTCAGGCTTCTCTAGGCCTCTTCAGACTAGGCTAGGTAAGGCCTATCTAGGCCTCTTCAGGGTAGGCTAGGTCAGGCTTCTCTAGGCCTCTTCAGGCTAGACTAGGTCAGGCCTTTCTAGGCCTCTTCAGGCTAGGCTAGGTCAGGCTTCTCTAGGCCTCTTCAGGCTAGACTAGGTCAGGCCTTTCTAGGCCTCTTCAGGCTAGGCTAGGTCAGGCTTCTCTAGGCCTCTTCAGGCTAGGCTAGGTCAGGCTTCTCTAGGCGTCTTCAGGCTAGGTCAGGACTCTCTAGGCCTCTTCAGGCTAGGCTAGGTCAGGCTTCTCTAGGCCTCTTCAGACTACGCTAGGTCAGGTCTCTCTAGGCCTCTTCAGGCTAGTCTAGGTCAGGCCTCTCTAGGCCTCTTTAGGCTAGGCTAGGTCAGGCCTCTCTAGGCCTCTTCATGCTAGGTTAGGCTTCTCTAGGCCTCTTCAGGCTAGGATAGGTCAGGCCTCTCTAGGCCTCTTCAGGCTAGGCTAGGTCAGGCCTACTCTAGGCCTCTTCAGGCTTCTCTACGCCTCTTCAGGCTAGGTCAGGCTTCTCTAGGCCTCTTCAGACTAGGCTAGGTAAGGCCTATCTAGGCCTCTTCAGGGTAGGCTAGGTCAGGCTTCTCTAGGCCTCTTCAGGCTAGACTAGGTCAGGCCTTTCTAGGCCTCTTCAGGCTAGGCTAGGTCAGGCTTCTCTAGGCCTCTTCAGGCTAGACTAGGTCAGGCCTTTCTAGGCCTCTTCAGGCTAGGCTAGGTCAGGCTTCTCTAGGCCTCTTCAGGCTAGGCTAGGTCAGGCTTCTCTAGGCGTCTTCAGGCTAGGTCAGGACTCTCTAGGCCTCTTCAGGCTAGGCTAGGTCAGGCTTCTCTAGGCCTCTTCAGACTACGCTAGGTCAGGTCTCTCTAGGCCTCTTCAAGTTAGTCTAGGTCAGGCCTCTCTAGGCCTCTTTAGGCTAGGCAAGGTCAGGCCTCTCTAGGCCTCTTCATGCTAGGTTAGGCTTCTCTAGGCCTCTTCAGGCTAGGATAGGTCAGGCCTCTCTAGGCCTCTTCAGGCTAGGCTAGGTCAGGCCTACTCTAGGCCTCTTCAGGCTTCTCTACGCCTCTTCAGGCTAGGTCAGGCTTCTCTAGGCCTCTTCAGACTAGGCTAGGTAAGGCCTATCTAGGCCTCTTCAGGGTAGGCTAGGTCAGGCTTCTCTAGGCCTCTTCAGGCTAGACTAGGTCAGGCCTTTCTAGGCCTCTTCAGGCTAGGCTAGGTCAGGCTTCTCTAGGCCTCTTCAGGCTAGGCTAGGTCAGGCTTCTCTAGGCCTCTTCAGGCTAGGATAGGTCAGGCCTCTCTAGGCCTCTTCAGGCTAGGTCAGGCCTCTCTAGGTCTCTTCAGGCTAGGCTAGGTCTGGCTTCTCTAGGCCTTTTTAGGCTAGGTTAGGCCTCTCTAGGCCTCTTCAGGCTAGGTCAGGCTTCTCTAGGCCTCTTCAGGCTAGTCTAGTAGCAGGCCTCTCTAGGCCTCTTCAGGCTATGCTAGGTCAGGACTCTCTAGGCCTAATCAGGCTAGGCTAGGTCAGGCCTAAAGGCCTCTTCAGACTAGACTATGTCAGGCTACTCTAGGCCTCTTCAGGCTGGGCTAGGTCAGGCTTCTCTAGGCCTCTTCAGGTAGGCTAGGTCAGGCCTCTCTAGGCCTCTTAATGCTAGGCTAGGTCAGGCCTCTCTAGGCCTCTTCAGACTAGGCTAGGTCAGGTCTCTCTAGGCCTCTTCAGGCTAGGCTAGGTCAGGCCTCTCCAGGCCTCTTCAGGCTAGGCTAGGTCAGGCTTCTCAAGGCCTCTTCCGGCTAGGCTAGGTCAGGCTTCTCTAGGCCTCATCATGCTAGGCTAGGTCAGGCTTCTCTAGGCCTCTTCAGGCTAGGCTAGGTCAGGCTTCTCTAGGCCTCTTCAAACTAGGCTAGGTCAGACTTCTCTAGGCCTCTTCAGGCTAGTCTAGGTCAGGCCTCTCTAGGCCTCTTTAGGCTAGGCTAGGTCAGGCTTCTCTAGGCCTCTTCAGGCTAGGCTAGGTCAGGCTTCTCTAGGCCTCTTCAGGCTAGGTCAGGCCTCTCTAGGCCTCTTTAGGCTAGGCTAGGTCAGGCCTCTCTAGGCCTCTTCAGGCTAGGTCAAGCTTCTCTAGGCCTATTCAGGCTAGTCTAGTTCAGGCCTCGCTAGGCCTCTTCAGGCTAGGCTAGGTCAGGCCTCTCTAAGCCTCTTCAGGCTAGGCTAGGTCAGGTCTCTCTAGGCCTCTTCAGGCTAGGCTAGGTCAGGCCTCTCTAGGCCTCTTCATGCTAGGTCAGGCTTCTATAGGCCTCTTCAGGCTAGGCTAGGTAAGGCCTCTCTAGGCCTCTTCAGGCTAGGCTAGGTCAGGCTTCTCTAGGCATCTTCAGGCTAGGTAAGGCCTCTCTAGGCCTCTTCAGGCTAGGCTAGGCCAGGCCTACTCTAGGCCTCTGCAGGCTTCTCTAGGCCTCTTCAGGCTAGGTCAGGCTTCTCTAGGCCTCTTCAAACTAGGCTAGGTAAGGCCTCTCTAGGCCTCTTCAGGGTAGGCTAGGTCAGGCTTCTCTAGGCCTTTTCAGGCTAGACTAGGTCAGGCCTTTCTAGGCCTCTTCAGGCTAGGCTAGGTCAGGCTTCTCTAGGCCTCTTCAGGCTAGGCTAGGTCAGGCTTCTCTAGGCCTCTTCAGGCTAGGCTAGTTCAGGCCTCTCTAGGCCTCTTCAGGCTAGGCTAGGTCTGGCTTCTCTAGGCTTTTTCAGGCTAGATCAGGCTTCTCTAGGCCTCTTCAGGCTAGGTCAGGCTACTCTAGGCCTCTTCAGGCTAGGCTAGTTCAGGCCTCTCTAGGCCTCTTCAGGCTAGGCTAGGTCAGGCTTCTCTAGGCCTCTTCAAACTAGTCTAGGTCAGACTTCTCTAGGCCTCTTCAGGCTAGTCTAGGTCAGGCCTCTCTAGGCCTCTTTAGGCTAGGCTAGGTCAGGCTTCTCTAGGCCTCTTCAGGCTAGGCTAGGTCAGGCTTCTCTAGGCCTCTTCAGGCTAGGTCAGGCCTCTCTAGGCCTCTTTAGGCTAGGCTAGGTCAGGCCTCTCTAGGCCTCTTCAGGCTAGGTCAAGCTTCTCTAGGCCTCTTCAGGCTAGTCTAGTTCAGGCCTCTCTAGGCCTCTTCAGGCTAGGCTAGGTCAGGCCTCTCTAAGCCTCTTCAGGCTAGGCTAGGTCAGGTCTCTCTAGGCCTCTTCAGGCTAGGCTAGGTCAGGCCTCTCTAGGCCTCTTCATGCTAGGTCAGGCTTCTATAGGCCTCTTCAGGCTAGGCTAGGTAAGGCCTCTCTAGGCCTCTTCAGGCTAGGCTAGGTCAGGCTTCTCTAGGCCTCTTCAGGCTAGGTCAGGCCTCTCTAGGCCTCTTTAGGCTAGGCTACGTCAGGCCTCTCTAGGCCTCTTCAGGCTAGGTCAAGCTTCTCTAGGCCTCTTCAGGCTAGTCTAGTTCAGGCCTCTCTAGGCCTCTTCAGGCTAGGCTAGGTCAGGCCTCTCTAAGCCTCTTCAGGCTAGGCTAGGTCAGGTCTCTCTAGGCCTCTTCAGGCTAGGCTAGGTCAGGCCTCTCTAGGCCTCTTCATGCTAGGTCAGGCTTCTATAGGCCTCTTCAGGCTAGGCTAGGTAAGGCCTCTCTAGGCCTCTTCAGGCTAGGCTAGGTCAGGCTTCTCTAGGCATCTTCAGGCTAGGTCAGGCCTCTCTAGGCCTCTTCAGGCTAGGCTAGGCCAGGCCTACTCTAGGCCTCTGCAGGCTTCTCTAGGCCTCTTCAGGCTAGGTCAGGCTTCTCTAGGCCTCTTCAAACTAGGCTAGGTAAGGCCTCTCTAGGCCTCTTCAGGGTAGGCTAGGTCAGGCTTCTCTAGGCCTTTTCAGGCTAGACTAGGTCAGGCCTTTCTAGGCCTCTTCAGGCTAGGCTAGGTCAGGCTTCTCTAGGCCTCTTCAGGCTAGGCTAGGTCAGGCTTCTCTAGGCCTCTTCAGGCTAGGCTAGGTCAGGCTTCTCTAGGCCTCTTCAGGCTAGGCTAGGTCAGGCCTCTCTAGGCCTCTTCAGGCTAGGTCAGGCCTCTCTAGGTCTCTTCAGGCTAGGCTAGGTCTGGCTACTCTAGGCCTTTTCAGGCTAGATCAGGCTTCTCTAGGCCTTTTCAGGCTAGGTCAGGCTACTCTAGGCCTCTTCGGGCTAGGCTAGTTCAGGCCTCTCTAGGCCTCTTCAGGCTAGGCTAGGTCAGGCCTCTAGGCCTCTTCAGACTAGGCTAGGTCATGCTACTCTAGGCCTCTTCAGGCTAGAATAGGTCAGGCTTCTCTAGGCCTCTTCAGGCTAGGCTAGGTCAGGCTTCTCTAGGACTCTTCAGGCTAGGCTAGGTCAGGCCTCTCTAGGTCTCTTCAGGCTAGGCTAGGTCTGGCTACTCTAGGCCTTTTCAGGCTAGATCAGGCTTCTCTAGGCCTTTTCAGGCTAGGTCAGGCTACTCTAGGCCTCTTCGGGCTAGGCTAGTTCAGGCCTCTCTAGGCCTCTTCAGGCTAGGCTAGGTCAGGCCTCTAGGCCTCTTCAGACTAGGCTAGGTCAGGCTTCTCAAGGCCTCTTCCGACTAGGCTAGGTCAGGCTTCTCATGGCCTCTTCCGGCTAGGCTAGGTCAGGCTTCTCTAGGACTCTTCAGACTAGGCTAGGTCAGACTTCTCTAGGCCTCTTCAGGCTAGTCTAGGTCAGGCCTCTCTAAGCCTCTTTAGGCTAGGCTAGGTCAGGCTTCTCTAGGCCTCTTCAGGCTAGGCTAAGTCAGGCTTCTCTAGGCCTCTTCAGGCTAGGCTAGGTCAGGCTTCTCTAGGCCTCTTCAGGCTAGGCTAGGTCAGGCCTCTCTAGGCCTCTTCAGGCTAGGCTAGGTCAGGCTTCTCTAGGCCTCTTCAGGCTAGGTCAGGCCTCTCTAGGCCTCTTCAGGCTAGGCTAGGTCAGGCTTCTCTAGGCGTCTTCAGGCTAGGTCAGGACTCTCTAGGCCTCTTCAGGCTAGGCTAGGTCAGGCTTCTCTAGGCCTCTTCAGGCTAGGCTAGGTCAGGCTTCTCTAGGCCTCTTCAAGCTAGGCTAGGTCAGGCTTCTCTAGGCATCTTCAGGCTAGGTCAGGCCTCTCTAGGCCTCTTCAGGCTAGGCTAGGTCAGGCTTCTCTAGGCGTCTTCAGGCTAGGTCAGGACTCTCTAGGCCTCTTCAGGTTAGGCTAGGTCAGGCTTCTCTAGGCCTCTTCAGGCTAGGCTAGGTCAGGCTTCTCTAGGACTCTTCAGACTAGGCTAGGTCGGGCTACTCTAGGCCTCTTCAGGTAGGCTAGGCCAGGCTTCTCTAGGCCTCTTCAGGCTAGGCTAGGTCAGGCCTCTCTAGGCCTCTTCAGACTAGGCTAGGTCAGGTCTCTCTAGGCCTCTTCAGGCTAGGCTAGGTCAGGCCTCTCCAGGCCTCTTCAGGCTAGGCTAGGTCAGGCTTCTCAAGGCCTCTTCCGGCTAGGCTAGGTCAGGCTTCTCTAGGCCTCTTCATGCTAGGCTAGGTCAGGCTTATCTAGGCCTCTTCAGGCTAGGCTAGGTCAGGCCTATAGGCCTCTTCAGGCTAGGTCAGGCTTCTCTAGACCTCTTCAGGCTAGGCTAGGGCAGGCTTCTCTAGGCCTATTCAGGCTAGGCTAGGTACGGCCTCTCTAGGCCTCTTCACGCTAGGCTAGGTCAGGCTTCTCTAGGCCTCTTCAGGCTAGGCTAGGTCAGGCCTCTCTAGGCCTCTTCAGGCTAGGCTAGGTTAGGCTTCTCTAGGCCTCTTCAGGCTAGGTCAGGCCTCTCTAGGCCTCTTCAGGCTAGGCTAGGTCAGGCTTCTCTAGGCGTCTTCAGGCTAGGTCAGGACTCTCTAGGCCTCTTCAGGCTAGGCTAGGTCAGGCTTTTCTAGGCCTCTTCAGGCTAGGCTGGGTCAGGCTTCTCTAGGCCTCTTCAAGCTAGGCTAGGTCAGGCTTCTCTAGGCATCTTCAGGCTAGGTCAGGCCTCTCTAGGCCTCTTCAGGCTAGGCTGGGTCAGGCTTCTCTAGGCCTCTTCAGGCTAGGCTAGGTCAGGCTTCTCTAGGCCTCTTCAAGCTAGGCTAGGTCAGGCTTCTCTAGGCATCTTCAGGCTAGGTCAGGCCTCTCTAGGCCTCTTCAGGCTAGGCTAGGTCAGGCTTCTCTAGGCGTCTTCAGGCTAGGTCAGGACTCTCTAGGCCTCTTCAGGCTAGGCTAGGTCAGGCTTCTCTAGGCCTCTTCAGGCTAGGCTAGGTCAGGCTTCTCTAGGCGTCTTCAGGCTAGGTCAGGACTCTCTAGGCCTCTTCAGGCTAGGCTAGGTCAGGCTTCTCTAGGCCTCTTCAGACTACGCTAGGTCAGGTCTCTCTAGGCCTCTTCAGGCTAGTCTAGGTCAGGCCTCTCTAGGCCTCTTTAGGCTAGGCTAGGTCAGGCCTCTCTAGGCCTCTTCATGCTAGGTTAGGCTTCTCTAGGCCTCTTCAGGCTAGGATAGGTCAGGCCTCTCTAGGCCTCTTCAGGCTAGGCTAGGTCAGGCCTACTCTAGGCCTCTTCAGGCTTCTCTACGCCTCTTCAGGCTAGGTCAGGCTTCTCTAGGCCTCTTCAGACTAGGCTAGGTAAGGCCTATCTAGGCCTCTTCAGGGTAGGCTAGGTCAGGCTTCTCTAGGCCTCTTCAGGCTAGACTAGGTCAGGCCTTTCTAGGCCTCTTCAGGCTAGGCTAGGTCAGGCTTCTCTAGGCCTCTTCAGGCTAGACTAGGTCAGGCCTTTCTAGGCCTCTTCAGGCTAGGCTAGGTCAGGCTTCTCTAGGCCTCTTCAGGCTAGGCTAGGTCAGGCTTCTCTAGGCGTCTTCAGGCTAGGTCAGGACTCTCTAGGCCTCTTCAAGCTAGGCTAGGTCAGGCTTCTCTAGGCATCTTCAGGCTAGGTCAGGCCTCTCTAGGCCTCTTCAGGCTAGGCTAGGTCAGGCTTCTCTAGGCCTCTTCAGGCTAGGTCAGGCCTCTCTAAGCCTCTTCAGGCTAGGCTAGGTCAGGCTTCTCTAGGCGTCTTCAGGCTAGGTCAGGACTCTCTAGGCCTCTTCAGGCTAGGTTAGGTCAGGCTTCTCTAGGCCTCTTCAGGCTAGGCTAGGTCAGGCTTCTCTAGGCCTCTTCAAGCTAGGCTAGGTCAGGCTTCTCTAGGCATCTTCAGGCTAGGTCAGGCCTCTCTAGGCCTCTTCAGGCTAGGCTAGGTCAGGCTTCTCTAGGCGTCTTCAGGCTAGGTCAGGACTCTCTAGGCCTCTTCAGGCTAGGCTAGGTCAGGCTTCTCTAGGCCTCTTCAGGCTAGGCTAGGTCAGGCTTCTCTAGGCGTCTTCAGGCTAGGTCAGGACTCTCTAGGCCTCTTCAGGCTAGGCTAGGTCAGGCTTCTCTAGGCCTCTTCAGACTACGCTAGGTCAGGTCTCTCTAGGCCTCTTCAGGCTAGTCTAGGTCAGGCCTCTCTAGGCCTCTTTAGGCTAGGCTAGGTCAGGCCTCTCTAGGCCTCTTCATGCTAGGTTAGGCTTCTCTAGGCCTCTTCAGGCTAGGATAGGTCAGGCCTCTCTAGGCCTCTTCAGGCTAGGCTAGGTCAGGCCTACTCTAGGCCTCTTCAGGCTTCTCTACGCCTCTTCAGGCTAGGTCAGGCTTCTCTAGGCCTCTTCAGACTAGGCTAGGTAAGGCCTATCTAGGCCTCTTCAGGGTAGGCTAGGTCAGGCTTCTCTAGGCCTCTTCAGGCTAGACTAGGTCAGGCCTTTCTAGGCCTCTTCAGGCTAGGCTAGGTCAGGCTTCTCTAGGCCTCTTCAGGCTAGACTAGGTCAGGCCTTTCTAGGCCTCTTCAGGCTAGGCTAGGTCAGGCTTTTCTAGGCCTCTTCAGGCTAGGCTAGGTCAGGCTTCTCTAGGCGTCTTCAGGCTAGGTCAGGACTCTCTAGGCCTCTTCAGGCTAGGCTAGGTCAGGCTTCTCTAGGCCTCTTCAGACTACGCTAGGTCAGGTCTCTCTAGGCCTCTTCAGGTTAGTCTAGGTCAGGCCTCTCTAGGCCTCTTTAGGCTAGGCAAGGTCAGGCCTCTCTAGGCCTCTTCATGCTAGGTTAGGCTTCTCTAGGCCTCTTCAGGCTAGGATAGGTCAGGCCTCTCTAGGCCTCTTCAGGCTAGGCTAGGTCAGGCCTACTCTAGGCCTCTTCAGGCTTCTCTACGCCTCTTCAGGCTAGGTCAGGCTTCTCTAGGCCTCTTCAGACTAGGCTAGGTAAGGCCTATCTAGGCCTCTTCAGGGTAGGCTAGGTCAGGCTTCTCTAGGCCTCTTCAGGCTAGACTAGGTCAGGCCTTTCTAGGCCTCTTCAGGCTAGGCTAGGTCAGGCTTCTCTAGGCCTCTTCAGGCTAGGCTAGGTCAGGCTTCTCTAGGCCTCTTCAGGCTAGGATAGGTCAGGCCTCTCTAGGCCTCTTCAGGCTAGGTCAGGCCTCTCTAGGTCTCTTCAGGCTAGGCTAGGTCTGGCTTCTCTAGGCCTTTTTAGGCTAGGTTAGGCCTCTCTAGGCCTCTTCAGGCTAGGTCAGGCTTCTCTAGGCCTCTTCAGGCTAGTCTAGTAGCAGGCCTCTCTAGGCCTCTTCAGGCTATGCTAGGTCAGGACTCTCTAGGCCTAATCAGGCTAGGCTAGGTCAGGCCTAAAGGCCTCTTCAGACTAGACTATGTCAGGCTACTCTAGGCCTCTTCAGGCTGGGCTAGGTCAGGCTTCTCTAGGCCTCTTCAGGTAGGCTAGGTCAGGCCTCTCTAGGCCTCTTAATGCTAGGCTAGGTCAGGCCTCTCTAGGCCTCTTCAGACTAGGCTAGGTCAGGTCTCTCTAGGCCTCTTCAGGCTAGGCTAGGTCAGGCCTCTCCAGGCCTCTTCAGGCTAGGCTAGGTCAGGCTTCTCAAGGCCTCTTCCGGCTAGGCTAGGTCAGGCTTCTCTAGGCCTCATCATGCTAGGCTAGGTCAGGCTTCTCTAGGCCTCTTCAGGCTAGGCTAGGTCAGGCTTCTCTAGGCCTCTTCAAACTAGGCTAGGTCAGACTTCTCTAGGCCTCTTCAGGCTAGTCTAGGTCAGGCCTCTCTAGGCCTCTTTAGGCTAGGCTAGGTCAGGCTTCTCTAGGCCTCTTCAGGCTAGGCTAGGTCAGGCTTCTCTAGGCCTCTTCAGGCTAGGTCAGGCCTCTCTAGGCCTCTTTAGGCTAGGCTAGGTCAGGCCTCTCTAGGCCTCTTCAGGCTAGGTCAAGCTTCTCTAGGCCTATTCAGGCTAGTCTAGTTCAGGCCTCGCTAGGCCTCTTCAGGCTAGGCTAGGTCAGGCCTCTCTAAGCCTCTTCAGGCTAGGCTAGGTCAGGTCTCTCTAGGCCTCTTCAGGCTAGGCTAGGTCAGGCCTCTCTAGGCCTCTTCATGCTAGGTCAGGCTTCTATAGGCCTCTTCAGGCTAGGCTAGGTAAGGCCTCTCTAGGCCTCTTCAGGCTAGGCTAGGTCAGGCTTCTCTAGGCATCTTCAGGCTAGGTAAGGCCTCTCTAGGCCTCTTCAGGCTAGGCTAGGCCAGGCCTACTCTAGGCCTCTGCAGGCTTCTCTAGGCCTCTTCAGGCTAGGTCAGGCCTCTCTAGGCCTCTTCAGGGTAGGCTAGGTCAGGCTTCTCTAGGCCTTTTCAGGCTAGACTAGGTCAGGCCTTTCTAGGCCTCTTCAGGCTAGGCTAGGTCAGGCTTCTCTAGGCCTCTTCAGGCTAGGCTAGGTCAGGCTTCTCTAGGCCTCTTCAGGCTAGGCTAGTTCAGGCCTCTCTAGGCCTCTTCAGGCTAGGCTAGGTCTGGCTTCTCTAGGCTTTTTCAGGCTAGATCAGGCTTCTCTAGGCCTCTTCAGGCTAGGTCAGGCTACTCTAGGCCTCTTCAGGCTAGGCTAGTTCAGGCCTCTCTAGGCCTCTTCAGGCTAGGCTAGGTCAGGCTTCTCTAGGCCTCTTCAAACTAGTCTAGGTCAGACTTCTCTAGGCCTCTTCAGGCTAGTCTAGGTCAGGCCTCTCTAGGCCTCTTTAGGCTAGGCTAGGTCAGGCTTCTCTAGGCCTCTTCAGGCTAGGCTAGGTCAGGCTTCTCTAGGCCTCTTCAGGCTAGGTCAGGCCTCTCTAGGCCTCTTTAGGCTAGGCTAGGTCAGGCCTCTCTAGGCCTCTTCAGGCTAGGTCAAGCTTCTCTAGGCCTCTTCAGGCTAGTCTAGTTCAGGCCTCTCTAGGCCTCTTCAGGCTAGGCTAGGTCAGGCCTCTCTAAGCCTCTTCAGGCTAGGCTAGGTCAGGTCTCTCTAGGCCTCTTCAGGCTAGGCTAGGTCAGGCCTCTCTAGGCCTCTTCATGCTAGGTCAGGCTTCTATAGGCCTCTTCAGGCTAGGCTAGGTAAGGCCTCTCTAGGCCTCTTCAGGCTAGGCTAGGTCAGGCTTCTCTAGGCCTCTTCAGGCTAGGTCAGGCCTCTCTAGGCCTCTTTAGGCTAGGCTACGTCAGGCCTCTCTAGGCCTCTTCAGGCTAGGTCAAGCTTCTCTAGGCCTCTTCAGGCTAGTCTAGTTCAGGCCTCTCTAGGCCTCTTCAGGCTAGGCTAGGTCAGGCCTCTCTAAGCCTCTTCAGGCTAGGCTAGGTCAGGTCTCTCTAGGCCTCTTCAGGCTAGGCTAGGTCAGGCCTCTCTAGGCCTCTTCATGCTAGGTCAGGCTTCTATAGGCCTCTTCAGGCTAGGCTAGGTAAGGCCTCTCTAGGCCTCTTCAGGCTAGGCTAGGTCAGGCTTCTCTAGGCATCTTCAGGCTAGGTCAGGCCTCTCTAGGCCTCTTCAGGCTAGGCTAGGCCAGGCCTACTCTAGGCCTCTGCAGGCTTCTCTAGGCCTCTTCAGGCTAGGTCAGGCTTCTCTAGGCCTCTTCAAACTAGGCTAGGTAAGGCCTCTCTAGGCCTCTTCAGGGTAGGCTAGGTCAGGCTTCTCTAGGCCTTTTCAGGCTAGACTAGGTCAGGCCTTTCTAGGCCTCTTCAGGCTAGGCTAGGTCAGGCTTCTCTAGGCCTCTTCAGGCTAGGCTAGGTCAGGCTTCTCTAGGCCTCTTCAGGCTAGGCTAGGTCAGGTCTCTCTAGGCCTCTTCAGGCTAGGCTAGGTCAGGCCTCTCCAGGCCTCTTCAGGCTAGGCTAGGTCAGGCTTCTCAAGGCCTCTTCCGGCTAGGCTAGGTCAGGCTTCTCTAGGCCTCTTCATGCTAGGCTAGGTCAGGCTTATCTAGGCCTCTTCAGGCTAGGCTAGGTCAGGCCTATAGGCCTCTTCAGGCTAGGTCAGGCTTCTCTAGACCTCTTCAGGCTAGGCTAGGGCAGGCTTCTCTAGGCCTATTCAGGCTAGGCTAGGTACGGCCTCTCTAGGCCTCTTCACGCTAGGCTAGGTCAGGCTTCTCTAGGCCTCTTCAGGCTAGGCTAGGTCAGGCCTCTCTAGGCCTCTTCAGGCTAGGCTAGGTTAGGCTTCTCTAGGCCTCTTCAGGCTAGGTCAGGCCTCTCTAGGCCTCTTCAGGCTAGGCTAGGTCAGGCTTCTCTAGGCGTCTTCAGGCTAGGTCAGGACTCTCTAGGCCTCTTCAGGCTAGGCTAGGTCAGGCTTTTCTAGGCCTCTTCAGGCTAGGCTGGGTCAGGCTTCTCTAGGCCTCTTCAAGCTAGGCTAGGTCAGGCTTCTCTAGGCATCTTCAGGCTAGGTCAGGCCTCTCTAGGCCTCTTCAGGCTAGGCTAGGTCAGGCTTCTCTAGGCCTCTTCAGGCTAGGTCAGGCCTCTCTAAGCCTCTTCAGGCTAGGCTAGGTCAGGCTTCTCTAGGCGTCTTCAGGCTAGGTCAGGACTCTCTAGGCCTCTTCAGGCTAGGTTAGGTCAGGCTTCTCTAGGCCTCTTCAGGCTAGGCTAGGTCAGGCTTCTCTAGGCCTCTTCAAGCTAGGCTAGGTCAGGCTTCTCTAGGCATCTTCAGGCTAGGTCAGGCCTCTCTAGGCCTCTTCAGGCTAGGCTAGGTCAGGCTTCTCTAGGCGTCTTCAGGCTAGGTCAGGACTCTCTAGGCCTCTTCAGGCTAGGCTAGGTCAGGCTTCTCTAGGCCTCTTCAGGCTAGGCTAGGTCAGGCTTCTCTAGGCGTCTTCAGGCTAGGTCAGGACTCTCTAGGCCTCTTCAGGCTAGGCTAGGTCAGGCTTCTCTAGGCCTCTTCAGACTACGCTAGGTCAGGTCTCTCTAGGCCTCTTCAGGCTAGTCTAGGTCAGGCCTCTCTAGGCCTCTTTAGGCTAGGCTAGGTCAGGCCTCTCTAGGCCTCTTCATGCTAGGTTAGGCTTCTCTAGGCCTCTTCAGGCTAGGATAGGTCAGGCCTCTCTAGGCCTCTTCAGGCTAGGCTAGGTCAGGCCTACTCTAGGCCTCTTCAGGCTTCTCTACGCCTCTTCAGGCTAGGTCAGGCTTCTCTAGGCCTCTTCAGACTAGGCTAGGTAAGGCCTATCTAGGCCTCTTCAGGGTAGGCTAGGTCAGGCTTCTCTAGGCCTCTTCAGGCTAGACTAGGTCAGGCCTTTCTAGGCCTCTTCAGGCTAGGCTAGGTCAGGCTTCTCTAGGCCTCTTCAGGCTAGACTAGGTCAGGCCTTTCTAGGCCTCTTCAGGCTAGGCTAGGTCAGGCTTCTCTAGGCCTCTTCAGGCTAGGCTAGGTCAGGCTTCTCTAGGCGTCTTCAGGCTAGGTCAGGACTCTCTAGGCCTCTTCAGGCTAGGCTAGGTCAGGCTTCTCTAGGCCTCTTCAGACTACGCTAGGTCAGGTCTCTCTAGGCCTCTTCAGGCTAGTCTAGGTCAGGCCTCTCTAGGCCTCTTTAGGCTAGGCTAGGTCAGGCCTCTCTAGGCCTCTTCATGCTAGGTTAGGCTTCTCTAGGCCTCTTCAGGCTAGGATAGGTCAGGCCTCTCTAGGCCTCTTCAGGCTAGGCTAGGTCAGGCCTACTCTAGGCCTCTTCAGGCTTCTCTACGCCTCTTCAGGCTAGGTCAGGCTTCTCTAGGCCTCTTCAGACTAGGCTAGGTAAGGCCTATCTAGGCCTCTTCAGGGTAGGCTAGGTCAGGCTTCTCTAGGCCTCTTCAGGCTAGACTAGGTCAGGCCTTTCTAGGCCTCTTCAGGCTAGGCTAGGTCAGGCTTCTCTAGGCCTCTTCAGGCTAGACTAGGTCAGGCCTTTCTAGGCCTCTTCAGGCTAGGCTAGGTCAGGCTTCTCTAGGCCTCTTCAGGCTAGGCTAGGTCAGGCTTCTCTAGGCGTCTTCAGGCTAGGTCAGGACTCTCTAGGCCTCTTCAGGCTAGGCTAGGTCAGGCTTCTCTAGGCCTCTTCAGACTACGCTAGGTCAGGTCTCTCTAGGCCTCTTCAAGTTAGTCTAGGTCAGGCCTCTCTAGGCCTCTTTAGGCTAGGCAAGGTCAGGCCTCTCTAGGCCTCTTCATGCTAGGTTAGGCTTCTCTAGGCCTCTTCAGGCTAGGATAGGTCAGGCCTCTCTAGGCCTCTTCAGGCTAGGCTAGGTCAGGCCTACTCTAGGCCTCTTCAGGCTTCTCTACGCCTCTTCAGGCTAGGTCAGGCTTCTCTAGGCCTCTTCAGACTAGGCTAGGTAAGGCCTATCTAGGCCTCTTCAGGGTAGGCTAGGTCAGGCTTCTCTAGGCCTCTTCAGGCTAGACTAGGTCAGGCCTTTCTAGGCCTCTTCAGGCTAGGCTAGGTCAGGCTTCTCTAGGCCTCTTCAGGCTAGGCTAGGTCAGGCTTCTCTAGGCCTCTTCAGGCTAGGATAGGTCAGGCCTCTCTAGGCCTCTTCAGGCTAGGTCAGGCCTCTCTAGGTCTCTTCAGGCTAGGCTAGGTCTGGCTTCTCTAGGCCTTTTTAGGCTAGGTTAGGCCTCTCTAGGCCTCTTCAGGCTAGGTCAGGCTTCTCTAGGCCTCTTCAGGCTAGTCTAGTAGCAGGCCTCTCTAGGCCTCTTCAGGCTATGCTAGGTCAGGACTCTCTAGGCCTAATCAGGCTAGGCTAGGTCAGGCCTAAAGGCCTCTTCAGACTAGACTATGTCAGGCTACTCTAGGCCTCTTCAGGCTGGGCTAGGTCAGGCTTCTCTAGGCATCTTCAGGCTAGGTCAGGCCTCTCTAGGCCTCTTCAGGCTAGGCTAGGTCAGGCTTCTCTAGGCGTCTTCAGGCTAGGTCAGGACTCTCTAGGCCTCTTCAGGCTAGGCTAGGTCAGGCTTCTCTAGGCCTCTTCAGGCTAGGCTAGGTCAGGCTTCTCTAGGCGTCTTCAGGCTAGGTCAGGACTCTCTAGGCCTCTTCAGGCTAGGCTAGGTCAGGCTTCTCTAGGCCTCTTCAGACTACGCTAGGTCAGGTCTCTCTAGGCCTCTTCAGGCTAGTCTAGGTCAGGCCTCTCTAGGCCTCTTTAGGCTAGGCTAGGTCAGGCCTCTCTAGGCCTCTTCATGCTAGGTTAGGCTTCTCTAGGCCTCTTCAGGCTAGGATAGGTCAGGCCTCTCTAGGCCTCTTCAGGCTAGGCTAGGTCAGGCCTACTCTAGGCCTCTTCAGGCTTCTCTACGCCTCTTCAGGCTAGGTCAGGCTTCTCTAGGCCTCTTCAGACTAGGCTAGGTAAGGCCTATCTAGGCCTCTTCAGGGTAGGCTAGGTCAGGCTTCTCTAGGCCTCTTCAGGCTAGACTAGGTCAGGCCTTTCTAGGCCTCTTCAGGCTAGGCTAGGTCAGGCTTCTCTAGGCCTCTTCAGGCTAGACTAGGTCAGGCCTTTCTAGGCCTCTTCAGGCTAGGCTAGGTCAGGCTTCTCTAGGCCTCTTCAGGCTAGGCTAGGTCAGGCTTCTCTAGGCGTCTTCAGGCTAGGTCAGGACTCTCTAGGCCTCTTCAAGCTAGGCTAGGTCAGGCTTCTCTAGGCATCTTCAGGCTAGGTCAGGCCTCTCTAGGCCTCTTCAGGCTAGGCTAGGTCAGGCTTCTCTAGGCCTCTTCAGGCTAGGTCAGGCCTCTCTAAGCCTCTTCAGGCTAGGCTAGGTCAGGCTTCTCTAGGCGTCTTCAGGCTAGGTCAGGACTCTCTAGGCCTCTTCAGGCTAGGTTAGGTCAGGCTTCTCTAGGCCTCTTCAGGCTAGGCTAGGTCAGGCTTCTCTAGGCCTCTTCAAGCTAGGCTAGGTCAGGCTTCTCTAGGCATCTTCAGGCTAGGTCAGGCCTCTCTAGGCCTCTTCAGGCTAGGCTAGGTCAGGCTTCTCTAGGCGTCTTCAGGCTAGGTCAGGACTCTCTAGGCCTCTTCAGGCTAGGCTAGGTCAGGCTTCTCTAGGCCTCTTCAGGCTAGGCTAGGTCAGGCTTCTCTAGGCGTCTTCAGGCTAGGTCAGGACTCTCTAGGCCTCTTCAGGCTAGGCTAGGTCAGGCTTCTCTAGGCCTCTTCAGACTACGCTAGGTCAGGTCTCTCTAGGCCTCTTCAGGCTAGTCTAGGTCAGGCCTCTCTAGGCCTCTTTAGGCTAGGCTAGGTCAGGCCTCTCTAGGCCTCTTCATGCTAGGTTAGGCTTCTCTAGGCCTCTTCAGGCTAGGATAGGTCAGGCCTCTCTAGGCCTCTTCAGGCTAGGCTAGGTCAGGCCTACTCTAGGCCTCTTCAGGCTTCTCTACGCCTCTTCAGGCTAGGTCAGGCTTCTCTAGGCCTCTTCAGACTAGGCTAGGTAAGGCCTATCTAGGCCTCTTCAGGGTAGGCTAGGTCAGGCTTCTCTAGGCCTCTTCAGGCTAGACTAGGTCAGGCCTTTCTAGGCCTCTTCAGGCTAGGCTAGGTCAGGCTTCTCTAGGCCTCTTCAGGCTAGACTAGGTCAGGCCTTTCTAGGCCTCTTCAGGCTAGGCTAGGTCAGGCTTTTCTAGGCCTCTTCAGGCTAGGCTAGGTCAGGCTTCTCTAGGCGTCTTCAGGCTAGGTCAGGACTCTCTAGGCCTCTTCAGGCTAGGCTAGGTCAGGCTTCTCTAGGCCTCTTCAGACTACGCTAGGTCAGGTCTCTCTAGGCCTCTTCAGGTTAGTCTAGGTCAGGCCTCTCTAGGCCTCTTTAGGCTAGGCAAGGTCAGGCCTCTCTAGGCCTCTTCATGCTAGGTTAGGCTTCTCTAGGCCTCTTCAGGCTAGGATAGGTCAGGCCTCTCTAGGCCTCTTCAGGCTAGGCTAGGTCAGGCCTACTCTAGGCCTCTTCAGGCTTCTCTACGCCTCTTCAGGCTAGGTCAGGCTTCTCTAGGCCTCTTCAGACTAGGCTAGGTAAGGCCTATCTAGGCCTCTTCAGGGTAGGCTAGGTCAGGCTTCTCTAGGCCTCTTCAGGCTAGACTAGGTCAGGCCTTTCTAGGCCTCTTCAGGCTAGGCTAGGTCAGGCTTCTCTAGGCCTCTTCAGGCTAGGCTAGGTCAGGCTTCTCTAGGCCTCTTCAGGCTAGGATAGGTCAGGCCTCTCTAGGCCTCTTCAGGCTAGGTCAGGCCTCTCTAGGTCTCTTCAGGCTAGGCTAGGTCTGGCTTCTCTAGGCCTTTTTAGGCTAGGTTAGGCCTCTCTAGGCCTCTTCAGGCTAGGTCAGGCTTCTCTAGGCCTCTTCAGGCTAGTCTAGTAGCAGGCCTCTCTAGGCCTCTTCAGGCTATGCTAGGTCAGGACTCTCTAGGCCTAATCAGGCTAGGCTAGGTCAGGCCTAAAGGCCTCTTCAGACTAGACTATGTCAGGCTACTCTAGGCCTCTTCAGGCTGGGCTAGGTCAGGCTTCTCTAGGCCTCTTCAGGTAGGCTAGGTCAGGCCTCTCTAGGCCTCTTAATGCTAGGCTAGGTCAGGCCTCTCTAGGCCTCTTCAGACTAGGCTAGGTCAGGTCTCTCTAGGCCTCTTCAGGCTAGGCTAGGTCAGGCCTCTCCAGGCCTCTTCAGGCTAGGCTAGGTCAGGCTTCTCAAGGCCTCTTCCGGCTAGGCTAGGTCAGGCTTCTCTAGGCCTCATCATGCTAGGCTAGGTCAGGCTTCTCTAGGCCTCTTCAGGCTAGGCTAGGTCAGGCTTCTCTAGGCCTCTTCAAACTAGGCTAGGTCAGACTTCTCTAGGCCTCTTCAGGCTAGTCTAGGTCAGGCCTCTCTAGGCCTCTTTAGGCTAGGCTAGGTCAGGCTTCTCTAGGCCTCTTCAGGCTAGGCTAGGTCAGGCTTCTCTAGGCCTCTTCAGGCTAGGTCAGGCCTCTCTAGGCCTCTTTAGGCTAGGCTAGGTCAGGCCTCTCTAGGCCTCTTCAGGCTAGGTCAAGCTTCTCTAGGCCTATTCAGGCTAGTCTAGTTCAGGCCTCGCTAGGCCTCTTCAGGCTAGGCTAGGTCAGGCCTCTCTAAGCCTCTTCAGGCTAGGCTAGGTCAGGTCTCTCTAGGCCTCTTCAGGCTAGGCTAGGTCAGGCCTCTCTAGGCCTCTTCATGCTAGGTCAGGCTTCTATAGGCCTCTTCAGGCTAGGCTAGGTAAGGCCTCTCTAGGCCTCTTCAGGCTAGGCTAGGTCAGGCTTCTCTAGGCATCTTCAGGCTAGGTAAGGCCTCTCTAGGCCTCTTCAGGCTAGGCTAGGCCAGGCCTACTCTAGGCCTCTGCAGGCTTCTCTAGGCCTCTTCAGGCTAGGTCAGGCCTCTCTAGGCCTCTTCAGGGTAGGCTAGGTCAGGCTTCTCTAGGCCTTTTCAGGCTAGACTAGGTCAGGCCTTTCTAGGCCTCTTCAGGCTAGGCTAGGTCAGGCTTCTCTAGGCCTCTTCAGGCTAGGCTAGGTCAGGCTTCTCTAGGCCTCTTCAGGCTAGGCTAGTTCAGGCCTCTCTAGGCCTCTTCAGGCTAGGCTAGGTCTGGCTTCTCTAGGCTTTTTCAGGCTAGATCAGGCTTCTCTAGGCCTCTTCAGGCTAGGTCAGGCTACTCTAGGCCTCTTCAGGCTAGGCTAGTTCAGGCCTCTCTAGGCCTCTTCAGGCTAGGCTAGGTCAGGCTTCTCTAGGCCTCTTCAAACTAGTCTAGGTCAGACTTCTCTAGGCCTCTTCAGGCTAGTCTAGGTCAGGCCTCTCTAGGCCTCTTTAGGCTAGGCTAGGTCAGGCTTCTCTAGGCCTCTTCAGGCTAGGCTAGGTCAGGCTTCTCTAGGCCTCTTCAGGCTAGGTCAGGCCTCTCTAGGCCTCTTTAGGCTAGGCTAGGTCAGGCCTCTCTAGGCCTCTTCAGGCTAGGTCAAGCTTCTCTAGGCCTCTTCAGGCTAGTCTAGTTCAGGCCTCTCTAGGCCTCTTCAGGCTAGGCTAGGTCAGGCCTCTCTAAGCCTCTTCAGGCTAGGCTAGGTCAGGTCTCTCTAGGCCTCTTCAGGCTAGGCTAGGTCAGGCCTCTCTAGGCCTCTTCATGCTAGGTCAGGCTTCTATAGGCCTCTTCAGGCTAGGCTAGGTAAGGCCTCTCTAGGCCTCTTCAGGCTAGGCTAGGTCAGGCTTCTCTAGGCCTCTTCAGGCTAGGTCAGGCCTCTCTAGGCCTCTTTAGGCTAGGCTACGTCAGGCCTCTCTAGGCCTCTTCAGGCTAGGTCAAGCTTCTCTAGGCCTCTTCAGGCTAGTCTAGTTCAGGCCTCTCTAGGCCTCTTCAGGCTAGGCTAGGTCAGGCCTCTCTAAGCCTCTTCAGGCTAGGCTAGGTCAGGTCTCTCTAGGCCTCTTCAGGCTAGGCTAGGTCAGGCCTCTCTAGGCCTCTTCATGCTAGGTCAGGCTTCTATAGGCCTCTTCAGGCTAGGCTAGGTAAGGCCTCTCTAGGCCTCTTCAGGCTAGGCTAGGTCAGGCTTCTCTAGGCATCTTCAGGCTAGGTCAGGCCTCTCTAGGCCTCTTCAGGCTAGGCTAGGCCAGGCCTACTCTAGGCCTCTGCAGGCTTCTCTAGGCCTCTTCAGGCTAGGTCAGGCTTCTCTAGGCCTCTTCAAACTAGGCTAGGTAAGGCCTCTCTAGGCCTCTTCAGGGTAGGCTAGGTCAGGCTTCTCTAGGCCTTTTCAGGCTAGACTAGGTCAGGCCTTTCTAGGCCTCTTCAGGCTAGGCTAGGTCAGGCTTCTCTAGGCCTCTTCAGGCTAGGCTAGGTCAGGCTTCTCTAGGCCTCTTCAGGCTAGGCTAGGTCAGGTCTCTCTAGGCCTCTTCAGGCTAGGCTAGGTCAGGCCTCTCCAGGCCTCTTCAGGCTAGGCTAGGTCAGGCTTCTCAAGGCCTCTTCCGGCTAGGCTAGGTCAGGCTTCTCTAGGCCTCTTCATGCTAGGCTAGGTCAGGCTTATCTAGGCCTCTTCAGGCTAGGCTAGGTCAGGCCTATAGGCCTCTTCAGGCTAGGTCAGGCTTCTCTAGACCTCTTCAGGCTAGGCTAGGGCAGGCTTCTCTAGGCCTATTCAGGCTAGGCTAGGTACGGCCTCTCTAGGCCTCTTCACGCTAGGCTAGGTCAGGCTTCTCTAGGCCTCTTCAGGCTAGGCTAGGTCAGGCCTCTCTAGGCCTCTTCAGGCTAGGCTAGGTTAGGCTTCTCTAGGCCTCTTCAGGCTAGGTCAGGCCTCTCTAGGCCTCTTCAGGCTAGGCTAGGTCAGGCTTCTCTAGGCGTCTTCAGGCTAGGTCAGGACTCTCTAGGCCTCTTCAGGCTAGGCTAGGTCAGGCTTTTCTAGGCCTCTTCAGGCTAGGCTGGGTCAGGCTTCTCTAGGCCTCTTCAAGCTAGGCTAGGTCAGGCTTCTCTAGGCATCTTCAGGCTAGGTCAGGCCTCTCTAGGCCTCTTCAGGCTAGGCTAGGTCAGGCTTCTCTAGGCCTCTTCAGGCTAGGTCAGGCCTCTCTAAGCCTCTTCAGGCTAGGCTAGGTCAGGCTTCTCTAGGCGTCTTCAGGCTAGGTCAGGACTCTCTAGGCCTCTTCAGGCTAGGTTAGGTCAGGCTTCTCTAGGCCTCTTCAGGCTAGGCTAGGTCAGGCTTCTCTAGGCCTCTTCAAGCTAGGCTAGGTCAGGCTTCTCTAGGCATCTTCAGGCTAGGTCAGGCCTCTCTAGGCCTCTTCAGGCTAGGCTAGGTCAGGCTTCTCTAGGCGTCTTCAGGCTAGGTCAGGACTCTCTAGGCCTCTTCAGGCTAGGCTAGGTCAGGCTTCTCTAGGCCTCTTCAGGCTAGGCTAGGTCAGGCTTCTCTAGGCGTCTTCAGGCTAGGTCAGGACTCTCTAGGCCTCTTCAGGCTAGGCTAGGTCAGGCTTCTCTAGGCCTCTTCAGACTACGCTAGGTCAGGTCTCTCTAGGCCTCTTCAGGCTAGTCTAGGTCAGGCCTCTCTAGGCCTCTTTAGGCTAGGCTAGGTCAGGCCTCTCTAGGCCTCTTCATGCTAGGTTAGGCTTCTCTAGGCCTCTTCAGGCTAGGATAGGTCAGGCCTCTCTAGGCCTCTTCAGGCTAGGCTAGGTCAGGCCTACTCTAGGCCTCTTCAGGCTTCTCTACGCCTCTTCAGGCTAGGTCAGGCTTCTCTAGGCCTCTTCAGACTAGGCTAGGTAAGGCCTATCTAGGCCTCTTCAGGGTAGGCTAGGTCAGGCTTCTCTAGGCCTCTTCAGGCTAGACTAGGTCAGGCCTTTCTAGGCCTCTTCAGGCTAGGCTAGGTCAGGCTTCTCTAGGCCTCTTCAGGCTAGACTAGGTCAGGCCTTTCTAGGCCTCTTCAGGCTAGGCTAGGTCAGGCTTCTCTAGGCCTCTTCAGGCTAGGCTAGGTCAGGCTTCTCTAGGCGTCTTCAGGCTAGGTCAGGACTCTCTAGGCCTCTTCAGGCTAGGCTAGGTCAGGCTTCTCTAGGCCTCTTCAGACTACGCTAGGTCAGGTCTCTCTAGGCCTCTTCAGGCTAGTCTAGGTCAGGCCTCTCTAGGCCTCTTTAGGCTAGGCTAGGTCAGGCCTCTCTAGGCCTCTTCATGCTAGGTTAGGCTTCTCTAGGCCTCTTCAGGCTAGGATAGGTCAGGCCTCTCTAGGCCTCTTCAGGCTAGGCTAGGTCAGGCCTACTCTAGGCCTCTTCAGGCTTCTCTACGCCTCTTCAGGCTAGGTCAGGCTTCTCTAGGCCTCTTCAGACTAGGCTAGGTAAGGCCTATCTAGGCCTCTTCAGGGTAGGCTAGGTCAGGCTTCTCTAGGCCTCTTCAGGCTAGACTAGGTCAGGCCTTTCTAGGCCTCTTCAGGCTAGGCTAGGTCAGGCTTCTCTAGGCCTCTTCAGGCTAGACTAGGTCAGGCCTTTCTAGGCCTCTTCAGGCTAGGCTAGGTCAGGCTTCTCTAGGCCTCTTCAGGCTAGGCTAGGTCAGGCTTCTCTAGGCGTCTTCAGGCTAGGTCAGGACTCTCTAGGCCTCTTCAGGCTAGGCTAGGTCAGGCTTCTCTAGGCCTCTTCAGACTACGCTAGGTCAGGTCTCTCTAGGCCTCTTCAAGTTAGTCTAGGTCAGGCCTCTCTAGGCCTCTTTAGGCTAGGCAAGGTCAGGCCTCTCTAGGCCTCTTCATGCTAGGTTAGGCTTCTCTAGGCCTCTTCAGGCTAGGATAGGTCAGGCCTCTCTAGGCCTCTTCAGGCTAGGCTAGGTCAGGCCTACTCTAGGCCTCTTCAGGCTTCTCTACGCCTCTTCAGGCTAGGTCAGGCTTCTCTAGGCCTCTTCAGACTAGGCTAGGTAAGGCCTATCTAGGCCTCTTCAGGGTAGGCTAGGTCAGGCTTCTCTAGGCCTCTTCAGGCTAGACTAGGTCAGGCCTTTCTAGGCCTCTTCAGGCTAGGCTAGGTCAGGCTTCTCTAGGCCTCTTCAGGCTAGGCTAGGTCAGGCTTCTCTAGGCCTCTTCAGGCTAGGATAGGTCAGGCCTCTCTAGGCCTCTTCAGGCTAGGTCAGGCCTCTCTAGGTCTCTTCAGGCTAGGCTAGGTCTGGCTTCTCTAGGCCTTTTTAGGCTAGGTTAGGCCTCTCTAGGCCTCTTCAGGCTAGGTCAGGCTTCTCTAGGCCTCTTCAGGCTAGTCTAGTAGCAGGCCTCTCTAGGCCTCTTCAGGCTATGCTAGGTCAGGACTCTCTAGGCCTAATCAGGCTAGGCTAGGTCAGGCCTAAAGGCCTCTTCAGACTAGACTATGTCAGGCTACTCTAGGCCTCTTCAGGCTGGGCTAGGTCAGGCTTCTCTAGGCCTCTTCAGGTAGGCTAGGTCAGGCCTCTCTAGGCCTCTTAATGCTAGGCTAGGTCAGGCCTCTCTAGGCCTCTTCAGACTAGGCTAGGTCAGGTCTCTCTAGGCCTCTTCAGGCTAGGCTAGGTCAGGCCTCTCCAGGCCTCTTCAGGCTAGGCTAGGTCAGGCTTCTCAAGGCCTCTTCCGGCTAGGCTAGGTCAGGCTTCTCTAGGCCTCATCATGCTAGGCTAGGTCAGGCTTCTCTAGGCCTCTTCAGGCTAGGCTAGGTCAGGCTTCTCTAGGCCTCTTCAAACTAGGCTAGGTCAGACTTCTCTAGGCCTCTTCAGGCTAGTCTAGGTCAGGCCTCTCTAGGCCTCTTTAGGCTAGGCTAGGTCAGGCTTCTCTAGGCCTCTTCAGGCTAGGCTAGGTCAGGCTTCTCTAGGCCTCTTCAGGCTAGGTCAGGCCTCTCTAGGCCTCTTTAGGCTAGGCTAGGTCAGGCCTCTCTAGGCCTCTTCAGGCTAGGTCAAGCTTCTCTAGGCCTATTCAGGCTAGTCTAGTTCAGGCCTCGCTAGGCCTCTTCAGGCTAGGCTAGGTCAGGCCTCTCTAAGCCTCTTCAGGCTAGGCTAGGTCAGGTCTCTCTAGGCCTCTTCAGGCTAGGCTAGGTCAGGCCTCTCTAGGCCTCTTCATGCTAGGTCAGGCTTCTATAGGCCTCTTCAGGCTAGGCTAGGTAAGGCCTCTCTAGGCCTCTTCAGGCTAGGCTAGGTCAGGCTTCTCTAGGCATCTTCAGGCTAGGTAAGGCCTCTCTAGGCCTCTTCAGGCTAGGCTAGGCCAGGCCTACTCTAGGCCTCTGCAGGCTTCTCTAGGCCTCTTCAGGCTAGGTCAGGCTTCTCTAGGCCTCTTCAAACTAGGCTAGGTAAGGCCTCTCTAGGCCTCTTCAGGGTAGGCTAGGTCAGGCTTCTCTAGGCCTTTTCAGGCTAGACTAGGTCAGGCCTTTCTAGGCCTCTTCAGGCTAGGCTAGGTCAGGCTTCTCTAGGCCTCTTCAGGCTAGGCTAGGTCAGGCTTCTCTAGGCCTCTTCAGGCTAGGCTAGTTCAGGCCTCTCTAGGCCTCTTCAGGCTAGGCTAGGTCTGGCTTCTCTAGGCTTTTTCAGGCTAGATCAGGCTTCTCTAGGCCTCTTCAGGCTAGGTCAGGCTACTCTAGGCCTCTTCAGGCTAGGCTAGTTCAGGCCTCTCTAGGCCTCTTCAGGCTAGGCTAGGTCAGGCTTCTCTAGGCCTCTTCAAACTAGTCTAGGTCAGACTTCTCTAGGCCTCTTCAGGCTAGTCTAGGTCAGGCCTCTCTAGGCCTCTTTAGGCTAGGCTAGGTCAGGCTTCTCTAGGCCTCTTCAGGCTAGGCTAGGTCAGGCTTCTCTAGGCCTCTTCAGGCTAGGTCAGGCCTCTCTAGGCCTCTTTAGGCTAGGCTAGGTCAGGCCTCTCTAGGCCTCTTCAGGCTAGGTCAAGCTTCTCTAGGCCTCTTCAGGCTAGTCTAGTTCAGGCCTCTCTAGGCCTCTTCAGGCTAGGCTAGGTCAGGCCTCTCTAAGCCTCTTCAGGCTAGGCTAGGTCAGGTCTCTCTAGGCCTCTTCAGGCTAGGCTAGGTCAGGCCTCTCTAGGCCTCTTCATGCTAGGTCAGGCTTCTATAGGCCTCTTCAGGCTAGGCTAGGTAAGGCCTCTCTAGGCCTCTTCAGGCTAGGCTAGGTCAGGCTTCTCTAGGCCTCTTCAGGCTAGGTCAGGCCTCTCTAGGCCTCTTTAGGCTAGGCTACGTCAGGCCTCTCTAGGCCTCTTCAGGCTAGGTCAAGCTTCTCTAGGCCTCTTCAGGCTAGTCTAGTTCAGGCCTCTCTAGGCCTCTTCAGGCTAGGCTAGGTCAGGCCTCTCTAAGCCTCTTCAGGCTAGGCTAGGTCAGGTCTCTCTAGGCCTCTTCAGGCTAGGCTAGGTCAGGCCTCTCTAGGCCTCTTCATGCTAGGTCAGGCTTCTATAGGCCTCTTCAGGCTAGGCTAGGTAAGGCCTCTCTAGGCCTCTTCAGGCTAGGCTAGGTCAGGCTTCTCTAGGCATCTTCAGGCTAGGTCAGGCCTCTCTAGGCCTCTTCAGGCTAGGCTAGGCCAGGCCTACTCTAGGCCTCTGCAGGCTTCTCTAGGCCTCTTCAGGCTAGGTCAGGCTTCTCTAGGCCTCTTCAAACTAGGCTAGGTAAGGCCTCTCTAGGCCTCTTCAGGGTAGGCTAGGTCAGGCTTCTCTAGGCCTTTTCAGGCTAGACTAGGTCAGGCCTTTCTAGGCCTCTTCAGGCTAGGCTAGGTCAGGCTTCTCTAGGCCTCTTCAGGCTAGGCTAGGTCAGGCTTCTCTAGGCCTCTTCAGGCTAGGCTAGGTCAGGCTTCTCTAGGCCTCTTCAGGCTAGGCTAGGTCAGGCCTCTCTAGGCCTCTTCAGGCTAGGTCAGGCCTCTCTAGGTCTCTTCAGGCTAGGCTAGGTCTGGCTACTCTAGGCCTTTTCAGGCTAGATCAGGCTTCTCTAGGCCTTTTCAGGCTAGGTCAGGCTACTCTAGGCCTCTTCGGGCTAGGCTAGTTCAGGCCTCTCTAGGCCTCTTCAGGCTAGGCTAGGTCAGGCCTCTAGGCCTCTTCAGACTAGGCTAGGTCATGCTACTCTAGGCCTCTTCAGGCTAGAATAGGTCAGGCTTCTCTAGGCCTCTTCAGGCTAGGCTAGGTCAGGCTTCTCTAGGACTCTTCAGGCTAGGCTAGGTCAGGCCTCTCTAGGTCTCTTCAGGCTAGGCTAGGTCTGGCTACTCTAGGCCTTTTCAGGCTAGATCAGGCTTCTCTAGGCCTTTTCAGGCTAGGTCAGGCTACTCTAGGCCTCTTCGGGCTAGGCTAGTTCAGGCCTCTCTAGGCCTCTTCAGGCTAGGCTAGGTCAGGCCTCTAGGCCTCTTCAGACTAGGCTAGGTCAGGCTTCTCAAGGCCTCTTCCGACTAGGCTAGGTCAGGCTTCTCATGGCCTCTTCCGGCTAGGCTAGGTCAGGCTTCTCTAGGACTCTTCAGACTAGGCTAGGTCAGACTTCTCTAGGCCTCTTCAGGCTAGTCTAGGTCAGGCCTCTCTAAGCCTCTTTAGGCTAGGCTAGGTCAGGCTTCTCTAGGCCTCTTCAGGCTAGGCTAAGTCAGGCTTCTCTAGGCCTCTTCAGGCTAGGCTAGGTCAGGCTTCTCTAGGCCTCTTCAGGCTAGGCTAGGTCAGGCCTCTCTAGGCCTCTTCAGGCTAGGCTAGGTCAGGCTTCTCTAGGCCTCTTCAGGCTAGGTCAGGCCTCTCTAGGCCTCTTCAGGCTAGGCTAGGTCAGGCTTCTCTAGGCGTCTTCAGGCTAGGTCAGGACTCTCTAGGCCTCTTCAGGCTAGGCTAGGTCAGGCTTCTCTAGGCCTCTTCAGGCTAGGCTAGGTCAGGCTTCTCTAGGCCTCTTCAAGCTAGGCTAGGTCAGGCTTCTCTAGGCATCTTCAGGCTAGGTCAGGCCTCTCTAGGCCTCTTCAGGCTAGGCTAGGTCAGGCTTCTCTAGGCGTCTTCAGGCTAGGTCAGGACTCTCTAGGCCTCTTCAGGTTAGGCTAGGTCAGGCTTCTCTAGGCCTCTTCAGGCTAGGCTAGGTCAGGCTTCTCTAGGACTCTTCAGACTAGGCTAGGTCGGGCTACTCTAGGCCTCTTCAGGTAGGCTAGGCCAGGCTTCTCTAGGCCTCTTCAGGCTAGGCTAGGTCAGGCCTCTCTAGGCCTCTTCAGACTAGGCTAGGTCAGGTCTCTCTAGGCCTCTTCAGGCTAGGCTAGGTCAGGCCTCTCCAGGCCTCTTCAGGCTAGGCTAGGTCAGGCTTCTCAAGGCCTCTTCCGGCTAGGCTAGGTCAGGCTTCTCTAGGCCTCTTCATGCTAGGCTAGGTCAGGCTTATCTAGGCCTCTTCAGGCTAGGCTAGGTCAGGCCTATAGGCCTCTTCAGGCTAGGTCAGGCTTCTCTAGACCTCTTCAGGCTAGGCTAGGGCAGGCTTCTCTAGGCCTATTCAGGCTAGGCTAGGTACGGCCTCTCTAGGCCTCTTCACGCTAGGCTAGGTCAGGCTTCTCTAGGCCTCTTCAGGCTAGGCTAGGTCAGGCCTCTCTAGGCCTCTTCAGGCTAGGCTAGGTTAGGCTTCTCTAGGCCTCTTCAGGCTAGGTCAGGCCTCTCTAGGCCTCTTCAGGCTAGGCTAGGTCAGGCTTCTCTAGGCGTCTTCAGGCTAGGTCAGGACTCTCTAGGCCTCTTCAGGCTAGGCTAGGTCAGGCTTTTCTAGGCCTCTTCAGGCTAGGCTGGGTCAGGCTTCTCTAGGCCTCTTCAAGCTAGGCTAGGTCAGGCTTCTCTAGGCATCTTCAGGCTAGGTCAGGCCTCTCTAGGCCTCTTCAGGCTAGGCTAGGTCAGGCTTCTCTAGGCCTCTTCAGGCTAGGTCAGGCCTCTCTAAGCCTCTTCAGGCTAGGCTAGGTCAGGCTTCTCTAGGCGTCTTCAGGCTAGGTCAGGACTCTCTAGGCCTCTTCAGGCTAGGTTAGGTCAGGCTTCTCTAGGCCTCTTCAGGCTAGGCTAGGTCAGGCTTCTCTAGGCCTCTTCAAGCTAGGCTAGGTCAGGCTTCTCTAGGCATCTTCAGGCTAGGTCAGGCCTCTCTAGGCCTCTTCAGGCTAGGCTAGGTCAGGCTTCTCTAGGCGTCTTCAGGCTAGGTCAGGACTCTCTAGGCCTCTTCAGGCTAGGCTAGGTCAGGCTTCTCTAGGCCTCTTCAGGCTAGGCTAGGTCAGGCTTCTCTAGGCGTCTTCAGGCTAGGTCAGGACTCTCTAGGCCTCTTCAGGCTAGGCTAGGTCAGGCTTCTCTAGGCCTCTTCAGACTACGCTAGGTCAGGTCTCTCTAGGCCTCTTCAGGCTAGTCTAGGTCAGGCCTCTCTAGGCCTCTTTAGGCTAGGCTAGGTCAGGCCTCTCTAGGCCTCTTCATGCTAGGTTAGGCTTCTCTAGGCCTCTTCAGGCTAGGATAGGTCAGGCCTCTCTAGGCCTCTTCAGGCTAGGCTAGGTCAGGCCTACTCTAGGCCTCTTCAGGCTTCTCTACGCCTCTTCAGGCTAGGTCAGGCTTCTCTAGGCCTCTTCAGACTAGGCTAGGTAAGGCCTATCTAGGCCTCTTCAGGGTAGGCTAGGTCAGGCTTCTCTAGGCCTCTTCAGGCTAGACTAGGTCAGGCCTTTCTAGGCCTCTTCAGGCTAGGCTAGGTCAGGCTTCTCTAGGCCTCTTCAGGCTAGACTAGGTCAGGCCTTTCTAGGCCTCTTCAGGCTAGGCTAGGTCAGGCTTCTCTAGGCCTCTTCAGGCTAGGCTAGGTCAGGCTTCTCTAGGCGTCTTCAGGCTAGGTCAGGACTCTCTAGGCCTCTTCAGGCTAGGCTAGGTCAGGCTTCTCTAGGCCTCTTCAGACTACGCTAGGTCAGGTCTCTCTAGGCCTCTTCAGGTTAGTCTAGGTCAGGCCTCTCTAGGCCTCTTTAGGCTAGGCAAGGTCAGGCCTCTCTAGGCCTCTTCATGCTAGGTTAGGCTTCTCTAGGCCTCTTCAGGCTAGGATAGGTCAGGCCTCTCTAGGCCTCTTCAGGCTAGGCTAGGTCAGGCCTACTCTAGGCCTCTTCAGGCTTCTCTACGCCTCTTCAGGCTAGGTCAGGCTTCTCTAGGCCTCTTCAGACTAGGCTAGGTAAGGCCTATCTAGGCCTCTTCAGGGTAGGCTAGGTCAGGCTTCTCTAGGCCTCTTCAGGCTAGACTAGGTCAGGCCTTTCTAGGCCTCTTCAGGCTAGGCTAGGTCAGGCTTCTCTAGGCCTCTTCAGGCTAGGCTAGGTCAGGCTTCTCTAGGCCTCTTCAGGCTAGGATAGGTCAGGCCTCTCTAGGCCTCTTCAGGCTAGGTCAGGCCTCTCTAGGTCTCTTCAGGCTAGGCTAGGTCTGGCTTCTCTAGGCCTTTTTAGGCTAGGTTAGGCCTCTCTAGGCCTCTTCAGGCTAGGTCAGGCTTCTCTAGGCCTCTTCAGGCTAGTCTAGTAGCAGGCCTCTCTAGGCCTCTTCAGGCTATGCTAGGTCAGGACTCTCTAGGCCTAATCAGGCTAGGCTAGGTCAGGCCTAAAGGCCTCTTCAGACTAGACTATGTCAGGCTACTCTAGGCCTCTTCAGGCTGGGCTAGGTCAGGCTTCTCTAGGCCTCTTCAGGTAGGCTAGGTCAGGCCTCTCTAGGCCTCTTAATGCTAGGCTAGGTCAGGCCTCTCTAGGCCTCTTCAGACTAGGCTAGGTCAGGTCTCTCTAGGCCTCTTCAGGCTAGGCTAGGTCAGGCTTCTCAAGGCCTCTTCCGGCTAGGCTAGGTCAGGCTTCTCTAGGCCTCATCATGCTAGGCTAGGTCAGGCTTCTCTAGGCCTCTTCAGGCTAGGCTAGGTCAGGCTTCTCTAGGCCTCTTCAAACTAGGCTAGGTCAGACTTCTCTAGGCCTCTTCAGGCTAGTCTAGGTCAGGCCTCTCTAGGCCTCTTTAGGCTAGGCTAGGTCAGGCTTCTCTAGGCCTCTTCAGGCTAGGCTAGGTCAGGCTTCTCTAGGCCTCTTCAGGCTAGGTCAGGCCTCTCTAGGCCTCTTTAGGCTAGGCTAGGTCAGGCCTCTCTAGGCCTCTTCAGGCTAGGTCAAGCTTCTCTAGGCCTATTCAGGCTAGTCTAGTTCAGGCCTCGCTAGGCCTCTTCAGGCTAGGCTAGGTCAGGCCTCTCTAAGCCTAATCAGGCTAGGCTAGGTCAGGTCTCTCTAGGCCTCTTCAGGCTAGGCTAGGTCAGGCCTCTCTAGGCCTCTTCATGCTAGGTCAGGCTTCTATAGGCCTCTTCAGGCTAGGCTAGGTAAGGCCTCTCTAGGCCTCTTCAGGCTAGGCTAGGTCAGGCTTCTCTAGGCATCTTCAGGCTAGGTAAGGCCTCTCTAGGCCTCTTCAGGCTAGGCTAGGCCAGGCCTACTCTAGGCCTCTGCAGGCTTCTCTAGGCCTCTTCAGGCTAGGTCAGGCCTCTCTAGGCCTCTTCAGGGTAGGCTAGGTCAGGCTTCTCTAGGCCTTTTCAGGCTAGACTAGGTCAGGCCTTTCTAGGCCTCTTCAGGCTAGGCTAGGTCAGGCTTCTCTAGGCCTCTTCAGGCTAGGCTAGGTCAGGCTTCTCTAGGCCTCTTCAGGCTAGGCTAGTTCAGGCCTCTCTAGGCCTCTTCAGGCTAGGCTAGGTCTGGCTTCTCTAGGCTTTTTCAGGCTAGATCAGGCTTCTCTAGGCCTCTTCAGGCTAGGTCAGGCTACTCTAGGCCTCTTCAGGCTAGGCTAGTTCAGGCCTCTCTAGGCCTCTTCAGGCTAGGCTAGGTCAGGCTTCTCTAGGCCTCTTCAAACTAGTCTAGGTCAGACTTCTCTAGGCCTCTTCAGGCTAGTCTAGGTCAGGCCTCTCTAGGCCTCTTTAGGCTAGGCTAGGTCAGGCTTCTCTAGGCCTCTTCAGGCTAGGCTAGGTCAGGCTTCTCTAGGCCTCTTCAGGCTAGGTCAGGCCTCTCTAGGCCTCTTTAGGCTAGGCTAGGTCAGGCCTCTCTAGGCCTCTTCAGGCTAGGTCAAGCTTCTCTAGGCCTCTTCAGGCTAGTCTAGTTCAGGCCTCTCTAGGCCTCTTCAGGCTAGGCTAGGTCAGGCCTCTCTAAGCCTCTTCAGGCTAGGCTAGGTCAGGTCTCTCTAGGCCTCTTCAGGCTAGGCTAGGTCAGGCCTCTCTAGGCCTCTTCATGCTAGGTCAGGCTTCTATAGGCCTCTTCAGGCTAGGCTAGGTAAGGCCTCTCTAGGCCTCTTCAGGCTAGGCTAGGTCAGGCTTCTCTAGGCCTCTTCAGGCTAGGTCAGGCCTCTCTAGGCCTCTTTAGGCTAGGCTACGTCAGGCCTCTCTAGGCCTCTTCAGGCTAGGTCAAGCTTCTCTAGGCCTCTTCAGGCTAGTCTAGTTCAGGCCTCTCTAGGCCTCTTCAGGCTAGGCTAGGTCAGGCCTCTCTAAGCCTCTTCAGGCTAGGCTAGGTCAGGTCTCTCTAGGCCTCTTCAGGCTAGGCTAGGTCAGGCCTCTCTAGGCCTCTTCATGCTAGGTCAGGCTTCTATAGGCCTCTTCAGGCTAGGCTAGGTAAGGCCTCTCTAGGCCTCTTCAGGCTAGGCTAGGTCAGGCTTCTCTAGGCATCTTCAGGCTAGGTCAGGCCTCTCTAGGCCTCTTCAGGCTAGGCTAGGCCAGGCCTACTCTAGGCCTCTGCAGGCTTCTCTAGGCCTCTTCAGGCTAGGTCAGGCTTCTCTAGGCCTCTTCAAACTAGGCTAGGTAAGGCCTCTCTAGGCCTCTTCAGGGTAGGCTAGGTCAGGCTTCTCTAGGCCTTTTCAGGCTAGACTAGGTCAGGCCTTTCTAGGCCTCTTCAGGCTAGGCTAGGTCAGGCTTCTCTAGGCCTCTTCAGGCTAGGCTAGGTCAGGCTTCTCTAGGCCTCTTCAGGCTAGGCTAGGTCAGGTCTCTCTAGGCCTCTTCAGGCTAGGCTAGGTCAGGCCTCTCCAGGCCTCTTCAGGCTAGGCTAGGTCAGGCTTCTCAAGGCCTCTTCCGGCTAGGCTAGGTCAGGCTTCTCTAGGCCTCTTCATGCTAGGCTAGGTCAGGCTTATCTAGGCCTCTTCAGGCTAGGCTAGGTCAGGCCTATAGGCCTCTTCAGGCTAGGTCAGGCTTCTCTAGACCTCTTCAGGCTAGGCTAGGGCAGGCTTCTCTAGGCCTATTCAGGCTAGGCTAGGTACGGCCTCTCTAGGCCTCTTCACGCTAGGCTAGGTCAGGCTTCTCTAGGCCTCTTCAGGCTAGGCTAGGTCAGGCCTCTCTAGGCCTCTTCAGGCTAGGCTAGGTTAGGCTTCTCTAGGCCTCTTCAGGCTAGGTCAGGCCTCTCTAGGCCTCTTCAGGCTAGGCTAGGTCAGGCTTCTCTAGGCGTCTTCAGGCTAGGTCAGGACTCTCTAGGCCTCTTCAGGCTAGGCTAGGTCAGGCTTTTCTAGGCCTCTTCAGGCTAGGCTGGGTCAGGCTTCTCTAGGCCTCTTCAAGCTAGGCTAGGTCAGGCTTCTCTAGGCATCTTCAGGCTAGGTCAGGCCTCTCTAGGCCTCTTCAGGCTAGGCTAGGTCAGGCCTTTCTAGGCCTCTTCAGGCTAGGCTAGGTCAGGCTTCTCTAGGCCTCTTCAGGCTAGGCTAGGTCAGGCTTCTCTAGGCCTCTTCAGGCTAGGCTAGGTCAGGCTTCTCTAGGCCTCTTCAGGCTAGGCTAGGTCAGGCTTCTCTAGGCCTCTTCATGCTAGGCTAGGTCAGGCTTATCTAGGCCTCTTCAGGCTAGGCTAGGTCAGGCCTATAGGCCTCTTCAGGCTAGGTCAGGCTTCTCTAGACCTCTTCAGGCTAGGCTAGGGCAGGCTTCTCTAGGCCTATTCAGGCTAGGCTAGGTACGGCCTCTCTAGGCCTCTTCACGCTAGGCTAGGTCAGGCTTCTCTAGGCCTCTTCAGGCTAGGCTAGGTCAGGCCTCTCTAGGCCTCTTCAGGCTAGGCTAGGTTAGGCTTCTCTAGGCCTCTTCAGGCTAGGTCAGGCCTCTCTAGGCCTCTTCAGGCTAGGCTAGGTCAGGCTTCTCTAGGCGTCTTCAGGCTAGGTCAGGACTCTCTAGGCCTCTTCAGGCTAGGCTAGGTCAGGCTTTTCTAGGCCTCTTCAGGCTAGGCTGGGTCAGGCTTCTCTAGGCCTCTTCAAGCTAGGCTAGGTCAGGCTTCTCTAGGCATCTTCAGGCTAGGTCAGGCCTCTCTAGGCCTCTTCAGGCTAGGCTAGGTCAGGCTTCTCTAGGCCTCTTCAGGCTAGGTCAGGCCTCTCTAAGCCTCTTCAGGCTAGGCTAGGTCAGGCTTCTCTAGGCGTCTTCAGGCTAGGTCAGGACTCTCTAGGCCTCTTCAGGCTAGGTTAGGTCAGGCTTCTCTAGGCCTCTTCAGGCTAGGCTAGGTCAGGCTTCTCTAGGCCTCTTCAAGCTAGGCTAGGTCAGGCTTCTCTAGGCATCTTCAGGCTAGGTCAGGCCTCTCTAGGCCTCTTCAGGCTAGGCTAGGTCAGGCTTCTCTAGGCGTCTTCAGGCTAGGTCAGGACTCTCTAGGCCTCTTCAGGCTAGGCTAGGTCAGGCTTCTCTAGGCCTCTTCAGGCTAGGCTAGGTCAGGCTTCTCTAGGCGTCTTCAGGCTAGGTCAGGACTCTCTAGGCCTCTTCAGGCTAGGCTAGGTCAGGCTTCTCTAGGCCTCTTCAGACTACGCTAGGTCAGGTCTCTCTAGGCCTCTTCAGGCTAGTCTAGGTCAGGCCTCTCTAGGCCTCTTTAGGCTAGGCTAGGTCAGGCCTCTCTAGGCCTCTTCATGCTAGGTTAGGCTTCTCTAGGCCTCTTCAGGCTAGGATAGGTCAGGCCTCTCTAGGCCTCTTCAGGCTAGGCTAGGTCAGGCCTACTCTAGGCCTCTTCAGGCTTCTCTACGCCTCTTCAGGCTAGGTCAGGCTTCTCTAGGCCTCTTCAGACTAGGCTAGGTAAGGCCTATCTAGGCCTTTTCAGGGTAGGCTAGGTCAGGCTTCTCTAGGCCTCTTCAGGCTAGACTAGGTCAGGCCTTTCTAGGCCTCTTCAGGCTAGGCTAGGTCAGGCTTCTCTAGGCCTCTTCAGGCTAGACTAGGTCAGGCCTTTCTAGGCCTCTTCAGGCTAGGCTAGGTCAGGCTTCTCTAGGCCTCTTCAGGCTAGGCTAGGTCAGGCTTCTCTAGGCGTCTTCAGGCTAGGTCAGGACTCTCTAGGCCTCTTCAGGCTAGGCTAGGTCAGGCTTCTCTAGGCCTCTTCAGACTACGCTAGGTCAGGTCTCTCTAGGCCTCTTCAAGTTAGTCTAGGTCAGGCCTCTCTAGGCCTCTTTAGGCTAGGCAAGGTCAGGCCTCTCTAGGCCTCTTCATGCTAGGTTAGGCTTCTCTAGGCCTCTTCAGGCTAGGATAGGTCAGGCCTCTCTAGGCCTCTTCAGGCTAGGCTAGGTCAGGCCTACTCTAGGCCTCTTCAGGCTTCTCTACGCCTCTTCAGGCTAGGTCAGGCTTCTCTAGGCCTCTTCAGACTAGGCTAGGTAAGGCCTATCTAGGCCTCTTCAGGGTAGGCTAGGTCAGGCTTCTCTAGGCCTCTTCAGGCTAGACTAGGTCAGGCCTTTCTAGGCCTCTTCAGGCTAGGCTAGGTCAGGCTTCTCTAGGCCTCTTCAGGCTAGGCTAGGTCAGGCTTCTCTAGGCCTCTTCAGGCTAGGATAGGTCAGGCCTCTCTAGGCCTCTTCAGGCTAGGTCAGGCCTCTCTAGGTCTCTTCAGGCTAGGCTAGGTCTGGCTTCTCTAGGCCTTTTTAGGCTAGGTTAGGCCTCTCTAGGCCTCTTCAGGCTAGGTCAGGCTTCTCTAGGCCTCTTCAGGCTAGTCTAGTAGCAGGCCTCTCTAGGCCTCTTCAGGCTATGCTAGGTCAGGACTCTCTAGGCCTAATCAGGCTAGGCTAGGTCAGGCCTAAAGGCCTCTTCAGACTAGACTATGTCAGGCTACTCTAGGCCTCTTCAGGCTGGGCTAGGTCAGGCTTCTCTAGGCCTCTTCAGGTAGGCTAGGTCAGGCCTCTCTAGGCCTCTTAATGCTAGGCTAGGTCAGGCCTCTCTAGGCCTCTTCAGACTAGGCTAGGTCAGGTCTCTCTAGGCCTCTTCAGGCTAGGCTAGGTCAGGCCTCTCCAGGCCTCTTCAGGCTAGGCTAGGTCAGGCTTCTCAAGGCCTCTTCCGGCTAGGCTAGGTCAGGCTTCTCTAGGCCTCATCATGCTAGGCTAGGTCAGGCTTCTCTAGGCCTCTTCAGGCTAGGCTAGGTCAGGCTTCTCTAGGCCTCTTCAAACTAGGCTAGGTCAGACTTCTCTAGGCCTCTTCAGGCTAGTCTAGGTCAGGCCTCTCTAGGCCTCTTTAGGCTAGGCTAGGTCAGGCTTCTCTAGGCCTCTTCAGGCTAGGCTAGGTCAGGCTTCTCTAGGCCTCTTCAGGCTAGGTCAGGCCTCTCTAGGCCTCTTTAGGCTAGGCTAGGTCAGGCCTCTCTAGGCCTCTTCAGGCTAGGTCAAGCTTCTCTAGGCCTATTCAGGCTAGTCTAGTTCAGGCCTCGCTAGGCCTCTTCAGGCTAGGCTAGGTCAGGCCTCTCTAAGCCTCTTCAGGCTAGGCTAGGTCAGGTCTCTCTAGGCCTCTTCAGGCTAGGCTAGGTCAGGCCTCTCTAGGCCTCTTCATGCTAGGTCAGGCTTCTATAGGCCTCTTCAGGCTAGGCTAGGTAAGGCCTCTCTAGGCCTCTTCAGGCTAGGCTAGGTCAGGCTTCTCTAGGCATCTTCAGGCTAGGTAAGGCCTCTCTAGGCCTCTTCAGGCTAGGCTAGGCCAGGCCTACTCTAGGCCTCTGCAGGCTTCTCTAGGCCTCTTCAGGCTAGGTCAGGCTTCTCTAGGCCTCTTCAAACTAGGCTAGGTAAGGCCTCTCTAGGCCTCTTCAGGGTAGGCTAGGTCAGGCTTCTCTAGGCCTTTTCAGGCTAGACTAGGTCAGGCCTTTCTAGGCCTCTTCAGGCTAGGCTAGGTCAGGCTTCTCTAGGCCTCTTCAGGCTAGGCTAGGTCAGGCTTCTCTAGGCCTCTTCAGGCTAGGCTAGTTCAGGCCTCTCTAGGCCTCTTCAGGCTAGGCTAGGTCTGGCTTCTCTAGGCTTTTTCAGGCTAGATCAGGCTTCTCTAGGCCTCTTCAGGCTAGGTCAGGCTACTCTAGGCCTCTTCAGGCTAGGCTAGTTCAGGCCTCTCTAGGCCTCTTCAGGCTAGGCTAGGTCAGGCTTCTCTAGGCCTCTGCAAACTAGTCTAGGTCAGACTTCTCTAGGCCTCTTCAGGCTAGTCTAGGTCAGGCCTCTCTAGGCCTCTTTAGGCTAGGCTAGGTCAGGCTTCTCTAGGCCTCTTCAGGCTAGGCTAGGTCAGGCTTCTCTAGGCCTCTTCAGGCTAGGTCAGGCCTCTCTAGGCCTCTTTAGGCTAGGCTAGGTCAGGCCTCTCTAGGCCTCTTCAGGCTAGGTCAAGCTTCTCTAGGCCTCTTCAGGCTAGTCTAGTTCAGGCCTCTCTAGGCCTCTTCAGGCTAGGCTAGGTCAGGCCTCTCTAAGCCTCTTCAGGCTAGGCTAGGTCAGGTCTCTCTAGGCCTCTTCAGGCTAGGCTAGGTCAGGCCTCTCTAGGCCTCTTCATGCTAGGTCAGGCTTCTATAGGCCTCTTCAGGCTAGGCTAGGTAAGGCCTCTCTAGGCCTCTTCAGGCTAGGCTAGGTCAGGCTTCTCTAGGCCTCTTCAGGCTAGGTCAGGCCTCTCTAGGCCTCTTTAGGCTAGGCTACGTCAGGCCTCTCTAGGCCTCTTCAGGCTAGGTCAAGCTTCTCTAGGCCTCTTCAGGCTAGTCTAGTTCAGGCCTCTCTAGGCCTCTTCAGGCTAGGCTAGGTCAGGCCTCTCTAAGCCTCTTCAGGCTAGGCTAGGTCAGGTCTCTCTAGGCCTCTTCAGGCTAGGCTAGGTCAGGCCTCTCTAGGCCTCTTCATGCTAGGTCAGGCTTCTATAGGCCTCTTCAGGCTAGGCTAGGTAAGGCCTCTCTAGGCCTCTTCAGGCTAGGCTGGGTCAGGCTTCTCTAGGCATCTTCAGGCTAGGTCAGGCCTCTCTAGGCCTCTTCAGGCTAGGCTAGGCCAGGCCTACTCTAGGCCTCTGCAGGCTTCTCTAGGCTTCTTCAGGCTAGGTCAGGCTTCTCTAGGCCTCTTTAAACTAGGCTAGGTAAGGCCTCTCTAGGCCTCTTCAGGGTAGGCTAGGTCAGGCTTCTCTAGGCCTTTTCAGGCTAGACTAGGTCAGGCCTTTCTAGGCCTCTTCAGGCTAGGCTAGGTCAGGCTTCTCTAGGCCTCTTCAGGCTAGGCTAGGTCAGGCTTCTCTAGGCCTCTTCAGGCTAGGCTAGGTCAGGCTTCTCTAGGCCTCTTCAGGCTAGGCTAGGTCAGGCCTCTCTAGGCCTCTTCAGGCTAGGTCAGGCCTCTCTAGGTCTCTTCAGGCTAGGCTAGGTCTGGCTACTCTAGGCCTTTTCAGGCTAGATCAGGCTTCTCTAGGCCTTTTCAGGCTAGGTCAGGCTACTCTAGGCCTCTTCGGGCTAGGCTAGTTCAGGCCTCTCTAGGCCTCTTCAGGCTAGGCTAGGTCAGGCCTCTAGGCCTCTTCAGACTAGGCTAGGTCATGCTACTCTAGGCCTCTTCAGGCTAGAATAGGTCAGGCTTCTCTAGGCCTCTTCAGGCTAGGCTAGGTCAGGCTTCTCTAGGACTCTTCAGGCTAGGCTAGGTCAGGCCTCTCTAGGCCTCTTCAGGCTAGGCTAGGTCAGGCTTCTCTAGGCCTATTCAGGCTAGGCTAGGTACGGCCTCTCTAGGCCTCTTCAGGCTAGGCTAGGTCAGGCCTCTCTAGGCCTTTTCAGGCTAGGCTAGGTCAGGCTTCTCTAGGCGTCTTCAGGCTAGGTCAGGCTTCTCTAGGCCTCTTCAGGTAGGCTAGGCCAGGCTTCTCTAGGCCTCTTCAGGCTAGGCTAAGTCAGGCCTCTCTAGGCCTCTTAATGCTAGGCTAGGTCAGGCCTCTCTAGGCCTCTTCAGACTAGGTTAGGTCAGGTCTCTCTAGGCCTCTTCAGGCTAGGGTAGGTCAGGCCTCTCCAGGCCTCTTCAGGCTACGCTAGGTCAGGCTTCTCAAGGCCTCTTCCGGCTAGGCTAGGTCAGGCTTCTCTAGGCCTCTTCAGGCTAGGCTAGGTCAGGCTTCTCTAGGCCTCTTCAGGCTAGGCTAGGTCAGGCTTCTCTAGGCCTCTTCAGGCTAGGCTAGGTCAGGCCTCTCTAGGCCTCTTCAAGCTAGGTCAGGCATCTCTAGGTCTCTTCAGGCTAGGCTAGGTCTGGCTTCTCTAGACCTTTTCAGGCTAGGCTAGGTCGGGCCTCTCTAGGCCTCTTCAAGCTAGGTCAGGCATCTCTAGGTCTCTTCAGGCTAGGCTAGGTCAGGCTTCTCTAGGCCTCTTCAAGCTAGGTCAGGCATCTCTAGGTCTCTTCAGGCTAGGCTAGGTCAGGCCTCTCTAGGCCTCTTCAAGCTAGGTCAGGCATCTCTAGGTCTCTTCAGGCTAGGCTAGGTCTGGCTTCTCTAGACCTTTTCAGGCTAGGCTAGGTCGGGCCTCTCTAGGCCTCTTCAAGCTAGGTCAGGCATCTCTAGGTCTCTTCAGGCTAGGCTAGGTCAGGCTTCTCTAGGCCTCTTCAGGCTAGGCTAGGTCAGGCTTCTCTAGGCCTATTCAGGCTAGGCTAGGTACGGCCTCTCTAGGCCTCTTCAGGCTAGGCTAGTAGCAGGCCTCTCTAGGCCTCTTCAGGCTATGCTAGGTCAGGACTCTCTAGGCCTAATCAGGCTAGGCTAGGTCAGGCCTAAAGGCCTCTTCAGACTAGACTATGTCAGGCTACTCTAGGCCTCTTCAGGCTGGGCTAGGTCAGGCTTCTCTAGGCCTCTTCAGGTAGGCTAGGTCAGGCCTCTCTAGGCCTCTTAATGCTAGGCTAGGTCAGGCCTCTCTAGGCCTCTTCAGACTAGGCTAGGTCAGGTCTCTCTAGGCCTCTTCAGGCTAGGCTAGGTCAGGCCTCTCCAGGCCTCTTCAGGCTAGGCTAGGTCAGGCTTCTCAAGGCCTCTTCCGGCTAGGCTAGGTCAGGCTTCTCTAGGCCTCATCATGCTAGGCTAGGTCAGGCTTCTCTAGGCCTCTTCAGGCTAGTCTAGGTCAGGCCTCTCTAGGCCTCTTTAGGCTAGGCTAGGTCAGGCTTCTCTAGGCCTCTTCAGGCTAGGCTAGGTCAGGCTTCTCTAGGCCTCTTCAGGCTAGGTCAGGCCTCTCTAGGCCTCTTTAGGCTAGGCTAGGTCAGGCCTCTCTAGGCCTCTTCAGGCTAGGTCAAGCTTCTCTAGGCCTATTCAGGCTAGTCTAGTTCAGGCCTCGCTAGGCCTCTTCAGGCTAGGCTAGGTCAGGCCTCTCTAAGCCTCTTCAGGCTAGGCTAGGTCAGGTCTCTCTAGGCCTCTTCAGGCTAGGCTAGGTCAGGCCTCTCTAGGCCTCTTCATGCTAGGTCAGGCTTCTATAGGCCTCTTCAGGCTAGGCTAGGTAAGGCCTCTCTAGGCCTCTTCAGGCTAGGCTAGGTCAGGCTTCTCTAGGCATCTTCAGGCTAGGTAAGGCCTCTCTAGGCCTCTTCAGGCTAGGCTAGGCCAGGCCTACTCTAGGCCTCTGCAGGCTTCTCTAGGCCTCTTCAGGCTAGGTCAGGCTTCTCTAGGCCTCTTCAAACTAGGCTAGGTAAGGCCTCTCTAGGCCTCTTCAGGGTAGGCTAGGTCAGGCTTCTCTAGGCCTTTTCAGGCTAGACTAGGTCAGGCCTTTCTAGGCCTCTTCAGGCTAGGCTAGGTCAGGCTTCTCTAGGCCTCTTCAGGCTAGGCTAGGTCAGGCTTCTCTAGGCCTCTTCAGGCTAGGCTAGTTCAGGCCTCTCTAGGCCTCTTCAGGCTAGGCTAGGTCTGGCTTCTCTAGGCTTTTTCAGGCTAGATCAGGCTTCTCTAGGCCTCTTCAGGCTAGGTCAGGCTACTCTAGGCCTCTTCAGGCTAGGCTAGTTCAGGCCTCTCTAGGCCTCTTCAGGCTAGGCTAGGTCAGGCTTCTCTAGGCCTCTTCAAACTAGTCTAGGTCAGACTTCTCTAGGCCTCTTCAGGCTAGTCTAGGTCAGGCCTCTCTAGGCCTCTTTAGGCTAGGCTAGGTCAGGCTTCTCTAGGCCTCTTCAGGCTAGGCTAGGTCAGGCTTCTCTAGGCCTCTTCAGGCTAGGTCAGGCCTCTCTAGGCCTCTTTAGGCTAGGCTAGGTCAGGCCTCTCTAGGCCTCTTCAGGCTAGGTCAAGCTTCTCTAGGCCTCTTCAGGCTAGTCTAGTTCAGGCCTCTCTAGGCCTCTTCAGGCTAGGCTAGGTCAGGCCTCTCTAAGCCTCTTCAGGCTAGGCTAGGTCAGGTCTCTCTAGGCCTCTTCAGGCTAGGCTAGGTCAGGCCTCTCTAGGCCTCTTCATGCTAGGTCAGGCTTCTATAGGCCTCTTCAGGCTAGGCTAGGTAAGGCCTCTCTAGGCCTCTTCAGGCTAGGCTAGGTCAGGCTTCTCTAGGCCTCTTCAGGCTAGGTCAGGCCTCTCTAGGCCTCTTTAGGCTAGGCTACGTCAGGCCTCTCTAGGCCTCTTCAGGCTAGGTCAAGCTTCTCTAGGCCTCTTCAGGCTAGTCTAGTTCAGGCCTCTCTAGGCCTCTTCAGGCTAGGCTAGGTCAGGCCTCTCTAAGCCTCTTCAGGCTAGGCTAGGTCAGGTCTCTCTAGGCCTCTTCAGGCTAGGCTAGGTCAGGCCTCTCTAGGCCTCTTCATGCTAGGTCAGGCTTCTATAGGCCTCTTCAGGCTAGGCTAGGTAAGGCCTCTCTAGGCCTCTTCAGGCTAGGCTAGGTCAGGCTTCTCTAGGCATCTTCAGGCTAGGTCAGGCCTCTCTAGGCCTCTTCAGGCTAGGCTAGGCCAGGCCTACTCTAGGCCTCTGCAGGCTTCTCTAGGCCTCTTCAGGCTAGGTCAGGCTTCTCTAGGCCTCTTTAAACTAGGCTAGGTAAGGCCTCTCTAGGCCTCTTCAGGGTAGGCTAGGTCAGGCTTCTCTAGGCCTTTTCAGGCTAGACTAGGTCAGGCCTTTCTAGGCCTCTTCAGGCTAGGCTAGGTCAGGCTTCTCTAGGCCTCTTCAGGCTAGGCTAGGTCAGGCTTCTCTAGGCCTCTTCAGGCTAGGCTAGGTCAGGCTTCTCTAGGCCTCTTCAGGCTAGGCTAGGTCAGGCCTCTCTAGGCCTCTTCAGGCTAGGTCAGGCCTCTCTAGGTCTCTTCAGGCTAGGCTAGGTCTGGCTACTCTAGGCCTTTTCAGGCTAGATCAGGCTTCTCTAGGCCTTTTCAGGCTAGGTCAGGCTACTCTAGGCCTCTTCGGGCTAGGCTAGTTCAGGCCTCTCTAGGCCTCTTCAGGCTAGGCTAGGTCAGGCCTCTAGGCCTCTTCAGACTAGGCTAGGTCATGCTACTCTAGGCCTCTTCAGGCTAGAATAGGTCAGGCTTCTCTAGGCCTCTTCAGGCTAGGCTAGGTCAGGCTTCTCTAGGACTCTTCAGGCTAGGCTAGGTCAGGCCTCTCTAGGCCTCTTCAGGCTAGGCTAGGTCAGGCTTCTCTAGGCCTATTCAGGCTAGGCTAGGTACGGCCTCTCTAGGCCTCTTCAGGCTAGGCTAGGTCAGGCCTCTCTAGGCCTCTTCAGGCTAGGCTAGGTCAGGCTTCTCTAGGCGTCTTCAGGCTAGGTCAGGCTTCTCTAGGCCTCTTCAGGTAGGCTAGGCCAGGCTTCTCTAGGCCTCTTCAGGCTAGGCTAAGTCAGGCCTCTCTAGGCCTCTTAATGCTAGGCTAGGTCAGGCCTCTCTAGGCCTCTTCAGACTAGGTTAGGTCAGGTCTCTCTAGGCCTCTTCAGGCTAGGGTAGGTCAGGCCTCTCCAGGCCTCTTCAGGCTACGCTAGGTCAGGCTTCTCAAGGCCTCTTCCGGCTAGGCTAGGTCAGGCTTCTCTAGGCCTCTTCAGGCTAGGCTAGGTCAGGCTTCTCTAGGCCTCTTCAGGCTAGGCTAGGTCAGGCTTCTCTAGGCCTCTTCAGGCTAGGCTAGGTCAGGCCTCTCTAGGCCTCTTCAAGCTAGGTCAGGCATCTCTAGGTCTCTTCAGGCTAGGCTAGGTCTGGCTTCTCTAGACCTTTTCAGGCTAGGCTAGGTCGGGCCTCTCTAGGCCTCTTCAAGCTAGGTCAGGCATCTCTAGGTCTCTTCAGGCTAGGCTAGGTCAGGCTTCTCTAGGCCTCTTCAAGCTAGGTCAGGCATCTCTAGGTCTCTTCAGGCTAGGCTAGGTCAGGCCTCTCTAGGCCTCTTCAAGCTAGGTCAGGCATCTCTAGGTCTCTTCAGGCTAGGCTAGGTCTGGCTTCTCTAGACCTTTTCAGGCTAGGCTAGGTCGGGCCTCTCTAGGCCTCTTCAAGCTAGGTCAGGCATCTCTAGGTCTCTTCAGGCTAGGCTAGGTCAGGCTTCTCTAGGCCTCTTCAGGCTAGGCTAGGTCAGGCTTCTCTAGGCCTATTCAGGCTAGGCTAGGTACGGCCTCTCTAGGCCTCTTCAGGCTAGGCTAGGTCAGGCTTCTCTAGGCCTCTTCAGGCTAGGTCAGGCTTCTCTAGGCCTCTTCAAACTAGGCTAGGTAAGGCCTCTCTAGGCCTCTTCAGGGTAGGCTAGGTCAGGCTTCTCTAGGCCTTTTCAGGTTAGACTAGGTCAGGCCTTTCTAGGCCTCTTCAGGCTAGGCTAGGTCAGGCTTCTCTAGGCCTCCTCAGGCTAGGCTAGGTCAGGCTTCTCTAGGCCTCTTCAGGCTAGGTCAGGCCTCTCTAGGCCTCTTTAGGCTAGGCTAGGTCAGGCCTTTCTAGGCCTCTTCAGGCTAGGTCAAGCTTCTCTAGGCCTATTCAGGCTAGTCTAGTTCAGGCCTCGCTAGGCCTCTTCAGGCTAGGCTAGGTCAGGCCTCTCTAAGCCTCTTCAGGCTAGGCTAGGTCAGGTCTCTCTAGGCCTCTTCAGGCTAGGCTAGGTCAGGCCTCTCTAGGCCTCTTCATGCTAGGTCAGGCTTCTATAGGCTTCTTCAGGCTAGGCTAGGTAAGGCCTCTCTAGGCCTCTTCAGGCTAGGCTAGGTCAGGCTTCTCTAGGCATCTTCAGGCTAGGTAAGGCCTCTCTAGGCCTCTTCAGGCTAGGCTAGGCCAGGCCTACTCTAGGCCTCTGCAGGCTTCTCTAGGCCTCTTCAGGCTAGGTCAGGCTTCTCTAGGCCTCTTCAAACTAGGCTAGGTAAGGCCTCTCTAGGCCTCTTCAGGGTAGGCTAGGTCAGGCTTCTCTAGGCCTTTTCAGGCTAGACTAGGTCAGGCCTTTCTAGGCCTCTTCAGGCTAGGCTAGGTCAGGCTTCTCTAGGCCTCTTCAGGCTAGGCTAGTTCAGGCCTCTCTAGGCCTCTTCAGGCTAGGCTAGGTCTGGCTTCTCTAGGCTTTTTCAGGCTAGATCAGGCTTCTCTAGGCCTCTTCAGGCTAGGTCAGGCTACTCTAGGCCTCTTCAGGCTAGGCTAGTTCAGGCCTCTCTAGGCCTCTTCAGGCTAGGCTAGGTCAGGCTTCTCTAGGCCTCTTCAAACTAGTCTAGGTCAGACTTCTCTAGGCCTCTTCAGGCTAGTCTAGGTCAGGCCTCTCTAGGCCTCTTTAGGCTAGGCTAGGTCAGGCTTCTCTAGGCCTCTTCAGGCTAGGCTAGGTCAGGCTTCTCTAGGCCTCTTCAGGCTAGGTCAGGCCTCTCTAGGCCTCTTTAGGCTAGGCTAGGTCAGGCCTCTCTAGGCCTCTTCAGGCTAGGTCAAGCTTCTCTAGGCCTCTTCAGGCTAGTCTAGTTCAGGCCTCTCTAGGCCTCTTCAGGCTAGGCTAGGTCAGGCCTCTCTAAGCCTCTTCAGGCTAGGCTAGGTCAGGTCTCTCTAGGCCTCTTCAGGCTAGGCTAGGTCAGACCTCTCTAGGCCTCTTCGTGCTAGGTCAGGCTTCTATAGGCCTCTTCAGGCTAGGCTAGGTAAGGCCTCTCTAGGCCTCTTCAGGCTAGGCTAGGTCAGGCTTCTCTAGGCCTCTTCAGGCTAGGTCAGGCCTCTCTAGGCCTCTTTAGGCTAGGCTACGTCAGGCCTCTCTAGGCCTCTTCAGGCTAGGTCAAGCTTCTCTAGGCCTCTTCAGGCTAGTCTAGTTCAGGCCTCTCTAGGCCTCTTCAGGCTAGGCTAGGTCAGGCCTCTCTAAGCCTCTTCAGGCTAGGCTAGGTCAGGTCTCTCTAGGCCTCTTCAGGCTAGGCTAGGTCAGGCCTCTCTAAGCCTCTTCATGCTAGGTCAGGCTTCTATAGGCCTCTTCAGGCTAGGCTAGGTAAGCCCTCTCTAGGCCTCTTCAGGCTAGGCTAGGTCAGGCTTCTCTAGGCATCTTCAGGCTAGGTCAGGCCTCTCTAGGCCTCTTCAGGCTAGGCTAGGCCAGGCCTACTCTAGGCCTCTGCAGGCTTCTCTAGGCCTCTTCAGGCTAGGTCAGGCTTCTCTAGGCCTCTTCAAACTAGGCTAGGTAAGGCCTCTCTAGGCCTCTTCAGGGTAGGCTAGGTCAGGCTTCTCTAGGCCTTTTCAGGCTAGACTAGGTCAGGCCTTTCTAGGCCTCTTCAGGCTAGGCTAGGTCAGGCTTCTCTAGGCCTCTTCAGGCTAGGCTAGGTCAGGCTTCTCTAGGCCTCTTCAGGCTAGGCTAGGTCAGGCTTCTCTAGGCCTCTTCAGGCTAGGCTAGGTCAGGCCTCTCTAGGCCTCTTCAGGCTAGGTCAGGCCTCTCTAGGTCTCTTCAGGCTAGGCTAGGTCTGGCTTCTCTAGGCCTTTTCAGGCTAGATCAGGCTTCTCTAGGCCTTTTCAGGCTAGGTCAGGCTACTCTAGGCCTCTTCAGGCTAGGCTAGTTCAGGCCTCTCTAGGCCTCTTCAGGCTAGGCTAGGTCAGGCCTCTAGGCCTCTTCAGACTAGGCTAGGTCATGCTACTCTAGGCCTCTTCAGGCTAGAATAGGTCAGGCTTCTCTAGGCCTCTTCAGGCTAGGCTAGGTCAGGCTTCTCTAGGACTCTTCAGGCTAGGCTAGGTCAGGCCTCTCTAGGCCTCTTCAGGCTAGGCTAGGTCAGGCTTCTCTAGGCCTATTCAGGCTAGGCTAGGTACGGCCTCTCTAGGCCTCTTCAGGCTAGGCTAGGTCAGGCCTCTCTAGGCCTCTTCAGGCTAGGCTAGGTCAGGCTTCTCTAGGCGTCTTCAGGCTAGGTCAGGCTTCTCTAGGCCTCTTCAGGTAGGCTAGGCCAGGCTTCTCTAGGCCTCTTCAGGCTAGGCTAAGTCAGGCCTCTCTAGGCCTCTTAATGCTAGGCTAGGTCAGGCCTCTCTAGGCCTCTTCAGACTAGGTTAGGTCAGGTCTCTCTAGGCCTCTTCAGGCTAGGGTAGGTCAGGCCTCTCCAGGCCTCTTCAGGCTACGCTAGGTCAGGCTTCTCAAGGCCTCTTCCGGCTAGGCTAGGTCAGGCTTCTCTAGGCCTCTTCAGGCTAGGCTAGGTCAGGCTTCTCTAGGCCTCTTCAGGCTAGGCTAGGTCAGGCTTCTCTAGGCCTCTTCAGGCTAGGCTAGGTCAGGCCTCTCTAGGCCTCTTCAAGCTAGGTCAGGCATCTCTAGGTCTCTTCAGGCTAGGCTAGGTCTGGCTTCTCTAGACCTTTTCAGGCTAGGCTAGGTCGGGCCTCTCTAGGCCTCTTCAAGCTAGGTCAGGCATCTCTAGGTCTCTTCAGGCTAGGCTAGGTCAGGCTTCTCTAGGCCTCTTCAAGCTAGGTCAGGCATCTCTAGGTCTCTTCAGGCTAGGCTAGGTCAGGCCTCTCTAGGCCTCTTCAAGCTAGGTCAGGCATCTCTAGGTCTCTTCAGGCTAGGCTAGGTCTGGCTTCTCTAGACCTTTTCAGGCTAGGCTACGTCGGGCCTCTCTAGGCCTCTTCAAGCTAGGTCAGGCATCTCTAGGTCTCTTCAGGCTAGGCTAGGTCAGGCTTCTCTAGGCCTCTTCAGGCTAGGTCAGGCTTCTCTAGGCCTCTTCAGGCTAGGCTAGGTCAGGCTTCTCTAGGCCTATTCAGGCTAGGCTAGGTACGGCCTCTCTAGGCCTCTTCAGGCTAGGCTAGGTCAGGCTTCTCTAGGCCTCTTCAGGCTAGGTCAGGCTTCTCTAGGCCTCTTCAAACTAGGCTAGGTAAGGCCTCTCTAGGCCTCTTCAGGGTAGGCTAGGTCAGGCTTCTCTAGGCCTTTTCAGGTTAGACTAGGTCAGGCCTTTCTAGGCCTCTTCAGGCTAGGCTAGGTCAGGCTTCTCTAGGCCTCTTCAGGCTAGGCTAGGTCAGGCTTCTCTAGGCCTCTTCAGGCTAGGCTAGTTCAGGCCTCTCTAGGCCTCTTCAGGCTAGGCTAGGTCTGGCTTCTCTAGGCCTTTTCAGGCTAGATCAGGCTTCTCTAGGCCTCTTCAGGCTAGGTCAGGCTACTCTAGGCCTCTTCAGGCTAGGCTAGTTCAGGCCTCTCTAGGCCTCTTCAGGCTAGGCTAGGTCAGGCTTCTCTAGGCCTCTTCAAACTAGGCTAGGTCAGACTTCTCTAGGCCTCTTCAGGCTAGTCTAGGTCAGGCCTCTCTAGGCCTCTTTAGGCTAGGCTAGGTCAGGCTTCTCTAGGCCTCTTCAGGCTAGGCTAGGTCAGGCTTCTCTAGGCCTCTTCAGGCTAGGTCAGGCCTCTCTAGGCCTCTTTAGGCTAGGCTAGGTCAGGCCTCTCTAGGCCTCTTCAGGCTAGGTCAAGCTTCTCTAGGCCTCTTCAGGCTAGTCTAGTTCAGGCCTCTCTAGGCCTCTTCAGGCTAGGCTAGGTCAGGCTACTCTAGGCCTCTTCAGGCTAGGTCAGGCCTCTCTAGGCCTCTTCAGGCTAGGCTAGGCCAGGCCTACTCTAGGCCTCTGCAGGCTTCTCTAGGCCTCTTCAGGCTAGGTCAGGCTTCTCTAGGCCTCTTCAAACTAGGCTAGGTAAGGCCTCTCTAGGCCTCTTCAGGGTAGGCTAGGTCAGGCTTCTCTAGGCCTCTTCAGGCTAGGCTAGGTCAGGCTTCTCTAGGCCTCTTCAGGCTAGGCTAGTTCAGGCCTCTCTAGGCCTCTTCAGGCTAGGCTAGGTCTGGCTTCTCTAGGCCTTTTCAGGCTAGATCAGGCTTCTCTAGGCCTCTTCAGGCTAGGTCAGGCTACTCTAGGCCTCTTCAGGCTAGGCTAGTTCAGGCCTCTCTAGGCCTCTTCAGGCTAGGCTAGGTCAGGCTTCTCTAGGCCTCTTCAAACTAGGCTAGGTCAGACTTCTCTAGGCCTCTTCAGGCTAGTCTAGGTCAGGCCTCTCTAGGCCTCTTTAGGCTAGGCTAGGTCAGGCTTCTCTAGGCCTCTTCAGGCTAGGCTAGGTCAGGCTTCTCTAGGCCTCTTCAAACTAGGCTAGGTCAGACTTCTCTAGGCCTCTTCAGGCTAGTCTAGGTCAGGCCTCTCTAGGCCTCTTTAGGCTAGGCTAGGTCAGGCTTCTCTAGGCCTTTTCAGGCTAGACTAGGTCAGGCCTTTCTAGGCCTCTTCAGGCTAGGCTAGGTCAGGCTTCTCTAGGCCTCTTCAGGCTAGGCTAGGTCAGGCTTCTCTAGGCCTATTCAGGCTAGGCTAGGTACGGCCTCTCTAGGCCTCTTCAGGCTAGGCTAGGTCAGGCCTCTCTAGGCCTCTTCAGGCTAGGCTAGGCCAGGCTTCTCTAGGCCTCTTCAGGCTAGGCTAAGTCAGGCCTCTCTAGGCCTCTTAATGCTAGGCTAGGTCAGGCCTCTCTAGGCCTCTTCAGACTAGGTTAGGTCAGGTCTCTCTAGGCCTCTTCAGGCTAGGGTAGGTCAGGCCTCTCCAGGCCTCTTCAGGCTACGCTAGGTCAGGCTTCTCAAGGCCTCTTCCGGCTAGGCTAGGTCAGGCTTCTCTAGGCCTCTTCAGGCTAGGCTAGGTCAGGCTTCTCTAGGCCTCTTCAGGCTAGGCTAGGTCAGGCTTCTCTAGGCCTCTTCAGGCTAGGCTAGGTCAGGCCTCTCTAGGCCTCTTCAAGCTAGGTCAGGCATCTCTAGGTCTCTTCAGGCTAGGCTAGGTCTGGCTTCTCTAGACCTTTTCAGGCTAGGCTAGGTCGGGCCTCTCTAGGCCTCTTCAAGCTAGGTCAGGCATCTCTAGGTCTCTTCAGGCTAGGCTAGGTCAGGCTTCTCTAGGCCTCTTCAAGCTAGGTCAGGCATCTCTAGGTCTCTTCAGGCTAGGCTAGGTCAGGCCTCTCTAGGCCTCTTCAAGCTAGGTCAGGCATCTCTAGGTCTCTTCAGGCTAGGCTAGGTCTGGCTTCTCTAGACCTTTTCAGGCTAGGCTAGGTCGGGCCTCTCTAGGCCTCTTCAAGCTAGGTCAGGCATCTCTAGGTCTCTTCAGGCTAGGCTAGGTCAGGCTTCTCTAGGCCTCTTCAGGCTAGGCTAGGTCAGGCTTCTCTAGGCCTATTCAGGCTAGGCTAGGTACGGCCTCTCTAGGCCTCTTCAGGCTAGGCTAGGTCAGGCTTCTCTAGGCCTCTTCAGGCTAGGTCAGGCTTCTCTAGGCCTCTTCAAACTAGGCTAGGTAAGGCCTCTCTAGGCCTCTTCAGGGTAGGCTAGGTCAGGCTTCTCTAGGCCTTTTCAGGTTAGACTAGGTCAGGCCTTTCTAGGCCTCTTCAGGCTAGGCTAGGTCAGGCTTCTCTAGGCATCTTCAGGCTAGGTAAGGCCTCTCTAGGCCTCTTCAGGCTAGGCTAGGCCAGGCCTACTCTAGGCCTCTGCAGGCTTCTCTAGGCCTCTTCAGGCTAGGTCAGGCTTCTCTAGGCCTCTTCAAACTAGGCTAGGTCAGGCTTCTCTAGGCCTCTTCAGGGTAGGCTAGGTCAGGCTTTTCTAGGCCTTTTCAGGCTAGACTAGGTCAGGCCTTTCTAGGCCTCTTCAGGCTAGGCTAGGTCAGGCTTCTCTAGGCCTCTTCAGGCTAGGCTAGGTCAGGCTTCTCTAGGCCTCTTCAGGCTAGGCTAGTTCAGGCCTCTCTAGGCCTCTTCAGGCTAGGCTAGGTCTGGCTTCTCTAGGCTTTTTCAGGCTAGATCAGGCTTCTCTAGGCCTCTTCAGGCTAGGTCAGGCTACTCTAGGCCTCTTCAGGCTAGGCTAGTTCAGGCCTCTCTAGGCCTCTTCAGGCTAGGCTAGGTCAGGCTTCTCTAGGCCTCTTCAAACTAGTCTAGGTCAGACTTCTCTAGGCCTCTTCAGGCTAGTCTAGGTCAGGCCTCTCTAGGCCTCTTTAGGCTAGGCTAGGTCAGGCTTCTCTAGGCCTCTTCAGGCTAGGCTAGGTCAGGCTTCTCTAGGCCTCTTCAGGCTAGGTCAGGCCTCTCTAGGCCTCTTTAGGCTAGGCTAGGTCAGGCCTCTCTAGGCCTCTTCAGGCTAGGTCAAGCTTCTCTAGGCCTCTTCAGGCTAGTCTAGTTCAGGCCTCTCTAGGCCTCTTCAGGCTAGGCTAGGTCAGGCCTCTCTAAGCCTCTTCAGGCTAGGCTAGGTCAGGTCTCTCTAGGCCTCTTCAGGCTAGGCTAGGTCAGGCCTCTCTAGGCCTCTTCATGCTAGGTCAGGCTTCTATAGGCCTCTTCAGGCTAGGCTAGGTAAGGCCTCTCTAGGCCTCTTCAGGCTAGGCTAGGTCAGGCTTCTCTAGGCCTCTTCAGGCTAGGTCAGGCCTCTCTAGGCCTCTTTAGGCTAGGCTACGTCAGGCCTCTCTAGGCCTCTTCAGGCTAGGTCAAGCTTCTCTAGGCCTCTTCAGGCTAGTCTAGTTCAGGCCTCTCTAGGCCTCTTCAGGCTAGGCTAGGTCAGGCCTCTCTAAGCCTCTTCAGGCTAGGCTAGGTCAGGTCTCTCTAGGCCTCTTCAGGCTAGGCTAGGTCAGGCCTCTCTAGGCCTCTTCATGCTAGGTCAGGCTTCTATAGGCCTCTTCAGGCTAGGCTAGGTAAGGCCTCTCTAGGCCTCTTCAGGCTAGGCTAGGTCAGGCTTCTCTAGGCATCTTCAGGCTAGGTCAGGCCTCTCTAGGCCTCTTCAGGCTAGGCTAGGCCAGGCCTACTCTAGGCCTCTGCAGGCTTCTCTAGGCCTCTTCAGGCTAGGTCAGGCTTCTCTAGGCCTCTTCAAACTAGGCTAGGTAAGGCCTCTCTAGGCCTCTTCAGGGTAGGCTAGGTCAGGCTTCTCTAGGCCTTTTCAGGCTAGACTAGGTCAGGCCTTTCTAGGCCTCTTCAGGCTAGGCTAGGTCAGGCTTCTCTAGGCCTCTTCAGGCTAGGCTAGGTCAGGCTTCTCTAGGCCTCTTCAGGCTAGGCTAGGTCAGGCTTCTCTAGGCCTCTTCAGGCTAGGCTAGGTCAGGCCTCTCTAGGCCTCTTCAGGCTAGGTCAGGCCTCTCTAGGTCTCTTCAGGCTAGGCTAGGTCTGGCTACTCTAGGCCTTTTCAGGCTAGATCAGGCTTCTCTAGGCCTTTTCAGGCTAGGTCAGGCTACTCTAGGCCTCTTCGGGCTAGGCTAGTTCAGGCCTCTCTAGGCCTCTTCAGGCTAGGCTAGGTCAGGCCTCTAGGCCTCTTCAGACTAGGCTAGGTCATGCTACTCTAGGCCTCTTCAGGCTAGAATAGGTCAGGCTTCTCTAGGCCTCTTCAGGCTAGGCTAGGTCAGGCTTCTCTAGGACTCTTCAGGCTAGGCTAGGTCAGGCCTCTCTAGGCCTCTTCAGGCTAGGCTAGGTCAGGCTTCTCTAGGCCTATTCAGGCTAGGCTAGGTACGGCCTCTCTAGGCCTCTTCAGGCTAGGCTAGGTCAGGCCTCTCTAGGCCTCTTCAGGCTAGGCTAGGTCAGGCTTCTCTAGGCGTCTTCAGGCTAGGTCAGGCTTCTCTAGGCCTCTTCAGGCTAGGCTAAGTCAGGCCTCTCTAGGCCTCTTAATGCTAGGCTAGGTCAGGCCTCTCTAGGCCTCTTCAGACTAGGTTAGGTCAGGTCTCTCTAGGCCTCTTCAGGCTAGGGTAGGTCAGGCCTCTCCAGGCCTCTTCAGGCTACGCTAGGTCAGGCTTCTCAAGGCCTCTTCCGGCTAGGCTAGGTCAGGCTTCTCTAGGCCTCTTCAGGCTAGGCTAGGTCAGGCTTCTCTAGGCCTCTTCAGGCTAGGCTAGGTCAGGCTTCTCTAGGCCTCTTCAGGCTAGGCTAGGTCAGGCCTCTCTAGGCCTCTTCAAGCTAGGTCAGGCATCTCTAGGTCTCTTCAGGCTAGGCTAGGTCTGGCTTCTCTAGACCTTTTCAGGCTAGGCTAGGTCGGGCCTCTCTAGGCCTCTTCAAGCTAGGTCAGGCATCTCTAGGTCTCTTCAGGCTAGGCTAGGTCAGGCTTCTCTAGGCCTCTTCAAGCTAGGTCAGGCATCTCTAGGTCTCTTCAGGCTAGGCTAGGTCAGGCCTCTCTAGGCCTCTTCAAGCTAGGTCAGGCATCTCTAGGTCTCTTCAGGCTAGGCTAGGTCTGGCTTCTCTAGACCTTTTCAGGCTAGGCTAGGTCGGGCCTCTCTAGGCCTCTTCAAGCTAGGTCAGGCATCTCTAGGTCTCTTCAGGCTAGGCTAGGTCAGGCTTCTCTAGGCCTCTTCAGGCTAGGCTAGGTCAGGCTTCTCTAGGCCTATTCAGGCTAGGCTAGGTACGGCCTCTCTAGGCCTCTTCAGGCTAGGCTAGGTCAGGCTTCTCTAGGCCTCTTCAGGCTAGGTCAGGCTTCTCTAGGCCTCTTCAAACTAGGCTAGGTAAGGCCTCTCTAGGCCTCTTCAGGGTAGGCTAGGTCAGGCTTCTCTAGGCCTTTTCAGGTTAGACTAGGTCAGGCCTTTCTAGGCCTCTTCAGGCTAGGCTAGGTCAGGCTTCTCTAGGCCTCCTCAGGCTAGGCTAGGTCAGGCTTCTCTAGGCCTCTTCAGGCTAGGTCAGGCCTCTCTAGGCCTCTTTAGGCTAGGCTAGGTCAGGCCTTTCTAGGCCTCTTCAGGCTAGGTCAAGCTTCTCTAGGCCTATTCAGGCTAGTCTAGTTCAGGCCTCGCTAGGCCTCTTCAGGCTAGGCTAGGTCAGGCCTCTCTAAGCCTCTTCAGGCTAGGCTAGGTCAGGTCTCTCTAGGCCTCTTCAGGCTAGGCTAGGTCAGGCCTCTCTAGGCCTCTTCATGCTAGGTCAGGCTTCTATAGGCCTCTTCAGGCTAGGCTAGGTAAGGCCTCTCTAGGCCTCTTCAGGCTAGGCTAGGTCAGGCTTCTCTAGGCATCTTCAGGCTAGGTAAGGCCTCTCTAGGCCTCTTCAGGCTAGGCTAGGCCAGGCCTACTCTAGGCCTCTGCAGGCTTCTCTAGGCCTCTTCAGGCTAGGTCAGGCTTCTCTAGGCCTCTTCAAACTAGGCTAGGTAAGGCCTCTCTAGGCCTCTTCAGGGTAGGCTAGGTCAGGCTTCTCTAGGCCTTTTCAGGCTAGACTAGGTCAGGCCTTTCTAGGCCTCTTCAGGCTAGGCTAGGTCAGGCTTCTCTAGGCCTCTTCAGGCTAGGCTAGTTCAGGCCTCTCTAGGCCTCTTCAGGCTAGGCTAGGTCTGGCTTCTCTAGGCTTTTTCAGGCTAGATCAGGCTTCTCTAGGCCTCTTCAGGCTAGGTCAGGCTACTCTAGGCCTCTTCAGGCTAGGCTAGTTCAGGCCTCTCTAGGCCTCTTCAGGCTAGGCTAGGTCAGGCTTCTCTAGGCCTCTTCAAACTAGTCTAGGTCAGACTTCTCTAGGCCTCTTCAGGCTAGTCTAGGTCAGGCCTCTCTAGGCCTCTTTAGGCTAGGCTAGGTCAGGCTTCTCTAGGCCTCTTCAGGCTAGGCTAGGTCAGGCTTCTCTAGGCCTCTTCAGGCTAGGTCAGGCCTCTCTAGGCCTCTTTAGGCTAGGCTAGGTCAGGCCTCTCTAGGCCTCTTCAGGCTAGGTCAAGCTTCTCTAGGCCTCTTCAGGCTAGTCTAGTTCAGGCCTCTCTAGGCCTCTTCAGGCTAGGCTAGGTCAGGCCTCTCTAAGCCTCTTCAGGCTAGGCTAGGTCAGGTCTCTCTAGGCCTCTTCAGGCTAGGCTAGGTCAGACCTCTCTAGGCCTCTTCGTGCTAGGTCAGGCTTCTATAGGCCTCTTCAGGCTAGGCTAAATAAGGCCTCTCTAGGCCTCTTCAGGCTAGGCTAGGTCAGGCTTCTCTAGGCCTCTTCAGGCTAGGTCAGGCCTCTCTAGGCCTCTTTAGGCTAGGCTACGTCAGGCCTCTCTAGGCCTCTTCAGGCTAGGTCAAGCTTCTCTAGGCCTCTTCAGGCTAGTCTAGTTCAGGCCTCTCTAGGCCTCTTCAGGCTAGGCTAGGTCAGGCCTCTCTAAGCCTCTTCAGGCTAGGCTAGGTCAGGTCTCTCTAGGCCTCTTCAGGCTAGGCTAGGTCAGGCCTCTCTAAGCCTCTTCATGCTAGGTCAGGCTTCTATAGGCCTCTTCAGGCTAGGCTAGGTAAGGCCTCTCTAGGCCTCTTCAGGCTAGGCTAGGTCAGGCTTCTCTAGGCATCTTCAGGCTAGGTCAGGCCTCTCTAGGCCTCTTCAGGCTAGGCTAGGCCAGGCCTACTCTAGGCCTCTGCAGGCTTCTCTAGGCCTCTTCAGGCTAGGTCAGGCTTCTCTAGGCCTCTTCAAACTAGGCTAGGTAAGGCCTCTCTAGGCCTCTTCAGGGTAGGCTAGGTCAGGCTTCTCTAGGCCTTTTCAGGCTAGACTAGGTCAGGCCTTTCTAGGCCTCTTCAGGCTAGGCTAGGTCAGGCTTCTCTAGGCCTCTTCAGGCTAGGCTAGGTCAGGCTTCTCTAGGCCTCTTCAGGCTAGGCTAGGTCAGGCTTCTCTAGGCCTCTTCAGGCTAGGCTAGGTCAGGCCTCTCTAGGCCTCTTCAGGCTAGGTCAGGCCTCTCTAGGTCTCTTCAGGCTAGGCTAGGTCTGGCTTCTCTAGGCCTTTTCAGGCTAGATCAGGCTTCTCTAGGCCTTTTCAGGCTAGGTCAGGCTACTCTAGGCCTCTTCAGGCTAGGCTAGTTCAGGCCTCTCTAGGCCTCTTCAGGCTAGGCTAGGTCAGGCCTCTAGGCCTCTTCAGACTAGGCTAGGTCATGCTACTCTAGGCCTCTTCAGGCTAGAATAGGTCAGGCTTCTCTAGGCCTCTTCAGGCTAGGCTAGGTCAGGCTTCTCTAGGACTCTTCAGGCTAGGCTAGGTCAGGCCTCTCTAGGCCTCTTCAGGCTAGGCTAGGTCAGGCTTCTCTAGGCCTATTCAGGCTAGGCTAGGTACGGCCTCTCTAGGCCTCTTCAGGCTAGGCTAGGTCAGGCCTCTCTAGGCCTCTTCAGGCTAGGCTAGGTCAGGCTTCTCTAGGCGTCTTCAGGCTAGGTCAGGCTTCTCTAGGCCTCTTCAGGTAGGCTAGGCCAGGCTTCTCTAGGCCTCTTCAGGCTAGGCTAAGTCAGGCCTCTCTAGGCCTCTTAATGCTAGGCTAGGTCAGGCCTCTCTAGGCCTCTTCAGACTAGGTTAGGTCAGGTCTCTCTAGGCCTCTTCAGGCTAGGGTAGGTCAGGCCTCTCCAGGCCTCTTCAGGCTACGCTAGGTCAGGCTTCTCAAGGCCTCTTCCGGCTAGGCTAGGTCAGGCTTCTCTAGGCCTCTTCAGGCTAGGCTAGGTCAGGCTTCTCTAGGCCTCTTCAGGCTAGGCTAGGTCAGGCTTCTCTAGGCCTCTTCAGGCTAGGCTAGGTCAGGCCTCTCTAGGCCTCTTCAAGCTAGGTCAGGCATCTCTAGGTCTCTTCAGGCTAGGCTAGGTCTGGCTTCTCTAGACCTTTTCAGGCTAGGCTAGGTCGGGCCTCTCTAGGCCTCTTCAAGCTAGGTCAGGCATCTCTAGGTCTCTTCAGGCTAGGCTAGGTCAGGCTTCTCTAGGCCTCTTCAAGCTAGGTCAGGCATCTCTAGGTCTCTTCAGGCTAGGCTAGGTCAGGCCTCTCTAGGCCTCTTCAAGCTAGGTCAGGCATCTCTAGGTCTCTTCAGGCTAGGCTAGGTCTGGCTTCTCTAGACCTTTTCAGGCTAGGCTACGTCGGGCCTCTCTAGGCCTCTTCAAGCTAGGTCAGGCATCTCTAGGTCTCTTCAGGCTAGGCTAGGTCAGGCTTCTCTAGGCCTCTTCAGGCTAGGTCAGGCTTCTCTAGGCCTCTTCAGGCTAGGCTAGGTCAGGCTTCTCTAGGCCTATTCAGGCTAGGCTAGGTACGGCCTCTCTAGGCCTCTTCAGGCTAGGCTAGGTCAGGCTTCTCTAGGCCTCTTCAGGCTAGGTCAGGCTTCTCTAGGCCTCTTCAAACTAGGCTAGGTAAGGCCTCTCTAGGCCTCTTCAGGGTAGGCTAGGTCAGGCTTCTCTAGGCCTTTTCAGGTTAGACTAGGTCAGGCCTTTCTAGGCCTCTTCAGGCTAGGCTAGGTCAGGCTTCTCTAGGCCTCTTCAGGCTAGGCTAGGTCAGGCTTCTCTAGGCCTCTTCAGGCTAGGCTAGTTCAGGCCTCTCTAGGCCTCTTCAGGCTAGGCTAGGTCTGGCTTCTCTAGGCCTTTTCAGGCTAGATCAGGCTTCTCTAGGCCTCTTCAGGCTAGGTCAGGCTACTCTAGGCCCCTTCAGGCTAGGCTAGTTCAGGCCTCTCTAGGCCTCTTCAGGCTAGGCTAGGTCAGGCTTCTCTAGGCCTCTTCAAACTAGGCTAGGTCAGACTTCTCTAGGCCTCTTCAGGCTAGTCTAGGTCAGGCCTCTCTAGGCCTCTTTAGGCTAGGCTAGGTCAGGCTTCTCTAGGCCTCTTCAGGCTAGGCTAGGTCAGGCTTCTCTAGGCCTCTTCAGGCTAGGTCAGGCCTCTCTAGGCCTCTTTAGGCTAGGCTAGGTCAGGCCTCTCTAGGCCTCTTCAGGCTAGGTCAAGCTTCTCTAGGCCTCTTCAGGCTAGTCTAGTTCAGGCCTCTCTAGGCCTCTTCAGGCTAGGCTAGGTCAGGCTACTCTAGGCCTCTTCAGGCTAGGTCAGGCCTCTCTAGGCCTCTTCAGGCTAGGCTAGGCCAGGCCTACTCTAGGCCTCTGCAGGCTTCTCTAGGCCTCTTCAGGCTAGGTCAGGCTTCTCTAGGCCTCTTCAAACTAGGCTAGGTAAGGCCTCTCTAGGCCTCTTCAGGGTAGGCTAGGTCAGGCTTCTCTAGGCCTCTTCAGGCTAGGCTAGGTCAGGCTTCTCTAGGCCTCTTCAGGCTAGGCTAGTTCAGGCCTCTCTAGGCCTCTTCAGGCTAGGCTAGGTCTGGCTTCTCTAGGCCTTTTCAGGCTAGATCAGGCTTCTCTAGGCCTCTTCAGGCTAGGTCAGGCTACTCTAGGCCTCTTCAGGCTAGGCTAGTTCAGGCCTCTCTAGGCCTCTTCAGGCTAGGCTAGGTCAGGCTTCTCTAGGCCTCTTCAAACTAGGCTAGGTCAGACTTCTCTAGGCCTCTTCAGGCTAGTCTAGGTCAGGCCTCTCTAGGCCTCTTTAGGCTAGGCTAGGTCAGGCTTCTCTAGGCCTCTTCAGGCTAGGCTAGGTCAGGCTTCTCTAGGCCTCTTCAAACTAGGCTAGGTCAGACTTCTCTAGGCCTCTTCAGGCTAGTCTAGGTCAGGCCTCTCTAGGCCTCTTTAGGCTAGGCTAGGTCAGGCTTCTCTAGGCCTTTTCAGGCTAGACTAGGTCAGGCCTTTCTAGGCCTCTTCAGGCTAGGCTAGGTCAGGCTTCTCTAGGCCTCTTCAGGCTAGGCTAGGTCAGGCTTCTCTAGGCCTCTTCAGGCTAGGCTAGTTCAGGCCTCTCTAGGCCTCTTCAGGCTAGGCTAGGTCTGGCTTCTCTAGGCCTTTTCAGGCTAGATCAGGCTTCTCTAGGCCTCTTCAGGCTAGGTCAGGCTACTCTAGGCCTCTTCAGGCTAGGCTAGTTCAGGCCTCTCTAGGCCTCTTCAGGCTAGGCTAGGTCAGGCTTCTCTAGGCCTCTTCAAACTAGGCTAGGTCAGACTTCTCTAGGCCTCTTCAGGCTAGTCTAGGTCAGGCCTCTCTAGGCCTCTTTAGGCTAGGCTAGGTCAGGCTTCTCTAGGCGTCTTCAGGCTAGGTCAGGACTCTCTAGGCCTCTTCAGGCTAGGCTAGGTCAGGCTTCTCTAGGCCTCTTCAGGCTAGTTTAGGTCAGGCTTCTCTAGGCCTCTTCAAGCTAGGCTAGGTCAGGCTTCTCTAGGCCTCTTCAGACTAGACTAGGTCAGGCTACTCTAGACCTCTTCAGGCTGGGCTAGGTCAGGCTTCTCTAGGCCTCTTCAGGCTAGGTCAGGCTTCTCTAGACCTTTTCAGGTAGGCTAGGCCAGGCTTCTATAGGCCTCTTCAGGCTAGGCTAGGTCAGGCCTCTCTAGGCCTCTTAATGCTAGGCTAGGTCAGGCCTCTCTAGGCCTCTTCAGACTAGGCTAGGTCAGGTCTCTCTAGGCCTCTTCAGGCTAGGCTAGGTACGGCCTCTCTAGGCCTCTTCAGGCTAGGCTAGGTCAGGCCTCTCTAGGCCTCTTCAGGCTAGGCTAGGTCAGGCTTCTCTAGGCGTCTTCAGGCTAGGTCAGGCTTCTCTAGGCCTCTTCAGGTAGGCTAGGCCAGGCTTCTCTAGGCCTCTTCAGGCTAGGCTAAGTCAGGCCTCTCTAGGCCTCTTAATGCTAGGCTAGGTCAGGCCTCTCTAGGCCTCTTCAGACTAGGTTAGGTCAGGTCTCTCTAGGCCTCTTCAGGCTAGGGTAGGTCAGGCCTCTCCAGGCCTCTTCAGGCTACGCTAGGTCAGGCTTCTCAAGGCCTCTTCCGGCTAGGCTAGGTCAGGCTTCTCTAGGCCTCTTCAGGCTAGGCTAGGTCAGGCTTCTCTAGGCCTCTTCAGGCTAGGCTAGGTCAGGCTTCTCTAGGCCTCTTCAGGCTAGGCTAGGTCAGGCCTCTCTAGGCCTCTTCAAGCTAGGTCAGGCATCTCTAGGTCTCTTCAGGCTAGGCTAGGTCTGGCTTCTCTAGACCTTTTCAGGCTAGGCTAGGTCGGGCCTCTCTAGGCCTCTTCAAGCTAGGTCAGGCATCTCTAGGTCTCTTCAGGCTAGGCTAGGTCAGGCCTCTCTAGGCCTCTTCAAGCTAGGTCAGGCATCTCTAGGTCTCTTCAGGCTAGGCTAGGTCTGGCTTCTCTAGACCTTTTCAGGCTAGGCTAGGTCGGGCCTCTCTAGGCCTCTTCAAGCTAGGTCAGGCATCTCTAGGTCTCTTCAGGCTAGGCTAGGTCAGGCTTCTCTAGGCCTCTTCAGGCTAGGCTAGGTCAGGCTTCTCTAGGCCTATTCAGGCTAGGCTAGGTACGGCCTCTCTAGGCCTCTTCAGGCTAGGCTAGGTCAGGCTTCTCTAGGCCTCTTCAGGCTAGGTCAGGCTTCTCTAGGCCTCTTCAAACTAGGCTAGGTAAGGCCTCTCTAGGCCTCTTCAGGGTAGGCTAGGTCAGGCTTCTCTAGGCCTTTTCAGGTTAGACTAGGTCAGGCCTTTCTAGGCCTCTTCAGGCTAGGCTAGGTCAGGCTTCTCTAGGCATCTTCAGGCTAGGTAAGGCCTCTCTAGGCCTCTTCAGGCTAGGCTAGGCCAGGCCTACTCGAGGCCTCTGCAGGCTTCTCTAGGCCTCTTCAGGCTAGGTCAGGCTTCTCTAGGCCTCTTCAAACTAGGCTAGGTCAGGCTTCTCTAGGCCTCTTCAGGGTAGGCTAGGTCAGGCTTTTCTAGGCCTTTTCAGGCTAGACTAGGTCAGGCCTTTCTAGGCCTCTTCAGGCTAGGCTAGGTCAGGCTTCTCTAGGCCTCTTCAGGCTAGGCTAGGTCAGGCTTCTCTAGGCCTCTTCAGGCTAGGCTAGTTCAGGCCTCTCTAGGCCTCTTCAGGCTAGGCTAGGTCTGGCTTCTCTAGGCTTTTTCAGGCTAGATCAGGCTTCTCTAGGCCTCTTCAGGCTAGGTCAGGCTACTCTAGGCCTCTTCAGGCTAGGCTAGTTCAGGCCTCTCTAGGCCTCTTCAGGCTAGGCTAGGTCAGGCTTCTCTAGGCCTCTTCAAACTAGTCTAGGTCAGACTTCTCTAGGCCTCTTCAGGCTAGTCTAGGTCAGGCCTCTCTAGGCCTCTTTAGGCTAGGCTAGGTCAGGCTTCTCTAGGCCTCTTCAGGCTAGGCTAGGTCAGGCTTCTCTAGGCCTCTTCAGGCTAGGTCAGGCCTCTCTAGGCCTCTTTAGGCTAGGCTAGGTCAGGCCTCTCTAGGCCTCTTCAGGCTAGGTCAAGCTTCTCTAGGCCTCTTCAGGCTAGTCTAGTTCAGGCCTCTCTAGGCCTCTTCAGGCTAGGCTAGGTCAGGCCTCTCTAAGCCTCTTCAGGCTAGGCTAGGTCAGGTCTCTCTAGGCCTCTTCAGGCTAGGCTAGGTCAGGCCTCTCTAGGCCTCTTCATGCTAGGTCAGGCTTCTATAGGCCTCTTCAGGCTAGGCTAGGTAAGGCCTCTCTAGGCCTCTTCAGGCTAGGCTAGGTCAGGCTTCTCTAGGCCTCTTCAGGCTAGGTCAGGCCTCTCTAGGCCTCTTTAGGCTAGGCTACGTCAGGCCTCTCTAGGCCTCTTCAGGCTAGGTCAAGCTTCTCTAGGCCTCTTCAGGCTAGTCTAGTTCAGGCCTCTCTAGGCCTCTTCAGGCTAGGCTAGGTCAGGCCTCTCTAAGCCTCTTCAGGCTAGGCTAGGTCAGGTCTCTCTAGGCCTCTTCAGGCTAGGCTAGGTCAGGCCTCTCTAGGCCTCTTCATGCTAGGTCAGGCTTCTATAGGCCTCTTCAGGCTAGGCTAGGTAAGGCCTCTCTAGGCCTCTTCAGGCTAGGCTAGGTCAGGCTTCTCTAGGCATCTTCAGGCTAGGTCAGGCCTCTCTAGGCCTCTTCAGGCTAGGCTAGGCCAGGCCTACTCTAGGCCTCTGCAGGCTTCTCTAGGCCTCTTCAGGCTAGGTCAGGCTTCTCTAGGCCTCTTCAAACTAGGCTAGGTAAGGCCTCTCTAGGCCTCTTCAGGGTAGGCTAGGTCAGGCTTCTCTAGGCCTTTTCAGGCTAGACTAGGTCAGGCCTTTCTAGGCCTCTTCAGGCTAGGCTAGGTCAGGCTTCTCTAGGCCTCTTCAGGCTAGGCTAGGTCAGGCTTCTCTAGGCCTCTTCAGGCTAGGCTAGGTCAGGCTTCTCTAGGCCTCTTCAGGCTAGGCTAGGTCAGGCCTCTCTAGGCCTCTTCAGGCTAGGTCAGGCCTCTCTAGGTCTCTTCAGGCTAGGCTAGGTCTGGCTACTCTAGGCCTTTTCAGGCTAGATCAGGCTTCTCTAGGCCTTTTCAGGCTAGGTCAGGCTACTCTAGGCCTCTTCGGGCTAGGCTAGGTCAGGCTTCTCTAGGCCTATTCAGGCTAGGCTAGGTACGGCCTCTCTAGGCCTCTTCAGGCTAGGCTAGGTCAGGCCTCTCTAGGCCTCTTCAGGCTAGGCTAGGTCAGGCTTCTCTAGGCGTCTTCAGGCTAGGTCAGGCTTCTCTAGGCCTCTTCAGGCTAGGCTAAGTCAGGCCTCTCTAGGCCTCTTAATGCTAGGCTAGGTCAGGCCTCTCTAGGCCTCTTCAGACTAGGTTAGGTCAGGTCTCTCTAGGCCTCTTCAGGCTAGGGTAGGTCAGGCCTCTCCAGGCCTCTTCAGGCTACGCTAGGTCAGGCTTCTCTAGGCCTATTCAGGCTAGGCTAGGTACGGCCTCTCTAGGCCTCTTCAGGCTAGGCTAGGTCAGGCCTCTCTAGGCCTCTTCAGGCTAGGCTAGGTCAGGCTTCTCTAGGCCTATTCAGGCTAGGCTAGGTACGGCCTCTCTAGGCCTCTTCAGGCTAGGCTAGGTCAGGCCTCTCTAGGCCTCTTCAGGCTAGGCTAGGTCAGGCTTCTCTAGGCGTCTTCAGGCTAGGTCAGGCTTCTCTAGGCCTCTTCAGGCTAGGCTAAGTCAGGCCTCTCTAGGCCTCTTAATGCTAGGCTAGGTCAGGCCTCTCTAGGCCTCTTCAGACTAGGTTAGGTCAGGTCTCTCTAGGCCTCTTCAGGCTAGGGTAGGTCAGGCCTCTCCAGGCCTCTTCAGGCTACGCTAGGTCAGGCTTCTCAAGGCCTCTTCCGGCTAGGCTAGGTCAGGCTTCTCTAGGCCTCTTCAGGCTAGGCTAGGTCAGGCTTCTCTAGGCCTCTTCAGGCTAGGCTAGGTCAGGCTTCTCTAGGCCTCTTCAGGCTAGGCTAGGTCAGGCCTCTCTAGGCCTCTTCAAGCTAGGTCAGGCATCTCTAGGTCTCTTCAGGCTAGGCTAGGTCTGGCTTCTCTAGACCTTTTCAGGCTAGGCTAGGTCGGGCCTCTCTAGGCCTCTTCAAGCTAGGTCAGGCATCTCTAGGTCTCTTCAGGCTAGGCTAGGTCAGGCTTCTCTAGGCCTCTTCAAGCTAGGTCAGGCATCTCTAGGTCTCTTCAGGCTAGGCTAGGTCAGGCCTCTCTAGGCCTCTTCAAGCTAGGTCAGGCATCTCTAGGTCTCTTCAGGCTAGGCTAGGTCTGGCTTCTCTAGACCTTTTCAGGCTAGGCTAGGTCGGGCCTCTCTAGGCCTCTTCAAGCTAGGTGAGGCATCTCTAGGTCTCTTCAGGCTAGGCTAGGTCAGGCTTCTCTAGGCCTCTTCAGGCTAGGCTAGGTCAGGCTTCTCTAGGCCTATTCAGGCTAGGCTAGGTACGGCCTCTCTAGGCCTCTTCAGGCTAGGCTAGGTCAGGCTTCTCTAGGCCTCTTCAGGCTAGGTCAGGCTTCTCTAGGCCTCTTCAAACTAGGCTAGGTAAGGCCTCTCTAGGCCTCTTCAGGGTAGGCTAGGTCAGGCTTCTCTAGGCCTTTTCAGGTTAGACTAGGTCAGGCCTTTCTAGGCCTCTTCAGGCTAGGCTAGGTCAGGCTTCTCTAGGCCTTCTCAGGCTAGGCTAGGTCAGGCTTCTCTAGGCCTCTTCAGGCTAGGTCAGGCCTCTCTAGGCTTCTTTAGGCTAGGCTAGGTCAGGCCTTTCTAGGCCTCTTCAGGCTAGGTCAAGCTTCTCTAGGCCTATTCAGGCTAGTCTAGTTCAGGCCTCGCTAGGCCTCTTCAGGCTAGGCTAGGTCAGGCCTCTCTAAGCCTCTTCAGGCTAGGCTAGGTCAGGTCTCTCTAGGCCTCTTCAGGCTAGGCTAGGTCAGGCCTCTCTAGGCCTCTTCATGCTAGGTCAGGCTTCTATAGGCCTCTTCAGGCTAGGCTAGGTAAGGCCTCTCTAGGCCTCTTCAGGCTAGGCTAGGTCAGGCTTCTCTAGGCATCTTCAGGCTAGGTAAGGCCTCTCTAGGCCTCTTCAGGCTAGGCTAGGCCAGGCCTACTCTAGGCCTCTGCAGGCTTCTCTAGGCCTCTTCAGGCTAGGTCAGGCTTCTCTAGGCCTCTTCAAACTAGGCTAGGTAAGGCCTCTCTAGGCCTCTTCAGGGTAGGCTAGGTCAGGCTTCTCTAGGCCTTTTCAGGCTAGACTAGGTCAGGCCTTTCTAGGCCTCTTCAGGCTAGGCTAGGTCAGGCTTCTCTAGGCCTCTTCAGGCTAGGCTAGTTCAGGCCTCTCTAGGCCTCTTCAGGCTAGGCTAGGTCTGGCTTCTCTAGGCTTTTTCAGGCTAGATCAGGCTTCTCTAGGCCTCTTCAGGCTAGGTCAGGCTACTCTAGGCCTCTTCAGGCTAGGCTAGTTCAGGCCTCTCTAGGCCTCTTCAGGCTAGGCTAGGTCAGGCTTCTCTAGGCCTCTTCAGGCTAGGCTAGGTCAGGCTTCTCTAGGCCTCTTCAGGCTAGGTCAGGCCTCTCTAGGCCTCTTTAGGCTAGGCTAGGTCAGGCCTCTCTAGGCCTCTTCAGGCTAGGTCAAGCTTCTCTAGGCCTCTTCAGGCTAGTCTAGTTCAGGCCTCTCTAGGCCTCTTCAGGCTAGGCTAGGTCAGGCCTCTCTAAGCCTCTTCAGGCTAGGCTAGGTCAGGTCTCTCTAGGCCTCTTCAGGCTAGGCTAGGTCAGACCTCTCTAGGCCTCTTCGTGCTAGGTCAGGCTTCTATAGGCCTCTTCAGGCTAGGCTAAATAAGGCCTCTCTAGGCCTCTTCAGGCTAGGCTAGGTCAGGCTTCTCTAGGCCTCTTCAGGCTAGGTCAGGCCTCTCTAGGCCTCTTTAGGCTAGGCTACGTCAGGCCTCTCTAGGCCTCTTCAGGCTAGGTCAAGCTTCTCTAGGCCTCTTCAGGCTAGTCTAGTTCAGGCCTCTCTAGGCCTCTTCAGGCTAGGCTAGGTCAGGCCTCTCTAAGCCTCTTCAGGCTAGGCTAGGTCAGGTCTCTCTAGGCCTCTTCAGGCTAGGCTAGGTCAGGCCTCTCTAAGCCTCTTCATGCTAGGTCAGGCTTCTATAGGCCTCTTCAGGCTAGGCTAGGTAAGGCCTCTCTAGGCCTCTTCAGGCTAGGCTAGGTCAGGCTTCTCTAGGCATCTTCAGGCTAGGTCAGGCCTCTCTAGGCCTCTTCAGGCTAGGCTAGGCCAGGCCTACTCTAGGCCTCTGCAGGCTTCTCTAGGCCTCTTCAGGCTAGGTCAGGCTTCTCTAGGCCTCTTCAAACTAGGCTAGGTAAGGCCTCTCTAGGCCTCTTCAGGGTAGGCTAGGTCAGGCTTCTCTAGGCCTTTTCAGGCTAGACTAGGTCAGGCCTTTCTAGGCCTCTTCAGGCTAGGCTAGGTCAGGCTTCTCTAGGCCTCTTCAGGCTAGGCTAGGTCAGGCTTCTCTAGGCCTCTTCAGGCTAGGCTAGGTCAGGCTTCTCTAGGCCTCTTCAGGCTAGGCTAGGTCAGGCCTCTCTAGGCCTCTTCAGGCTAGGTCAGGCCTCTCTAGGTCTCTTCAGGCTAGGCTAGGTCTGGCTTCTCTAGGCCTTTTCAGGCTAGATCAGGCTTCTCTAGGCCTTTTCAGGCTAGGTCAGGCTACTCTAGGCCTCTTCAGGCTAGGCTAGTTCAGGCCTCTCTAGGCCTCTTCAGGCTAGGCTAGGTCAGGCCTCTAGGCCTCTTCAGACTAGGCTAGGTCATGCTACTCTAGGCCTCTTCAGGCTAGAATAGGTCAGGCTTCTCTAGGCCTCTTCAGGCTAGGCTAGGTCAGGCTTCTCTAGGACTCTTCAGGCTAGGCTAGGTCAGGCCTCTCTAGGCCTCTTCAGGCTAGGCTAGGTCAGGCTTCTCTAGGCCTATTCAGGCTAGGCTAGGTACGGCCTCTCTAGGCCTCTTCAGGCTAGGCTAGGTCAGGCCTCTCTAGGCCTCTTCAGGCTAGGCTAGGTCAGGCTTCTCTAGGCGTCTTCAGGCTAGGTCAGGCTTCTCTAGGCCTCTTCAGGTAGGCTAGGCCAGGCTTCTCTAGGCCTCTTCAGGCTAGGCTAAGTCAGGCCTCTCTAGGCCTCTTAATGCTAGGCTAGGTCAGGCCTCTCTAGGCCTCTTCAGACTAGGTTAGGTCAGGTCTCTCTAGGCCTCTTCAGGCTAGGGTAGGTCAGGCCTCTCCAGGCCTCTTCAGGCTACGCTAGGTCAGGCTTCTCAAGGCCTCTTCCGGCTAGGCTAGGTCAGGCTTCTCTAGGCCTCTTCAGGCTAGGCTAGGTCAGGCTTCTCTAGGCCTCTTCAGGCTAGGCTAGGTCAGGCTTCTCTAGGCCTCTTCAGGCTAGGCTAGGTCAGGCCTCTCTAGGCCTCTTCAAGCTAGGTCAGGCATCTCTAGGTCTCTTCAGGCTAGGCTAGGTCTGGCTTCTCTAGACCTTTTCAGGCTAGGCTAGGTCGGGCCTCTCTAGGCCTCTTCAAGCTAGGTCAGGCATCTCTAGGTCTCTTCAGGCTAGGCTAGGTCAGGCTTCTCTAGGCCTCTTCAAGCTAGGTCAGGCATCTCTAGGTCTCTTCAGGCTAGGCTAGGTCAGGCCTCTCTAGGCCTCTTCAAGCTAGGTCAGGCATCTCTAGGTCTCTTCAGGCTAGGCTAGGTCTGGCTTCTCTAGACCTTTTCAGGCTAGGCTACGTCGGGCCTCTCTAGGCCTCTTCAAGCTAGGTCAGGCATCTCTAGGTCTCTTCAGGCTAGGCTAGGTCAGGCTTCTCTAGGCCTCTTCAGGCTAGGTCAGGCTTCTCTAGGCCTCTTCAGGCTAGGCTAGGTCAGGCTTCTCTAGGCCTATTCAGGCTAGGCTAGGTACGGCCTCTCTAGGCCTCTTCAGGCTAGGCTAGGTCAGGCTTCTCTAGGCCTCTTCAGGCTAGGTCAGGCTTCTCTAGGCCTCTTCAAACTAGGCTAGGTAAGGCCTCTCTAGGCCTCTTCAGGGTAGGCTAGGTCAGGCTTCTCTAGGCCTTTTCAGGTTAGACTAGGTCAGGCCTTTCTAGGCCTCTTCAGGCTAGGCTAGGTCAGGCTTCTCTAGGCCTCTTCAGGCTAGGCTAGGTCAGGCTTCTCTAGGCCTCTTCAGGCTAGGCTAGTTCAGGCCTCTCTAGGCCTCTTCAGGCTAGGCTAGGTCTGGCTTCTCTAGGCCTTTTCAGGCTAGATCAGGCTTCTCTAGGCCTCTTCAGGCTAGGTCAGGCTACTCTAGGCCCCTTCAGGCTAGGCTAGTTCAGGCCTCTCTAGGCCTCTTCAGGCTAGGCTAGGTCAGGCTTCTCTAGGCCTCTTCAAACTAGGCTAGGTCAGACTTCTCTAGGCCTCTTCAGGCTAGTCTAGGTCAGGCCTCTCTAGGCCTCTTTAGGCTAGGCTAGGTCAGGCTTCTCTAGGCCTCTTCAGGCTAGGCTAGGTCAGGCTTCTCTAGGCCTCTTCAGGCTAGGTCAGGCCTCTCTAGGCCTCTTTAGGCTAGGCTAGGTCAGGCCTCTCTAGGCCTCTTCAGGCTAGGTCAAGCTTCTCTAGGCCTCTTCAGGCTAGTCTAGTTCAGGCCTCTCTAGGCCTCTTCAGGCTAGGCTAGGTCAGGCTACTCTAGGCCTCTTCAGGCTAGGTCAGGCCTCTCTAGGCCTCTTCAGGCTAGGCTAGGCCAGGCCTACTCTAGGCCTCTGCAGGCTTCTCTAGGCCTCTTCAGGCTAGGTCAGGCTTCTCTAGGCCTCTTCAAACTAGGCTAGGTAAGGCCTCTCTAGGCCTCTTCAGGGTAGGCTAGGTCAGGCTTCTCTAGGCCTCTTCAGGCTAGGCTAGGTCAGGCTTCTCTAGGCCTCTTCAGGCTAGGCTAGTTCAGGCCTCTCTAGGCCTCTTCAGGCTAGGCTAGGTCTGGCTTCTCTAGGCCTTTTCAGGCTAGATCAGGCTTCTCTAGGCCTCTTCAGGCTAGGTCAGGCTACTCTAGGCCTCTTCAGGCTAGGCTAGTTCAGGCCTCTCTAGGCCTCTTCAGGCTAGGCTAGGTCAGGCTTCTCTAGGCCTCTTCAAACTAGGCTAGGTCAGACTTCTCTAGGCCTCTTCAGGCTAGTCTAGGTCAGGCCTCTCTAGGCCTCTTTAGGCTAGGCTAGGTCAGGCTTCTCTAGGCCTCTTCAGGCTAGGCTAGGTCAGGCTTCTCTAGGCCTCTTCAAACTAGGCTAGGTCAGACTTCTCTAGGCCTCTTCAGGCTAGTCTAGGTCAGGCCTCTCTAGGCCTCTTTAGGCTAGGCTAGGTCAGGCTTCTCTAGGCCTTTTCAGGCTAGACTAGGTCAGGCCTTTCTAGGCCTCTTCAGGCTAGGCTAGGTCAGGCTTCTCTAGGCCTCTTCAGGCTAGGCTAGGTCAGGCTTCTCTAGGCCTCTTCAGGCTAGGCTAGTTCAGGCCTCTCTAGGCCTCTTCAGGCTAGGCTAGGTCTGGCTTCTCTAGGCCTTTTCAGGCTAGATCAGGCTTCTCTAGGCCTCTTCAGGCTAGGTCAGGCTACTCTAGGCCTCTTCAGGCTAGGCTAGTTCAGGCCTCTCTAGGCCTCTTCAGGCTAGGCTAGGTCAGGCTTCTCTAGGCCTCTTCAAACTAGGCTAGGTCAGACTTCTCTAGGCCTCTTCAGGCTAGTCTAGGTCAGGCCTCTCTAGGCCTCTTTAGGCTAGGCTAGGTCAGGCTTCTCTAGGCCTCTTCAGGCTAGGCTAGGTCAGGCTTCTCTAGGCCTCTTCAGGCTAGGTCAGGCCTCTCTAGGCCTCTTTAGGCTAGGCTAGGTCAGGCCTCTCTAGGCCTCTTCAGGCTAGGTCAAGCTTCTCTAGGCCTCTTCAGGCTAGTCTAGTTCAGGCCTCTCTAGGCCTCTTCAGGCTAGGCTAGGTCAGGCTTCTCTAGGCGTCTTCAGGCTAGGTCAGGACTCTCTAGGCCTCTTCAGGCTAGGCTAGGTCAGGCTTCTCTAGGCCTCTTCAGGCTAGTTTAGGTCAGGCTTCTCTAGGCCTCTTCAAGCTAGGCTAGGTCAGGCTTCTCTAGGCCTCTTCAGACTAGACTAGGTCAGGCTACTCTAGACCTCTTCAGGCTGGGCTAGGTCAGGCTTCTCTAGGCCTCTTCAGGCTAGGTCAGGCTTCTCTAGGCCTTTTCAGGTAGGCTAGGCCAGGCTTCTATAGGCCTCTTCAGGCTAGGCTAGGTCAGGCCTCTCTAGGCCTCTTAATGCTAGGCTAGGTCAGGCCTCTCTAGGCCTCTTCAGACTAGGCTAGGTCAGGTCTCTCTAGGCCTCTTCAGGCTAGGTTAGGTCAGGCCTCTCCAGGCCTCTTCAGGCTAGGCTAGGTCAGGCTTCTCTAGGCCTCTTCAGGCTAGGCTAGGTCAGGCTTCTCTAGGCCTCTTCAGGCTAGGCTAGGTCAGGCCTCTCTAGGCCTATTCAGGCTAGGTCAGGCCTCTCTAGGTCTCTTCAGGCTAGGCTAGGTCTGGCTACTCTAGGCCTTTTCAGGCTAGATCAGGCTTCTCTAGGCCTTTTCAGGCTAGGTCAGGCTACTCTAGGCCTCTTCGGGCTAGGCTAGTTCAGGCCTCTCTAGGCCTCTTCAGGCTAGGCTAGGTCAGGCCTCTAGGCCTCTTCAGACTAGGCTAGGTCATGCTACTCTAGGCCTCTTCAGGCTAGAATAGGTCAGGCTTCTCTAGGCCTCTTCAGGCTAGGCTAGGTCAGGCTTCTCTAGGACTCTTCAGGCTAGGCTAGGTCAGGCCTCTCTAGGCCTCTTCAGGCTAGGCTAGGTCAGGCTTCTCTAGGCCTATTCAGGCTAGGCTAGGTACGGCCTCTCTAGGCCTCTTCAGGCTAGGCTAGGTCAGGCCTCTCTAGGCCTCTTCAGGCTAGGCTAGGTCAGGCTTCTCTAGGCGTCTTCAGGCTAGGTCAGGCTTCTCTAGGCCTCTTCAGGTAGGCTAGGCCAGGCTTCTCTAGGCCTCTTCAGGCTAGGCTAAGTCAGGCCTCTCTAGGCCTCTTAATGCTAGGCTAGGTCAGGCCTCTCTAGGCCTCTTCAGACTAGGTTAGGTCAGGTCTCTCTAGGCCTCTTCAGGCTAGGGTAGGTCAGGCCTCTCCAGGCCTCTTCAGGCTACGCTAGGTCAGGCTTCTCAAGGCCTCTTCCGGCTAGGCTAGGTCAGGCTTCTCTAGGCCTCTTCAGGCTAGGCTAGGTCAGGCTTCTCTAGGCCTCTTCAGGCTAGGCTAGGTCAGGCTTCTCTAGGCCTCTTCAGGCTAGGCTAGGTCAGGCCTCTCTAGGCCTCTTCAAGCTAGGTCAGGCATCTCTTGGTCTCTTCAGGCTAGGCTAGGTCTGGCTTCTCTAGACCTTTTCAGGCTAGGCTAGGTCGGGCCTCTCTAGGCCTCTTCAAGCTAGGTCAGGCATCTCTAGGTCTCTTCAGGCTAGGCTAGGTCAGGCTTCTCTAGGCCTCTTCAAGCTAGGTCAGGCATCTCTAGGTCTCTTCAGGCTAGGCTAGGTCAGGCCTCTCTAGGCCTCTTCAAGCTAGGTCAGGCATCTCTAGGTCTCTTCAGGCTAGGCTAGGTCTGGCTTCTCTAGACCTTTTCAGGCTAGGCTAGGTCGGGCCTCTCTAGGCCTCTTCAAGCTAGGTCAGGCATCTCTAGGTCTCTTCAGGCTAGGCTAGGTCAGGCTTCTCTAGGCCTCTTCAGGCTAGGCTAGGTCAGGCTTCTCTAGGCCTATTCAGGCTAGGCTAGGTACGGCCTCTCTAGGCCTCTTCAGGCTAGGCTAGGTCAGGCTTCTCTAGGCCTCTTCAGGCTAGGTCAGGCTTCTCTAGGCCTCTTCAAACTAGGCTAGGTAAGGCCTCTCTAGGCCTCTTCAGGGTAGGCTAGGTCAGGCTTCTCTAGGCCTTTTCAGGTTAGACTAGGTCAGGCCTTTCTAGGCCTCTTCAGGCTAGGCTAGGTCAGGCTTCTCTAGGCCTCCTCAGGCTAGGCTAGGTCAGGCTTCTCTAGGCCTCTTCAGGCTAGGTCAGGCCTCTCTAGGCCTCTTTAGGCTAGGCTAGGTCAGGCCTCTCTAGGCCTCTTCAGGCTAGGTCAAGCTTCTCTAGGCCTATTCAGGCTAGTCTAGTTCAGGCCTCGCTAGGCCTCTTCAGGCTAGGCTAGGTCAGGCCTCTCTAAGCCTCTTCAGGCTAGGCTAGGTCAGGTCTCTCTAGGCCTCTTCAGGCTAGGCTAGGTCAGGCCTCTCTAGGCCTCTTCATGCTAGGTCAGGCTTCTATAGGTCTCTTCAGGCTAGGCTAGGTAAGGCCTCTCTAGGCCTCTTCAGGCTAGGCTAGGTCAGGCTTCTCTAGGCATCTTCAGGCTAGGTAAGGCCTCTCTAGGCCTCTTCAGGCTAGGCTAGGCCAGGCCTACTCTAGGCCTCTGCAGGCTTCTCTAGGCCTCTTCAGGCTAGGTCAGGCTTCTCTAGGCCTCTTCAAACTAGGCTAGGTAAGGCCTCTCTAGGCCTCTTCAGGGTAGGCTAGGTCAGGCTTCTCTAGGCCTTTTCAGGCTAGACTAGGTCAGGCCTTTCTAGGCCTCTTCAGGCTAGGCTAGGTCAGGCTTCTCTAGGCCTCTTCAGGCTAGGCTAGGTCAGGCTTCTCTAGGCCTCTTCAGGCTAGGCTAGTTCAGGCCTCTCTAGGCCTCTTCAGGCTAGGCTAGGTCTGGCTTCTTTAGGCTTTTTCAGGCTAGATCAGGCTTCTCTAGGCCTCTTCAGGCTAGGTCAGGCTACTCTAGGCCTCTTCAGGCTAGGCTAGTTCAGGCCTCTCTAGGCCTCTTCAGGCTAGGCTAGGTCAGGCTTCTCTAGGCCTCTTCAAACTAGTCTAGGTCAGACTTCTCTAGGCCTCTTCAGGCTAGTCTTGGTCAGGCCTCTCTAGGCCTCTTTAGGCTAGGCTAGGTCAGGCTTCTCTAGGCCTCTTCAGGCTAGGCTAGGTCGTCAGGCTTCTCTAGGCCTCTTCAGGCTAGGTCAGGCCTCTCGAGGCCTCTTTAGGCTAGGCTAGGTCAGGCCTCTCTAGGCCTCTTCAGGCTAGGTCAAGCTTCTCTAGGCCTCTTCAGGCTAGTCTAGTTCAGGCCTCTCTAGGCCTCTTCAGGCTAGGCTAGGTCAGGCCTCTCTAAGCCTCTTCAGGCTAGGCTAGGTCAGGTCTCTCTAGGCCTCTTCAGGCTAGGCTAGGTCAGGCCTCTCTAGGCCTCTTCGTGCTAGGTCAGGCTTCTATAGGCCTCTTCAGGCTAGGCTAGGTAAGGCCTCTCTAGGCCTCTTCAGGCTAGGCTAGGTCAGGCTTCTCTAGGCCTCTTCAGGCTAGGTCAGGCCTCTCTAGGCCTCTTTAGGCTAGGCTACGTCAGGCCTCTCTAGGCCTCTTCAGGCTAGGTCAAGCTTCTCTAGGCCTCTTCAGGCTAGTCTAGTTCAGGCCTCTCTAGGCCTCTTCAGGCTAGGCTAGGTCAGGCCTCTCTAAGCCTCTTCAGGCTAGGCTAGGTCAGGTCTCTCTAGGCCTCTTCAGGCTAGGCTAGGTCAGGCCTCTCTAAGCCTCTTCATGCTAGGTCAGGCTTCTATAGGCCTCTTCAGGCTAGGCTAGGTAAGGCCTCTCTAGGCCTCTTCAGGCTAGGCTAGGTCAGGCTTCTCTAGGCATCTTCAGGCTAGGTCAGGCCTCTCTAGGCCTCTTCAGGCTAGGCTAGGCCAGGCCTACTCTAGGCCTCTGCAGGCTTCTCTAGGCCTCTTCAGGCTAGGTCAGGCTTCTCTAGGCCTCTTCAAACTAGGCTAGGTAAGGCCTCTCTAGGCCTCTTCAGGGTAGGCTAGGTCAGGCTTCTCTAGGCCTTTTCAGGCTAGACTAGGTCAGGCCTTTCTAGGCCTCTTCAGGCTAGGCTAGGTCAGGCTTCTCTAGGCCTCTTCAGGTTAGTCTAGGTCAGGCCTCTCTAGGCCTCTTTAGGCTAGGCAAGGTCAGGCCTCTCTAGGCCTCTTCATGCTAGGTTAGGCTTCTCTAGGCCTCTTCAGGCTAGGATAGGTCAGGCCTCTCTAGGCCTCTTCAGGCTAGGCTAGGTCAGGCCTACTCTAGGCCTCTTCAGGCTTCTCTACGCCTCTTCAGGCTAGGTCAGGCTTCTCTAGGCCTCTTCAGACTAGGCTAGGTAAGGCCTATCTAGGCCTCTTCAGGGTAGGCTAGGTCAGGCTTCTCTAGGCCTCTTCAGGCTAGACTAGGTCAGGCCTTTCTAGGCCTCTTCAGGCTAGGCTAGGTCAGGCTTCTCTAGGCCTCTTCAGGCTAGGCTAGGTCAGGCTTCTCTAGGCCTCTTCAGGCTAGGATAGGTCAGGCCTCTCTAGGCCTCTTCAGGCTAGGTCAGGCCTCTCTAGGTCTCTTCAGGCTAGGCTAGGTCTGGCTTCTCTAGGCCTTTTTAGGCTAGGTTAGGCCTCTCTAGGCCTCTTCAGGCTAGGTCAGGCTTCTCTAGGCCTCTTCAGGCTAGTCTAGTAGCAGGCCTCTCTAGGCCTCTTCAGGCTATGCTAGGTCAGGACTCTCTAGGCCTAATCAGGCTAGGCTAGGTCAGGCCTAAAGGCCTCTTCAGGTAGGCTAGGTCAGGCCTCTCTAGGCCTCTTAATGCTAGGCTAGGTCATGCTACTCTAGGCCTCTTCAGGCTAGAATAGGTCAGGCTTCTCTAGGCCTCTTCAGGCTAGGCTAGGTCATGCTACTCTAGGCCTCTTCAGGCTAGAATAGGTCAGGCTTCTCTAGGCCTCTTCAAACTAGGCTAGGTCAGACTTCTCTAGGCCTCTTCAGGCTAGTCTAGGTCAGGCCTCTCTAGGCCTCTTTAGGCTAGGCTTGGTCAGGCTTCTCTAGGCCTCTTCAGGCTAGGCTAGGTCAGGCTTCTCTAGGCCTCTTCAAACTAGGCTAGGTCAGACTTCTCTAGGCCTCTTCAGGCTAGTCTAGGTCAGGCCTCTCTAGGCCTCTTTAGGCTAGGCTAGGTCAGGCTTCTCTAGGCCTTTTCAGGCTAGACTAGGTCAGGCCTTTCTAGGCCTCTTCAGGCTAGGCTAGGTCAGGCTTCTCTAGGCCTCTTCAGGCTAGGCTAGGTCAGGCTTCTCTAGGCCTCTTCAGGCTAGGCTAGTTCAGGCCTCTCTAGGCCTCTTCAGGCTAGGCTAGGTCTGGCTTCTCTAGGCCTTTTCAGGCTAGATCAGGCTTCTCTAGGCCTCTTCAGGCTAGGTCAGGCTACTCTAGGCCTCTTCAGGCTAGGCTAGTTCAGGCCTCTCTAGGCCTCTTCAGGCTAGGCTAGGTCAGGCTTCTCTAGGCCTCTTCAAACTAGGCTAGGTCAGACTTCTCTAGGCCTCTTCAGGCTAGTCTAGGTCAGGCCTCTCTAGGCCTCTTTAGGCTAGGCTAGGTCAGGCTTCTCTAGGCCTCTTCAGGCTAGGCTAGGTCAGGCTTCTCTAGGCCTCTTCAGGCTAGGTCAGGCCTCTCTAGGCCTCTTTAGGCTAGGCTAGGTCAGGCCTCTCTAGGCCTCTTCAGGCTAGGTCAAGCTTCTCTAGGCCTCTTCAGGCTAGTCTAGTTCAGGCCTCTCTAGGCCTCTTCAGGCTAGGCTAGGTCAGGCTTCTCTAGGCGTCTTCAGGCTAGGTCAGGACTCTCTAGGCCTCTTCAGGCTAGGCTAGGTCAGGCTTCTCTAGGCCTCTTCAGGCTAGTTTAGGTCAGGCTTCTCTAGGCCTCTTCAAGCTAGGCTAGGTCAGGCTTCTCTAGGCCTCTTCAGACTAGACTAGGTCAGGCTACTCTAGACCTCTTCAGGCTGGGCTAGGTCAGGCTTCTCTAGGCCTCTTCAGGCTAGGTCAGGCTTCTCTAGGCCTTTTCAGGTAGGCTAGGCCAGGCTTCTATAGGCCTCTTCAGGCTAGGCTAGGTCAGGCCTCTCTAGGCCTCTTAATGCTAGGCTAGGTCAGGCCTCTCTAGGCCTCTTCAGACTAGGCTAGGTCAGGTCTCTCTAGGCCTCTTCAGGCTAGGTTAGGTCAGGCCTCTCCAGGCCTCTTCAGGCTAGGCTAGGTCAGGCTTCTCAAGGCCTCTTCAGGCTAGGTCAGGCTTCTCTAGGCCTCTTCATGCTAGGCTAGCTCAGGCTTCTCTAGGCCTCTTCAGGCTAGGCTAGGTCAGGCTTCTCTAGGCCTCTTCAGGCTAGGCTAGGTCAGGCTTCTCTAGGCCTCTTCAGGCTAGGCTAGGTCAGGCTTCTCTAGGCCTCTTCAGGCTAGGCTAGGTCAGGCCTCTCTAGGCCTCTTCAGGCTAGGTCAGGCCTCTCTAGGTCTCTTCAGGCTAGGCTAGGTCTGGCTACTCTAGGCCTTTTCAGGCTAGATCAGGCTTCTCTAGGCCTTTTCAGGCTAGGTCAGGCTACTCTAGGCCTCTTCGGGCTAGGCTAGTTCAGGCCTCTCTAGGCCTCTTCAGGCTAGGCTAGGTCAGGCCTCTAGGCCTCTTCAGACTAGGCTAGGTCATGCTACTCTAGGCCTCTTCAGGCTAGAATAGGTCAGGCTTCTCTAGGCCTCTTCAGGCTAGGCTAGGTCAGGCTTCTCTAGGACTCTTCAGGCTAGGCTAGGTCAGGCCTCTCTAGGCCTCTTCAGGCTAGGCTAGGTCAGGCTTCTCTAGGCCTATTCAGGCTAGGCTAGGTACGGCCTCTCTAGGCCTCTTCAGGCTAGGCTAGGTCAGGCCTCTCTAGGCCTCTTCAGGCTAGGCTAGGTCAGGCTTCTCTAGGCGTCTTCAGGCTAGGTCAGGCTTCTCTAGGCCTCTTCAGGTAGGCTAGGCCAGGCTTCTCTAGGCCTCTTCAGGCTAGGCTAAGTCAGGCCTCTCTAGGCCTCTTAATGCTAGGCTAGGTCAGGCCTCTCTAGGCCTCTTCAGACTAGGTTAGGTCAGGTCTCTCTAGGCCTCTTCAGGCTAGGCTAGGTCAGGCCTCTCTAGGCCTCTTCAGGCTAGGTCAGGCCTCTCTAGGTCTCTTCAGGCTAGGCTAGGTCTGGCTACTCTAGGCCTTTTCAGGCTAGATCAGGCTTCTCTAGGCCTTTTCAGGCTAGGTCAGGCTACTCTAGGCCTCTTCGGGCTAGGCTAGTTCAGGCCTCTCTAGGCCTCTTCAGGCTAGGCTAGGTCAGGCCTCTAGGCCTCTTCAGACTAGGCTAGGTCATGCTACTCTAGGCCTCTTCAGGCTAGAATAGGTCAGGCTTCTCTAGGCCTCTTCAGGCTAGGCTAGGTCAGGCTTCTCTAGGACTCTTCAGGCTAGGCTAGGTCAGGCCTCTCTAGGCCTCTTCAGGCTAGGCTAGGTCAGGCTTCTCTAGGCCTATTCAGGCTAGGCTAGGTACGGCCTCTCTAGGCCTCTTCAGGCTAGGCTAGGTCAGGCCTCTCTAGGCCTCTTCAGGCTAGGCTAGGTCAGGCTTCTCTAGGCGTCTTCAGGCTAGGTCAGGCTTCTCTAGGCCTCGTCAGGTAGGCTAGGCCAGGCTTCTCTAGGCCTCTTCAGGCTAGGCTAAGTCAGGCCTCTCTAGGCCTCTTAATGCTAGGCTAGGTCAGGCCTCTCTAGGCCTCTTCAGACTAGGTTAGGTCAGGTCTCTCTAGGCCTCTTCAGGCTAGGGTAGGTCAGGCCTCTCCAGGCCTCTTCAGGCTACGCTAGGTCAGGCTTCTCAAGGCCTCTTCCGGCTAGGCTAGGTCAGGCTTCTCTAGGCCTCTTCAGGCTAGGCTAGGTCAGGCTTCTCTAGGCCTCTTCAGGCTAGGCTAGGTCAGGCTTCTCTAGGCCTCTTCAGGCTAGGCTAGGTCAGGCCTCTCTAGGCCTCTTCAAGCTAGGTCAGGCATCTCTAGGTCTCTTCAGGCTAGGCTAGGTCTGGCTTCTCTAGACCTTTTCAGGCTAGGCTAGGTCGGGCCTCTCTAGGCCTCTTCAAGCTAGGTCAGGCATCTCTAGGTCTCTTCAGGCTAGGCTAGGTCAGGCTTCTCTAGGCCTCTTCAAGCTAGGTCAGGCATCTCTAGGTCTCTTCAGGCTAGGCTAGGTCAGGCCTCTCTAGGCCTCTTCAAGCTAGGTCAGGCATCTCTAGGTCTCTTCAGGCTAGGCTAGGTCTGGCTTCTCTAGACCTTTTCAGGCTAGGCTAGGTCGGGCCTCTCTAGGCCTCTTCAAGCTAGGTCAGGCATCTCTAGGTCTCTTCAGGCTAGGCTAGGTCAGGCTTCTCTAGGCCTCTTCAGGCTAGGCTAGGTCAGGCTTCTCTAGGCCTATTCAGGCTAGGCTAGGTACGGCCTCTCTAGGCCTCTTCAGGCTAGGCTAGGTCAGGCTTCTCTAGGCCTCTTCAGGCTAGGTCAGGCTTCTCTAGGCCTCTTCAAACTAGGCTAGGTAAGGCCTCTCTAGGCCTCTTCAGGGTAGGCTAGGTCAGGCTTCTCTAGGCCTTTTCAGGTTAGACTAGGTCAGGCCTTTCTAGGCCTCTTCAGGCTAGGCTAGGTCAGGCTTCTCTAGGCCTCCTCAGGCTAGGCTAGGTCAGGCTTCTCTAGGCCTCTTCAGGCTAGGTCAGGCCTCTCTAGGCCTCTTTAGGCTAGGCTAGGTCAGGCCTCTCTAGGCCTCTTCAGGCTAGGTCAAGCTTCTCTAGGCCTATTCAGGCTAGTCTAGTTCAGGCCTCGCTAGGCCTCTTCAGGCTAGGCTAGGTCAGGCCTCTCTAAGCCTCTTCAGGCTAGGCTAGGTCAGGTCTCTCTAGGCCTCTTCAGGCTAGGCTAGGTCAGGCCTCTCTAGGCCTCTTCATGCTAGGTCAGGCTTCTATAGGTCTCTTCAGGCTAGGCTAGGTAAGGCCTCTCTAGGCCTCTTCAGGCTAGGCTAGGTCAGGCTTCTCTAGGCATCTTCAGGCTAGGTAAGGCCTCTCTAGGCCTCTTCAGGCTAGGCTAGGTCTGGCTACTCTAGGCCTTTTCAGGCTAGATCAGGCTTCTCTAGGCCTTTTCAGGCTAGGTCAGGCTACTCTAGGCCTCTTCGGGCTAGGCTAGTTCAGGCCTCTCTAGGCCTCTTCAGGCTAGGCTAGGTCAGGCCTCTAGGCCTCTTCAGACTAGGCTAGGTCATGCTACTCTAGGCCTCTTCAGGCTAGAATAGGTCAGGCTTCTCTAGGCCTCTTCAGGCTAGGCTAGGTCAGGCTTCTCTAGGACTCTTCAGGCTAGGCTAGGTCAGGCCTCTCTAGGCCTCTTCAGGCTAGGCTAGGTCAGGCTTCTCTAGGCCTATTCAGGCTAGGCTAGGTACGGCCTCTCTAGGCCTCTTCAGGCTAGGCTAGGTCAGGCCTCTCTAGGCCTCTTCAGGCTAGGCTAGGTCAGGCTTCTCTAGGCGTCTTCAGGCTAGGTCAGGCTTCTCTAGGCCTCTTCAGGTAGGCTAGGCCAGGCTTCTCTAGGCCTCTTCAGGCTAGGCTAAGTCAGGCCTCTCTAGGCCTCTTAATGCTAGGCTAGGTCAGGCCTCTCTAGGCCTCTTCAGACTAGGTTAGGTCAGGTCTCTCTAGGCCTCTTCAGGCTAGGGTAGGTCAGGCCTCTCCAGGCCTCTTCAGGCTACGCTAGGTCAGGCTTCTCAAGGCCTCTTCCGGCTAGGCTAGGTCAGGCTTCTCTAGGCCTCTTCAGGCTAGGCTAGGTCAGGCTTCTCTAGGCCTCTTCAGGCTAGGCTAGGTCAGGCTTCTCTAGGCCTCTTCAGGCTAGGCTAGGTCAGGCCTCTCTAGGCCTCTTCAAGCTAGGTCAGGCATCTCTAGGTCTCTTCAGGCTAGGCTAGGTCTGGCTTCTCTAGACCTTTTCAGGCTAGGCTAGGTCGGGCCTCTCTAGGCCTCTTCAAGCTAGGTCAGGCATCTCTAGGTCTCTTCAGGCTAGGCTAGGTCAGGCTTCTCTAGGCCTCTTCAAGCTAGGTCAGGCATCTCTAGGTCTCTTCAGGCTAGGCTAGGTCAGGCCTCTCTAGGCCTCTTCAAGCTAGGTCAGGCATCTCTAGGTCTCTTCAGGCTAGGCTAGGTCTGGCTTCTCTAGACCTTTTCAGGCTAGGCTAGGTCGGGCCTCTCTAGGCCTCTTCAAGCTAGGTCAGGCATCTCTAGGTCTCTTCAGGCTAGGCTAGGTCAGGCTTCTCTAGGCCTCTTCAGGCTAGGCTAGGTCAGGCTTCTCTAGGCCTATTCAGGCTAGGCTAGGTACGGCCTCTCTAGGCCTCTTCAGGCTAGGCTAGGTCAGGCTTCTCTAGGCCTCTTCAGGCTAGGTCAGGCTTCTCTAGGCCTCTTCAAACTAGGCTAGGTAAGGCCTCTCTAGGCCTCTTCAGGGTAGGCTAGGTCAGGCTTCTCTAGGCCTTTTCAGGTTAGACTAGGTCAGGCCTTTCTAGGCCTCTTCAGGCTAGGCTAGGTCAGGCTTCTCTAGGCCTCCTCAGGCTAGGCTAGGTCAGGCTTCTCTAGGCCTCTTCAGGCTAGGTCAGGCCTCTCTAGGCCTCTTTAGGCTAGGCTAGGTCAGGCCTCTCTAGGCCTCTTCAGGCTAGGTCAAGCTTCTCTAGGCCTATTCAGGCTAGTCTAGTTCAGGCCTCGCTAGGCCTCTTCAGGCTAGGCTAGGTCAGGCCTCTCTAAGCCTCTTCAGGCTAGGCTAGGTCAGGTCTCTCTAGGCCTCTTCAGGCTAGGCTAGGTCAGGCCTCTCTAGGCCTCTTCATGCTAGGTCAGGCTTCTATAGGTCTCTTCAGGCTAGGCTAGGTAAGGCCTCTCTAGGCCTCTTCAGGCTAGGCTAGGTCAGGCTTCTCTAGGCATCTTCAGGCTAGGTAAGGCCTCTCTAGGCCTCTTCAGGCTAGGCTAGGCCAGGCCTACTCTAGGCCTCTGCAGGCTTCTCTAGGCCTCTTCAGGCTAGGTCAGGCTTCTCTAGGCCTCTTCAAACTAGGCTAGGTAAGGCCTCTCTAGGCCTCTTCAGGGTAGGCTAGGTCAGGCTTCTCTAGGCCTTTTCAGGCTAGACTAGGTCAGGCCTTTCTAGGCCTCTTCAGGCTAGGCTAGGTCAGGCTTCTCTAGGCCTCTTCAGGCTAGGCTAGGTCAGGCTTCTCTAGGCCTCTTCAGGCTAGGCTAGTTCAGGCCTCTCTAGGCCTCTTCAGGCTAGGCTAGGTCTGGCTTCTTTAGGCTTTTTCAGGCTAGATCAGGCTTCTCTAGGCCTCTTCAGGCTAGGTCAGGCTACTCTAGGCCTCTTCAGGCTAGGCTAGTTCAGGCCTCTCTAGGCCTCTTCAGGCTAGGCTAGGTCAGGCTTCTCTAGGCCTCTTCAAACTAGTCTAGGTCAGACTTCTCTAGGCCTCTTCAGGCTAGTCTAGGTCAGGCCTCTCTAGGCCTCTTTAGGCTAGGCTAGGTCAGGCTTCTCTAGGCCTCTTCAGGCTAGGCTAGGTCGTCAGGCTTCTCTAGGCCTCTTCAGGCTAGGTCAGGCCTCTCTAGGCCTCTTTAGGCTAGGCTAGGTCAGGCCTCTCTAGGCCTCTTCAGGCTAGGTCAAGCTTCTCTAGGCCTCTTCAGGCTAGTCTAGTTCAGGCCTCTCTAGGCCTCTTCAGGCTAGGCTCGGTCAGGCCTCTCTAAGCCTCTTCAGGCTAGGCTAGGTCAGGTCTCTCTAGGCCTCTTCAGGCTAGGCTAGGTCAGGCCTCTCTAGGCCTCTTCGTGCTAGGTCAGGCTTCTATAGGCCTCTTCAGGCTAGGCTAGGTAAGGCCTCTCTAGGCCTCTTCAGGCTAGGCTAGGTCAGGCTTCTCTAGGCCTCTTCAGGCTAGGTCAGGCCTCTCTAGGCCTCTTTAGGCTAGGCTACGTCAGGCCTCTCTAGGCCTCTTCAGGCTAGGTCAAGCTTCTCTAGGCCTCTTCAGGCTAGTCTAGTTCAGGCCTCTCTAGGCCTCTTCAGGCTAGGCTAGGTCAGGCCTCTCTAAGCCTCTTCAGGCTAGGCTAGGTCAGGTCTCTCTAGGCCTCTTCAGGCTAGGCTAGGTCAGGCCTCTCTAAGCCTCTTCATGCTAGGTCAGGCTTCTATAGGCCTCTTCAGGCTAGGCTAGGTAAGGCCTCTCTAGGCCTCTTCAGGCTAGGCTAGGTCAGGCTTCTCTAGGCCTCTTCAGGCTAGGATAGGTCAGGCCTCTCTAGGCCTCTTCAGGCTAGGTCAGGCCTCTCTAGGTCTCTTCAGGCTAGGCTAGGTCTGGCTTCTCTAGGCCTTTTTAGGCTAGGTTAGGCCTCTCTAGGCCTCTTCAGGCTAGGTCAGGCTTCTCTAGGCCTCTTCAGGCTAGTCTAGTAGCAGGCCTCTCTAGGCCTCTTCAGGCTATGCTAGGTCAGGACTCTCTAGGCCTAATCAGGCTAGGCTAGGTCAGGCCTAAAGGCCTCTTCAGGTAGGCTAGGTCAGGCCTCTCTAGGCCTCTTAATGCTAGGCTAGGTCATGCTACTCTAGGCCTCTTCAGGCTAGAATAGGTCAGGCTTCTCTAGGCCTCTTCAGGCTAGGCTAGGTCATGCTACTCTAGGCCTCTTCAGGCTAGAATAGGTCAGGCTTCTCTAGGCCTCTTCAAACTAGGCTAGGTCAGACTTCTCTAGGCCTCTTCAGGCTAGTCTAGGTCAGGCCTCTCTAGGCCTCTTTAGGCTAGGCTAGGTCAGGCTTCTCTAGGCCTCTTCAGGCTAGGCTAGGTCAGGCTTCTCTAGGCCTCTTCAAACTAGGCTAGGTCAGACTTCTCTAGGCCTCTTCAGGCTAGTCTAGGTCAGGCCTCTCTAGGCCTCTTTAGGCTAGGCTAGGTCAGGCTTCTCTAGGCCTTTTCAGGCTAGACTAGGTCAGGCCTTTCTAGGCCTCTTCAGGCTAGGCTAGGTCAGGCTTCTCTAGGCCTCTTCAGGCTAGGCTAGGTCAGGCTTCTCTAGGCCTCTTCAGGCTAGGCTAGTTCAGGCCTCTCTAGGCCTCTTCAGGCTAGGCTAGGTCTGGCTTCTCTAGGCCTTTTCAGGCTAGATCAGGCTTCTCTAGGCCTCTTCAGGCTAGGTCAGGCTACTCTAGGCCTCTTCAGGCTAGGCTAGTTCAGGCCTCTCTAGGCCTCTTCAGGCTAGGCTAGGTCAGGCTTCTCTAGGCCTCTTCAAACTAGGCTAGGTCAGACTTCTCTAGGCCTCTTCAGGCTAGTCTAGGTCAGGCCTCTCTAGGCCTCTTTAGGCTAGGCTAGGTCAGGCTTCTCTAGGCCTCTTCAGGCTAGGCTAGGTCAGGCTTCTCTAGGCCTCTTCAGGCTAGGTCAGGCCTCTCTAGGCCTCTTTAGGCTAGGCTAGGTCAGGCCTCTCTAGGCCTCTTCAGGCTAGGTCAAGCTTCTCTAGGCCTCTTCAGGCTAGTCTAGTTCAGGCCTCTCTAGGCCTCTTCAGGCTAGGCTAGGTCAGGCTTCTCTAGGCGTCTTCAGGCTAGGTCAGGACTCTCTAGGCCTCTTCAGGCTAGGCTAGGTCAGGCTTCTCTAGGCCTCTTCAGGCTAGTTTAGGTCAGGCTTCTCTAGGCCTCTTCAAGCTAGGCTAGGTCAGGCTTCTCTAGGCCTCTTCAGACTAGACTAGGTCAGGCTACTCTAGACCTCTTCAGGCTGGGCTAGGTCAGGCTTCTCTAGGCCTCTTCAGGCTAGGTCAGGCTTCTCTAGGCCTTTTCAGGTAGGCTAGGCCAGGCTTCTATAGGCCTCTTCAGGCTAGGCTAGGTCAGGCCTCTCTAGGCCTCTTAATGCTAGGCTAGGTCAGGCCTCTCTAGGCCTCTTCAGACTAGGCTAGGTCAGGTCTCTCTAGGCCTCTTCAGGCTAGGTTAGGTCAGGCCTCTCCAGGCCTCTTCAGGCTAGGCTAGGTCAGGCTTCTCAAGGCCTCTTCAGGCTAGGTCAGGCTTCTCTAGGCCTCTTCATGCTAGGCTAGCTCAGGCTTCTCTAGGCCTCTTCAGGCTAGGCTAGGTCAGGCTTCTCTAGGCCTCTTCAGGCTAGGCTAGGTCAGGCTTCTCTAGGCCTCTTCAGGCTAGGCTAGGTCAGGCTTCTCTAGGCCTCTTCAGGCTAGGCTAGGTCAGGCCTCTCTAGGCCTCTTCAGGCTAGGTCAGGCCTCTCTAGGTCTCTTCAGGCTAGGCTAGGTCTGGCTACTCTAGGCCTTTTCAGGCTAGATCAGGCTTCTCTAGGCCTTTTCAGGCTAGGTCAGGCTACTCTAGGCCTCTTCGGGCTAGGCTAGTTCAGGCCTCTCTAGGCCTCTTCAGGCTAGGCTAGGTCAGGCCTCTAGGCCTCTTCAGACTAGGCTAGGTCATGCTACTCTAGGCCTCTTCAGGCTAGAATAGGTCAGGCTTCTCTAGGCCTCTTCAGGCTAGGCTAGGTCAGGCTTCTCTAGGACTCTTCAGGCTAGGCTAGGTCAGGCCTCTCTAGGCCTCTTCAGGCTAGGCTAGGTCAGGCTTCTCTAGGCCTATTCAGGCTAGGCTAGGTACGGCCTCTCTAGGCCTCTTCAGGCTAGGCTAGGTCAGGCCTCTCTAGGCCTCTTCAGGCTAGGCTAGGTCAGGCTTCTCTAGGCGTCTTCAGGCTAGGTCAGGCTTCTCTAGGCCTCTTCAGGTAGGCTAGGCCAGGCTTCTCTAGGCCTCTTCAGGCTAGGCTAAGTCAGGCCTCTCTAGGCCTCTTAATGCTAGGCTAGGTCAGGCCTCTCTAGGCCTCTTCAGACTAGGTTAGGTCAGGTCTCTCTAGGCCTCTTCAGGCTAGGCTAGGTCAGGCCTCTCTAGGCCTCTTCAGGCTAGGTCAGGCCTCTCTAGGTCTCTTCAGGCTAGGCTAGGTCTGGCTACTCTAGGCCTTTTCAGGCTAGATCAGGCTTCTCTAGGCCTTTTCAGGCTAGGTCAGGCTACTCTAGGCCTCTTCGGGCTAGGCTAGTTCAGGCCTCTCTAGGCCTCTTCAGGCTAGGCTAGGTCAGGCCTCTAGGCCTCTTCAGACTAGGCTAGGTCATGCTACTCTAGGCCTCTTCAGGCTAGAATAGGTCAGGCTTCTCTAGGCCTCTTCAGGCTAGGCTAGGTCAGGCTTCTCTAGGACTCTTCAGGCTAGGCTAGGTCAGGCCTCTCTAGGCCTCTTCAGGCTAGGCTAGGTCAGGCTTCTCTAGGCCTATTCAGGCTAGGCTAGGTACGGCCTCTCTAGGCCTCTTCAGGCTAGGCTAGGTCAGGCCTCTCTAGGCCTCTTCAGGCTAGGCTAGGTCAGGCTTCTCTAGGCGTCTTCAGGCTAGGTCAGGCTTCTCTAGGCCTCTTCAGGTAGGCTAGGCCAGGCTTCTCTAGGCCTCTTCAGGCTAGGCTAAGTCAGGCCTCTCTAGGCCTCTTAATGCTAGGCTAGGTCAGGCCTCTCTAGGCCTCTTCAGACTAGGTTAGGTCAGGTCTCTCTAGGCCTCTTCAGGCTAGGGTAGGTCAGGCCTCTCCAGGCCTCTTCAGGCTACGCTAGGTCAGGCTTCTCAAGGCCTCTTCCGGCTAGGCTAGGTCAGGCTTCTCTAGGCCTCTTCAGGCTAGGCTAGGTCAGGCTTCTCTAGGCCTCTTCAGGCTAGGCTAGGTCAGGCTTCTCTAGGCCTCTTCAGGCTAGGCTAGGTCAGGCCTCTCTAGGCCTCTTCAAGCTAGGTCAGGCATCTCTAGGTCTCTTCAGGCTAGGCTAGGTCTGGCTTCTCTAGACCTTTTCAGGCTAGGCTAGGTCGGGCCTCTCTAGGCCTCTTCAAGCTAGGTCAGGCATCTCTAGGTCTCTTCAGGCTAGGCTAGGTCAGGCTTCTCTAGGCCTCTTCAAGCTAGGTCAGGCATCTCTAGGTCTCTTCAGACTAGGCTAGGTCAGGCCTCTCTAGGCCTCTTCAAGCTAGGTCAGGCATCTCTAGGTCTCTTCAGGCTAGGCTAGGTCTGGCTTCTCTAGACCTTTTCAGGCTAGGCTAGGTCGGGCCTCTCTAGGCCTCTTCAAGCTAGGTCAGGCATCTCTAGGTCTCTTCAGGCTAGGCTAGGTCAGGCTTCTCTAGGCCTCTTCAGGCTAGGCTAGGTCAGGCTTCTCTAGGCCTATTCAGGCTAGGCTAGGTACGGCCTCTCTAGGCCTCTTCAGGCTAGGCTAGGTCAGGCTTCTCTAGGCCTCTTCAGGCTAGGTCAGGCTTCTCTAGGCCTCTTCAAACTAGGCTAGGTAAGGCCTCTCTAGGCCTCTTCAGGGTAGGCTAGGTCAGGCTTCTCTAGGCCTTTTCAGGTTAGACTAGGTCAGGCCTTTCTAGGCCTCTTCAGGCTAGGCTAGGTCAGGCTTCTCTAGGCCTCCTCAGGCTAGGCTAGGTCAGGCTTCTCTAGGCCTCTTCAGGCTAGGTCAGGCCTCTCTAGGCCTCTTTAGGCTAGGCTAGGTCAGGCCTCTCTAGGCCTCTTCAGGCTAGGTCAAGCTTCTCTAGGCCTATTCAGGCTAGTCTAGTTCAGGCCTCGCTAGGCCTCTTCAGGCTAGGCTAGGTCAGGCCTCTCTAAGCCTCTTCAGGCTAGGCTAGGTCAGGTCTCTCTAGGCCTCTTCAGGCTAGGCTAGGTCAGGCCTCTCTAGGCCTCTTCATGCTAGGTCAGGCTTCTCTAGGCATCTTCAGGCTAGGTAAGGCCTCTCTAGGCCTCTTCAGGCTAGGCTAGGTCTGGCTACTCTAGGCCTTTTCAGGCTTGATCAGGCTTCTCTAGGCCTTTTCAGGCTAGGTCAGGCTACTCTAGGCCTCTTCGGGCTAGGCTAGTTCAGGCCTCTCTAGGCCTCTTCAGGCTAGGCTAGGTCAGGCCTCTAGGCCTCTTCAGACTAGGCTAGGTCATGCTACTCTAGGCCTCTTCAGGCTAGAATAGGTCAGGCTTCTCTAGGCCTCTTCAGGCTAGGCTAGGTCAGGCTTCTCTAGGACTCTTCAGGCTAGGCTAGGTCAGGCCTCTCTAGGCCTCTTCAGGCTAGGCTAGGTCAGGCTTCTCTAGGCCTATTCAGGCTAGGCTAGGTACGGCCTCTCTAGGCCTCTTCAGGCTAGGCTAGGTCAGGCCTCTCTAGGCCTCTTCAGGCTAGGCTAGGTCAGGCTTCTCTAGGCGTCTTCAGGCTAGGTCAGGCTTCTCTAGGCCTCTTCAGGTAGGCTAGGCCAGGCTTCTCTAGGCCTCTTCAGGCTAGGCTAAGTCAGGCCTCTCTAGGCCTCTTAATGCTAGGCTAGGTCAGGCCTCTCTAGGCCTCTTCAGACTAGGTTAGGTCAGGTCTCTCTAGGCCTCTTCAGGCTAGGGTAGGTCAGGCCTCTCCAGGCCTCTTCAGGCTACGCTAGGTCAGGCTTCTCAAGGCCTCTTCCGGCTAGGCTAGGTCAGGCTTCTCTAGGCCTCTTCAGGCTAGGCTAGGTCAGGCTTCTCTAGGCCTCTTCAGGCTAGGCTAGGTCAGGCTTCTCTAGGCCTCTTCAGGCTAGGCTAGGTCAGGCCTCTCTAGGCCTCTTCAAGCTAGGTCAGGCATCTCTAGGTCTCTTCAGGCTAGGCTAGGTCTGGCTTCTCTAGACCTTTTCAGGCTAGGCTAGGTCGGGCCTCTCTAGGCCTCTTCAAGCTAGGTCAGGCATCTCTAGGTCTCTTCAGGCTAGGCTAGGTCAGGCTTCTCTAGGCCTCTTCAAGCTAGGTCAGGCATCTCTAGGTCTCTTCAGGCTAGGCTAGGTCAGGCCTCTCTAGGCCTCTTCAAGCTAGGTCAGGCATCTCTAGGTCTCTTCAGGCTAGGCTAGGTCTGGCTTCTCTAGACCTTTTCAGGCTAGGCTAGGTCGGGCCTCTCTAGGCCTCTTCAAGCTAGGTCAGGCATCTCTAGGTCTCTTCAGGCTAGGCTAGGTCAGGCTTCTCTAGGCCTCTTCAGGCTAGGCTAGGTCAGGCTTCTCTAGGCTTATTCAGGCTAGGCTAGGTACGGCCTCTCTAGGCCTCTTCAGGCTAGGCTAGGTCAGGCTTCTCTAGGCCTCTTCAGGCTAGGTCAGGCTTCTCTAGGCCTCTTCAAACTAGGCTAGGTAAGGCCTCTCTAGGCCTCTTCAGGGTAGGCTAGGTCAGGCTTCTCTAGGCCTTTTCAGGTTAGACTAGGTCAGGCCTTTCTAGGCCTCTTCAGGCTAGGCTAGGTCAGGCTTCTCTAGGCCTCCTCAGGCTAGGCTAGGTCAGGCTTCTCTAGGCCTCTTCAGGCTAGGTCAGGCCTCTCTAGGCCTCTTTAGGCTAGGCTAGGTCAGGCCTCTCTAGGCCTCTTCAGGCTAGGTCAAGCTTCTCTAGGCCTATTCAGGCTAGTCTAGTTCAGGCCTCGCTAGGCCTCTTCAGGCTAGGCTAGGTCAGGCCTCTCTAAGCCTCTTCAGGCTAGGCTAGGTCAGGTCTCTCTAGGCCTCTTCAGGCTAGGCTAGGTCAGGCCTCTCTAGGCCTCTTCATGCTAGGTCAGGCTTCTATAGGTCTCTTCAGGCTAGGCTAGGTAAGGCCTCTCTAGGCCTCTTCAGGCTAGGCTAGGTCAGGCTTCTCTAGGCATCTTCAGGCTAGGTAAGGCCTCTCTAGGCCTCTTCAGGCTAGGCTAGGCCAGGCCTACTCTAGGCCTCTGCAGGCTTCTCTAGGCCTCTTCAGGCTAGGTCAGGCTTCTCTAGGCCTCTTCAAACTAGGCTAGGTAAGGCCTCTCTAGGCCTCTTCAGGGTAGGCTAGGTCAGGCTTCTCTAGGCCTTTTCAGGCTAGACTAGGTCAGGCCTTTCTAGGCCTCTTCAGGCTAGGCTAGGTCAGGCTTCTCTAGGCCTCTTCAGGCTAGGCTAGGTCAGGCTTCTCTAGGCCTCTTCAGGCTAGGCTAGTTCAGGCCTCTCTAGGCCTCTTCAGGCTAGGCTAGGTCTGGCTTCTTTAGGCTTTTTCAGGCTAGATCAGGCTTCTCTAGGCCTCTTCAGGCTAGGTCAGGCTACTCTAGGCCTCTTCAGGCTAGGCTAGTTCAGGCCTCTCTAGGCCTCTTCAGGCTAGGCTAGGTCAGGCTTCTCTAGGCCTCTTCAAACTAGTCTAGGTCAGACTTCTCTAGGCCTCTTCAGGCTAGTCTAGGTCAGGCCTCTCTAGGCCTCTTTAGGCTAGGCTAGGTCAGGCTTCTCTAGGCCTCTTCAGGCTAGGCTAGGTCGTCAGGCTTCTCTAGGCCTCTTCAGGCTAGGTCAGGCCTCTCTAGGCCTCTTTAGGCTAGGCTAGGTCAGGCCTCTCTAGGCCTCTTCAGGCTAGGTCAAGCTTCTCTAGGCCTCTTCAGGCTAGTCTAGTTCAGGCCTCTCTAGGCCTCTTCAGGCTAGGCTAGGTCAGGCCTCTCTAAGCCTCTTCAGGCTAGGCTAGGTCAGGTCTCTCTAGGCCTCTTCAGGCTAGGCTAGGTCAGGCCTCTCTAGGCCTCTTCGTGCTAGGTCAGGCTTCTATAGGCCTCTTCAGGCTAGGCTAGGTAAGGCCTCTCTAGGCCTCTTCAGGCTAGGCTAGGTCAGGCTTCTCTAGGCCTCTTCAGGCTAGGTCAGGCCTCTCTAGGCCTCTTTAGGCTAGGCTACGTCAGGCCTCTCTAGGCCTCTTCAGGCTAGGTCAAGCTTCTCTAGGCCTCTTCAGGCTAGTCTAGTTCAGGCCTCTCTAGGCCTCTTCAGGCTAGGCTAGGTCAGGCCTCTCTAAGCCTCTTCAGGCTAGGCTAGGTCAGGTCTCTCTAGGCCTCTTCAGGCTAGGCTAGGTCAGGCCTCTCTAAGCCTCTTCATGCTAGGTCAGGCTTCTATAGGCCTCTTCAGGCTAGGCTAGGTAAGGCCTCTCTAGGCCTCTTCAGGCTAGGCTAGGTCAGGCTTCTCTAGGCATCTTCAGGCTAGGTCAGGCCTCTCTAGGCCTCTTCAGGCTAGGCTAGGCCAGGCCTACTCTAGGCCTCTGCAGGCTTCTCTAGGCCTCTTCAGGCTAGGTCAGGCTTCTCTAGGCCTCTTCAAACTAGGCTAGGTAAGGCCTCTCTAGGCCTCTTCAGGGTAGGCTAGGTCAGGCTTCTCTAGGCCTTTTCAGGCTAGACTAGGTCAGGCCTTTCTAGGCCTCTTCAGGCTAGGCTAGGTCAGGCTTCTCTAGGCCTCTTCAGGTTAGTCTAGGTCAGGCCTCTCTAGGCCTCTTTAGGCTAGGCAAGGTCAGGCCTCTCTAGGCCTCTTCATGCTAGGTTAGGCTTCTCTAGGCCTCTTCAGGCTAGGATAGGTCAGGCCTCTCTAGGCCTCTTCAGGCTAGGCTAGGTCAGGCCTACTCTAGGCCTCTTCAGGCTTCTCTACGCCTCTTCAGGCTAGGTCAGGCTTCTCTAGGCCTCTTCAGACTAGGCTAGGTAAGGCCTATCTAGGCCTCTTCAGGGTAGGCTAGGTCAGGCTTCTCTAGGCCTCTTCAGGCTAGACTAGGTCAGGCCTTTCTAGGCCTCTTCAGGCTAGGCTAGGTCAGGCTTCTCTAGGCCTCTTCAGGCTAGGCTAGGTCAGGCTTCTCTAGGCCTCTTCAGGCTAGGATAGGTCAGGCCTCTCTAGGCCTCTTCAGGCTAGGTCAGGCCTCTCTAGGTCTCTTCAGGCTAGGCTAGGTCTGGCTTCTCTAGGCCTTTTTAGGCTAGGTTAGGCCTCTCTAGGCCTCTTCAGGCTAGGTCAGGCTTCTCTAGGCCTCTTCAGGCTAGTCTAGTAGCAGGCCTCTCTAGGCCTCTTCAGGCTATGCTAGGTCAGGACTCTCTAGGCCTAATCAGGCTAGGCTAGGTCAGGCCTAAAGGCCTCTTCAGACTAGACTATGTCAGGCTACTCTAGGCCTCTTCAGGCTGGGCTAGGTCAGGCTTCTCTAGGCCTCTTCAGGTAGGCTAGGTCAGGCCTCTCTAGGCCTCTTAATGCTAGGCTAGGTCATGCTACTCTAGGCCTCTTCAGGCTAGAATAGGTCAGGCTTCTCTAGGCCTCTTCAGGCTAGGCTAGGTCATGCTACTCTAGGCCTCTTCAGGCTAGAATAGGTCAGGCTTCTCTAGGCCTCTTCAGGCTAGGCTAGGTCAGGCTTCTCTAGGACTCTTCAGGCTAGGCTAGGTCAGGCTTCTCAAGGCCTCTTCAGGCTAGGCTAGGTCAGGCTTCTCTAGGCCTCTTCATGCTAGGCTAGCTCAGGCTTCTCTAGGCCTCTTCAGGCTAGGCTAGGTCAGGCTTCTCTAGGCCTCTTCAGACTAGGCTAGGTCAGGCTTCTCTAGGCCTCTTCAGGCTAGGCTAGGTCAGGCTTCTCTAGGCTTCTTCAGACTAGGCTAGGTCAGGCTTCTCTAGGCCTCTTCAGACTAGGCTAGGTCAGGATTCTCTAGGCCTCTTCAGGCTAGGCTAGGTCAGGCTTCTCTAGGCCTCTTCAGGCTAGGCTAGGTCAGGCTTCTCTAGGCCTCTTCAGGCTTCTCTAGGATTCTTCAGGCTAGTTCAGGCTCCTCTAGGCCTCTTCAGACTAGGCTAGGTAAGGCCTCTCTAGGCCTCTTCAGGGTAGGCTAGGTCAGGCTTCTCTAGGCCTCTTCAGGCTAGGCTAGGTCAGGCTTCTCTAGGCCTCTTCAGGCTAGGCTAGGTCAGGCTTCTCTAGGCCTCTTCAGGCTAGGCTAGGTCAGGCCTCTCTAGGCCTCTTCAAGCTAGGTCAGGCATCTCTAGGTCTCTTCAGGCTAGGCTAGGTCTGGCTTCTCTAGACCTTTTCAGGCTAGGCTAGGTCGGGCCTCTCTAGGCCTCTTCAAGCTAGGTCAGTCATCTCTAGGTCTCTTCAGGCTAGGCTAGGTCAGGCTTCTCTAGGCCTCTTCAGGCTAGGTCAGGCTTCTCTAGGCCTCTTCAGGCTAGGCTAGGTCAGGCTTCTCTAGGCCTATTCAGGCTAGGCTAGGTACGGCCTCTCTAGGCCTCTTCAGGCTAGGCTAGGTCAGGCTTCTCTAGGCCTCTTCAGGCTAGGCTAGGTCAGGCCTCTCTAGGCCTCTTCAGGCTAGGCTAGGTCAGGCTTCTCTAGGCCTCTTCAGGCCAGGTCAGGCCTCTCTAGGCCTCTTCAGGCTAGGCTAGGTCAGGCTTCTCTAGGCGTCTTCAGGCTAGGTCAGGACTCTCTAGGCCTCTTCAGGCTAGGCTAGGTCAGGCTTCTCTAGGCCTCTTCAGGCTAGGCTAGGTCAGGCTTCTCTAGGCCTCTTCAGGCTAGGCTAGGTCAGGCTTCTCTAGGCATCTTCAGGCTAGGTCAGGCCTCTCTAGGCCTCTTCAGGCTAGGCTAGGTCAGGCTTCTCTAGGCCTCTTCAGGCTAGGCTAGGTCAGGCCTATAGGCCTCTTCAGGCTAGGTCAGGCTTCTCTAGGCCTCTTCAGGCTAGGCTAGGTCAGGCTTCTCTAGGCCTATTCAGGCTAGGCTAGGTACGGCCTCTCTAGGCCTCTTCAGGCTAGGCTAGGTCAGGCTTCTCTAGGCCTCTTCAGGCTCGGCTAGGTCAGGCCTCTCTAGGCCTCTTCAGGCTAGGCTAGGTTAGGCTTCTCTAGGCCTCTTCAGGCTAGGTCAGGCCTCTCTAGGCCTCTTCAGGCTAGGCTAGGTAAGGCTTCTCTAGGCGTCTTCAGCCTAGGTCAGGACTCTCTAGGCCTCTTCAGGCTAGGCTAGGTCAGGCTTTTCTAGGCCTCTTCAGGCTAGGCTGGGTCAGGCTTCTCTAGGCCTCTTCAAGCTAGGCTAGGTCAGGCTTCTCTAGGCATCTTCAGGCTAGGTCAGGCCTCTCTAGGCCTCTTCAGGCTAGGCTAGGGTCAGGCTTCTCTAGTCGTCATCAGGCTAGGTCAGGCTTCTCTAGGCCTCTTCAGGTAGGCTAGGCCAGCCTTCTCTAGGCCTCTTCAGGCTAGGCTAGGTCAGGCCTCTCTAGGCCTCTTAATGCTAGGCTAGGTCAGGCCTCTCTAGGCCTCTTCAGACTAGGCTAGGTCAGGTCTCTCTAGGCCTCTTCAGGATAGGGTAGGTCAGGCCTCTCCAGGCCTCTTCAGGCTAGGCTAGGTCAGGCTTCTCAAGGCCTCTTCCGGCTAGGCTAGGTCAGGCTTCTCATGGCCTCTTCCGGCTAGGCTAGGTCAGGCTTCTCTAGGACTCTTCAGACTAGGCTAGGTCAGACTTCTCTAGGCCTCTTCAGGCTAGTCTAGGTCAGGCCTCTCTAAGCCTCTTTAGGCTAGGCTAGGTCAGGCTTCTCTAGGCCTCTTCAGGCTAGGCTAAGTCAGGCTTCTCTAGGCCTCTTCAGGCTAGGCTAGGTCAGGCTTCTCTAGGCCTCTTCAGGCTAGGCTAGGTCAGGCCTCTCTAGGCCTCTTCAGGCTAGGCTAGGTCAGGCTTCTCTAGGCCTCTTCAGGCTAGGTCAGGCCTCTCTAGGCCTCTTCAGGCTAGGCTAGGTCAGGCTTCTCTAGGCGTCTTCAGGCTAGGTCAGGACTCTCTAGGCCTCTTCAGGCTAGGCTAGGTCAGGCTTCTCTAGGCCTCTTCAGGCTAGGCTAGGTCAGGCTTCTCTAGGCCTCTTCAAGCTAGGCTAGGTCAGGCTTCTCTAGGCATCTTCAGGCTAGGTCAGGCCTCTCTAGGCCTCTTCAGGCTAGGCTAGGTCAGGCTTCTCTAGGCGTCTTCAGGCTAGGTCAGGACTCTCTAGGCCTCTTCAGGTTAGGCTAGGTCAGGCTTCTCTAGGCCTCTTCAGGCTAGGCTAGGTCAGGCTTCTCTAGGACTCTTCAGACTAGGCTAGGTCAGGCTTCTCTAGGCCTCTTCAGGTAGGCTAGGCCAGGCTTCTCTAGGCCTCTTCAGGCTAGGCTAGGTCAGGCCTCTCTAGGCCTCTTAATGCTAGGCTAGGTCAGGCCTCTCTAGGCCTCTTCAGACTAGGCTAGGTCAGGTCTCTCTAGGCCTCTTCAGGCTAGGCTAGGTCAGGCCTCTCCAGGCCTCTTCAGGCTAGGCTAGGTCAGGCTTCTCAAGGCCTCTTCCGGCTAGGCTAGGTCAGGCTTCTCTAGGCCTCTTCATGCTAGGCTAGGTCAGGCTTATCTAGGCCTCTTCAGGCTAGGCTAGGTCAGGCCTATAGGCCTCTTCAGGCTAGGTCAGGCTTCTCTAGACCTCTTCAGGCTAGGCTAGGGCAGGCTTCTCTAGGCCTATTCAGGCTAGGCTAGGTACGGCCTCTCTAGGCCTCTTCACGCTAGGCTAGGTCAGGCTTCTCTAGGCCTCTTCAGGCTAGGCTAGGTCAGGCCTCTCTAGGCCTCTTCAGGCTAGGCTAGGTTAGGCTTCTCTAGGCCTCTTCAGGCTAGGTCAGGCCTCTCTAGGCCTCTTCAGGCTAGGCTAGGTCAGGCTTCTCTAGGCGTCTTCAGGCTAGGTCAGGACTCTCTAGGCCTCTTCAGGCTAGGCTAGGTCAGGCTTTTCTAGGCCTCTTCAGGCTAGGCTGGGTCAGGCTTCTCTAGGCCTCTTCAAGCTAGGCTAGGTCAGGCTTCTCTAGGCATCTTCAGGCTAGGTCAGGCCTCTCTAGGCCTCTTCAGGCTAGGCTAGGTCAGGCTTCTCTAGGCCTCTTCAGGCTAGGTCAGGCCTCTCTAAGCCTCTTCAGGCTAGGCTAGGTCAGGCTTCTCTAGGCGTCTTCAGGCTAGGTCAGGACTCTCTAGGCCTCTTCAGGCTAGGTTAGGTCAGGCTTCTCTAGGCCTCTTCAGGCTAGGCTAGGTCAGGCTTCTCTAGGCCTCTTCAAGCTAGGCTAGGTCAGGCTTCTCTAGGCATCTTCAGGCTAGGTCAGGCCTCTCTAGGCCTCTTCAGGCTAGGCTAGGTCAGGCTTCTCTAGGCGTCTTCAGGCTAGGTCAGGACTCTCTAGGCCTCTTCAGGCTAGGCTAGGTCAGGCTTCTCTAGGCCTCTTCAGGCTAGGCTAGGTCAGGCTTCTCTAGGCGTCTTCAGGCTAGGTCAGGACTCTCTAGGCCTCTTCAGGCTAGGCTAGGTCAGGCTTCTCTAGGCCTCTTCAGACTACGCTAGGTCAGGTCTCTCTAGGCCTCTTCAGGCTAGTCTAGGTCAGGCCTCTCTAGGCCTCTTTAGGCTAGGCTAGGTCAGGCCTCTCTAGGCCTCTTCATGCTAGGTTAGGCTTCTCTAGGCCTCTTCAGGCTAGGATAGGTCAGGCCTCTCTAGGCCTCTTCAGGCTAGGCTAGGTCAGGCCTACTCTAGGCCTCTTCAGGCTTCTCTACGCCTCTTCAGGCTAGGTCAGGCTTCTCTAGGCCTCTTCAGATTAGGCTAGGTAAGGCCTATCTAGGCCTCTTCAGGGTAGGCTAGGTCAGGCTTCTCTAGGCCTCTTCAGGCTAGACTAGGTCAGGCCTTTCTAGGCCTCTTCAGGCTAGGCTAGGTCAGGCTTCTCTAGGCCTCTTCAGGCTAGACTAGGTCAGGCCTTTCTAGGCCTCTTCAGGCTAGGCTAGGTCAGGCTTCTCTAGGCCTCTTCAGGCTAGGCTAGGTCAGGCTTCTCTAGGCGTCTTCAGGCTAGGTCAGGACTCTCTAGGCCTCTTCAGGCTAGGCTAGGTCAGGCTTCTCTAGGCCTCTTCAGACTACGCTAGGTCAGGTCTCTCTAGGCCTCTTCAGGTTAGTCTAGGTCAGGCCTCTCTAGGCTTCTTTAGGCTAGGCAAGGTCAGGCCTCTCTAGGCCTCTTCATGCTAGGTTAGGCTTCTCTAGGCCTCTTCAGGCTAGGATAGGTCAGGCCTCTCTAGGCCTCTTCAGGCTAGGCTAGGTCAGGCCTACTCTAGGCCTCTTCAGGCTTCTCTACGCCTCTTCAGGCTAGGTCAGGCTTCTCTAGGCCTCTTCAGACTAGGCTAGGTAAGGCCTATCTAGGCCTCTTCAGGGTAGGCTAGGTCAGGCTTCTCTAGGCCTCTTCAGGCTAGACTAGGTCAGGCCTTTCTAGGCCTCTTCAGGCTAGGCTAGGTCAGGCTTCTCTAGGCCTCTTCAGGCTAGGCTAGGTCAGGCTTCTCTAGGCCTCTTCAGGCTAGGATAGGTCAGGCCTCTCTAGGCCTCTTCAGGCTAGGTCAGGCCTCTCTAGGTCTCTTCAGGCTAGGCTAGGTCTGGCTTCTCTAGGCCTTTTTAGGCTAGGTTAGGCCTCTCTAGGCCTCTTCAGGCTAGGTCAGGCTTCTCTAGGCCTCTTCAGGCTAGTCTAGTAGCAGGCCTCTCTAGGCCTCTTCAGGCTAGGCTAGGTCAGGCTTCTCTAGGCGTCTTCAGGCTAGGTCAGGACTCTCTAGGCCTCTTCAGGCTAGGCTAGGTCAGGCTTCTCTAGGCCTCTTCAGGCTAGGCTAGGTCAGGCTTCTCTAGGCCTCTTCAGGCTAGGCTAGGTCAGGCTTCTCTAGGCATCTTCAGGCTAGGTCAGGCCTCTCTAGGCCTCTTCAGGCTAGGCTAGGTCAGGCTTCTCTAGGCCTCTTCAGGCTAGGCTAGGTCAGGCCTATAGGCCTCTTCAGGCTAGGTCAGGCTTCTCTAGGCCTCTTCAGGCTAGGCTAGGTCAGGCTTCTCTAGGCCTATTCAGGCTAGGCTAGGTACGGCCTCTCTAGGCCTCTTCAGGCTAGGCTAGGTCAGGCTTCTCTAGGCCTCTTCAGGCTCGGCTAGGTCAGGCCTCTCTAGGCCTCTTCAGGCTAGGCTAGGTTAGGCTTCTCTAGGCCTCTTCAGGCTAGGTCAGGCCTCTCTAGGCCTCTTCAGGCTAGGCTAGGTAAGGCTTCTCTAGGCGTCTTCAGCCTAGGTCAGGACTCTCTAGGCCTCTTCAGGCTAGGCTAGGTCAGGCTTTTCTAGGCCTCTTCAGGCTAGGCTGGGTCAGGCTTCTCTAGGCCTCTTCAAGCTAGGCTAGGTCAGGCTTCTCTAGGCATCTTCAGGCTAGGTCAGGCCTCTCTAGGCCTCTTCAGGCTAGGCTAGGGTCAGGCTTCTCTAGGCGTCTTCAGGCTAGGTCAGGCTTCTCTAGGCCTCTTCAGGTAGGCTAGGCCAGCCTTCTCTAGGCCTCTTCAGGCTAGGCTAGGTCAGGCCTCTCTAGGCCTCTTAATGCTAGGCTAGGTCAGGCCTCTCTAGGCCTCTTCAGACTAGGCTAGGTCAGGTCTCTCTAGGCCTCTTCAGGATAGGGTAGGTCAGGCCTCTCCAGGCCTCTTCAGGCTAGGCTAGGTCAGGCTTCTCAAGGCCTCTTCCGGCTAGGCTAGGTCAGGCTTCTCATGGCCTCTTCCGGCTAGGCTAGGTCAGGCTTCTCTAGGACTCTTCAGACTAGGCTAGGTCAGACTTCTCTAGGCCTCTTCAGGCTAGTCTAGGTCAGGCCTCTCTAAGCCTCTTTAGGCTAGGCTAGGTCAGGCTTCTCTAGGCCTCTTCAGGCTAGGCTAAGTCAGGCTTCTCTAGGCCTCTTCAGGCTAGGCTAGGTCAGGCTTCTCTAGGCCTCTTCAGGCTAGGCTAGGTCAGGCCTCTCTAGGCCTCTTCAGGCTAGGCTAGGTCAGGCTTCTCTAGGCCTCTTCAGGCTAGGTCAGGCCTCTCTAGGCCTCTTCAGGCTAGGCTAGGTCAGGCTTCTCTAGGCGTCTTCAGGCTAGGTCAGGACTCTCTAGGCCTCTTCAGGCTAGGCTAGGTCAGGCTTCTCTAGGCCTCTTCAGGCTAGGCTAGGTCAGGCTTCTCTAGGCCTCTTCAAGCTAGGCTAGGTCAGGCTTCTCTAGGCATCTTCAGGCTAGGTCAGGCCTCTCTAGGCCTCTTCAGGCTAGGCTAGGTCAGGCTTCTCTAGGCGTCTTCAGGCTAGGTCAGGACTCTCTAGGCCTCTTCAGGTTAGGCTAGGTCAGGCTTCTCTAGGCCTCTTCAGGCTAGGCTAGGTCAGGCTTCTCTAGGACTCTTCAGACTAGGCTAGGTCAGGCTTCTCTAGGCCTCTTCAGGTAGGCTAGGCCAGGCTTCTCTAGGCCTCTTCAGGCTAGGCTAGGTCAGGCCTCTCTAGGCCTCTTAATGCTAGGCTAGGTCAGGCCTCTCTAGGCCTCTTCAGACTAGGCTAGGTCAGGTCTCTCTAGGCCTCTTCAGGCTAGGCTAGGTCAGGCCTCTCCAGGCCTCTTCAGGCTAGGCTAGGTCAGGCTTCTCAAGGCCTCTTCTGGCTAGGCTAGGTCAGGCTTCTCTAGGCCTCTTCATGCTAGGCTAGGTCAGGCTTATCTAGGCCTCTTCAGGCTAGGCTAGGTCAGGCCTATAGGCCTCTTCAGGCTAGGTCAGGCTTCTCTAGACCTCTTCAGGCTAGGCTAGGGCAGGCTTCTCTAGGCCTATTCAGGCTAGGCTAGGTACGGCCTCTCTAGGCCTCTTCACGCTAGGCTAGGTCAGGCTTCTCTAGGCCTCTTCAGGCTAGGCTAGGTCAGGCCTCTCTAGGCCTCTTCAGGCTAGGCTAGGTTAGGCTTCTCTAGGCCTCTTCAGGCTAGGTCAGGCCTCTCTAGGCCTCTTCAGGCTAGGCTAGGTCAGGCTTCTCTAGGCGTCTTCAGGCTAGGTCAGGACTCTCTAGGCCTCTTCAGGCTAGGCTAGGTCAGGCTTTTCTAGGCCTCTTCAGGCTAGGCTGGGTCAGGCTTCTCTAGGCCTCTTCAAGCTAGGCTAGGTCAGGCTTCTCTAGGCATCTTCAGGCTAGGTCAGGCCTCTCTAGGCCTCTTCAGGCTAGGCTAGGTCAGGCTTCTCTAGGCCTCTTCAGGCTAGGTCAGGCCTCTCTAAGCCTCTTCAGGCTAGGCTAGGTCAGGCTTCTCTAGGCGTCTTCAGGCTAGGTCAGGACTCTCTAGGCCTCTTCAGGCTAGGTTAGGTCAGGCTTCTCTAGGCCTCTTCAGGCTAGGCTAGGTCAGGCTTCTCTAGGCCTCTTCAAGCTAGGCTAGGTCAGGCTTCTCTAGGCATCTTCAGGCTAGGTCAGGCCTCTCTAGGCCTCTTCAGGCTAGGCTAGGTCAGGCTTCTCTAGGCGTCTTCAGGCTAGGTCAGGACTCTCTAGGCCTCTTCAGGCTAGGCTAGGTCAGGCTTCTCTAGGCCTCTTCAGGCTAGGCTAGGTCAGGCTTCTCTAGGCGTCTTCAGGCTAGGTCAGGACTCTCTAGGCCTCTTCAGGCTAGGCTAGGTCAGGCTTCTCTAGGCCTCTTCAGACTACGCTAGGTCAGGTCTCTCTAGGCCTCTTCAGGCTAGTCTAGGTCAGGCCTCTCTAGGCCTCTTTAGGCTAGGCTAGGTCAGGCCTCTCTAGGCCTCTTCATGCTAGGTTAGGCTTCTCTAGGCCTCTTCAGGCTAGGATAGGTCAGGCCTCTCTAGGCCTCTTCAGGCTAGGCTAGGTCAGGCCTACTCTAGGCCTCTTCAGGCTTCTCTACGCCTCTTCAGGCTAGGTCAGGCTTCTCTAGGCCTCTTCAGATTAGGCTAGGTAAGGCCTATCTAGGCCTCTTCAGGGTAGGCTAGGTCAGGCTTCTCTAGGCCTCTTCAGGCTAGACTAGGTCAGGCCTTTCTAGGCCTCTTCAGGCTAGGCTAGGTCAGGCTTCTCTAGGCCTCTTCAGGCTAGACTAGGTCAGGCCTTTCTAGGCCTCTTCAGGCTAGGCTAGGTCAGGCTTCTCTAGGCCTCTTCAGGCTAGGCTAGGTCAGGCTTCTCTAGGCGTCTTCAGGCTAGGTCAGGACTCTCTAGGCCTCTTCAGGCTAGGCTAGGTCAGGCTTCTCTAGGCCTCTTCAGACTACGCTAGGTCAGGTCTCTCTAGGCCTCTTCAGGTTAGTCTAGGTCAGGCCTCTCTAGGCTTCTTTAGGCTAGGCAAGGTCAGGCCTCTCTAGGCCTCTTCATGCTAGGTTAGGCTTCTCTAGGCCTCTTCAGGCTAGGATAGGTCAGGCCTCTCTAGGCCTCTTCAGGCTAGGCTAGGTCAGGCCTACTCTAGGCCTCTTCAGGCTTCTCTACGCCTCTTCAGGCTAGGTCAGGCTTCTCTAGGCCTCTTCAGACTAGGCTAGGTAAGGCCTATCTAGGCCTCTTCAGGGTAGGCTAGGTCAGGCTTCTCTAGGCCTCTTCAGGCTAGACTAGGTCAGGCCTTTCTAGGCCTCTTCAGGCTAGGCTAGGTCAGGCTTCTCTAGGCCTCTTCAGGCTAGGCTAGGTCAGGCTTCTCTAGGCCTCTTCAGGCTAGGATAGGTCAGGCCTCTCTAGGCCTCTTCAGGCTAGGTCAGGCCTCTCTAGGTCTCTTCAGGCTAGGCTAGGTCTGGCTTCTCTAGGCCTTTTTAGGCTAGGTTAGGCCTCTCTAGGCCTCTTCAGGCTAGGTCAGGCTTCTCTAGGCCTCTTCAGGCTAGTCTAGTAGCAGGCCTCTCTAGGCCTCTTCAGGCTATGCTAGGTCAGGACTCTCTAGGCCTAATCAGGCTAGGCTAGGTCAGGCCTAAAGGCCTCTTCAGACTAGACTATGTCAGGCTACTCTAGGCCTCTTCAGGCTGGGCTAGGTCAGGCTTCTCTAGGCCTCTTCAGGTAGGCTAGGTCAGGCCTCTCTAGGCCTCTTAATGCTAGGCTAGGTCAGGCCTCTCTAGGCCTCTTCAGACTAGGCTAGGTCAGGTCTCTCTAGGCCTCTTCAGGCTAGGCTAGGTCAGGCCTCTCCAGGCCTCTTCAGGCTAGGCTAGGTCAGGCTTCTCAAGGCCTCTTCCGGCTAGGCTAGGTCAGGCTTCTCTAGGCCTCATCATGCTAGGCTAGGTCAGGCTTCTCTAGGCCTCTTCAGGCTAGGCTAGGTCAGGCTTCTCTAGGCCTCTTCAGGCTAGGCTAGGTCAGGCTTCTCTAGGCCTCTTCAGGCTAGGTCAGGCCTCTCTAGGCCTCTTTAGGCTAGGCTAGGTCAGGCCTCTCTAGGCCTCTTCAGGCTAGGTCAAGCTTCTCTAGGCCTATTCAGGCTAGTCTAGTTCAGGCCTCGCTAGGCCTCTTCAGGCTAGGCTAGGTCAGGCCTCTCTAAGCCTCTTCAGGCTAGGCTAGGTCAGGTCTCTCTAGGCCTCTTCAGGCTAGGCTAGGTCAGGCCTCTCTAGGCCTCTTCATGCTAGGTCAGGCTTCTATAGGCCTCTTCAGGCTAGGCTAGGTAAGGCCTCTCTAGGCCTCTTCAGGCTAGGCTAGGTCAGGCTTCTCTAGGCATCTTCAGGCTAGGTAAGGCCTCTCTAGGCCTCTTCAGGCTAGGCTAGGCCAGGCCTACTCTAGGCCTCTGCAGGCTTCTCTAGGCCTCTTCAGGCTAGGTCAGGCTTCTCTAGGCCTCTTCAAACTAGGCTAGGTAAGGCCTCTCTAGGCCTCTTCAGGGTAGGCTAGGTCAGGCTTCTCTAGGCCTTTTCAGGCTAGACTAGGTCAGGCCTTTCTAGGCCTCTTCAGGCTATGCTAGGTCAGGCTTCTCTAGGCCTCTTCAGGCTAGGCTAGGTCAGGCTTCTCTAGGCCTCTTCAGGCTAGGCTAGTTCAGGCCTCTCTAGGCCTCTTCAGGCTAGGCTAGGTCTGGCTTCTCTAGGCTTTTTCAGGCTAGATCAGGCTTCTCTAGGCCTCTTCAGGCTAGGTCAGGCTACTCTAGGCCTCTTCAGGCTAGGCTAGTTCAGGCCTCTCTAGGCCTCTTCAGGCTAGGCTAGGTCAGGCTTCTCTAGGCCTCTTCAAACTAGTCTAGGTCAGACTTCTCTAGGCCTCTTCAGGCTAGTCTAGGTCAGGCCTCTCTAGGCCTCTTTAGGCTAGGCTAGGTCAGGCTTCTCTAGGCCTCTTCAGGCTAGGCTAGGTCAGGCTTCTCTAGGCCTCTTCAGGCTAGGTCAGGCCTCTCTAGGCCTCTTTAGGCTAGGCTAGGTCAGGCCTCTCTAGGCCTCTTCAGGCTAGGTCAAGCTTCTCTAGGCCTCTTCAGGCTAGTCTAGTTCAGGCCTCTCTAGGCCTCTTCAGGCTAGGCTAGGTCAGGCCTCTCTAAGCCTCTTCAGGCTAGGCTAGGTCAGGTCTCTCTAGGCCTCTTCAGGCTAGGCTAGGTCAGGCCTCTCTAGGCCTCTTCATGCTAGGTCAGGCTTCTATAGGCCTCTTCAGGCTAGGCTAGGTAAGGCCTCTCTAGGCCTCTTCAGGCTAGGCTAGGTCAGGCTTCTCTAGGCCTCTTCAGGCTAGGTCAGGCCTCTCTAGGCCTCTTTAGGCTAGGCTACGTCAGGCCTCTCTAGGCCTCTTCAGGCTAGGTCAAGCTTCTCTAGGCCTCTTCAGGCTAGTCTAGTTCAGGCCTCTCTAGGCCTCTTCAGGCTAGGCTAGGTCAGGCCTCTCTAAGCCTCTTCAGGCTAGGCTAGGTCAGGTCTCTCTAGGCCTCTTCAGGCTAGGCTATGTCAGGCCTCTCTAGGCCTCTTCATGCTAGGTCAGGCTTCTATAGGCCTCTTCAGGCTAGGCTAGGTAAGGCCTCTCTAGGCCTCTTCAGGCTAGGCTAGGTCAGGCTTCTCTAGGCATCTTCAGGCTAGGTCAGGCCTCTCTAGGCCTCTTCAGGCTAGGCTAGGCCAGGCCTACTCTAGGCCTCTGCAGGCTTCTCTAGGCCTCTTCAGGCTAGGTCAGGCTTCTCTAGGCCTCTTCAAACTAGGCTAGGTAAGGCCTCTCTAGGCCTCTTCAGGGTAGGCTAGGTCAGGCTTCTCTAGGCCTTTTCAGGCTAGACTAGGTCAGGCCTTTCTAGGCCTCTTCAGGCTAGGCTAGGTCAGGCTTCTCTAGGCCTCTTCAGGCTAGGTCAGGCTTCTCTAGGCCTCTTCAAACTAGGCTAGGTAAGGCCTCTCTAGGCCTCTTCAGGGTAGGCTAGGTCAGGCTTCTCTAGGCCTTTTCAGGCTAGACTAGGTCAGGCCTTTCTAGGCCTCTTCAGGCTAGGCTAGGTCAGGCTTCTCTAGGCCTCTTCAGGCTAGGCTAGGTCAGGCTTCTCTAGGCCTCTTCAGGCTAGGCTAGGTCAGGTCTCTCTAGGCCTCTTCAGGCTAGGCTAGGTCAGGCCTCTCCAGGCCTCTTCAGGCTAGGCTAGGTCAGGCTTCTCAAGGCCTCTTCCGGCTAGGCTAGGTCAGGCTTCTCTAGGCCTCTTCATGCTAGGCTAGGTCAGGCTTATCTAGGCCTCTTCAGGCTAGGCTAGGTCAGGCCTATAGGCCTCTTCAGGCTAGGTCAGGCTTCTCTAGACCTCTTCAGGCTAGGCTAGGGCAGGCTTCTCTAGGCCTATTCAGGCTAGGCTAGGTACGGCCTCTCTAGGCCTCTTCACGCTAGGCTAGGTCAGGCTTCTCTAGGCCTCTTCAGGCTAGGCTAGGTCAGGCCTCTCTAGGCCTCTTCAGGCTAGGCTAGGTTAGGCTTCTCTAGGCCTCTTCAGGCTAGGTCAGGCCTCTCTAGGCCTCTTCAGGCTAGGCTAGGTCAGGCTTCTCTAGGCGTCTTCAGGCTAGGTCAGGACTCTCTAGGCCTCTTCAGGCTAGGCTAGGTCAGGCTTTTCTAGGCCTCTTCAGGCTAGGCTGGGTCAGGCTTCTCTAGGCCTCTTCAAGCTAGGCTAGGTCAGGCTTCTCTAGGCATCTTCAGGCTAGGTCAGGCCTCTCTAGGCCTCTTCAGGCTAGGCTAGGTCAGGCTTCTCTAGGCCTCTTCAGGCTAGGTCAGGCCTCTCTAAGCCTCTTCAGGCTAGGCTAGGTCAGGCTTCTCTAGGCGTCTTCAGGCTAGGTCAGGACTCTCTAGGCCTCTTCAGGCTAGGTTAGGTCAGGCTTCTCTAGGCCTCTTCAGGCTAGGCTAGGTCAGGCTTCTCTAGGCCTCTTCAAGCTAGGCTAGGTCAGGCTTCTCTAGGCATCTTCAGGCTAGGTCAGGCCTCTCTAGGCCTCTTCAGGCTAGGCTAGGTCAGGCTTCTCTAGGCGTCTTCAGGCTAGGTCAGGACTCTCTAGGCCTCTTCAGGCTAGGCTAGGTCAGGCTTCTCTAGGCCTCTTCAGGCTAGGCTAGGTCAGGCTTCTCTAGGCGTCTTCAGGCTAGGTCAGGACTCTCTAGGCCTCTTCAGGCGAGGCTAGGTCAGGCTTCTCTAGGCCTCTTCAGACTACGCTAGGTCAGGTCTCTCTAGGCCTCTTCAGGCTAGTCTAGGTCAGGCCTCTCTAGGCCTCTTTAGGCTAGGCTAGGTCAGGCCTCTCTAGGCCTCTTCATGCTAGGTTAGGCTTCTCTAGGCCTCTTCAGGCTAGGATAGGTCAGGCCTCTCTAGGCCTCTTCAGGCTAGGCTAGGTCAGGCCTACTCTAGGCCTCTTCAGGCTTCTCTACGCCTCTTCAGGCTAGGTCAGGCTTCTCTAGGCCTCTTCAGACTAGGCTAGGTAAGGCCTATCTAGGCCTCTTCAGGGTAGGCTAGGTCAGGCTTCTCTAGGCCTCTTCAGGCTAGACTAGGTCAGGCCTTTCTAGGCCTCTTCAGGCTAGGCTAGGTCAGGCTTCTCTAGGCCTCTTCAGGCTAGACTAGGTCAGGCCTTTCTAGGCCTCTTCAGGCTAGGCTAGGTCAGGCTTCTCTAGGCCTCTTCAGGCTAGGCTAGGTCAGGCTTCTCTAGGCGTCTTCAGGCTAGGTCAGGACTCTCTAGGCCTCTTCAGGCTAGGCTAGGTCAGGCTTCTCTAGGCCTCTTCAGACTACGCTAGGTCAGGTCTCTCTAGGCCTCTTCAGGTTAGTCTAGGTCAGGCCTCTCTAGGCCTCTTTAGGCTAGGCAAGGTCAGGCCTCTCTAGGCCTCTTCATGCTAGGTTAGGCTTCTCTAGGCCTCTTCAGGCTAGGATAGGTCAGGCCTCTCTAGGCCTCTTCAGGCTAGGCTAGGTCAGGCCTACTCTAGGCCTCTTCAGGCTTCTCTACGCCTCTTCAGGCTAGGTCAGGCTTCTCTAGGCCTCTTCAGACTAGGCTAGGTAAGGCCTATCTAGGCCTCTTCAGGGTAGGCTAGGTCAGGCTTCTCTAGGCCTCTTCAGGCTAGACTAGGTCAGGCCTTTCTAGGCCTCTTCAGGCTAGGCTAGGTCAGGCTTCTCTAGGCCTCTTCAGGCTAGGCTAGGTCAGGCTTCTCTAGGCCTCTTCAGGCTAGGATAGGTCAGGCCTCTCTAGGCCTCTTCAGGCTAGGTCAGGCCTCTCTAGGTCTCTTCAGGCTAGGCTAGGTCTGGCTTCTCTAGGCCTTTTTAGGCTAGGTTAGGCCTCTCTAGGCCTCTTCAGGCTAGGTCAGGCTTCTCTAGGCCTCTTCAGGCTAGTCTAGTAGCAGGCCTCTCTAGGCCTCTTCAGGCTATGCTAGGTCAGGACTCTCTAGGCCTAATCAGGCTAGGCTAGGTCAGGCCTAAAGGCCTCTTCAGACTAGACTATGTCAGGCTACTCTAGGCCTCTTCAGGCTGGGCTAGGTCAGGCTTCTCTAGGCCTCTTCAGGTAGGCTAGGTCAGGCCTCTCTAGGCCTCTTAATGCTAGGCTAGGTCAGGCCTCTCTAGGCCTCTTCAGACTAGGCTAGGTCAGGTCTCTCTAGGCCTCTTCAGGCTAGGCTAGGTCAGGCCTCTCCAGGCCTCTTCAGGCTAGGCTAGGTCAGGCTTCTCAAGGCCTCTTCCGGCTAGGCTAGGTCAGGCTTCTCTAGGCCTCATCATGCTAGGCTAGGTCAGGCTTCTCTAGGCCTCTTCAGGCTAGGCTAGGTCAGGCTTCTCTAGGCCTCTTCAAACTAGGCTAGGTCAGACTTCTCTAGGCCTCTTCAGGCTAGTCTAGGTCAGGCCTCTCTAGGCCTCTTTAGGCTAGGCTAGGTCAGGCTTCTCTAGGCCTCTTCAGGCTAGGCTAGGTCAGGCTTCTCTAGGCCTCTTCAGGCTAGGTCAGGCCTCTCTAGGCCTCTTTAGGCTAGGCTAGGTCAGGCCTCTCTAGGCCTCTTCAGGCTAGGTCAAGCTTCTCTAGGCCTATTCAGGCTAGTCTAGTTCAGGCCTCGCTAGGCCTCTTCAGGCTAGGCTAGGTCAGGCCTCTCTAAGCCTCTTCAGGCTAGGCTAGGTCAGGTCTCTCTAGGCCTCTTCATGCTAGGTCAGGCTTCTATAGGCCTCTTCAGGCTAGGCTGGGTAAGGCCTCTCTAGGCCTCTTCAGGCTAGGCTAGGTCAGGCTTCTCTAGGCATCTTCAGGCTAGGTAAGGCCTCTCTAGGCCTCTTCAGGCTAGGCTAGGCCAGGCCTACTCTAGGCCTCTTCAGGCTAGGCTAGTTCAGGCCTCTCTAGGCCTCTTCAGGCTAGGCTAGGTCAGGCTTCTCTAGGCCTCTTCAAACTAGTCTAGGTCAGACTTCTCTAGGCCTCTTCAGGCTAGTCTAGGTCAGGCCTCTCTAGGCCTCTTTAGGCTAGGCTAGGTCAGGCCTCTCTAGGCCTCTTCAGGCTAGGTCAAGCTTCTCTAGGCCTATTCAGGCTAGTCTAGTTCAGGCCTCGCTAGGCCTCTTCAGGCTAGGCTAGGTCAGGCCTCTCTAAGCCTCTTCAGGCTAGGCTAGGTCAGGTCTCTCTAGGCCTCTTCAGGCTAGGCTAGGTCAGGCCTCTCTAGGCCTCTTCATGCTAGGTCAGGCTTCTATAGGTCTCTTCAGGCTAGGCTAGGTAAGGCCTCTCTAGGCCTCTTCAGGCTAGGCTAGGTCAGGCTTCTCTAGGCATCTTCAGGCTAGGTAAGGCCTCTCTAGGCCTCTTCAGGCTAGGCTAGGCCAGGCCTACTCTAGGCCTCTGCAGGCTTCTCTAGGCCTCTTCAGGCTAGGTCAGGCTTCTCTAGGCCTCTTCAAACTAGGCTAGGTAAGGCCTCTCTAGGCCTCTTCAGGGTAGGCTAGGTCAGGCTTCTCTAGGCCTTTTCAGGCTAGACTAGGTCAGGCCTTTCTAGGCCTCTTCAGGCTAGGCTAGTTCAGGCCTCTCTAGGCCTCTTCAGGCTAGGCTAGGTCAGGCTTCTCTAGGCCTCTTCAAACTAGTCTAGGTCAGACTTCTCTAGGCCTCTTCAGGCTAGTCTAGGTCAGGCCTCTCTAGGCCTCTTTAGGCTAGGCTAGGTCAGGCTTCTCTAGGCCTCTTCAGGCTAGGTCAGGCTACTCTAGGCCTCTTCAGGCTAGGCTAGTTCAGGCCTCTCTAGGCCTCTTCAGGCTAGGCTAGGTCAGGCTTCTCTAGGCCTCTTCAAACTAGTCTAGGTCAGACTTCTCTAGGCCTCTTCAGGCTAGTCTAGGTCAGGCCTCTCTAGGCCTCTTTAGGCTAGGCTAGGTCAGGCTTCTCTAGGCCTCTTCAGGCTAGGCTAGGTCGTCAGGCTTCTCTAGGCCTCTTCAGGCTAGGTCAGGCCTCTCTAGGCCTCTTTAGGCTAGGCTAGGTCAGGCCTCTCTAGGCCTCTTCAGGCTAGGTCAAGCTTCTCTAGGCCTCTTCAGGCTAGTCTAGTTCAGGCCTCTCTAGGCCTCTTCAGGCTAGGCTAGGTCAGGCCTCTCTAAGCCTCTTCAGGCTAGGCTAGGTCAGGTCTCTCTAGGCCTCTTCAGGCTAGGCTAGGTCAGGCCTCTCTAGGCCTCTTCGTGCTAGGTCAGGCTTCTATAGGCCTCTTCAGGCTAGGCTAGGTAAGGCCTCTCTAGGCCTCTTCAGGCTAGGCTAGGTCAGGCTTCTCTAGGCCTCTTCAGGCTAGGTCAGGCCTCTCTAGGCCTCTTTAGGCTAGGCTACGTCAGGCCTCTCTAGGCCTCTTCAGGCTAGGTCAAGCTTCTCTAGGCCTCTTCAGGCTAGTCTAGTTCAGGCCTCTCTAGGCCTCTTCAGGCTAGGCTAGGTCAGGCCTCTCTAAGCCTCTTCAGGCTAGGCTAGGTCAGGTCTCTCTAGGCCTCTTCAGGCTAGGCTAGGTCAGGCCTCTCTAAGCCTCTTCATGCTAGGTCAGGCTTCTATAGGCCTCTTCAGGCTAGGCTAGGTAAGGCCTCTCTAGGCCTCTTCAGGCTAGGCTAGGTCAGGCTTCTCTAGGCATCTTCAGGCTAGGTCAGGCCTCTCTAGGCCTCTTCAGGCTAGGCTAGGCCAGGCCTACTCTAGGCCTCTGCAGGCTTCTCTAGGCCTCTTCAGGCTAGGTCAGGCTTCTCTAGGCCTCTTCAAACTAGGCTAGGTAAGGCCTCTCTAGGCCTCTTCAGGGTAGGCTAGGTCAGGCTTCTCTAGGCCTTTTCAGGCTAGACTAGGTCAGGCCTTTCTAGGCCTCTTCAGGCTAGGCTAGGTCAGGCTTCTCTAGGCCTCTTCAGGTTAGTCTAGGTCAGGCCTCTCTAGGCCTCTTTAGGCTAGGCAAGGTCAGGCCTCTCTAGGCCTCTTCATGCTAGGTTAGGCTTCTCTAGGCCTCTTCAGGCTAGGATAGGTCAGGCCTCTCTAGGCCTCTTCAGGCTAGGCTAGGTCAGGCCTACTCTAGGCCTCTTCAGGCTTCTCTACGCCTCTTCAGGCTAGGTCAGGCTTCTCTAGGCCTCTTCAGACTAGGCTAGGTAAGGCCTATCTAGGCCTCTTCAGGGTAGGCTAGGTCAGGCTTCTCTAGGCCTCTTCAGGCTAGACTAGGTCAGGCCTTTCTAGGCCTCTTCAGGCTAGGCTAGGTCAGGCTTCTCTAGGCCTCTTCAGGCTAGGCTAGGTCAGGCTTCTCTAGGCCTCTTCAGGCTAGGATAGGTCAGGCCTCTCTAGGCCTCTTCAGGCTAGGTCAGGCCTCTCTAGGTCTCTTCAGGCTAGGCTAGGTCTGGCTTCTCTAGGCCTTTTTAGGCTAGGTTAGGCCTCTCTAGGCCTCTTCAGGCTAGGTCAGGCTTCTCTAGGCCTCTTCAGGCTAGTCTAGTAGCAGGCCTCTCTAGGCCTCTTCAGGCTATGCTAGGTCAGGACTCTCTAGGCCTAATCAGGCTAGGCTAGGTCAGGCCTAAAGGCCTCTTCAGACTAGACTATGTCAGGCTACTCTAGGCCTCTTCAGGCTGGGCTAGGTCAGGCTTCTCTAGGCCTCTTCAGGTAGGCTAGGTCAGGCCTCTCTAGGCCTCTTAATGCTAGGCTAGGTCATGCTACTCTAGGCCTCTTCAGGCTAGAATAGGTCAGGCTTCTCTAGGCCTCTTCAGGCTAGGCTAGGTCATGCTACTCTAGGCCTCTTCAGGCTAGAATAGGTCAGGCTTCTCTAGGCCTCTTCAGGCTAGGCTAGGTCAGGCTTCTCTAGGACTCTTCAGGCTAGGCTAGGTCAGGCTTCTCAAGGCCTCTTCAGGCTAGGCTAGGTCAGGCTTCTCTAGGCCTCTTCATGCTAGGCTAGCTCAGGCTTCTCTAGGCCTCTTCAGGCTAGGCTAGGTCAGGCTTCTCTAGGCCTCTTCAGACTAGGCTAGGTCAGGCTTCTCTAGGCCTCTTCAGGCTAGGCTAGGTCAGGCTTCTCTAGGCTTCTTCTGACTAGGCTAGGGCAGGCTTCTCTAGGCCTCTTCATGCTAGGCTAGGTCAGGATTCTCTAGGCCTCTTCAGGCTAGGCTAGGTCAGGCTTCTCTAGGCCTCTTCAGGCTAGGCTAGGTCAGGCTTCTCTAGGCCTCTTCAGGCTTCTCTAGGATTCTTCAGGCTAGTTCAGGCTCCTCTAGGCCTCTTCAGACTAGGCTAGGTAAGGCCTCTCTAGGCCTCTTCAGGGTAGGCTAGGTCAGGCTTCTCTAGGCCTCTTCAGGCTAGGCTAGGTCAGGCTTCTCTAGGCCTCTTCAGGCTAGGCTAGGTCAGGCTTCTCTAGGCCTCTTCAGGCTAGGCTAGGTCAGGCCTCTCTAGGCCTCTTCAAGCTAGGTCAGGCATCTCTAGGTCTCTTCAGGCTAGGCTAGGTCTGGCTTCTCTAGACCTTTTCAGGCTAGGCTAGGTCGGGCCTCTCTAGGCCTCTTCAAGCTAGGTCAGGCATCTCTAGGTCTCTTCAGGCTAGGCTAGGTCAGGCTTCTCTAGGCCTCTTCAGGCTAGGTCAGGCTTCTCTAGGCCTCTTCAGGCTAGGCTAGGTCAGGCTTCTCTAGGCCTATTCAGGCTAGGCTAGGTACGGCCTCTCTAGGCCTCTTCAGGCTAGGCTAGGTCAGGCTTCTCTAGGCCTCTTCAGGCTAGGCTAGGTCAGGCCTCTCTAGGCCTCTTCAGGCTAGGCTAGGTCAGGCTTCTCTAGGCCTCTTCAGGCTAGGTCAGGCCTCTCTAGGCCTCTTCAGGCTAGGCTAGGTCAGGCTTCTCTAGGCGTCTTCAGGCTAGGTCAGGACTCTCTAGGCCTCTTCAGGCTAGTCTAGGTCAGGCCTCTCTAGGCCTCTTTAGGCTAGGCTAGGTCAGGCCTCTCTAGGCCTCTTCATGCTAGGTTAGGCTTCTCTAGGCCTCTTCAGGCTAGGATAGGTCAGGCCTCTCTAGGCCTCTTCAGGCTAGGCTAGGTCAGGCCTACTCTAGGCCTCTTCAGGCTTCTCTACGCCTCTTCAGGCTAGGTCAGGCTTCTCTAGGCCTCTTCAGACTAGGCTAGGTAAGGCCTATCTAGGCCTCTTCAGGGTAGGCTAGGTCAGGCTTCTCTAGGCCTCTTCAGGCTAGACTAGGTCAGGCCTTTCTAGGCCTCTTCAGGCTAGGCTAGGTCAGGCTTCTCTAGGCCTCTTCAGGCTAGACTAGGTCAGGCCTTTCTAGGCCTCTTCAGGCTAGGCTAGGTCAGGCTTCTCTAGGCCTCTTCAGGCTAGGCTAGGTCAGGCTTCTCTAGGCGTCTTCAGGCTAGGTCAGGACTCTCTAGGCCTCTTCAGGCTAGGCTAGGTCAGGCTTCTCTAGGCCTCTTCAGACTACGCTAGGTCAGGTCTCTCTAGGCCTCTTCAGGTTAGTCTAGGTCAGGCCTCTCTAGGCTTCTTTAGGCTAGGCAAGGTCAGGCCTCTCTAGGCCTCTTCATGCTAGGTTAGGCTTCTCTAGGCCTCTTCAGGCTAGGATAGGTCAGGCCTCTCTAGGCCTCTTCAGGCTAGGCTAGGTCAGGCCTACTCTAGGCCTCTTCAGGCTTCTCTACGCCTCTTCAGGCTAGGTCAGGCTTCTCTAGGCCTCTTCAGACTAGGCTAGGTAAGGCCTATCTAGGCCTCTTCAGGGTAGGCTAGGTCAGGCTTCTCTAGGCCTCTTCAGGCTAGACTAGGTCAGGCCTTTCTAGGCCTCTTCAGGCTAGGCTAGGTCAGGCTTCTCTAGGCCTCTTCAGGCTAGGCTAGGTCAGGCTTCTCTAGGCCTCTTCAGGCTAGGATAGGTCAGGCCTCTCTAGGCCTCTTCAGGCTAGGTCAGGCCTCTCTAGGTCTCTTCAGGCTAGGCTAGGTCTGGCTTCTCTAGGCCTTTTTAGGCTAGGTTAGGCCTCTCTAGGCCTCTTCAGGCTAGGTCAGGCTTCTCTAGGCCTCTTCAGGCTAGTCTAGTAGCAGGCCTCTCTAGGCCTCTTCAGGCTATGCTAGGTCAGGACTCTCTAGGCCTAATCAGGCTAGGCTAGGTCAGGCCTAAAGGCCTCTTCAGACTAGACTATGTCAGGCTACTCTAGGCCTCTTCAGGCTGGGCTAGGTCAGGCTTCTCTAGGCCTCTTCAGGTAGGCTAGGTCAGGCCTCTCTAGGCCTCTTAATGCTAGGCTAGGTCAGGCCTCTCTAGGCCTCTTCAGACTAGGCTAGGTCAGGTCTCTCTAGGCCTCTTCAGGCTAGGCTAGGTCAGGCCTCTCCAGGCCTCTTCAGGCTAGGCTAGGTCAGGCTTCTCAAGGCCTCTTCCGGCTAGGCTAGGTCAGGCTTCTCTAGGCCTCATCATGCTAGGCTAGGTCAGGCTTCTCTAGGCCTCTTCAGGCTAGGCTAGGTCAGGCTTCTCTAGGCCTCTTCAGGCTAGGCTAGGTCAGGCTTCTCTAGGCCTCTTCAGGCTAGGTCAGGCCTCTCTAGGCCTCTTTAGGCTAGGCTAGGTCAGGCCTCTCTAGGCCTCTTCAGGCTAGGTCAAGCTTCTCTAGGCCTATTCAGGCTAGTCTAGTTCAGGCCTCGCTAGGCCTCTTCAGGCTAGGCTAGGTCAGGCCTCTCTAAGCCTCTTCAGGCTAGGCTAGGTCAGGTCTCTCTAGGCCTCTTCAGGCTAGGCTAGGTCAGGCCTCTCTAGGCCTCTTCATGCTAGGTCAGGCTTCTATAGGCCTCTTCAGGCTAGGCTAGGTAAGGCCTCTCTAGGCCTCTTCAGGCTAGGCTAGGTCAGGCTTCTCTAGGCATCTTCAGGCTAGGTAAGGCCTCTCTAGGCCTCTTCAGGCTAGGCTAGGCCAGGCCTACTCTAGGCCTCTGCAGGCTTCTCTAGGCCTCTTCAGGCTAGGTCAGGCTTCTCTAGGCCTCTTCAAACTAGGCTAGGTAAGGCCTCTCTAGGCCTCTTCAGGGTAGGCTAGGTCAGGCTTCTCTAGGCCTTTTCAGGCTAGACTAGGTCAGGCCTTTCTAGGCCTCTTCAGGCTAGGCTAGGTCAGGCTTCTCTAGGCCTCTTCAGGCTAGGCTAGGTCAGGCTTCTCTAGGCCTCTTCAGGCTAGGCTAGTTCAGGCCTCTCTAGGCCTCTTCAGGCTAGGCTAGGTCTGGCTTCTCTAGGCTTTTTCAGGCTAGATCAGGCTTCTCTAGGCCTCTTCAGGCTAGGTCAGGCTACTCTAGGCCTCTTCAGGCTAGGCTAGTTCAGGCCTCTCTAGGCCTCTTCAGGCTAGGCTAGGTCAGGCTTCTCTAGGCCTCTTCAGGCTAGGATAGGTCAGGCCTCTCTAGGCCTCTTCAGGCTAGGTCAGGCCTCTCTAGGTCTCTTCAGGCTAGGCTAGGTCTGGCTTCTCTAGGCCTTTTTAGGCTAGGTTAGGCCTCTCTAGGCCTCTTCAGGCTAGGTCAGGCTTCTCTAGGCCTCTTCAGGCTAGTCTAGTAGCAGGCCTCTCTAGGCCTCTTCAGGCTATGCTAGGTCAGGACTCTCTAGGCCTAATCAGGCTAGGCTAGGTCAGGCCTAAAGGCCTCTTCAGACTAGACTATGTCAGGCTACTCTAGGCCTCTTCAGGCTGGGCTAGGTCAGGCTTCTCTAGGCCTCTTCAGGTAGGCTAGGTCAGGCCTCTCTAGGCCTCTTAATGCTAGGCTAGGTCATGCTACTCTAGGCCTCTTCAGGCTAGAATAGGTCAGGCTTCTCTAGGCCTCTTCAGGCTAGGCTAGGTCATGCTACTCTAGGCCTCTTCAGGCTAGAATAGGTCAGGCTTCTCTAGGCCTCTTCAGGCTAGGCTAGGTCAGGCTTCTCTAGGACTCTTCAGGCTAGGCTAGGTCAGGCTTCTCAAGGCCTCTTCAGGCTAGGCTAGGTCAGGCTTCTCTAGGCCTCTTCATGCTAGGCTAGCTCAGGCTTCTCTAGGCCTCTTCAGGCTAGGCTAGGTCAGGCTTCTCTAGGCCTCTTCAGACTAGGCTAGGTCAGGCTTCTCTAGGCCTCTTCAGGCTAGGCTAGGTCAGGCTTCTCTAGGCTTCTTCTGACTAGGCTAGGGCAGGCTTCTCTAGGCCTCTTCATGCTAGGCTAGGTCAGGATTCTCTAGGCCTCTTCAGGCTAGGCTAGGTCAGGCTTCTCTAGGCCTCTTCAGGCTAGGCTAGGTCAGGCTTCTCTAGGCCTCTTCAGGCTTCTCTAGGATTCTTCAGGCTAGTTCAGGCTCCTCTAGGCCTCTTCAGACTAGGCTAGGTAAGGCCTCTCTAGGCCTCTTCAGGGTAGGCTAGGTCAGGCTTCTCTAGGCCTCTTCAGGCTAGGCTAGGTCAGGCTACTCTAGGCCTCTTCAGGCTGGGCTAGGTCAGGCTTCTCTAGGCCTCTTCAGGTAGGCTAGGTCAGGCCTCTCTAGGCCTCTTAATGCTAGGCTAGGTCATGCTACTCTAGGCCTCTTCAGGCTAGAATAGGTCAGGCTTCTCTAGGCCTCTTCAGGCTAGGCTAGGTCATGCTACTCTAGGCCTCTTCAGGCTAGAATAGGTCAGGCTTCTCTAGGCCTCTTCAGGCTAGGCTAGGTCAGGCTTCTCTAGGACTCTTCAGGCTAGGCTAGGTCAGGCTTCTCAAGGCCTCTTCAGGCTAGGCTAGGTCAGGCTTCTCTAGGCCTCTTCATGCTAGGCTAGCTCAGGCTTCTCTAGGCCTCTTCAGGCTAGGCTAGGTCAGGCTTCTCTAGGCCTCTTCAGGCTAGGCTAGGTCAGGCTTCTCTAGGCCTCTTCAGGCTAGGCTAGGTCAGGCCTCTCTAGGCCTCTTCAAGCTAGGTCAGGCATCTCTAGGTCTCTTCAGGCTAGGCTAGGTCTGGCTTCTCTAGACCTTTTCAGGCTAGGCTAGGTCGGGCCTCTCTAGGCCTCTTCAAGCTAGGTCAGGCATCTCTAGGTCTCTTCAGGCTAGGCTAGGTCAGGCTTCTCTAGGCCTCTTCAGGCTAGGTCAGGCTTCTCTAGGCCTCTTCAGGCTAGGCTAGGTCAGGCTTCTCTAGGCCTATTCAGGCTAGGCTAGGTACGGCCTCTCTAGGCCTCTTCAGGCTAGGCTAGGTCAGGCTTCTCTAGGCCTCTTCAGGCTAGGCTAGGTCAGGCCTCTCTAGGCCTCTTCAGGCTAGGCTAGGTCAGGCTTCTCTAGGCCTCTTCAGGCTAGGTCAGGCCTCTCTAGGCCTCTTCAGGCTAGGCTAGGTCAGGCTTCTCTAGGCGTCTTCAGGCTAGGTCAGGACTCTCTAGGCCTCTTCAGGCTAGTCTAGGTCAGGCCTCTCTAGGCCTCTTTAGGCTAGGCTAGGTCAGGCCTCTCTAGGCCTCTTCATGCTAGGTTAGGCTTCTCTAGGCCTCTTCAGGCTAGGATAGGTCAGGCCTCTCTAGGCCTCTTCAGGCTAGGCTAGGTCAGGCCTACTCTAGGCCTCTTCAGGCTTCTCTACGCCTCTTCAGGCTAGGTCAGGCTTCTCTAGGCCTCTTCAGACTAGGCTAGGTAAGGCCTATCTAGGCCTCTTCAGGGTAGGCTAGGTCAGGCTTCTCTAGGCCTCTTCAGGCTAGACTAGGTCAGGCCTTTCTAGGCCTCTTCAGGCTAGGCTAGGTCAGGCTTCTCTAGGCCTCTTCAGGCTAGACTAGGTCAGGCCTTTCTAGGCCTCTTCAGGCTAGGCTAGGTCAGGCTTCTCTAGGCCTCTTCAGGCTAGGCTAGGTCAGGCTTCTCTAGGCGTCTTCAGGCTAGGTCAGGACTCTCTAGGCCTCTTCAGGCTAGGCTAGGTCAGGCTTCTCTAGGCCTCTTCAGACTACGCTAGGTCAGGTCTCTCTAGGCCTCTTCAGGTTAGTCTAGGTCAGGCCTCTCTAGGCTTCTTTAGGCTAGGCAAGGTCAGGCCTCTCTAGGCCTCTTCATGCTAGGTTAGGCTTCTCTAGGCCTCTTCAGGCTAGGATAGGTCAGGCCTCTCTAGGCCTCTTCAGGCTAGGCTAGGTCAGGCCTACTCTAGGCCTCTTCAGGCTTCTCTACGCCTCTTCAGGCTAGGTCAGGCTTCTCTAGGCCTCTTCAGACTAGGCTAGGTAAGGCCTATCTAGGCCTCTTCAGGGTAGGCTAGGTCAGGCTTCTCTAGGCCTCTTCAGGCTAGACTAGGTCAGGCCTTTCTAGGCCTCTTCAGGCTAGGCTAGGTCAGGCTTCTCTAGGCCTCTTCAGGCTAGGCTAGGTCAGGCTTCTCTAGGCCTCTTCAGGCTAGGATAGGTCAGGCCTCTCTAGGCCTCTTCAGGCTAGGTCAGGCCTCTCTAGGTCTCTTCAGGCTAGGCTAGGTCTGGCTTCTCTAGGCCTTTTTAGGCTAGGTTAGGCCTCTCTAGGCCTCTTCAGGCTAGGTCAGGCTTCTCTAGGCCTCTTCAGGCTAGTCTAGTAGCAGGCCTCTCTAGGCCTCTTCAGGCTATGCTAGGTCAGGACTCTCTAGGCCTAATCAGGCTAGGCTAGGTCAGGCCTAAAGGCCTCTTCAGACTAGACTATGTCAGGCTACTCTAGGCCTCTTCAGGCTGGGCTAGGTCAGGCTTCTCTAGGCCTCTTCAGGTAGGCTAGGTCAGGCCTCTCTAGGCCTCTTAATGCTAGGCTAGGTCAGGCCTCTCTAGGCCTCTTCAGACTAGGCTAGGTCAGGTCTCTCTAGGCCTCTTCAGGCTAGGCTAGGTCAGGCCTCTCCAGGCCTCTTCAGGCTAGGCTAGGTCAGGCTTCTCAAGGCCTCTTCCGGCTAGGCTAGGTCAGGCTTCTCTAGGCCTCATCATGCTAGGCTAGGTCAGGCTTCTCTAGGCCTCTTCAGGCTAGGCTAGGTCAGGCTTCTCTAGGCCTCTTCAGGCTAGGCTAGGTCAGGCTTCTCTAGGCCTCTTCAGGCTAGGTCAGGCCTCTCTAGGCCTCTTTAGGCTAGGCTAGGTCAGGCCTCTCTAGGCCTCTTCAGGCTAGGTCAAGCTTCTCTAGGCCTATTCAGGCTAGTCTAGTTCAGGCCTCGCTAGGCCTCTTCAGGCTAGGCTAGGTCAGGCCTCTCTAAGCCTCTTCAGGCTAGGCTAGGTCAGGTCTCTCTAGGCCTCTTCAGGCTAGGCTAGGTCAGGCCTCTCTAGGCCTCTTCATGCTAGGTCAGGCTTCTATAGGCCTCTTCAGGCTAGGCTAGGTAAGGCCTCTCTAGGCCTCTTCAGGCTAGGCTAGGTCAGGCTTCTCTAGGCATCTTCAGGCTAGGTAAGGCCTCTCTAGGCCTCTTCAGGCTAGGCTAGGCCAGGCCTACTCTAGGCCTCTGCAGGCTTCTCTAGGCCTCTTCAGGCTAGGTCAGGCTTCTCTAGGCCTCTTCAAACTAGGCTAGGTAAGGCCTCTCTAGGCCTCTTCAGGGTAGGCTAGGTCAGGCTTCTCTAGGCCTTTTCAGGCTAGACTAGGTCAGGCCTTTCTAGGCCTCTTCAGGCTAGGCTAGGTCAGGCTTCTCTAGGCCTCTTCAGGCTAGGCTAGGTCAGGCTTCTCTAGGCCTCTTCAGGCTAGGCTAGTTCAGGCCTCTCTAGGCCTCTTCAGGCTAGGCTAGGTCTGGCTTCTCTAGGCTTTTTCAGGCTAGATCAGGCTTCTCTAGGCCTCTTCAGGCTAGGTCAGGCTACTCTAGGCCTCTTCAGGCTAGGCTAGTTCAGGCCTCTCTAGGCCTCTTCAGGCTAGGCTAGGTCAGGCTTCTCTAGGCCTCTTCAGGCTAGGATAGGTCAGGCCTCTCTAGGCCTCTTCAGGCTAGGTCAGGCCTCTCTAGGTCTCTTCAGGCTAGGCTAGGTCTGGCTTCTCTAGGCCTTTTTAGGCTAGGTTAGGCCTCTCTAGGCCTCTTCAGGCTAGGTCAGGCTTCTCTAGGCCTCTTCAGGCTAGTCTAGTAGCAGGCCTCTCTAGGCCTCTTCAGGCTATGCTAGGTCAGGACTCTCTAGGCCTAATCAGGCTAGGCTAGGTCAGGCCTAAAGGCCTCTTCAGACTAGACTATGTCAGGCTACTCTAGGCCTCTTCAGGCTGGGCTAGGTCAGGCTTCTCTAGGCCTCTTCAGGTAGGCTAGGTCAGGCCTCTCTAGGCCTCTTAATGCTAGGCTAGGTCATGCTACTCTAGGCCTCTTCAGGCTAGAATAGGTCAGGCTTCTCTAGGCCTCTTCAGGCTAGGCTAGGTCATGCTACTCTAGGCCTCTTCAGGCTAGAATAGGTCAGGCTTCTCTAGGCCTCTTCAGGCTAGGCTAGGTCAGGCTTCTCTAGGACTCTTCAGGCTAGGCTAGGTCAGGCTTCTCAAGGCCTCTTCAGGCTAGGCTAGGTCAGGCTTCTCTAGGCCTCTTCATGCTAGGCTAGCTCAGGCTTCTCTAGGCCTCTTCAGGCTAGGCTAGGTCAGGCTTCTCTAGGCCTCTTCAGACTAGGCTAGGTCAGGCTTCTCTAGGCCTCTTCAGGCTAGGCTAGGTCAGGCTTCTCTAGGCTTCTTCTGACTAGGCTAGGGCAGGCTTCTCTAGGCCTCTTCATGCTAGGCTAGGTCAGGATTCTCTAGGCCTCTTCAGGCTAGGCTAGGTCAGGCTTCTCTAGGCCTCTTCAGGCTAGGCTAGGTCAGGCTTCTCTAGGCCTCTTCAGGCTTCTCTAGGATTCTTCAGGCTAGTTCAGGCTCCTCTAGGCCTCTTCAGACTAGGCTAGGTAAGGCCTCTCTAGGCCTCTTCAGGGTAGGCTAGGTCAGGCTTCTCTAGGCCTCTTCAGGCTAGGCTAGGTCAGGCTTCTCTAGGCCTCTTCAGGCTAGGCTAGGTCAGGCTTCTCTAGGCCTCTTCAGGCTAGGCTAGGTCAGGCCTCTCTAGGCCTCTTCAAGCTAGGTCAGGCATCTCTAGGTCTCTTCAGGCTAGGCTAGGTCTGGCTTCTCTAGACCTTTTCAGGCTAGGCTAGGTCGGGCCTCTCTAGGCCTCTTCAAGCTAGGTCAGGCATCTCTAGGTCTCTTCAGGCTAGGCTAGGTCAGGCTTCTCTAGGCCTCTTCAGGCTAGGTCAGGCTTCTCTAGGCCTCTTCAGGCTAGGCTAGGTCAGGCTTCTCTAGGCCTATTCAGGCTAGGCTAGGTACGGCCTCTCTAGGCCTCTTCAGGCTAGGCTAGGTCAGGCTTCTCTAGGCCTCTTCAGGCTAGGCTAGGTCAGGCCTCTCTAGGCCTCTTCAGGCTAGGCTAGGTCAGGCTTCTCTAGGCCTCTTCAGGCTAGGTCAGGCCTCTCTAGGCCTCTTCAGGCTAGGCTAGGTCAGGCTTCTCTAGGCGTCTTCAGGCTAGGTCAGGACTCTCTAGGCCTCTTCAGGCTAGTCTAGGTCAGGCCTCTCTAGGCCTCTTTAGGCTAGGCTAGGTCAGGCCTCTCTAGGCCTCTTCATGCTAGGTTAGGCTTCTCTAGGCCTCTTCAGGCTAGGATAGGTCAGGCCTCTCTAGGCCTCTTCAGGCTAGGCTAGGTCAGGCCTACTCTAGGCCTCTTCAGGCTTCTCTACGCCTCTTCAGGCTAGGTCAGGCTTCTCTAGGCCTCTTCAGACTAGGCTAGGTAAGGCCTATCTAGGCCTCTTCAGGGTAGGCTAGGTCAGGCTTCTCTAGGCCTCTTCAGGCTAGACTAGGTCAGGCCTTTCTAGGCCTCTTCAGGCTAGGCTAGGTCAGGCTTCTCTAGGCCTCTTCAGGCTAGACTAGGTCAGGCCTTTCTAGGCCTCTTCAGGCTAGGCTAGGTCAGGCTTCTCTAGGCCTCTTCAGGCTAGGCTAGGTCAGGCTTCTCTAGGCGTCTTCAGGCTAGGTCAGGACTCTCTAGGCCTCTTCAGGCTAGGCTAGGTCAGGCTTCTCTAGGCCTCTTCAGACTACGCTAGGTCAGGTCTCTCTAGGCCTCTTCAGGTTAGTCTAGGTCAGGCCTCTCTAGGCTTCTTTAGGCTAGGCAAGGTCAGGCCTCTCTAGGCCTCTTCATGCTAGGTTAGGCTTCTCTAGGCCTCTTCAGGCTAGGATAGGTCAGGCCTCTCTAGGCCTCTTCAGGCTAGGCTAGGTCAGGCCTACTCTAGGCCTCTTCAGGCTTCTCTACGCCTCTTCAGGCTAGGTCAGGCTTCTCTAGGCCTCTTCAGACTAGGCTAGGTAAGGCCTATCTAGGCCTCTTCAGGGTAGGCTAGGTCAGGCTTCTCTAGGCCTCTTCAGGCTAGACTAGGTCAGGCCTTTCTAGGCCTCTTCAGGCTAGGCTAGGTCAGGCTTCTCTAGGCCTCTTCAGGCTAGGCTAGGTCAGGCTTCTCTAGGCCTCTTCAGGCTAGGATAGGTCAGGCCTCTCTAGGCCTCTTCAGGCTAGGTCAGGCCTCTCTAGGTCTCTTCAGGCTAGGCTAGGTCTGGCTTCTCTAGGCCTTTTTAGGCTAGGTTAGGCCTCTCTAGGCCTCTTCAGGCTAGGTCAGGCTTCTCTAGGCCTCTTCAGGCTAGTCTAGTAGCAGGCCTCTCTAGGCCTCTTCAGGCTATGCTAGGTCAGGACTCTCTAGGCCTAATCAGGCTAGGCTAGGTCAGGCCTAAAGGCCTCTTCAGACTAGACTATGTCAGGCTACTCTAGGCCTCTTCAGGCTGGGCTAGGTCAGGCTTCTCTAGGCCTCTTCAGGTAGGCTAGGTCAGGCCTCTCTAGGCCTCTTAATGCTAGGCTAGGTCAGGCCTCTCTAGGCCTCTTCAGACTAGGCTAGGTCAGGTCTCTCTAGGCCTCTTCAGGCTAGGCTAGGTCAGGCCTCTCCAGGCCTCTTCAGGCTAGGCTAGGTCAGGCTTCTCAAGGCCTCTTCCGGCTAGGCTAGGTCAGGCTTCTCTAGGCCTCATCATGCTAGGCTAGGTCAGGCTTCTCTAGGCCTCTTCAGGCTAGGCTAGGTCAGGCTTCTCTAGGCCTCTTCAGGCTAGGCTAGGTCAGGCTTCTCTAGGCCTCTTCAGGCTAGGTCAGGCCTCTCTAGGCCTCTTTAGGCTAGGCTAGGTCAGGCCTCTCTAGGCCTCTTCAGGCTAGGTCAAGCTTCTCTAGGCCTATTCAGGCTAGTCTAGTTCAGGCCTCGCTAGGCCTCTTCAGGCTAGGCTAGGTCAGGCCTCTCTAAGCCTCTTCAGGCTAGGCTAGGTCAGGTCTCTCTAGGCCTCTTCAGGCTAGGCTAGGTCAGGCCTCTCTAGGCCTCTTCATGCTAGGTCAGGCTTCTATAGGCCTCTTCAGGCTAGGCTAGGTAAGGCCTCTCTAGGCCTCTTCAGGCTAGGCTAGGTCAGGCTTCTCTAGGCATCTTCAGGCTAGGTAAGGCCTCTCTAGGCCTCTTCAGGCTAGGCTAGGCCAGGCCTACTCTAGGCCTCTGCAGGCTTCTCTAGGCCTCTTCAGGCTAGGTCAGGCTTCTCTAGGCCTCTTCAAACTAGGCTAGGTAAGGCCTCTCTAGGCCTCTTCAGGGTAGGCTAGGTCAGGCTTCTCTAGGCCTTTTCAGGCTAGACTAGGTCAGGCCTTTCTAGGCCTCTTCAGGCTAGGCTAGGTCAGGCTTCTCTAGGCCTCTTCAGGCTAGGCTAGGTCAGGCTTCTCTAGGCCTCTTCAGGCTAGGATAGGTCAGGCCTCTCTAGGCCTCTTCAGGCTAGGTCAGGCCTCTCTAGGTCTCTTCAGGCTAGGCTAGGTCTGGCTTCTCTAGGCCTTTTTAGGCTAGGTTAGGCCTCTCTAGGCCTCTTCAGGCTAGGTCAGGCTTCTCTAGGCCTCTTCAGGCTAGTCTAGTAGCAGGCCTCTCTAGGCCTCTTCAGGCTATGCTAGGTCAGGACTCTCTAGGCCTAATCAGGCTAGGCTAGGTCAGGCCTAAAGGCCTCTTCAGACTAGACTATGTCAGGCTACTCTAGGCCTCTTCAGGCTGGGCTAGGTCAGGCTTCTCTAGGCCTCTTCAGGTAGGCTAGGTCAGGCCTCTCTAGGCCTCTTAATGCTAGGCTAGGTCATGCTACTCTAGGCCTCTTCAGGCTAGAATAGGTCAGGCTTCTCTAGGCCTCTTCAGGCTAGGCTAGGTCATGCTACTCTAGGCCTCTTCAGGCTAGAATAGGTCAGGCTTCTCTAGGCCTCTTCAGGCTATGCTAGGTCAGGCTTCTCTAGGACTCTTCAGGCTAGGCTAGGTCAGGCTTCTCAAGGCCTCTTCAGGCTAGGCTAGGTCAGGCTTCTCTAGGCCTCTTCATGCTAGGCTAGCTCAGGCTTCTCTAGGCCTCTTCAGGCTAGGCTAGGTCAGGCTTCTCTAGGCCTCTTCAGACTAGGCTAGGTCAGGCTTCTCTAGGCCTCTTCAGGCTAGGCTAGGTCAGGCTTCTCTAGGCTTCTTCTGACTAGGCTAGGGCAGGCTTCTCTAGGCCTCTTCATGCTAGGCTAGGTCAGGATTCTCTAGGCCTCTTCAGGCTAGGCTAGGTCAGGCTTCTCTAGGCCTCTTCAGGCTAGGCTAGGTCAGGCTTCTCTAGGCCTCTTCAGGCTTCTCTAGGATTCTTCAGGCTAGTTCAGGCTCCTCTAGGCCTCTTCAGACTAGGCTAGGTAAGGCCTCTCTAGGCCTCTTCAGGGTAGGCTAGGTCAGGCTTCTCTAGGCCTCTTCAGGCTAGGCTAGGTCAGGCTTCTCTAGGCCTCTTCAGGCTAGGCTAGGTCAGGCTTCTCTAGGCCTCTTCAGGCTAGGCTAGGTCAGGCCTCTCTAGGCCTCTTCAAGCTAGGTCAGGCATCTCTAGGTCTCTTCAGGCTAGGCTAGGTCTGGCTTCTCTAGACCTTTTCAGGCTAGGCTAGGTCGGGCCTCTCTAGGCCTCTTCAAGCTAGGTCAGGCATCTCTAGGTCTCTTCAGGCTAGGCTAGGTCAGGCTTCTCTAGGCCTCTTCAGGCTAGGTCAGGCTTCTCTAGGCCTCTTCAGGCTAGGCTAGGTCAGGCTTCTCTAGGCCTATTCAGGCTAGGCTAGGTACGGCCTCTCTAGGCCTCTTCAGGCTAGGCTAGGTCAGGCTTCTCTAGGCCTCTTCAGGCTAGGCTAGGTCAGGCCTCTCTAGGCCTCTTCAGGCTAGGCTAGGTCAGGCTTCTCTAGGCCTCTTCAGGCTAGGTCAGGCCTCTCTAGGCCTCTTCAGGCTAGGCTAGGTCAGGCTTCTCTAGGCGTCTTCAGGCTAGGTCAGGACTCTCTAGGCCTCTTCAGGCTAGTCTAGGTCAGGCCTCTCTAGGCCTCTTTAGGCTAGGCTAGGTCAGGCCTACTCTAGGCCTCTTCAGGCTTCTCTACGCCTCTTCAGGCTAGGTCAGGCTTCTCTAGGCCTCTTCAGACTAGGCTAGGTAAGGCCTATCTAGGCCTCTTCAGGGTAGGCTAGGTCAGGCTTCTCTAGGCCTCTTCAGGCTAGACTAGGTCAGGCCTTTCTAGGCCTCTTCAGGCTAGGCTAGGTCAGGCTTCTCTAGGCCTCTTCAGGCTAGACTAGGTCAGGCCTTTCTAGGCCTCTTCAGGCTAGGCTAGGTCAGGCTTCTCTAGGCCTCTTCAGGCTAGGCTAGGTCAGGCTTCTCTAGGCGTCTTCAGGCTAGGTCAGGACTCTCTAGGCCTCTTCAGGCTAGGCTAGGTCAGGCTTCTCTAGGCCTCTTCAGACTACGCTAGGTCAGGTCTCTCTAGGCCTCTTCAGGTTAGTCTAGGTCAGGCCTCTCTAGGCTTCTTTAGGCTAGGCAAGGTCAGGCCTCTCTAGGCCTCTTCATGCTAGGTTAGGCTTCTCTAGGCCTCTTCAGGCTAGGATAGGTCAGGCCTCTCTAGGCCTCTTCAGGCTAGGCTAGGTCAGGCCTACTCTAGGCCTCTTCAGGCTTCTCTACGCCTCTTCAGGCTAGGTCAGGCTTCTCTAGGCCTCTTCAGACTAGGCTAGGTAAGGCCTATCTAGGCCTCTTCAGGGTAGGCTAGGTCAGGCTTCTCTAGGCCTCTTCAGGCTAGACTAGGTCAGGCCTTTCTAGGCCTCTTCAGGCTAGGCTAGGTCAGGCTTCTCTAGGCCTCTTCAGGCTAGGCTAGGTCAGGCTTCTCTAGGCCTCTTCAGGCTAGGATAGGTCAGGCCTCTCTAGGCCTCTTCAGGCTAGGTCAGGCCTCTCTAGGTCTCTTCAGGCTAGGCTAGGTCTGGCTTCTCTAGGCCTTTTTAGGCTAGGTTAGGCCTCTCTAGGCCTCTTCAGGCTAGGTCAGGCTTCTCTAGGCCTCTTCAGGCTAGTCTAGTAGCAGGCCTCTCTAGGCCTCTTCAGGCTATGCTAGGTCAGGACTCTCTAGGCCTAATCAGGCTAGGCTAGGTCAGGCCTAAAGGCCTCTTCAGACTAGACTATGTCAGGCTACTCTAGGCCTCTTCAGGCTGGGCTAGGTCAGGCTTCTCTAGGCCTCTTCAGGTAGGCTAGGTCAGGCCTCTCTAGGCCTCTTAATGCTAGGCTAGGTCAGGCCTCTCTAGGCCTCTTCAGACTAGGCTAGGTCAGGTCTCTCTAGGCCTCTTCAGGCTAGGCTAGGTCAGGCCTCTCCAGGCCTCTTCAGGCTAGGCTAGGTCAGGCTTCTCAAGGCCTCTTCCGGCTAGGCTAGGTCAGGCTTCTCTAGGCCTCATCATGCTAGGCTAGGTCAGGCTTCTCTAGGCCTCTTCAGGCTAGGCTAGGTCAGGCTTCTCTAGGCCTCTTCAGGCTAGGCTAGGTCAGGCTTCTCTAGGCCTCTTCAGGCTAGGTCAGGCCTCTCTAGGCCTCTTTAGGCTAGGCTAGGTCAGGCCTCTCTAGGCCTCTTCAGGCTAGGTCAAGCTTCTCTAGGCCTATTCAGGCTAGTCTAGTTCAGGCCTCGCTAGGCCTCTTCAGGCTAGGCTAGGTCAGGCCTCTCTAAGCCTCTTCAGGCTAGGCTAGGTCAGGTCTCTCTAGGCCTCTTCAGGCTAGGCTAGGTCAGGCCTCTCTAGGCCTCTTCATGCTAGGTCAGGCTTCTATAGGCCTCTTCAGGCTAGGCTAGGTAAGGCCTCTCTAGGCCTCTTCAGGCTAGGCTAGGTCAGGCTTCTCTAGGCATCTTCAGGCTAGGTAAGGCCTCTCTAGGCCTCTTCAGGCTAGGCTAGGCCAGGCCTACTCTAGGCCTCTGCAGGCTTCTCTAGGCCTCTTCAGGCTAGGTCAGGCTTCTCTAGGCCTCTTCAAACTAGGCTAGGTAAGGCCTCTCTAGGCCTCTTCAGGGTAGGCTAGGTCAGGCTTCTCTAGGCCTTTTCAGGCTAGACTAGGTCAGGCCTTTCTAGGCCTCTTCAGGCTAGGCTAGGTCAGGCTTCTCTAGGCCTCTTCAGGCTAGGCTAGGTCAGGCTTCTCTAGGCCTCTTCAGGCTAGGGTAGTTCAGGCCTCTCTAGGCCTCTTCAGGCTAGGCTAGGTCTGGCTTCTCTAGGCTTTTTCAGGCTAGATCAGGCTTCTCTAGGCCTCTTCAGGCTAGGTCAGGCTACTCTAGGCCTCTTCAGGCTAGGCTAGTTCAGGCCTCTCTAGGCCTCTTCAGGCTAGGCTAGGTCAGGCTTCTCTAGGCCTCTTCAGGCTAGGATAGGTCGTCAGGCTTCTCTAGGCCTCTTCAGGCTAGGTCAGGCCTCTCTAGGTCTCTTCAGGCTAGGCTAGGTCTGGCTTCTCTAGGCCTTTTTAGGCTAGGTTAGGCCTCTCTAGGCCTCTTCAGGCTAGGTCAGGCTTCTCTAGGCCTCTTCAGGCTAGTCTAGTAGCAGGCCTCTCTAGGCCTCTTCAGGCTATGCTAGGTCAGGACTCTCTAGGCCTAATCAGGCTAGGCTAGGTCAGGCCTAAAGGCCTCTTCAGACTAGACTATGTCAGGCTACTCTAGGCCTCTTCAGGCTGGGCTAGGTCAGGCTTCTCTAGGCCTCTTCAGGTAGGCTAGGTCAGGCCTCTCTAGGCCTCTTAATGCTAGGCTAGGTCATGCTACTCTAGGCCTCTTCAGGCTAGAATAGGTCAGGCTTCTCTAGGCCTCTTCAGGCTAGGCTAGGTCATGCTACTCTAGGCCTCTTCAGGCTAGAATAGGTCAGGCTTCTCTAGGCCTCTTCAGGCTAGGCTAGGTCAGGCTTCTCTAGGACTCTTCAGGCTAGGCTAGGTCAGGCTTCTCAAGGCCTCTTCAGGCTAGGCTAGGTCAGGCTTCTCTAGGCCTCTTCATGCTAGGCTAGCTCAGGCTTCTCTAGGCCTCTTCAGGCTAGGCTAGGTCAGGCTTCTCTAGGCCTCTTCAGACTAGGCTAGGTCAGGCTTCTCTAGGCCTCTTCAGGCTAGGCTAGGTCAGGCTTCTCTAGGCTTCTTCTGACTAGGCTAGGGCAGGCTTCTCTAGGCCTCTTCATGCTAGGCTAGGTCAGGATTCTCTAGGCCTCTTCAGGCTAGGCTAGGTCAGGCTTCTCTAGGCCTCTTCAGGCTAGGCTAGGTCAGGCTTCTCTAGGCCTCTTCAGGCTTCTCTAGGATTCTTCAGGCTAGTTCAGGCTCCTCTAGGCCTCTTCAGACTAGGCTAGGTAAGGCCTCTCTAGGCCTCTTCAGGCTAGGCTAGGTCAGGCCTCTCTAAGCCTCTTCAGGCTAGGCTAGGTCAGGTTTCTCTAGGCCTCTTCAGGCTAGGCTAGGTCAGGCCTCTCTAGGCCTCTTCATGCTAGGTCAGGCTTCTATAGGCCTCTTCAGGCTAGGCTAGGTAAGGCCTCTCTAGGCCTCTTCAGGCTAGGCTAGGTCAGGCTTCTCTAGGCATCTTCAGGCTAGGTAAAGCCTCTCTAGGCCTCTTCAGGCTAGGCTAGGCCAGGCCTACTCTAGGCCTCTGCAGGCTTCTCTAGGCCTCTTCAGGCTAGGTCAGGCTTCTCTAGGCCTCTTCAAACTAGGCTAGGTAAGGCCTCTCTAGGCCTCTTCAGGGTAGGCTAGGTCAGGCTTCTCTAGGCCTTTTCAGGCTAGACTAGGTCAGGCCTTTCTAGGCCTCTTCAGGCTAGGCTAGGTCAGGCTTCTCTAGGCCTCTTCAGGCTAGGCTAGGTCAGGCTTCTCTAGGCCTCTTCAGGCTAGGCTAGTTCAGGCCTCTCTAGGCCTCTTCAGGCTAGGCTAGGTCTGGCTTCTCTAGGCTTTTTCAGGCTAGATCAGGCTTCTCTAGGCCTCTTCAGGCTAGGTCAGGCTACTCTAGGCCTCTTCAGGCTAGGCTAGTTCAGGCCTCTCTAGGCCTCTTCAGGCTAGGCTAGGTCAGGCTTCTCTAGGCCTCTTCAGGCTAGGATAGGTCAGGCCTCTCTAGGCCTCTTCAGGCTAGGTCAGGCCTCTCTAGGTCTCTTCAGGCTAGGCTAGGTCTGGCTTCTCTAGGCCTTTTTAGGCTAGGTTAGGCCTCTCTAGGCCTCTTCAGGCTAGGTCAGGCTTCTCTAGGCCTCTTCAGGCTAGTCTAGTAGCAGGCCTCTCTAGGCCTCTTCAGGCTATGCTAGGTCAGGACTCTCTAGGCCTAATCAGGCTAGGCTAGGTCAGGCCTAAAGGCCTCTTCAGACTAGACTATGTCAGGCTACTCTAGGCCTCTTCAGGCTGGGCTAGGTCAGGCTTCTCTAGGCCTCTTCAGGTAGGCTAGGTCAGGCCTCTCTAGGCCTCTTAATGCTAGGCTAGGTCATGCTACTCTAGGCCTCTTCAGGCTAGAATAGGTCAGGCTTCTCTAGGCCTCTTCAGGCTAGGCTAGGTCATGCTACTCTAGGCCTCTTCAGGCTAGAATAGGTCAGGCTTCTCTAGGCCTCTTCAGGCTAGGCTAGGTCAGGCTTCTCTAGGACTCTTCAGGCTAGGCTAGGTCAGGCTTCTCAAGGCCTCTTCAGGCTAGGCTAGGTCAGGCTTCTCTAGGCCTCTTCATGCTAGGCTAGCTCAGGCTTCTCTAGGCCTCTTCAGGCTAGGCTAGGTCAGGCTTCTCTAGGCCTCTTCAGACTAGGCTAGGTCAGGCTTCTCTAGGCCTCTTCAGGCTAGGCTAGGTCAGGCTTCTCTAGGCTTCTTCTGACTAGGCTAGGGCAGGCTTCTCTAGGCCTCTTCATGCTAGGCTAGGTCAGGATTCTCTAGGCCTCTTCAGGCTAGGCTAGGTCAGGCTTCTCTAGGCCTCTTCAGGCTAGGCTAGGTCAGGCTTCTCTAGGCCTCTTCAGGCTTCTCTAGGATTCTTCAGGCTAGTTCAGGCTCCTCTAGGCCTCTTCAGACTAGGCTAGGTAAGGCCTCTCTAGGCCTCTTCAGGGTAGGCTAGGTCAGGCTTCTCTAGGCCTCTTCAGGCTAGGCTAGGTCAGGCTTCTCTAGGCCTCTTCAGGCTAGGCTAGGTCAGGCTTCTCTAGGCCTCTTCAGGCTAGGCTAGGTCAGGCCTCTCTAGGCCTCTTCAAGCTAGGTCAGGCATCTCTAGGTCTCTTCAGGCTAGGCTAGGTCTGGCTTCTCTAGACCTTTTCAGGCTAGGCTAGGTCGGGCCTCTCTAGGCCTCTTCAAGCTAGGTCAGGCATCTCTAGGTCTCTTCAGGCTAGGCTAGGTCAGGCTTCTCTAGGCCTCTTCAGGCTAGGTCAGGCTTCTCTAGGCCTCTTCAGGCTAGGCTAGGTCAGGCTTCTCTAGGCCTATTCAGGCTAGGCTAGGTACGGCCTCTCTAGGCCTCTTCAGGCTAGGCTAGGTCAGGCTTCTCTAGGCCTCTTCAGGCTAGGCTAGGTCAGGCCTCTCTAGGCCTCTTCAGGCTAGGCTAGGTCAGGCTTCTCTAGGCCTCTTCAGGCTAGGTCAGGCCTCTCTAGGCCTCTTCAGGCTAGGCTAGGTCAGGCTTCTCTAGGCGTCTTCAGGCTAGGTCAGGACTCTCTAGGCCTCTTCAGGCTAGTCTAGGTCAGGCCTCTCTAGGCCTCTTTAGGCTAGGCTAGGTCAGGCCTCTCTAGGCCTCTTCATGCTAGGTTAGGCTTCTCTAGGCCTCTTCAGGCTAGGATAGGTCAGGCCTCTCTAGGCCTCTTCAGGCTAGGCTAGGTCAGGCCTACTCTAGGCCTCTTCAGGCTTCTCTACGCCTCTTCAGGCTAGGTCAGGCTTCTCTAGGCCTCTTCAGACTAGGCTAGGTAAGGCCTATCTAGGCCTCTTCAGGGTAGGCTAGGTCAGGCTTCTCTAGGCCTCTTCAGGCTAGACTAGGTCAGGCCTTTCTAGGCCTCTTCAGGCTAGGCTAGGTCAGGCTTCTCTAGGCCTCTTCAGGCTAGACTAGGTCAGGCCTTTCTAGGCCTCTTCAGGCTAGGCTAGGTCAGGCTTCTCTAGGCCTCTTCAGGCTAGGCTAGGTCAGGCTTCTCTAGGCGTCTTCAGGCTAGGTCAGGACTCTCTAGGCCTCTTCAGGCTAGGCTAGGTCAGGCTTCTCTAGGCCTCTTCAGACTACGCTAGGTCAGGTCTCTCTAGGCCTCTTCAGGTTAGTCTAGGTCAGGCCTCTCTAGGCTTCTTTAGGCTAGGCAAGGTCAGGCCTCTCTAGGCCTCTTCATGCTAGGTTAGGCTTCTCTAGGCCTCTTCAGGCTAGGATAGGTCAGGCCTCTCTAGGCCTCTTCAGGCTAGGCTAGGTCAGGCCTACTCTAGGCCTCTTCAGGCTTCTCTACGCCTCTTCAGGCTAGGTCAGGCTTCTCTAGGCCTCTTCAGACTAGGCTAGGTAAGGCCTATCTAGGCCTCTTCAGGGTAGGCTAGGTCAGGCTTCTCTAGGCCTCTTCAGGCTAGACTAGGTCAGGCCTTTCTAGGCCTCTTCAGGCTAGGCTAGGTCAGGCTTCTCTAGGCCTCTTCAGGCTAGGCTAGGTCAGGCTTCTCTAGGCCTCTTCAGGCTAGGATAGGTCAGGCCTCTCTAGGCCTCTTCAGGCTAGGTCAGGCCTCTCTAGGTCTCTTCAGGCTAGGCTAGGTCTGGCTTCTCTAGGCCTTTTTAGGCTAGGTTAGGCCTCTCTAGGCCTCTTCAGGCTAGGTCAGGCTTCTCTAGGCCTCTTCAGGCTAGTCTAGTAGCAGGCCTCTCTAGGCCTCTTCAGGCTATGCTAGGTCAGGACTCTCTAGGCCTAATCAGGCTAGGCTAGGTCAGGCCTAAAGGCCTCTTCAGACTAGACTATGTCAGGCTACTCTAGGCCTCTTCAGGCTGGGCTAGGTCAGGCTTCTCTAGGCCTCTTCAGGTAGGCTAGGTCAGGCCTCTCTAGGCCTCTTAATGCTAGGCTAGGTCAGGCCTCTCTAGGCCTCTTCAGACTAGGCTAGGTCAGGTCTCTCTAGGCCTCTTCAGGCTAGGCTAGGTCAGGCCTCTCCAGGCCTCTTCAGGCTAGGCTAGGTCAGGCTTCTCAAGGCCTCTTCCGGCTAGGCTAGGTCAGGCTTCTCTAGGCCTCATCATGCTAGGCTAGGTCAGGCTTCTCTAGGCCTCTTCAGGCTAGGCTAGGTCAGGCTTCTCTAGGCCTCTTCAGGCTAGGCTAGGTCAGGCTTCTCTAGGCCTCTTCAGGCTAGGTCAGGCCTCTCTAGGCCTCTTTAGGCTAGGCTAGGTCAGGCCTCTCTAGGCCTCTTCAGGCTAGGTCAAGCTTCTCTAGGCCTATTCAGGCTAGTCTAGTTCAGGCCTCGCTAGGCCTCTTCAGGCTAGGCTAGGTCAGGCCTCTCTAAGCCTCTTCAGGCTAGGCTAGGTCAGGTCTCTCTAGGCCTCTTCAGGCTAGGCTAGGTCAGGCCTCTCTAGGCCTCTTCATGCTAGGTCAGGCTTCTATAGGCCTCTTCAGGCTAGGCTAGGTAAGGCCTCTCTAGGCCTCTTCAGGCTAGGCTAGGTCAGGCTTCTCTAGGCATCTTCAGGCTAGGTAAGGCCTCTCTAGGCCTCTTCAGGCTAGGCTAGGCCAGGCCTACTCTAGGCCTCTGCAGGCTTCTCTAGGCCTCTTCAGGCTAGGTCAGGCTTCTCTAGGCCTCTTCAAACTAGGCTAGGTAAGGCCTCTCTAGGCCTCTTCAGGGTAGGCTAGGTCAGGCTTCTCTAGGCCTTTTCAGGCTAGACTAGGTCAGGCCTTTCTAGGCCTCTTCAGGCTAGGCTAGGTCAGGCTTCTCTAGGCCTCTTCAGGCTAGGCTAGGTCAGGCTTCTCTAGGCCTCTTCAGGCTAGGCTAGTTCAGGCCTCTCTAGGCCTCTTCAGGCTAGGCTAGGTCTGGCTTCTCTAGGCTTTTTCAGGCTAGATCAGGCTTCTCTAGGCCTCTTCAGGCTAGGTCAGGCTACTCTAGGCCTCTTCAGGCTAGGCTAGTTCAGGCCTCTCTAGGCCTCTTCAGGCTAGGCTAGGTCAGGCTTCTCTAGGCCTCTTCAAACTAGTCTAGGTCAGACTTCTCTAGGCCTCTTCAGGCTAGTCTAGGTCAGGCCTCTCTAGGCCTCTTTAGGCTAGGCTAGGTCAGGCTTCTCTAGGCCTCTTCAGGCTAGGCTAGGTCAGGCTTCTCTAGGCCTCTTCAGGCTAGGTCAGGCCTCTCTAGGCCTCTTTAGGCTAGGCTAGGTCAGGCCTCTCTAGGCCTCTTCAGGCTAGGTCAAGCTTCTCTAGGCCTCTTCAGGCTAGTCTAGTTCAGGCCTCTCTAGGCCTCTTCAGGCTAGGCTAGGTCAGGCCTCTCTAAGCCTCTTCAGGCTAGGCTAGGTCAGGTCTCTCTAGGCCTCTTCAGGCTAGGCTAGGTCAGGCCTCTCTAGGCCTCTTCATGCTAGGTCAGGCTTCTATAGGCCTCTTCAGGCTAGGCTAGGTAAGGCCTCTCTAGGCCTCTTCAGGCTAGGCTAGGTCAGGCTTCTCTAGGCCTCTTCAGGCTAGGTCAGGCCTCTCTAGGCCTCTTTAGGCTAGGCTACGTCAGGCCTCTCTAGGCCTCTTCAGGCTAGGTCAAGCTTCTCTAGGCCTCTTCAGGCTAGTCTAGTTCAGGCCTCTCTAGGCCTCTTCAGGCTAGGCTAGGTCAGGCCTCTCTAAGCCTCTTCAGGCTAGGCTAGGTCAGGTCTCTCTAGGCCTCTTCAGGCTAGGCTATGTCAGGCCTCTCTAGGCCTCTTCATGCTAGGTCAGGCTTCTATAGGCCTCTTCAGGCTAGGCTAGGTAAGGCCTCTCTAGGCCTCTTCAGGCTAGGCTAGGTCAGGCTTCTCTAGGCATCTTCAGGCTAGGTCAGGCCTCTCTAGGCCTCTTCAGGCTAGGCTAGGCCAGGCCTACTCTAGGCCTCTGCAGGCTTCTCTAGGCCTCTTCAGGCTAGGTCAGGCTTCTCTAGGCCTCTTCAAACTAGGCTAGGTAAGGCCTCTCTAGGCCTCTTCAGGGTAGGCTAGGTCAGGCTTCTCTAGGCCTTTTCAGGCTAGACTAGGTCAGGCCTTTCTAGGCCTCTTCAGGCTAGGCTAGGTCAGGCTTCTCTAGGCCTCTTCAGGCTAGGTCAGGCTTCTCTAGGCCTCTTCAAACTAGGCTAGGTAAGGCCTCTCTAGGCCTCTTCAGGGTAGGCTAGGTCAGGCTTCTCTAGGCCTTTTCAGGCTAGACTAGGTCAGGCCTTTCTAGGCCTCTTCAGGCTAGGCTAGGTCAGGCTTCTCTAGGCCTCTTCAGGCTAGGCTAGGTCAGGCTTCTCTAGGCCTCTTCAGGCTAGGCTAGGTCAGGTCTCTCTAGGCCTCTTCAGGCTAGGCTAGGTCAGGCCTCTCCAGGCCTCTTCAGGCTAGGCTAGGTCAGGCTTCTCAAGGCCTCTTCCGGCTAGGCTAGGTCAGGCTTCTCTAGGCCTCTTCATGCTAGGCTAGGTCAGGCTTATCTAGGCCTCTTCAGGCTAGGCTAGGTCAGGCCTATAGGCCTCTTCAGGCTAGGTCAGGCTTCTCTAGACCTCTTCAGGCTAGGCTAGGGCAGGCTTCTCTAGGCCTATTCAGGCTAGGCTAGGTACGGCCTCTCTAGGCCTCTTCACGCTAGGCTAGGTCAGGCTTCTCTAGGCCTCTTCAGGCTAGGCTAGGTCAGGCCTCTCTAGGCCTCTTCAGGCTAGGCTAGGTTAGGCTTCTCTAGGCCTCTTCAGGCTAGGTCAGGCCTCTCTAGGCCTCTTCAGGCTAGGCTAGGTCAGGCTTCTCTAGGCGTCTTCAGGCTAGGTCAGGACTCTCTAGGCCTCTTCAGGCTAGGCTAGGTCAGGCTTTTCTAGGCCTCTTCAGGCTAGGCTGGGTCAGGCTTCTCTAGGCCTCTTCAAGCTAGGCTAGGTCAGGCTTCTCTAGGCATCTTCAGGCTAGGTCAGGCCTCTCTAGGCCTCTTCAGGCTAGGCTAGGTCAGGCTTCTCTAGGCCTCTTCAGGCTAGGTCAGGCCTCTCTAAGCCTCTTCAGGCTAGGCTAGGTCAGGCTTCTCTAGGCGTCTTCAGGCTAGGTCAGGACTCTCTAGGCCTCTTCAGGCTAGGTTAGGTCAGGCTTCTCTAGGCCTCTTCAGGCTAGGCTAGGTCAGGCTTCTCTAGGCCTCTTCAAGCTAGGCTAGGTCAGGCTTCTCTAGGCATCTTCAGGCTAGGTCAGGCCTCTCTAGGCCTCTTCAGGCTAGGCTAGGTCAGGCTTCTCTAGGCCTCTTCAGGCTAGGTCAGGCCTCTCTAAGCCTCTTCAGGCTAGGCTAGGTCAGGCTTCTCTAGGCGTCTTCAGGCTAGGTCAGGACTCTCTAGGCCTCTTCAGGCTAGGTTAGGTCAGGCTTCTCTAGGCCTCTTCAGGCTAGGCTAGGTCAGGCTTCTCTAGGCCTCTTCAAGCTAGGCTAGGTCAGGCTTCTCTAGGCATCTTCAGGCTAGGTCAGGCCTCTCTAGGCCTCTTCAGGCTAGGCTAGGTCAGGCTTCTCTAGGCGTCTTCAGGCTAGGTCAGGACTCTCTAGGCCTCTTCAGGCTAGGCTAGGTCAGGCTTCTCTAGGCCTCTTCAGGCTAGGCTAGGTCAGGCTTCTCTAGGCGTCTTCAGGCTAGGTCAGGACTCTCTAGGCCTCTTCAGGCGAGGCTAGGTCAGGCTTCTCTAGGCCTCTTCAGACTACGCTAGGTCAGGTCTCTCTAGGCCTCTTCAGGCTAGTCTAGGTCAGGCCTCTCTAGGCCTCTTTAGGCTAGGCTAGGTCAGGCCTCTCTAGGCCTCTTCATGCTAGGTTAGGCTTCTCTAGGCCTCTTCAGGCTAGGATAGGTCAGGCCTCTCTAGGCCTCTTCAGACTAGGCTAGGTAAGGCCTATCTAGGCCTCTTCAGGGTAGGCTAGGTCAGGCTTCTCTAGGCCTCTTCAGGCTAGACTAGGTCAGGCCTTTCTAGGCCTCTTCAGGCTAGGCTAGGTCAGGCTTCTCTAGGCCTCTTCAGGCTAGACTAGGTCAGGCCTTTCTAGGCCTCTTCAGGCTAGGCTAGGTCAGGCTTCTCTAGGCCTCTTCAGGCTAGGCTAGGTCAGGCTTCTCTAGGCGTCTTCAGGCTAGGTCAGGACTCTCTAGGCCTCTTCAGGCTAGGCTAGGTCAGGCTTCTCTAGGCCTCTTCAGACTACGCTAGGTCAGGTCTCTCTAGGCCTCTTCAGGTTAGTCTAGGTCAGGCCTCTCTAGGCCTCTTTAGGCTAGGCAAGGTCAGGCCTCTCTAGGCCTCTTCATGCTAGGTTAGGCTTCTCTAGGCCTCTTCAGGCTAGGATAGGTCAGGCCTCTCTAGGCCTCTTCAGGCTAGGCTAGGTCAGGCCTACTCTAGGCCTCTTCAGGCTTCTCTACGCCTCTTCAGGCTAGGTCAGGCTTCTCTAGGCCTCTTCAGACTAGGCTAGGTAAGGCCTATCTAGGCCTCTTCAGGGTAGGCTAGGTCAGGCTTCTCTAGGCCTCTTCAGGCTAGACTAGGTCAGGCCTTTCTAGGCCTCTTCAGGCTAGGCTAGGTCAGGCTTCTCTAGGCCTCTTCAGGCTAGGCTAGGTCAGGCTTCTCTAGGCCTCTTCAGGCTAGGATAGGTCAGGCCTCTCTAGGCCTCTTCAGGCTAGGTCAGGCCTCTCTAGGTCTCTTCAGGCTAGGCTAGGTCTGGCTTCTCTAGGCCTTTTTAGGCTAGGTTAGGCCTCTCTAGGCCTCTTCAGGCTAGGTCAGGCTTCTCTAGGCCTCTTCAGGCTAGTCTAGTAGCAGGCCTCTCTAGGCCTCTTCAGGCTATGCTAGGTCAGGACTCTCTAGGCCTAATCAGGCTAGGCTAGGTCAGGCCTAAAGGCCTCTTCAGACTAGACTATGTCAGGCTACTCTAGGCCTCTTCAGGCTGGGCTAGGTCAGGCTTCTCTAGGCCTCTTCAGGTAGGCTAGGTCAGGCCTCTCTAGGCCTCTTAATGCTAGGCTAGGTCAGGCCTCTCTAGGCCTCTTCAGACTAGGCTAGGTCAGGTCTCTCTAGGCCTCTTCAGGCTAGGCTAGGTCAGGCCTCTCCAGGCCTCTTCAGGCTAGGCTAGGTCAGGCTTCTCAAGGCCTCTTCCGGCTAGGCTAGGTCAGGCTTCTCTAGGCCTCATCATGCTAGGCTAGGTCAGGCTTCTCTAGGCCTCTTCAGGCTAGGCTAGGTCAGGCTTCTCTAGGCCTCTTCAAACTAGGCTAGGTCAGACTTCTCTAGGCCTCTTCAGGCTAGTCTAGGTCAGGCCTCTCTAGGCCTCTTTAGGCTAGGCTAGGTCAGGCTTCTCTAGGCCTCTTCAGGCTAGGCTAGGTCAGGCTTCTCTAGGCCTCTTCAGGCTAGGTCAGGCCTCTCTAGGCCTCTTTAGGCTAGGCTAGGTCAGGCCTCTCTAGGCCTCTTCAGGCTAGGTCAAGCTTCTCTAGGCCTATTCAGGCTAGTCTAGTTCAGGCCTCGCTAGGCCTCTTCAGGCTAGGCTAGGTCAGGCCTCTCTAAGCCTCTTCAGGCTAGGCTAGGTCAGGTCTCTCTAGGCCTCTTCATGCTAGGTCAGGCTTCTATAGGCCTCTTCAGGCTAGGCTAGGTAAGGCCTCTCTAGGCCTCTTCAGGCTAGGCTAGGTCAGGCTTCTCTAGGCATCTTCAGGCTAGGTAAGGCCTCTCTAGGCCTCTTCAGGCTAGGCTAGGCCAGGCCTACTCTAGGCCTCTTCAGGCTAGGCTAGTTCAGGCCTCTCTAGGCCTCTTCAGGCTAGGCTAGGTCAGGCTTCTCTAGGCCTCTTCAAACTAGTCTAGGTCAGACTTCTCTAGGCCTCTTCAGGCTAGTCTAGGTCAGGCCTCTCTAGGCCTCTTTAGGCTAGGCTAGGTCAGGCCTCTCTAGGCCTCTTCAGGCTAGGTCAAGCTTCTCTAGGCCTATTCAGGCTAGTCTAGTTCAGGCCTCGCTAGGCCTCTTCAGGCTAGGCTAGGTCAGGCCTCTCTAAGCCTCTTCAGGCTAGGCTAGGTCAGGTCTCTCTAGGCCTCTTCAGGCTAGGCTAGGTCAGGCCTCTCTAGGCCTCTTCATGCTAGGTCAGGCTTCTATAGGTCTCTTCAGGCTAGGCTAGGTAAGGCCTCTCTAGGCCTCTTCAGGCTAGGCTAGGTCAGGCTTCTCTAGGCATCTTCAGGCTAGGTAAGGCCTCTCTAGGCCTCTTCAGGCTAGGCTAGGCCAGGCCTACTCTAGGCCTCTGCAGGCTTCTCTAGGCCTCTTCAGGCTAGGTCAGGCTTCTCTAGGCCTCTTCAAACTAGGCTAGGTAAGGCCTCTCTAGGCCTCTTCAGGGTAGGCTAGGTCAGGCTTCTCTAGGCCTTTTCAGGCTAGACTAGGTCAGGCCTTTCTAGGCCTCTTCAGGCTAGGCTAGGTCAGGCTTCTCTAGGCCTCTTCAGGCTAGGCTAGGTCAGGCTTCTCTAGGCCTCTTCAGGCTAGGCTAGTTCAGGCCTCTCTAGGCCTCTTCAGGCTAGGCTAGGTCTGGCTTCTTTAGGCTTTTTCAGGCTAGATCAGGCTTCTCTAGGCCTCTTCAGGCTAGGTCAGGCTACTCTAGGCCTCTTCAGGCTAGGCTAGTTCAGGCCTCTCTAGGCCTCTTCAGGCTAGGCTAGGTCAGGCTTCTCTAGGCCTCTTCAAACTAGTCTAGGTCAGACTTCTCTAGGCCTCTTCAGGCTAGTCTAGGTCAGGCCTCTCTAGGCCTCTTTAGGCTAGGCTAGGTCAGGCTTCTCTAGGCCTCTTCAGGCTAGGCTAGGTCGTCAGGCTTCTCTAGGCCTCTTCAGGCTAGGTCAGGCCTCTCTAGGCCTCTTTAGGCTAGGCTAGGTCAGGCCTCTCTAGGCCTCTTCAGGCTAGGTCAAGCTTCTTTAGGCCTCTTCAGGCTAGTCTAGTTCAGGCCTCTCTAGGCCTCTTCAGGCTAGGCTAGGTCAGGCCTCTCTAAGCCTCTTCAGGCTAGGCTAGGTCAGGTCTCTCTAGGCCTCTTCAGGCTAGGCTAGGTCAGGCCTCTCTAGGCCTCTTCGTGCTAGGTCAGGCTTCTATAGGCCTCTTCAGGCTAGGCTAGGTAAGGCCTCTCTAGGCCTCTTCAGGCTAGGCTAGGTCAGGCTTCTCTAGGCCTCTTCAGGCTAGGTCAGGCCTCTCTAGGCCTCTTTAGGCTAGGCTACGTCAGGCCTCTCTAGGCCTCTTCAGGCTAGGTCAAGCTTCTCTAGGCCTCTTCAGGCTAGTCTAGTTCAGGCCTCTCTAGGCCTCTTCAGGCTAGGCTAGGTCAGGCCTCTCTAAGCCTCTTCAGGCTAGGCTAGGTCAGGTCTCTCTAGGCCTCTTCAGGCTAGGCTAGGTCAGGCCTCTCTAAGCCTCTTCATGCTAGGTCAGGCTTCTATAGGCCTCTTCAGGCTAGGCTAGGTAAGGCCTCTCTAGGCCTCTTCAGGCTAGGCTAGGTCAGGCTTCTCTAGGCATCTTCAGGCTAGGTCAGGCCTCTCTAGGCCTCTTCAGGCTAGGCTAGGCCAGGCCTACTCTAGGCCTCTGCAGGCTTCTCTAGGCCTCTTCAGGCTAGGTCAGGCTTCTCTAGGCCTCTTCAAACTAGGCTAGGTAAGGCCTCTCTAGGCCTCTTCAGGGTAGGCTAGGTCAGGCTTCTCTAGGCCTTTTCAGGCTAGACTAGGTCAGGCCTTTCTAGGCCTCTTCAGGCTAGGCTAGGTCAGGCTTCTCTAGGCCTCTTCAGGTTAGTCTAGGTCAGGCCTCTCTAGGCCTCTTTAGGCTAGGCAAGGTCAGGCCTCTCTAGGCCTCTTCATGCTAGGTTAGGCTTCTCTAGGCCTCTTCAGGCTAGGATAGGTCAGGCCTCTCTAGGCCTCTTCAGGCTAGGCTAGGTCAGGCCTACTCTAGGCCTCTTCAGGCTTCTCTACGCCTCTTCAGGCTAGGTCAGGCTTCTCTAGGCCTCTTCAGACTAGGCTAGGTAAGGCCTATCTAGGCCTCTTCAGGGTAGGCTAGGTCAGGCTTCTCTAGGCCTCTTCAGGCTAGACTAGGTCAGGCCTTTCTAGGCCTCTTCAGGCTAGGCTAGGTCAGGCTTCTCTAGGCCTCTTCAGGCTAGGCTAGGTCAGGCTTCTCTAGGCCTCTTCAGGCTAGGATAGGTCAGGCCTCTCTAGGCCTCTTCAGGCTAGGTCAGGCCTCTCTAGGTCTCTTCAGGCTAGGCTAGGTCTGGCTTCTCTAGGCCTTTTTAGGCTAGGTTAGGCCTCTCTAGGCCTCTTCAGGCTAGGTCAGGCTTCTCTAGGCCTCTTCAGGCTAGTCTAGTAGCAGGCCTCTCTAGGCCTCTTCAGGCTATGCTAGGTCAGGACTCTCTAGGCCTAATCAGGCTAGGCTAGGTCAGGCCTAAAGGCCTCTTCAGACTAGACTATGTCAGGCTACTCTAGGCCTCTTCAGGCTGGGCTAGGTCAGGCTTCTCTAGGCCTCTTCAGGTAGGCTAGGTCAGGCCTCTCTAGGCCTCTTAATGCTAGGCTAGGTCATGCTACTCTAGGCCTCTTCAGGCTAGAATAGGTCAGGCTTCTCTAGGCCTCTTCAGGCTAGGCTAGGTCATGCTACTCTAGGCCTCTTCAGGCTAGAATAGGTCAGGCTTCTCTAGGCCTCTTCAGGCTAGGCTAGGTCAGGCTTCTCTAGGACTCTTCAGGCTAGGCTAGGTCAGGCTTCTCAAGGCCTCTTCAGGCTAGGCTAGGTCAGGCTTCTCTAGGCCTCTTCATGCTAGGCTAGCTCAGGCTTCTCTAGGCCTCTTCAGGCTAGGCTAGGTCAGGCTTCTCTAGGCCTCTTCAGACTAGGCTAGGTCAGGCTTCTCTAGGCCTCTTCAGGCTAGGCTAGGTCAGGCTTCTCTAGGCTTCTTCTGACTAGGCTAGGGCAGGCTTCTCTAGGCCTCTTCATGCTAGGCTAGGTCAGGATTCTCTAGGCCTCTTCAGGCTAGGCTAGGTCAGGCTTCTCTAGGCCTCTTCAGGCTAGGCTAGGTCAGGCTTCTCTAGGCCTCTTCAGGCTTCTCTAGGATTCTTCAGGCTAGTTCAGGCTCCTCTAGGCCTCTTCAGACTAGGCTAGGTAAGGCCTCTCTAGGCCTCTTCAGGGTAGGCTAGGTCAGGCTTCTCTAGGCCTCTTCAGGCTAGGCTAGGTCAGGCTTCTCTAGGCCTCTTCAGGCTAGGCTAGGTCAGGCTTCTCTAGGCCTCTTCAGGCTAGGCTAGGTCAGGCCTCTCTAGGCCTCTTCAAGCTAGGTCAGGCATCTCTAGGTCTCTTCAGGCTAGGCTAGGTCTGGCTTCTCTAGACCTTTTCAGGCTAGGCTAGGTCGGGCCTCTCTAGGCCTCTTCAAGCTAGGTCAGGCATCTCTAGGTCTCTTCAGGCTAGGCTAGGTCAGGCTTCTCTAGGCCTCTTCAGGCTAGGTCAGGCTTCTCTAGGCCTCTTCAGGCTAGGCTAGGTCAGGCTTCTCTAGGCCTATTCAGGCTAGGCTAGGTACGGCCTCTCTAGGCCTCTTCAGGCTAGGCTAGGTCAGGCTTCTCTAGGCCTCTTCAGGCTAGGCTAGGTCAGGCCTCTCTAGGCCTCTTCAGGCTAGGCTAGGTCAGGCTTCTCTAGGCCTCTTCAGGCTAGGTCAGGCCTCTCTAGGCCTCTTCAGGCTAGGCTAGGTCAGGCTTCTCTAGGCGTCTTCAGGCTAGGTCAGGACTCTCTAGGCCTCTTCAGGCTAGGCTAGGTCAGGCTTCTCTAGGCCTCTTCAGGCTAGGCTAGGTCAGGCTTCTCTAGGCCTCTTCAGGCTAGGCTAGGTCAGGCTTCTCTAGGCATCTTCAGGCTAGGTCAGGCCTCTCTAGGCCTCTTCAGGCTAGGCTAGGTCAGGCTTCTCTAGGCCTCTTCAGGCTAGGCTAGGTCAGGCCTATAGGCCTCTTCAGGCTAGGTCAGGCTTCTCTAGGCCTCTTCAGGCTAGGCTAGGTCAGGCTTCTCTAGGCCTATTCAGGCTAGGCTAGGTACGGCCTCTCTAGGCCTCTTCAGGCTAGGCTAGGTCAGGCTTCTCTAGGCCTCTTCAGGCTCGGCTAGGTCAGGCCTCTCTAGGCCTCTTCAGGCTAGGCTAGGTTAGGCTTCTCTAGGCCTCTTCAGGCTAGGTCAGGCCTCTCTAGGCCTCTTCAGGCTAGGCTAGGTAAGGCTTCTCTAGGCGTCTTCAGCCTAGGTCAGGACTCTCTAGGCCTCTTCAGGCTAGGCTAGGTCAGGCTTTTCTAGGCCTCTTCAGGCTAGGCTGGGTCAGGCTTCTCTAGGCCTCTTCAAGCTAGGCTAGGTCAGGCTTCTCTAGGCATCTTCAGGCTAGGTCAGGCCTCTCTAGGCCTCTTCAGGCTAGGCTAGGGTCAGGCTTCTCTAGGCGTCTTCAGGCTAGGTCAGGCTTCTCTAGGCCTCTTCAGGTAGGCTAGGCCAGCCTTCTCTAGGCCTCTTCAGGCTAGGCTAGGTCAGGCCTCTCTAGGCCTCTTAATGCTAGGCTAGGTCAGGCCTCTCTAGGCCTCTTCAGACTAGGCTAGGTCAGGTCTCTCTAGGCCTCTTCAGGATAGGGTAGGTCAGGCCTCTCCAGGCCTCTTCAGGCTAGGCTAGGTCAGGCTTCTCAAGGCCTCTTCCGGCTAGGCTAGGTCAGGCTTCTCATGGCCTCTTCCGGCTAGGCTAGGTCAGGCTTCTCTAGGACTCTTCAGACTAGGCTAGGTCAGACTTCTCTAGGCCTCTTCAGGCTAGTCTAGGTCAGGCCTCTCTAAGCCTCTTTAGGCTAGGCTACGTCAGGCCTCTCTAGGCCTCTTCAGGCTAGGTCAAGCTTCTCTAGGCCTCTTCAGGCTAGTCTAGTTCAGGCCTCTCTAGGCCTCTTCAGGCTAGGCTAGGTCAGGCCTCTCTAAGCCTCTTCAGGCTAGGCTAGGTCAGGTCTCTCTAGGCCTCTTCAGGCTAGGCTAGGTCAGGCCTCTCTAGGCCTCTTCATGCTAGGTCAGGCTTCTATAGGCCTCTTCAGGCTAGGCTAGGTAAGGCCTCTCTAGGCCTCTTCAGGCTAGGCTAGGTCAGGCTTCTCTAGGCATCTTCAGGCTAGGTCAGGCCTCTCTAGGCCTCTTCAGGCTAGGCTAGGCCAGGCCTACTCTAGGCCTCTGCAGGCTTCTCTAGGCCTCTTCAGGCTAGGTCAGGCTTCTCTAGGCCTCTTCAAACTAGGCTAGGTAAGGCCTCTCTAGGCCTCTTCAGGGTAGGCTAGGTCAGGCTTCTCTAGGCCTTTTCAGGCTAGACTAGGTCAGGCCTTTCTAGGCCTCTTCAGGCTAGGCTAGGTCAGGCTTCTCTAGGCCTCTTCAGGCTAGGCTAGGTCAGGCTTCTCTAGGCCTCTTCAGGCTAGGCTAGGTCAGGTCTCTCTAGGCCTCTTCAGGCTAGGCTAGGTCAGGCCTCTCCAGGCCTCTTCAGGCTAGGCTAGGTCAGGCTTCTCAAGGCCTCTTCCGGCTAGGCTAGGTCAGGCTTCTCTAGGCCTCTTCATGCTAGGCTAGGTCAGGCTTATCTAGGCCTCTTCAGGCTAGGCTAGGTCAGGCCTATAGGCCTCTTCAGGCTAGGTCAGGCTTCTCTAGACCTCTTCAGGCTAGGCTAGGTCAGGCTTCTCTAGGCCTCTTCAGGCTAGGTCAGGCCTCTCTAGGCCTCTTTAGGCTAGGCTAGGTCAGGCCTCTCTAGGCCTCTTCAGGCTAGGTCAAGCTTCTCTAGGCCTATTCAGGCTAGTCTAGTTCAGGCCTCGCTAGGCCTCTTCAGGCTAGGCTAGGTCAGGCCTCTCTAAGCCTCTTCAGGCTAGGCTAGGTCAGGTCTCTCTAGGCCTCTTCAGGCTAGGCTAGGTCAGGCCTCTCTAGGCCTCTTCATGCTAGGTCAGGCTTCTATAGGCCTCTTCAGGCTAGGCTAGGTAAGGCCTCTCTAGGCCTCTTCAGGCTAGGCTAGGTCAGGCTTCTCTAGGCATCTTCAGGCTAGGTAAGGCCTCTCTAGGCCTCTTCAGGCTAGGCTAGGCCAGGCCTACTCTAGGCCTCTGCAGGCTTCTCTAGGCCTCTTCAGGCTAGGTCAGGCTTCTCTAGGCCTCTTCAAACTAGGCTAGGTAAGGCCTCTCTAGGCCTCTTCAGGGTAGGCTAGGTCAGGCTTCTCTAGGCCTTTTCAGGCTAGACTAGGTCAGGCCTTTCTAGGCCTCTTCAGGCTAGGCTAGGTCAGGCTTCTCTAGGCCTCTTCAGGCTAGGCTAGGTCAGGCTTCTCTAGGCCTCTTCAGGCTAGGCTAGTTCAGGCCTCTCTAGGCCTCTTCAGGCTAGGCTAGGTCTGGCTTCTCTAGGCTTTTTCAGGCTAGATCAGGCTTCTCTAGGCCTCTTCAGGCTAGGTCAGGCTACTCTAGGCCTCTTCAGGCTAGGCTAGTTCAGGCCTCTCTAGGCCTCTTCAGGCTAGGCTAGGTCAGGCTTCTCTAGGCCTCTTCAAACTAGTCTAGGTCAGACTTCTCTAGGCCTCTTCAGGCTAGTCTAGGTCAGGCCTCTCTAGGCCTCTTTAGGCTAGGCTAGGTCAGGCTTCTCTAGGCCTCTTCAGGCTAGGCTAGGTCAGGCTTCTCTAGGCCTCTTCAGGCTAGGTCAGGCCTCTCTAGGCCTCTTTAGGCTAGGCTAGGTCAGGCCTCTCTAGGCCTCTTCAGGCTAGGTCAAGCTTCTCTAGGCCTCTTCAGGCTAGTCTAGTTCAGGCCTCTCTAGGCCTCTTCAGGCTAGGCTAGGTCAGGCCTCTCTAAGCCTCTTCAGGCTAGGCTAGGTCAGGTCTCTCTAGGCCTCTTCAGGCTAGGCTAGGTCAGGCCTCTCTAGGCCTCTTCATGCTAGGTCAGGCTTCTATAGGCCTCTTCAGGCTAGGCTAGGTAAGGCCTCTCTAGGCCTCTTCAGGCTAGGCTAGGTCAGGCTTCTCTAGGCCTCTTCAGGCTAGGTCAGGCCTCTCTAGGCCTCTTTAGGCTAGGCTACGTCAGGCCTCTCTAGGCCTCTTCAGGCTAGGTCAAGCTTCTCTAGGCCTCTTCAGGCTAGTCTAGTTCAGGCCTCTCTAGGCCTCTTCAGGCTAGGCTAGGTCAGGCCTCTCTAAGCCTCTTCAGGCTAGGCTAGGTCAGGTCTCTCTAGGCCTCTTCAGGCTAGGCTATGTCAGGCCTCTCTAGGCCTCTTCATGCTAGGTCAGGCTTCTATAGGCCTCTTCAGGCTAGGCTAGGTAAGGCCTCTCTAGGCCTCTTCAGGCTAGGCTAGGTCAGGCTTCTCTAGGCATCTTCAGGCTAGGTCAGGCCTCTCTAGGCCTCTTCAGGCTAGGCTAGGCCAGGCCTACTCTAGGCCTCTGCAGGCTTCTCTAGGCCTCTTCAGGCTAGGTCAGGCTTCTCTAGGCCTCTTCAAACTAGGCTAGGTAAGGCCTCTCTAGGCCTCTTCAGGGTAGGCTAGGTCAGGCTTCTCTAGGCCTTTTCAGGCTAGACTAGGTCAGGCCTTTCTAGGCCTCTTCAGGCTAGGCTAGGTCAGGCTTCTCTAGGCCTCTTCAGGCTAGGTCAGGCTTCTCTAGGCCTCTTCAAACTAGGCTAGGTAAGGCCTCTCTAGGCCTCTTCAGGGTAGGCTAGGTCAGGCTTCTCTAGGCCTTTTCAGGCTAGACTAGGTCAGGCCTTTCTAGGCCTCTTCAGGCTAGGCTAGGTCAGGCTTCTCTAGGCCTCTTCAGGCTAGGCTAGGTCAGGCTTCTCTAGGCCTCTTCAGGCTAGGCTAGGTCAGGTCTCTCTAGGCCTCTTCAGGCTAGGCTAGGTCAGGCCTCTCCAGGCCTCTTCAGGCTAGGCTAGGTCAGGCTTCTCAAGGCCTCTTCCGGCTAGGTCAGGCTTCTCTAGGCCTCTTCATGCTAGGCTAGGTCAGGCTTATCTAGGCCTCTTCAGGCTAGGCTAGGTCAGGCCTATAGGCCTCTTCAGGCTAGGTCAGGCTTCTCTAGACCTCTTCAGGCTAGGCTAGGGCAGGCTTCTCTAGGCCTATTCAGGCTAGGCTAGGTACGGCCTCTCTAGGCCTCTTCACGCTAGGCTAGGTCAGGCTTCTCTAGGCCTCTTCAGGCTAGGCTAGGTCAGGCCTCTCTAGGCCTCTTCAGGCTAGGCTAGGTTAGGCTTCTCTAGGCCTCTTCAGGCTAGGTCAGGCCTCTCTAGGCCTCTTCAGGCTAGGCTAGGTCAGGCTTCTCTAGGCGTCTTCAGGCTAGGTCAGGACTCTCTAGGCCTCTTCAGGCTAGGCTAGGTCAGGCTTTTCTAGGCCTCTTCAGGCTAGGCTGGGTCAGGCTTCTCTAGGCCTCTTCAAGCTAGGCTAGGTCAGGCTTCTCTAGGCATCTTCAGGCTAGGTCAGGCCTCTCTAGGCCTCTTCAGGCTAGGCTAGGTCAGGCTTCTCTAGGCCTCTTCAGGCTAGGTCAGGCCTCTCTAAGCCTCTTCAGGCTAGGCTAGGTCAGGCTTCTCTAGGCGTCTTCAGGCTAGGTCAGGACTCTCTAGGCCTCTTCAGGCTAGGTTAGGTCAGGCTTCTCTAGGCCTCTTCAGGCTAGGCTAGGTCAGGCTTCTCTAGGCCTCTTCAAGCTAGGCTAGGTCAGGCTTCTCTAGGCATCTTCAGGCTAGGTCAGGCCTCTCTAGGCCTCTTCAGGCTAGGCTAGGTCAGGCTTCTCTAGGCCTCTTCAGGCTAGGTCAGGCCTCTCTAAGCCTCTTCAGGCTAGGCTAGGTCAGGCTTCTCTAGGCGTCTTCAGGCTAGGTCAGGACTCTCTAGGCCTCTTCAGGCTAGGTTAGGTCAGGCTTCTCTAGGCCTCTTCAGGCTAGGCTAGGTCAGGCTTCTCTAGGCCTCTTCAAGCTAGGCTAGGTCAGGCTTCTCTAGGCATCTTCAGGCTAGGTCAGGCCTCTCTAGGCCTCTTCAGGCTAGGCTAGGTCAGGCTTCTCTAGGCGTCTTCAGGCTAGGTCAGGACTCTCTAGGCCTCTTCAGGCTAGGCTAGGTCAGGCTTCTCTAGGCCTCTTCAGGCTAGGCTAGGTCAGGCTTCTCTAGGCGTCTTCAGGCTAGGTCAGGACTCTCTAGGCCTCTTCAGGCGAGGCTAGGTCAGGCTTCTCTAGGCCTCTTCAGACTACGCTAGGTCAGGTCTCTCTAGGCCTCTTCAGGCTAGTCTAGGTCAGGCCTCTCTAGGCCTCTTTAGGCTAGGCTAGGTCAGGCCTCTCTAGGCCTCTTCATGCTAGGTTAGGCTTCTCTAGGCCTCTTCAGGCTAGGATAGGTCAGGCCTCTCTAGGCCTCTTCAGACTAGGCTAGGTAAGGCCTATCTAGGCCTCTTCAGGGTAGGCTAGGTCAGGCTTCTCTAGGCCTCTTCAGGCTAGACTAGGTCAGGCCTTTCTAGGCCTCTTCAGGCTAGGCTAGGTCAGGCTTCTCTAGGCCTCTTCAGGCTAGACTAGGTCAGGCCTTTCTAGGCCTCTTCAGGCTAGGCTAGGTCAGGCTTCTCTAGGCCTCTTCAGGCTAGGCTAGGTCAGGCTTCTCTAGGCGTCTTCAGGCTAGGTCAGGACTCTCTAGGCCTCTTCAGGCTAGGCTAGGTCAGGCTTCTCTAGGCCTCTTCAGACTACGCTAGGTCAGGTCTCTCTAGGCCTCTTCAGGTTAGTCTAGGTCAGGCCTCTCTAGGCCTCTTTAGGCTAGGCAAGGTCAGGCCTCTCTAGGCCTCTTCATGCTAGGTTAGGCTTCTCTAGGCCTCTTCAGGCTAGGATAGGTCAGGCCTCTCTAGGCCTCTTCAGGCTAGGCTAGGTCAGGCCTACTCTAGGCCTCTTCAGGCTTCTCTACGCCTCTTCAGGCTAGGTCAGGCTTCTCTAGGCCTCTTCAGACTAGGCTAGGTAAGGCCTATCTAGGCCTCTTCAGGGTAGGCTAGGTCAGGCTTCTCTAGGCCTCTTCAGGCTAGACTAGGTCAGGCCTTTCTAGGCCTCTTCAGGCTAGGCTAGGTCAGGCTTCTCTAGGCCTCTTCAGGCTAGGCTAGGTCAGGCTTCTCTAGGCCTCTTCAGGCTAGGATAGGTCAGGCCTCTCTAGGCCTCTTCAGGCTAGGTCAGGCCTCTCTAGGTCTCTTCAGGCTAGGCTAGGTCTGGCTTCTCTAGGCCTTTTTAGGCTAGGTTAGGCCTCTCTAGGCCTCTTCAGGCTAGGTCAGGCTTCTCTAGGCCTCTTCAGGCTAGTCTAGTAGCAGGCCTCTCTAGGCCTCTTCAGGCTATGCTAGGTCAGGACTCTCTAGGCCTAATCAGGCTAGGCTAGGTCAGGCCTAAAGGCCTCTTCAGACTAGACTATGTCAGGCTACTCTAGGCCTCTTCAGGCTGGGCTAGGTCAGGCTTCTCTAGGCCTCTTCAGGTAGGCTAGGTCAGGCCTCTCTAGGCCTCTTAATGCTAGGCTAGGTCAGGCCTCTCTAGGCCTCTTCAGACTAGGCTAGGTCAGGTCTCTCTAGGCCTCTTCAGGCTAGGCTAGGTCAGGCCTCTCCAGGCCTCTTCAGGCTAGGCTAGGTCAGGCTTCTCAAGGCCTCTTCCGGCTAGGCTAGGTCAGGCTTCTCTAGGCCTCATCATGCTAGGCTAGGTCAGGCTTCTCTAGGCCTCTTCAGGCTAGGCTAGGTCAGGCTTCTCTAGGCCTCTTCAAACTAGGCTAGGTCAGACTTCTCTAGGCCTCTTCAGGCTAGTCTAGGTCAGGCCTCTCTAGGCCTCTTTAGGCTAGGCTAGGTCAGGCTTCTCTAGGCCTCTTCAGGCTAGGCTAGGTCAGGCTTCTCTAGGCCTCTTCAGGCTAGGTCAGGCCTCTCTAGGCCTCTTTAGGCTAGGCTAGGTCAGGCCTCTCTAGGCCTCTTCAGGCTAGGTCAAGCTTCTCTAGGCCTATTCAGGCTAGTCTAGTTCAGGCCTCGCTAGGCCTCTTCAGGCTAGGCTAGGTCAGGCCTCTCTAAGCCTCTTCAGGCTAGGCTAGGTCAGGTCTCTCTAGGCCTCTTCATGCTAGGTCAGGCTTCTATAGGCCTCTTCAGGCTAGGCTAGGTAAGGCCTTTCTAGGCCTCTTCAGGCTAGGCTAGGTCAGGCTTCTCTAGGCATCTTCAGGCTAGGTAAGGCCTCTCTAGGCCTCTTCAGGCTAGGCTAGGCCAGGCCTACTCTAGGCCTCTTCCGGCTAGGCTAGTTCAGGCCTCTCTAGGCCTCTTCAGGCTAGGCTAGGTCAGGCTTCTCTAGGCCTCTTCAAACTAGTCTAGGTCAGACTTCTCTAGGCCTCTTCAGGCTAGTCTAGGTCAGGCCTCTCTAGGCCTCTTTAGGCTAGGCTAGGTCAGGCCTCTCTAGGCCTCTTCAGGCTAGGTCAAGCTTCTCTAGGCCTATTCAGGCTAGTCTAGTTCAGGCCTCGCTAGGCCTCTTCAGGCTAGGCTAGGTCAGGCCTCTCTAAGCCTCTTCAGGCTAGGCTAGGTCAGGTCTCTCTAGGCCTCTTCAGGCTAGGCTAGGTCAGGCCTCTCTAGGCCTCTTCATGCTAGGTCAGGCTTCTATAGGTCTCTTCAGGCTAGGCTAGGTAAGGCCTCTCTAGGCCTCTTCAGGCTAGGCTAGGTCAGGCTTCTCTAGGCATCTTCAGGCTAGGTAAGGCCTCTCTAGGCCTCTTCAGGCTAGGCTAGGCCAGGCCTACTCTAGGCCTCTGCAGGCTTCTCTAGGCCTCTTCAGGCTAGGTCAGGCTTCTCTAGGCCTCTTCAAACTAGGCTAGGTAAGGCCTCTCTAGGCCTCTTCAGGGTAGGCTAGGTCAGGCTTCTCTAGGCCTTTTCAGGCTAGACTAGGTCAGGCCTTTCTAGGCCTCTTCAGGCTAGGCTAGGTCAGGCTTCTCTAGGCCTCTTCAGGCTAGGCTAGGTCAGGCTTCTCTAGGCCTCTTCAGGCTAGGCTAGTTCAGGCCTCTCTAGGCCTCTTCAGGCTAGGCTAGGTCTGGCTTCTTTAGGCTTTTTCAGGCTAGATCAGGCTTCTCTAGGCCTCTTCAGGCTAGGTCAGGCTACTCTAGGCCTCTTCAGGCTAGGCTAGTTCAGGCCTCTCTAGGCCTCTTCAGGCTAGGCTAGGTCAGGCTTCTCTAGGCCTCTTCAAACTAGTCTAGGTCAGACTTCTCTAGGCCTCTTCAGGCTAGTCTAGGTCAGGCCTCTCTAGGCCTCTTTAGGCTAGGCTAGGTCAGGCTTCTCTAGGCCTCTTCAGGCTAGGCTAGGTCGTCAGGCTTCTCTAGGCCTCTTCAGGCTAGGTCAGGCCTCTCTAGGCCTCTTTAGGCTAGGCTAGGTCAGGCCTCTCTAGGCCTCTTCAGGCTAGGTCAAGCTTCTCTAGGCCTCTTCAGGCTAGTCTAGTTCAGGCCTCTCTAGGCCTCTTCAGGCTAGGCTAGGTCAGGCCTCTCTAAGCCTCTTCAGGCTAGGCTAGGTCAGGTCTCTCTAGGCCTCTTCAGGCTAGGCTAGGTCAGGCCTCTCTAGGCCTCTTCGTGCTAGGTCAGGCTTCTATAGGCCTCTTCAGGCTAGGCTAGGTAAGGCCTCTCTAGGCCTCTTCAGGCTAGGCTAGGTCAGGCTTCTCTAGGCCTCTTCAGGCTAGGTCAGGCCTCTCTAGGCCTCTTTAGGCTAGGCTACGTCAGGCCTCTCTAGGCCTCTTCAGGCTAGGTCAAGCTTCTCTAGGCCTCTTCAGGCTAGTCTAGTTCAGGCCTCTCTAGGCCTCTTCAGGCTAGGCTAGGTCAGGCCTCTCTAAGCCTCTTCAGGCTAGGCTAGGTCAGGTCTCTCTAGGCCTCTTCAGGCTAGGCTAGGTCAGGCCTCTCTAAGCCTCTTCAGGCTAGGCTAGGTCAGGTCTCTCTAGGCCTCTTCAGGCTAGGCTAGGTCAGGCCTCTCTAGGCCTCTTCGTGCTAGGTCAGGCTTCTATAGGCCTCTTCAGGCTAGGCTAGGTAAGGCCTCTCTAGGCCTCTTCAGGCTAGGCTAGGTCAGGCTTCTCTAGGCCTCTTCAGGCTAGGTCAGGCCTCTCTAGGCCTCTTTAGGCTAGGCTACGTCAGGCCTCTCTAGGCCTCTTCAGGCTAGGTCAAGCTTCTCTAGGCCTCTTCAGGCTAGTCTAGTTCAGGCCTCTCTAGGCCTCTTCAGGCTAGGCTAGGTCAGGCCTCTCTAAGCCTCTTCAGGCTAGGCTAGGTCAGGTCTCTCTAGGCCTCTTCAGGCTAGGCTAGGTCAGGCCTCTCTAAGCCTCTTCATGCTAGGTCAGGCTTCTATAGGCCTCTTCAGGCTAGGCTAGGTAAGGCCTCTCTAGGCCTCTTCAGGCTAGGCTAGGTCAGGCTTCTCTAGGCATCTTCAGGCTAGGTCAGGCCTCTCTAGGCCTCTTCAGGCTAGGCTAGGCCAGGCCTACTCTAGGCCTCTGCAGGCTTCTCTAGGCCTCTTCAGGCTAGGTCAGGCTTCTCTAGGCCTCTTCAAACTAGGCTAGGTAAGGCCTCTCTAGGCCTCTTCAGGGTAGGCTAGGTCAGGCTTCTCTAGGCCTTTTCTGGCTAGACTAGGTCAGGCCTTTCTAGGCCTCTTCAGGCTAGGCTAGGTCAGGCTTCTCTAGGCCTCTTCAGGTTAGTCTAGGTCAGGCCTCTCTAGGCCTCTTTAGGCTAGGCAAGGTCAGGCCTCTCTAGGCCTCTTCATGCTAGGTTAGGCTTCTCTAGGCCTCTTCAGGCTAGGATAGGTCAGGCCTCTCTAGGCCTCTTCAGGCTAGGCTAGGTCAGGCCTACTCTAGGCCTCTTCAGGCTTCTCTACGCCTCTTCAGGCTAGGTCAGGCTTCTCTAGGCCTCTTCAGACTAGGCTAGGTAAGGCCTATCTAGGCCTCTTCAGGGTAGGCTAGGTCAGGCTTCTCTAGGCCTCTTCAGGCTAGACTAGGTCAGGCCTTTCTAGGCCTCTTCAGGCTAGGCTAGGTCAGGCTTCTCTAGGCCTCTTCAGGCTAGGCTAGGTCAGGCTTCTCTAGGCCTCTTCAGGCTAGGATAGGTCAGGCCTCTCTAGGCCTCTTCAGGCTAGGTCAGGCCTCTCTAGGTCTCTTCAGGCTAGGCTAGGTCTGGCTTCTCTAGGCCTTTTTAGGCTAGGTTAGGCCTCTCTAGGCCTCTTCAGGCTAGGTCAGGCTTCTCTAGGCCTCTTCAGGCTAGTCTAGTAGCAGGCCTCTCTAGGCCTCTTCAGGCTATGCTAGGTCAGGACTCTCTAGGCCTAATCAGGCTAGGCTAGGTCAGGCCTAAAGGCCTCTTCAGACTAGACTATGTCAGGCTACTCTAGGCCTCTTCAGGCTGGGCTAGGTCAGGCTTCTCTAGGCCTCTTCAGGTAGGCTAGGTCAGGCCTCTCTAGGCCTCTTAATGCTAGGCTAGGTCATGCTACTCTAGGCCTCTTCAGGCTAGAATAGGTCAGGCTTCTCTAGGCCTCTTCAGGCTAGGCTAGGTCATGCTACTCTAGGCCTCTTCAGGCTAGAATAGGTCAGGCTTCTCTAGGCCTCTTCAGGCTAGGCTAGGTCAGGCTTCTCTAGGACTCTTCAGGCTAGGCTAGGTCAGGCTTCTCAAGGCCTCTTCAGGCTAGGCTAGGTCAGGCTTCTCTAGGCCTCTTCATGCTAGGCTAGCTCAGGCTTCTCTAGGCCTCTTCAGGCTAGGCTAGGTCAGGCTTCTCTAGGCCTCTTCAGACTAGGCTAGGTCAGGCTTCTCTAGGCCTCTTCAGGCTAGGCTAGGTCAGGCTTCTCTAGGCTTCTTCTGACTAGGCTAGGGCAGGCTTCTCTAGGCCTCTTCATGCTAGGCTAGGTCAGGATTCTCTAGGCCTCTTCAGGCTAGGCTAGGTCAGGCTTCTCTAGGCCTCTTCAGGCTAGGCTAGGTCAGGCTTCTCTAGGCCTCTTCAGGCTTCTCTAGGATTCTTCAGGCTAGTTCAGGCTCCTCTAGGCCTCTTCAGACTAGGCTAGGTAAGGCCTCTCTAGGCCTCTTCAGGGTAGGCTAGGTCAGGCTTCTCTAGGCCTCTTCAGGCTAGGCTAGGTCAGGCTTCTCTAGGCCTCTTCAGGCTAGGCTAGGTCAGGCTTCTCTAGGCCTCTTCAGGCTAGGCTAGGTCAGGCCTCTCTAGGCCTCTTCAAGCTAGGTCAGGCATCTCTAGGTCTCTTCAGGCTAGGCTAGGTCTGGCTTCTCTAGACCTTTTCAGGCTAGGCTAGGTCGGGCCTCTCTAGGCCTCTTCAAGCTAGGTCAGGCATCTCTAGGTCTCTTCAGGCTAGGCTAGGTCAGGCTTCTCTAGGCCTCTTCAGGCTAGGTCAGGCTTCTCTAGGCCTCTTCAGGCTAGGCTAGGTCAGGCTTCTCTAGGCCTATTCAGGCTAGGCTAGGTACGGCCTCTCTAGGCCTCTTCAGGCTAGGCTAGGTCAGGCTTCTCTAGGCCTCTTCAGGCTAGGCTAGGTCAGGCCTCTCTAGGCCTCTTCAGGCTAGGCTAGGTCAGGCTTCTCTAGGCCTCTTCAGGCTAGGTCAGGCCTCTCTAGGCCTCTTCAGGCTAGGCTAGGTCAGGCTTCTCTAGGCGTCTTCAGGCTAGGTCAGGACTCTCTAGGCCTCTTCAGGCTAGGCTAGGTCAGGCTTCTCTAGGCCTCTTCAGGCTAGGCTAGGTCAGGCTTCTCTAGGCCTCTTCAGGCTAGGCTAGGTCAGGCTTCTCTAGGCATCTTCAGGCTAGGTCAGGCCTCTCTAGGCCTCTTCAGGCTAGGCTAGGTCAGGCTTCTCTAGGCCTCTTCAGGCTAGGCTAGGTCAGGCCTATAGGCCTCTTCAGGCTAGGTCAGGCTTCTCTAGGCCTCTTCAGGCTAGGCTAGGTCAGGCTTCTCTAGGCCTATTCAGGCTAGGCTAGGTACGGCCTCTCTAGGCCTCTTCAGGCTAGGCTAGGTCAGGCTTCTCTAGGCCTCTTCAGGCTCGGCTAGGTCAGGCCTCTCTAGGCCTCTTCAGGCTAGGCTAGGTTAGGCTTCTCTAGGCCTCTTCAGGCTAGGTCAGGCCTCTCTAGGCCTCTTCAGGCTAGGCTAGGTAAGGCTTCTCTAGGCGTCTTCAGCCTAGGTCAGGACTCTCTAGGCCTCTTCAGGCTAGGCTAGGTCAGGCTTTTCTAGGCCTCTTCAGGCTAGGCTGGGTCAGGCTTCTCTAGGCCTCTTCAAGCTAGGCTAGGTCAGGCTTCTCTAGGCATCTTCAGGCTAGGTCAGGCCTCTCTAGGCCTCTTCAGGCTAGGCTAGGGTCAGGCTTCTCTAGGCGTCTTCAGGCTAGGTCAGGCTTCTCTAGGCCTCTTCAGGTAGGCTAGGCCAGCCTTCTCTAGGCCTCTTCAGGCTAGGCTAGGTCAGGCCTCTCTAGGCCTCTTAATGCTAGGCTAGGTCAGGCCTCTCTAGGCCTCTTCAGACTAGGCTAGGTCAGGTCTCTCTAGGCCTCTTCAGGATAGGGTAGGTCAGGCCTCTCCAGGCCTCTTCAGGCTAGGCTAGGTCAGGCTTCTCAAGGCCTCTTCCGGCTAGGCTAGGTCAGGCTTCTCATGGCCTCTTCCGGCTAGGCTAGGTCAGGCTTCTCTAGGACTCTTCAGACTAGGCTAGGTCAGACTTCTCTAGGCCTCTTCAGGCTAGTCTAGGTCAGGCCTCTCTAAGCCTCTTTAGGCTAGGCTACGTCAGGCCTCTCTAGGCCTCTTCAGGCTAGGTCAAGCTTCTCTAGGCCTCTTCAGGCTAGTCTAGTTCAGGCCTCTCTAGGCCTCTTCAGGCTAGGCTAGGTCAGGCCTCTCTAAGCCTCTTCAGGCTAGGCTAGGTCAGGTCTCTCTAGGCCTCTTCAGGCTAGGCTAGGTCAGGCCTCTCTAGGCCTCTTCATGCTAGGTCAGGCTTCTATAGGCCTCTTCAGGCTAGGCTAGGTAAGGCCTCTCTAGGCCTCTTCAGGCTAGGCTAGGTCAGGCTTCTCTAGGCATCTTCAGGCTAGGTCAGGCCTCTCTAGGCCTCTTCAGGCTAGGCTAGGCCAGGCCTACTCTAGGCCTCTGCAGGCTTCTCTAGGCCTCTTCAGGCTAGGTCAGGCTTCTCTAGGCCTCTTCAAACTAGGCTAGGTAAGGCCTCTCTAGGCCTCTTCAGGGTAGGCTAGGTCAGGCTTCTCTAGGCCTTTTCAGGCTAGACTAGGTCAGGCCTTTCTAGGCCTCTTCAGGCTAGGCTAGGTCAGGCTTCTCTAGGCCTCTTCAGGCTAGGCTAGGTCAGGCTTCTCTAGGCCTCTTCAGGCTAGGCTAGGTCAGGTCTCTCTAGGCCTCTTCAGGCTAGGCTAGGTCAGGCCTCTCCAGGCCTCTTCAGGCTAGGCTAGGTCAGGCTTCTCAAGGCCTCTTCCGGCTAGGCTAGGTCAGGCTTCTCTAGGCCTCTTCATGCTAGGCTAGGTCAGGCTTATCTAGGCCTCTTCAGGCTAGGCTAGGTCAGGCCTATAGGCCTCTTCAGGCTAGGTCAGGCTTCTCTAGACCTCTTCAGGCTAGGCTAGGGCAGGCTTCTCTAGGCCTATTCAGGCTAGGCTAGGTACGGCCTCTCTAGGCCTCTTCACGCTAGGCTAGGTCAGGCTTCTCTAGGCCTCTTCAGGCTAGGCTAGGTCAGGCCTCTCTAGGCCTCTTCAGGCTAGGCTAGGTTAGGCTTCTCTAGGCCTCTTCAGGCTAGGTCAGGCCTCTCTAGGCCTCTTCAGGCTAGGCTAGGTCAGGCTTCTCTAGGCGTCTTCAGGCTAGGTCAGGACTCTCTAGGCCTCTTCAGGCTAGGCTAGGTCAGGCTTTTCTAGGCCTCTTCAGGCTAGGCTGGGTCAGGCTTCTCTAGGCCTCTTCAAGCTAGGCTAGGTCAGGCTTCTCTAGGCATCTTCAGGCTAGGTCAGGCCTCTCTAGGCCTCTTCAGGCTAGGCTAGGTCAGGCTTCTCTAGGCCTCTTCAGGCTAGGTCAGGCCTCTCTAAGCCTCTTCAGGCTAGGCTAGGTCAGGCTTCTCTAGGCGTCTTCAGGCTAGGTCAGGACTCTCTAGGCCTCTTCAGGCTAGGTTAGGTCAGGCTTCTCTAGGCCTCTTCAGGCTAGGCTAGGTCAGGCTTCTCTAGGCCTCTTCAAGCTAGGCTAGGTCAGGCTTCTCTAGGCATCTTCAGGCTAGGTCAGGCCTCTCTAGGCCTCTTCAGGCTAGGCTAGGTCAGGCTTCTCTAGGCGTCTTCAGGCTAGGTCAGGACTCTCTAGGCCTCTTCAGGCTAGGCTAGGTCAGGCTTCTCTAGGCCTCTTCAGGCTAGGCTAGGTCAGGCTTCTCTAGGCGTCTTCAGGCTAGGTCAGGACTCTCTAGGCCTCTTCAGGCGAGGCTAGGTCAGGCTTCTCTAGGCCTCTTCAGACTACGCTAGGTCAGGTCTCTCTAGGCCTCTTCAGGCTAGTCTAGGTCAGGCCTCTCTAGGCCTCTTTAGGCTAGGCTAGGTCAGGCCTCTCTAGGCCTCTTCATGCTAGGTTAGGCTTCTCTAGGCCTCTTCAGGCTAGGATAGGTCAGGCCTCTCTAGGCCTCTTCAGGCTAGGCTAGGTCAGGCCTACTCTAGGCCTCTTCAGGCTTCTCTACGCCTCTTCAGGCTAGGTCAGGCTTCTCTAGGCCTCTTCAGACTAGGCTAGGTAAGGCCTATCTAGGCCTCTTCAGGGTAGGCTAGGTCAGGCTTCTCTAGGCCTCTTCAGGCTAGACTAGGTCAGGCCTTTCTAGGCCTCTTCAGGCTAGGCTAGGTCAGGCTTCTCTAGGCCTCTTCAGGCTAGACTAGGTCAGGCCTTTCTAGGCCTCTTCAGGCTAGGCTAGGTCAGGCTTCTCTAGGCCTCTTCAGGCTAGGCTAGGTCAGGCTTCTCTAGGCGTCTTCAGGCTAGGTCAGGACTCTCTAGGCCTCTTCAGGCTAGGCTAGGTCAGGCTTCTCTAGGCCTCTTCAGACTACGCTAGGTCAGGTCTCTCTAGGCCTCTTCAGGTTAGTCTAGGTCAGGCCTCTCTAGGCCTCTTTAGGCTAGGCAAGGTCAGGCCTCTCTAGGCCTCTTCATGCTAGGTTAGGCTTCTCTAGGCCTCTTCAGGCTAGGATAGGTCAGGCCTCTCTAGGCCTCTTCAGGCTAGGCTAGGTCAGGCCTACTCTAGGCCTCTTCAGGCTTCTCTACGCCTCTTCAGGCTAGGTCAGGCTTCTCTAGGCCTCTTCAGACTAGGCTAGGTAAGGCCTATCTAGGCCTCTTCAGGGTAGGCTAGGTCAGGCTTCTCTAGGCCTCTTCAGGCTAGACTAGGTCAGGCCTTTCTAGGCCTCTTCAGGCTAGGCTAGGTCAGGCTTCTCTAGGCCTCTTCAGGCTAGGCTAGGTCAGGCTTCTCTAGGCCTCTTCAGGCTAGGATAGGTCAGGCCTCTCTAGGCCTCTTCAGGCTAGGTCAGGCCTCTCTAGGTCTCTTCAGGCTAGGCTAGGTCTGGCTTCTCTAGGCCTTTTTAGGCTAGGTTAGGCCTCTCTAGGCCTCTTCAGGCTAGGTCAGGCTTCTCTAGGCCTCTTCAGGCTAGTCTAGTAGCAGGCCTCTCTAGGCCTCTTCAGGCTATGCTAGGTCAGGACTCTCTAGGCCTAATCAGGCTAGGCTAGGTCAGGCCTAAAGGCCTCTTCAGACTAGACTATGTCAGGCTACTCTAGGCCTCTTCAGGCTGGGCTAGGTCAGGCTTCTCTAGGCCTCTTCAGGTAGGCTAGGTCAGGCCTCTCTAGGCCTCTTAATGCTAGGCTAGGTCAGGCCTCTCTAGGCCTCTTCAGACTAGGCTAGGTCAGGTCTCTCTAGGCCTCTTCAGGCTAGGCTAGGTCAGGCCTCTCCAGGCCTCTTCAGGCTAGGCTAGGTCAGGCTTCTCAAGGCCTCTTCCGGCTAGGCTAGGTCAGGCTTCTCTAGGCCTCATCATGCTAGGCTAGGTCAGGCTTCTCTAGGCCTCTTCAGGCTAGGCTAGGTCAGGCTTCTCTAGGCCTCTTCAAACTAGGCTAGGTCAGACTTCTCTAGGCCTCTTCAGGCTAGTCTAGGTCAGGCCTCTCTAGGCCTCTTTAGGCTAGGCTAGGTCAGGCTTCTCTAGGCCTCTTCAGGCTAGGCTAGGTCAGGCTTCTCTAGGCCTCTTCAGGCTAGGTCAGGCCTCTCTAGGCCTCTTTAGGCTAGGCTAGGTCAGGCCTCTCTAGGCCTCTTCAGGCTAGGTCAAGCTTCTCTAGGACTATTCAGGCTAGTCTAGTTCAGGCCTCGCTAGGCCTCTTCAGGCTAGGCTAGGTCAGGCCTCTCTAAGCCTCTTCAGGCTAGGCTAGGTCAGGTCTCTCTAGGCCTCTTCATGCTAGGTCAGGCTTCTATAGGCCTCTTCAGGCTAGGCTAGGTAAGGCCTCTCTAGGCCTCTTCAGGCTAGGCTAGGTCAGGCTTCTCTAGGCATCTTCAGGCTAGGTAAGGCCTCTCTAGGCCTCTTCAGGCTAGGCTAGGCCAGGCCTACTCTAGGCCTCTTCAGGCTAGGCTAGTTCAGGCCTCTCTAGGCCTCTTCAGGCTAGGCTAGGTCAGGCTTCTCTAGGCCTCTTCAAACTAGTCTAGGTCAGACTTCTCTAGGCCTCTTCAGGCTAGTCTAGGTCAGGCCTCTCTAGGCCTCTTTAGGCTAGGCTAGGTCAGGCCTCTCTAGGCCTCTTCAGGCTAGGTCAAGCTTCTCTAGGCCTATTCAGGCTAGTCTAGTTCAGGCCTCGCTAGGCCTCTTCAGGCTAGGCTAGGTCAGGCCTCTCTAAGCCTCTTCAGGCTAGGCTAGGTCAGGTCTCTCTAGGCCTCTTCAGGCTAGGCTAGGTCAGGCCTCTCTAGGCCTCTTCATGCTAGGTCAGGCTTCTATAGGTCTCTTCAGGCTAGGCTAGGTAAGGCCTCTCTAGGCCTCTTCAGGCTAGGCTAGGTCAGGCTTCTCTAGGCATCTTCAGGCTAGGTAAGGCCTCTCTAGGCCTCTTCAGGCTAGGCTAGGCCAGGCCTACTCTAGGCCTCTGCAGGCTTCTCTAGGCCTCTTCAGGCTAGGTCAGGCTTCTCTAGGCCTCTTCAAACTAGGCTAGGTAAGGCCTCTCTAGGCCTCTTCAGGCTAGGCTAGGTCAGGCTTCTCTAGGCCTCTTCAGGCTAGGCTAGGTCAGGCTTCTCTAGGCCTCTTCAGGCTAGGCTAGTTCAGGCCTCTCTAGGCCTCTTCAGGCTAGGCTAGGTCTGGCTTCTTTAGGCTTTTTCAGGCTAGATCAGGCTTCTCTAGGCCTCTTCAGGCTAGGTCAGGCTACTCTAGGCCTCTTCAGGCTAGGCTAGTTCAGGCCTCTCTAGGCCTCTTCAGGCTAGGCTAGGTCAGGCTTCTCTAGGCCTCTTCAAACTAGTCTAGGTCAGACTTCTCTAGGCCTCTTCAGGCTAGTCTAGGTCAGGCCTCTCTAGGCCTCTTTAGGCTAGGCTAGGTCAGGCTTCTCTAGGCCTCTTCAGGCTAGGCTAGGTCGTCAGGCTTCTCTAGGCCTCTTCAGGCTAGGTCAGGCCTCTCTAGGCCTCTTTAGGCTAGGCTAGGTCAGGCCTCTCTAGGCCTCTTCAGGCTAGGTCAAGCTTCTCTAGGCCTCTTCAGGCTAGTCTAGTTCAGGCCTCTCTAGGCCTCTTCAGGCTAGGCTAGGTCAGGCCTCTCTAAGCCTCTTCAGGCTAGGCTAGGTCAGGTCTCTCTAGGCCTCTTCAGGCTAGGCTAGGTCAGGCCTCTCTAGGCCTCTTCGTGCTAGGTCAGGCTTCTATAGGCCTCTTCAGGCTAGGCTAGGTAAGGCCTCTCTAGGCCTCTTCAGGCTAGGCTAGGTCAGGCTTCTCTAGGCCTCTTCAGGCTAGGTCAGGCCTCTCTAGGCCTCTTTAGGCTAGGCTACGTCAGGCCTCTCTAGGCCTCTTCAGGCTAGGTCAAGCTTCTCTAGGCCTCTTCAGGCTAGTCTAGTTCAGGCCTCTCTAGGCCTCTTCAGGCTAGGCTAGGTCAGGCCTCTCTAAGCCTCTTCAGGCTAGGCTAGGTCAGGTCTCTCTAGGCCTCTTCAGGCTAGGCTAGGTCAGGCCTCTCTAAGCCTCTTCATGCTAGGTCAGGCTTCTATAGGCCTCTTCAGGCTAGGCTAGGTAAGGCCTCTCTAGGCCTCTTCAGGCTAGGCTAGGTCAGGCTTCTCTAGGCATCTTCAGGCTAGGTCAGGCCTCTCTAGGCCTCTTCAGGCTAGGCTAGGCCAGGCCTACTCTAGGCCTCTGCAGGCTTCTCTAGGCCTCTTCAGGCTAGGTCAGGCTTCTCTAGGCCTCTTCAAACTAGGCTAGGTAAGGCCTCTCTAGGCCTCTTCAGGGTAGGCTAGGTCAGGCTTCTCTAGGCCTTTTCAGGCTAGACTAGGTCAGGCCTTTCTAGGCCTCTTCAGGCTAGGCTAGGTCAGGCTTCTCTAGGCCTCTTCAGGTTAGTCTAGGTCAGGCCTCTCTAGGCCTCTTTAGGCTAGGCAAGGTCAGGCCTCTCTAGGCCTCTTCATGCTAGGTTAGGCTTCTCTAGGCCTCTTCAGGCTAGGATAGGTCAGGCCTCTCTAGGCCTCTTCAGGCTAGGCTAGGTCAGGCCTACTCTAGGCCTCTTCAGGCTTCTCTACGCCTCTTCAGGCTAGGTCAGGCTTCTCTAGGCCTCTTCAGACTAGGCTAGGTAAGGCCTATCTAGGCCTCTTCAGGGTAGGCTAGGTCAGGCTTCTCTAGGCCTCTTCAGGCTAGACTAGGTCAGGCCTTTCTAGGCCTCTTCAGGCTAGGCTAGGTCAGGCTTCTCTAGGCCTCTTCAGGCTAGGCTAGGTCAGGCTTCTCTAGGCCTCTTCAGGCTAGGATAGGTCAGGCCTCTCTAGGCCTCTTCAGGCTAGGTCAGGCCTCTCTAGGTCTCTTCAGGCTAGGCTAGGTCTGGCTTCTCTAGGCCTTTTTAGGCTAGGTTAGGCCTCTCTAGGCCTCTTCAGGCTAGGTCAGGCTTCTCTAGGCCTCTTCAGGCTAGTCTAGTAGCAGGCCTCTCTAGGCCTCTTCAGGCTATGCTAGGTCAGGACTCTCTAGGCCTAATCAGGCTAGGCTAGGTCAGGCCTAAAGGCCTCTTCAGACTAGACTATGTCAGGCTACTCTAGGCCTCTTCAGGCTGGGCTAGGTCAGGCTTCTCTAGGCCTCTTCAGGTAGGCTAGGTCAGGCCTCTCTAGGCCTCTTAATGCTAGGCTAGGTCATGCTACTCTAGGCCTCTTCAGGCTAGAATAGGTCAGGCTTCTCTAGGCCTCTTCAGGCTAGGCTAGGTCATGCTACTCTAGGCCTCTTCAGGCTAGAATAGGTCAGGCTTCTCTAGGCCTCTTCAGGCTAGGCTAGGTCAGGCTTCTCTAGGACTCTTCAGGCTAGGCTAGGTCAGGCTTCTCAAGGCCTCTTCAGGCTAGGCTAGGTCAGGCTTCTCTAGGCCTCTTCATGCTAGGCTAGCTCAGGCTTCTCTAGGCCTCTTCAGGCTAGGCTAGGTCAGGCTTCTCTAGGCCTCTTCAGACTAGGCTAGGTCAGGCTTCTCTAGGCCTCTTCAGGCTAGGCTAGGTCAGGCTTCTCTAGGCTTCTTCTGACTAGGCTAGGGCAGGCTTCTCTAGGCCTCTTCATGCTAGGCTAGGTCAGGATTCTCTAGGCCTCTTCAGGCTAGGCTAGGTCAGGCTTCTCTAGGCCTCTTCAGGCTAGGCTAGGTCAGGCTTCTCTAGGCCTCTTCAGGCTTCTCTAGGATTCTTCAGGCTAGTTCAGGCTCCTCTAGGCCTCTTCAGACTAGGCTAGGTAAGGCCTCTCTAGGCCTCTTCAGGGTAGGCTAGGTCAGGCTTCTCTAGGCCTCTTCAGGCTAGGCTAGGTCAGGCTTCTCTAGGCCTCTTCAGGCTAGGCTAGGTCAGGCTTCTCTAGGCCTCTTCAGGCTAGGCTAGGTCAGGCCTCTCTAGGCCTCTTCAAGCTAGGTCAGGCATCTCTAGGTCTCTTCAGGCTAGGCTAGGTCTGGCTTCTCTAGACCTTTTCAGGCTAGGCTAGGTCGGGCCTCTCTAGGCCTCTTCAAGCTAGGTCAGGCATCTCTAGGTCTCTTCAGGCTAGGCTAGGTCAGGCTTCTCTAGGCCTCTTCAGGCTAGGTCAGGCTTCTCTAGGCCTCTTCAGGCTAGGCTAGGTCAGGCTTCTCTAGGCCTATTCAGGCTAGGCTAGGTACGGCCTCTCTAGGCCTCTTCAGGCTAGGCTAGGTCAGGCTTCTCTAGGCCTCTTCAGGCTAGGCTAGGTCAGGCCTCTCTAGGCCTCTTCAGGCTAGGCTAGGTCAGGCTTCTCTAGGCCTCTTCAGGCTAGGTCAGGCCTCTCTAGGCCTCTTCAGGCTAGGCTAGGTCAGGCTTCTCTAGGCGTCTTCAGGCTAGGTCAGGACTCTCTAGGCCTCTTCAGGCTAGGCTAGGTCAGGCTTCTCTAGGCCTCTTCAGGCTAGGCTAGGTCAGGCTTCTCTAGGCCTCTTCAGGCTAGGCTAGGTCAGGCTTCTCTAGGCATCTTCAGGCTAGGTCAGGCCTCTCTAGGCCTCTTCAGGCTAGGCTAGGTCAGGCTTCTCTAGGCCTCTTCAGGCTAGGCTAGGTCAGGCCTATAGGCCTCTTCAGGCTAGGTCAGGCTTCTCTAGGCCTCTTCAGGCTAGGCTAGGTCAGGCTTCTCTAGGCCTATTCAGGCTAGGCTAGGTACGGCCTCTCTAGGCCTCTTCAGGCTAGGCTAGGTCAGGCTTCTCTAGGCCTCTTCAGGCTCGGCTAGGTCAGGCCTCTCTAGGCCTCTTCAGGCTAGGCTAGGTTAGGCTTCTCTAGGCCTCTTCAGGCTAGGTCAGGCCTCTCTAGGCCTCTTCAGGCTAGGCTAGGTAAGGCTTCTCTAGGCGTCTTCAGCCTAGGTCAGGACTCTCTAGGCCTCTTCAGGCTAGGCTAGGTCAGGCTTTTCTAGGCCTCTTCAGGCTAGGCTGGGTCAGGCTTCTCTAGGCCTCTTCAAGCTAGGCTAGGTCAGGCTTCTCTAGGCATCTTCAGGCTAGGTCAGGCCTCTCTAGGCCTCTTCAGGCTAGGCTAGGGTCAGGCTTCTCTAGGCGTCTTCAGGCTAGGTCAGGCTTCTCTAGGCCTCTTCAGGTAGGCTAGGCCAGCCTTCTCTAGGCCTCTTCAGGCTAGGCTAGGTCAGGCCTCTCTAGGCCTCTTAATGCTAGGCTAGGTCAGGCTTCTCATGGCCTCTTCCGGCTAGGCTAGGTCAGGCTTCTCTAGGACTCTTCAGACTAGGCTAGGTCAGACTTCTCTAGGCCTCTTCAGGCTAGTCTAGGTCAGGCCTCTCTAAGCCTCTTTAGGCTAGGCTAGGTCAGGCTTCTCTAGGCCTCTTCAGGCTAGGCTAAGTCAGGCTTCTCTAGGCCTCTTCAGGCTAGGCTAGGTCAGGCTTCTCTAGGCCTCTTCAGGCTAGGCTAGGTCAGGCCTCTCTAGGCCTCTTCAGGCTAGGCTAGGTCAGGCTTCTCTAGGCCTCTTCAGGCTAGGTCAGGCCTCTCTAGGCCTCTTCAGGCTAGGCTAGGTCAGGCTTCTCTAGGCGTCTTCAGGCTAGGTCAGGACTCTCTAGGCCTCTTCAGGCTAGGCTAGGTCAGGCTTCTCTAGGCCTCTTCAGGCTAGGCTAGGTCAGGCTTCTCTAGGCCTCTTCAAGCTAGGCTAGGTCAGGCTTCTCTAGGCATCTTCAGGCTAGGTCAGGCCTCTCTAGGCCTCTTCAGGCTAGGCTAGGTCAGGCTTCTCTAGGCGTCTTCAGGCTAGGTCAGGACTCTCTAGGCCTCTTCAGGTTAGGCTAGGTCAGGCTTCTCTAGGCCTCTTCAGGCTAGGCTAGGTCAGGCTTCTCTAGGACTCTTCAGACTAGGCTAGGTCAGGCTTCTCTAGGCCTCTTCAGGTAGGCTAGGCCAGGCTTCTCTAGGCCTCTTCAGGCTAGGCTAGGTCAGGCCTCTCTAGGCCTCTTAATGCTAGGCTAGGTCAGGCCTCTCTAGGCCTCTTCAGACTAGGCTAGGTCAGGTCTCTCTAGGCCTCTTCAGGCTAGGCTAGGTCAGGCCTCTCCAGGCCTCTTCAGGCTAGGCTAGGTCAGGCTTCTCAAGGCCTCTTCCGGCTAGGCTAGGTCAGGCTTCTCTAGGCCTCTTCATGCTAGGCTAGGTCAGGCTTATCTAGGCCTCTTCAGGCTAGGCTAGGTCAGGCCTATAGGCCTCTTCAGGCTAGGTCAGGCTTCTCTAGACCTCTTCAGGCTAGGCTAGGGCAGGCTTCTCTAGGCCTATTCAGGCTAGGCTAGGTACGGCCTCTCTAGGCCTCTTCACGCTAGGCTAGGTCAGGCTTCTCTAGGCCTCTTCAGGCTAGGCTAGGTCAGGCCTCTCTAGGCCTCTTCAGGCTAGGCTAGGTTAGGCTTCTCTAGGCCTCTTCAGGCTAGGTCAGGCCTCTCTAGGCCTCTTCAGGCTAGGCTAGGTCAGGCTTCTCTAGGCGTCTTCAGGCTAGGTCAGGACTCTCTAGGCCTCTTCAGGCTAGGCTAGGTCAGGCTTTTCTAGGCCTCTTCAGGCTAGGCTGGGTCAGGCTTCTCTAGGCCTCTTCAAGCTAGGCTAGGTCAGGCTTCTCTAGGCATCTTCAGGCTAGGTCAGGCCTCTCTAGGCCTCTTCAGGCTAGGCTAGGTCAGGCTTCTCTAGGCCTCTTCAGGCTAGGTTAGGCCTCTCTAAGCCTCTTCAGGCTAGGCTAGGTCAGGCTTCTCTAGGCGTCTTCAGGCTAGGTCAGGACTCTCTAGGCCTCTTCAGGCTAGGTTAGGTCAGGCTTCTCTAGGCCTCTTCAGGCTAGGCTAGGTCAGGCTTCTCTAGGCCTCTTCAAGCTAGGCTAGGTCAGGCTTCTCTAGGCATCTTCAGGCTAGGTCAGGCCTCTCTAGGCCTCTTCAGGCTAGGCTAGGTCAGGCTTCTCTAGGCGTCTTCAGGCTAGGTCAGGACTCTCTAGGCCTCTTCAGGCTAGGCTAGGTCAGGCTTCTCTAGGCCTCTTCAGGCTAGGCTAGGTCAGGCTTCTCTAGGCGTCTTCAGGCTAGGTCAGGACTCTCTAGGCCTCTTCAGGCTAGGCTAGGTCAGGCTTCTCTAGGCCTCTTCAGACTACGCTAGGTCAGGTCTCTCTAGGCCTCTTCAGGCTAGTCTAGGTCAGGCCTCTCTAGGCCTCTTTAGGCTAGGCTAGGTCAGGCCTCTCTAGGCCTCTTCATGCTAGGTTAGGCTTCTCTAGGCCTCTTCAGGCTAGGATAGGTCAGGCCTCTCTAGGCCTCTTCAGGCTAGGCTAGGTCAGGCCTACTCTAGGCCTCTTCAGGCTTCTCTACGCCTCTTCAGGCTAGGTCAGGCTTCTCTAGGCCTCTTCAGACTAGGCTAGGTAAGGCCTATCTAGGCCTCTTCAGGGTAGGCTAGGTCAGGCTTCTCTAGGCCTCTTCAGGCTAGACTAGGTCAGGCCTTTCTAGGCCTCTTCAGGCTAGGCTAGGTCAGGCTTCTCTAGGCCTCTTCAGGCTAGACTAGGTCAGGCCTTTCTAGGCCTCTTCAGGCTAGGCTAGGTCAGGCTTCTCTAGGCCTCTTCAGGCTAGGCTAGGTCAGGCTTCTCTAGGCGTCTTCAGGCTAGGTCAGGACTCTCTAGGCCTCTTCAGGCTAGGCTAGGTCAGGCTTCTCTAGGCCTCTTCAGACTACGCTAGGTCAGGTCTCTCTAGGCCTCTTCAGGTTAGTCTAGGTCAGGCCTCTCTAGGCCTCTTTAGGCTAGGCAAGGTCAGGCCTCTCTAGGCCTCTTCATGCTAGGTTAGGCTTCTCTAGGCCTCTTCAGGCTAGGATAGGTCAGGCCTCTCTAGGCCTCTTCAGGCTAGGCTAGGTCAGGCCTACTCTAGGCCTCTTCAGGCTTCTCTACGCCTCTTCAGGCTAGGTCAGGCTTCTCTAGGCCTCTTCAGACTAGGCTAGGTAAGGCCTATCTAGGCCTCTTCAGGGTAGGCTAGGTCAGGCTTCTCTAGGCCTCTTCAGGCTAGACTAGGTCAGGCCTTTCTAGGCCTCTTCAGGCTAGGCTAGGTCAGGCTTCTCTAGGCCTCTTCAGGCTAGGCTAGGTCAGGCTTCTCTAGGCCTCTTCAGGCTAGGATAGGTCAGGCCTCTCTAGGCCTCTTCAGGCTAGGTCAGGCCTCTCTAGGTCTCTTCAGGCTAGGCTAGGTCTGGCTTCTCTAGGCCTTTTTAGGCTAGGTTAGGCCTCTCTATGCCTCTTCAGGCTAGGTCAGGCTTCTCTAGGCCTCTTCAGGCTAGTCTAGTAGCAGGCCTCTCTAGGCCTCTTCAGGCTATGCTAGGTCAGGACTCTCTAGGCCTAATCAGGCTAGGCTAGGTCAGGCCTAAAGGCCTCTTCAGACTAGACTATGTCAGGCTACTCTAGGCCTCTTCAGGCTGGGCTAGGTCAGGCTTCTCTAGGCCTCTTCAGGTAGGCTAGGTCAGGCCTCTCTAGGCCTCTTAATGCTAGGCTAGGTCAGGCCTCTCTAGGCCTCTTCAGACTAGGCTAGGTCAGGTCTCTCTAGGCCTCTTCAGGCTAGGCTAGGTCAGGCCTCTCCAGGCCTCTTCAGGCTAGGCTAGGTCAGGCTTCTCAAGGCCTCTTCCGGCTAGGCTAGGTCAGGCTTCTCTAGGCCTCATCATGCTAGGCTAGGTCAGGCTTCTCTAGGCCTCTTCAGGCTAGGCTAGATCAGGCTTCTCTAGGCCTCTTCAAACTAGGCTAGGTCAGACTTCTCTAGGCCTCTTCAGGCTAGTCTAGGTCAGGCCTCTCTAGGCCTCTTTAGGCTAGGCTAGGTCAGGCTTCTCTAGGCCTCTTCAGGCTAGGCTAGGTCAGGCTTCTCTAGGCCTCTTCAGGCTAGGTCAGGCCTCTCTAGGCCTCTTTAGGCTAGGCTAGGTCAGGCCTCTCTAGGCCTCTTCAGGCTAGGTCAAGCTTCTCTAGGCCTATTCAGGCTAGTCTAGTTCAGGCCTCGCTAGGCCTCTTCAGGCTAGGCTAGGTCAGGCCTCTCTAAGCCTCTTCAGGCTAGGCTAGGTCAGGTCTCTCTAGGCCTCTTCAGGCTAGGCTAGGTCAGGCCTCTCTAGGCCTCTTCATGCTAGGTCAGGCTTCTATAGGCCTCTTCAGGCTAGGCTAGGTAAGGCCTCTCTAGGCCTCTTCAGGCTAGGCTAGGTCAGGCTTCTCTAGGCATCTTCAGGCTAGGTAAGGCCTCTCTAGGCCTCTTCAGGCTAGGCTAGGCCAGGCCTACTCTAGGCCTCTGCAGGCTTCTCTAGGCCTCTTCAGGCTAGGTCAGGCTTCTCTAGGCCTCTTCAAACTAGGCTAGGTAAGGCCTCTCTAGGCCTCTTCAGGGTAGGCTAGGTCAGGCTTCTCTAGGCCTTTTCAGGCTAGACTAGGTCAGGCCTTTCTAGGCCTCTTCAGGCTAGGCTAGGTCAGGCTTCTCTAGGCCTCTTCAGGCTAGGCTAGGTCAGGCTTCTCTAGGCCTCTTCAGGCTAGGCTAGTTCAGGCCTCTCTAGGCCTCTTCAGGCTAGGCTAGGTCTGGCTTCTCTAGGCTTTTTCAGGCTAGATCAGGCTTCTCTAGGCCTCTTCAGGCTAGGTCAGGCTACTCTAGGCCTCTTCAGGCTAGGCTAGTTCAGGCCTCTCTAGGCCTCTTCAGGCTAGGCTAGGTCAGGCTTCTCTAGGCCTCTTCAAACTAGTCTAGGTCAGACTTCTCTAGGCCTCTTCAGGCTAGTCTAGGTCAGGCCTCTCTAGGCCTCTTTAGGCTAGGCTAGGTCAGGCTTCTCTAGGCCTCTTCAGGCTAGGCTAGGTCAGGCTTCTCTAGGCCTCTTCAGGCTAGGTCAGGCCTCTCTAGGCCTCTTTAGGCTAGGCTAGGTCAGGCCTCTCTAGGCCTCTTCAGGCTAGGTCAAGCTTCTCTAGGCCTCTTCAGGCTAGTCTAGTTCAGGCCTCTCTAGGCCTCTTCAGGCTAGGCTAGGTCAGGCCTCTCTAAGCCTCTTCAGGCTAGGCTAGGTCAGGTCTCTCTAGGCCTCTTCAGGCTAGGCTAGGTCAGGCCTCTCTAGGCCTCTTCATGCTAGGTCAGGCTTCTATAGGCCTCTTCAGGCTAGGCTAGGTAAGGCCTCTCTAGGCCTCTTCAGGCTAGGCTAGGTCAGGCTTCTCTAGGCCTCTTCAGGCTAGGTCAGGCCTCTCTAGGCCTCTTTAGGCTAGGCTACGTCAGGCCTCTCTAGGCCTCTTCAGGCTAGGTCAAGCTTCTCTAGGCCTCTTCAGGCTAGTCTAGTTCAGGCCTCTCTAGGCCTCTTCAGGCTAGGCTAGGTCAGGCCTCTCTAAGCCTCTTCAGGCTAGGCTAGGTCAGGTCTCTCTAGGCCTCTTCAGGCTAGGCTAGGTCAGGCCTCTCTAGGCCTCTTCATGCTAGGTCAGGCTTCTATAGGCCTCTTCAGGCTAGGCTAGGTAAGGCCTCTCTAGGCCTCTTCAGGCTAGGCTAGGTCAGGCTTCTCTAGGCATCTTCAGGCTAGGTCAGGCCTCTCTAGGCCTCTTCAGGCTAGGCTAGGCCAGGCCTACTCTAGGCCTCTGCAGGCTTCTCTAGGCCTCTTCAGGCTAGGTCAGGCTTCTCTAGGCCTCTTCAAACTAGGCTAGGTAAGGCCTCTCTAGGCCTCTTCAGGGTAGGCTAGGTCAGGCTTCTCTAGGCCTTTTCAGGCTAGACTAGGTCAGGCCTTTCTAGGCCTCTTCAGGCTAGGCTAGGTCAGGCTTCTCTAGGCCTCTTCAGGCTAGGCTAGGTCAGGCTTCTCTAGGCCTCTTCAGGCTAGGCTAGGTCAGGTCTCTCTAGGCCTCTTCAGGCTAGGCTAGGTCAGGCCTCTCCAGGCCTCTTCAGGCTAGGCTAGGTCAGGCTTCTCAAGGCCTCTTCCGGCTAGGCTAGGTCAGGCTTCTCTAGGCCTCTTCATGCTAGGCTAGGTCAGGCTTATCTAGGCCTCTTCAGGCTAGGCTAGGTCAGGCCTATAGGCCTCTTCAGGCTAGGTCAGGCTTCTCTAGACCTCTTCAGGCTAGGCTAGGGCAGGCTTCTCTAGGCCTATTCAGGCTAGGCTAGGTACGGCCTCTCTAGGCCTCTTCACGCTAGGCTAGGTCAGGCTTCTCTAGGCCTCTTCAGGCTAGGCTAGGTCAGGCCTCTCTAGGCCTCTTCAGGCTAGGCTAGGTTAGGCTTCTCTAGGCCTCTTCAGGCTAGGTCAGGCCTCTCTAGGCCTCTTCAGGCTAGGCTAGGTCAGGCTTCTCTAGGCGTCTTCAGGCTAGGTCAGGACTCTCTAGGCCTCTTCAGGCTAGGCTAGGTCAGGCTTTTCTAGGCCTCTTCAGGCTAGGCTGGGTCAGGCTTCTCTAGGCCTCTTCAAGCTAGGCTAGGTCAGGCTTCTCTAGGCATCTTCAGGCTAGGTCAGGCCTCTCTAGGCCTCTTCAGGCTAGGCTAGGTCAGGCTTCTCTAGGCCTCTTCAGGCTAGGTCAGGCCTCTCTAAGCCTCTTCAGGCTAGGCTAGGTCAGGCTTCTCTAGGCGTCTTCAGGCTAGGTCAGGACTCTCTAGGCCTCTTCAGGCTAGGTTAGGTCAGGCTTCTCTAGGCCTCTTCAGGCTAGGCTAGGTCAGGCTTCTCTAGGCCTCTTCAAGCTAGGCTAGGTCAGGCTTCTCTAGGCATCTTCAGGCTAGGTCAGGCCTCTCTAGGCCTCTTCAGGCTAGGCTAGGTCAGGCTTCTCTAGGCGTCTTCAGGCTAGGTCAGGACTCTCTAGGCCTCTTCAGGCTAGGCTAGGTCAGGCTTCTCTAGGCCTCTTCAGGCTAGGCTAGGTCAGGCTTCTCTAGGCGTCTTCAGGCTAGGTCAGGACTCTCTAGGCCTCTTCAGGCTAGGCTAGGTCAGGCTTCTCTAGGCCTCTTCAGACTACGCTAGGTCAGGTCTCTCTAGGCCTCTTCAGGCTAGGATAGGTCAGGCCTCTCTAGGCCTCTTCATGCTAGGTTAGGCTTCTCTAGGCCTCTTCAGGCTAGGATAGGTCAGGCCTCTCTAGGCCTCTTCAGGCTAGGCTAGGTCAGGCCTACTCTAGGCCTCTTCAGGCTTCTCTACGCCTCTTCAGGCTAGGTCAGGCTTCTCTAGGCCTCTTCAGACTAGGCTAGGTAAGGCCTATCTAGGCCTCTTCAGGGTAGGCTAGGTCAGGCTTCTCTAGGCCTCTTCAGGCTAGACTAGGTCAGGCCTTTCTAGGCCTCTTCAGGCTAGGCTAGGTCAGGCTTCTCTAGGCCTCTTCAGGCTAGACTAGGTCAGGCCTTTCTAGGCCTCTTCAGGCTAGGCTAGGTCAGGCTTCTCTAGGCCTCTTCAGGCTAGGCTAGGTCAGGCTTCTCTAGGCGTCTTCAGGCTAGGTCAGGACTCTCTAGGCCTCTTCAGGCTAGGCTAGGTCAGGCTTCTCTAGGCCTCTTCAGACTACGCTAGGTCAGGTCTCTCTAGGCCTCTTCAGGTTAGTCTAGGTCAGGCCTCTCTAGGCCTCTTCATGCTAGGTTAGGCTTCTCTAGGCCTCTTCAGGCTAGGATAGGTCAGGCCTCTCTAGGCCTCTTCAGGCTAGGCTAGGTCAGGCCTACTCTAGGCCTCTTCAGGCTTCTCTACGCCTCTTCAGGCTAGGTCAGGCTTCTCTAGGCCTCTTCAGACTAGGCTAGGTAAGGCCTATCTAGGCCTCTTCAGGGTAGGCTAGGTCAGGCTTCTCTAGGCCTCTTCAGGCTAGACTAGGTCAGGCCTTTCTAGGCCTCTTCAGGCTAGGCTAGGTCAGGCTTCTCTAGGCCTCTTCAGGCTAGGCTAGGTCAGGCTTCTCTAGGCCTCTTCAGGCTAGGATAGGTCAGGCCTCTCTAGGCCTCTTCAGGCTAGGTCAGGCCTCTCTAGGTCTCTTCAGGCTAGGCTAGGTCTGGCTTCTCTAGGCCTTTTTAGGCTAGGTTAGGCCTCTCTAGGCCTCTTCAGGCTAGGTCAAGCTTCTCTAGGCCTCTTCAGGCTAGTCTAGTAGCAGGCCTCTCTAGGCCTCTTCAGGCTATGCTAGGTCAGGACTCTCTAGGCCTAATCAGGCTAGGCTAGGTCAGGCCTAAAGGCCTCTTCAGACTAGACTATGTCAGGCTACTCTAGGCCTCTTCAGGCTGGGCTAGGTCAGGCTTCTCTAGGCCTCTTCAGGTAGGCTAGGTCAGGCCTCTCTAGGCCTCTTAATGCTAGGCTAGGTCAGGCCTCTCTAGGCCTCTTCAGACTAGGCTAGGTCAGGTCTCTCTAGGCCTCTTCAGGCTAGGCTAGGTCAGGCCTCTCCAGGCCTCTTCAGGCTAGGCTAGGTCAGGCTTCTCAAGGCCTCTTCCGGCTAGGCTAGGTCAGGCTTCTCTAGGCCTCATCATGCTAGGCTAGGTCAGGCTTCTCTAGGCCTCTTCAGGCTAGGCTAGGTCAGGCTTCTCTAGGCCTCTTCAAACTAGGCTAGGTCAGACTTCTCTAGGCCTCTTCAGGCTAGTCTAGGTCAGGCCTCTCTAGGCCTCTTTAGGCTAGGCTAGGTCAGGCTTCTCTAGGCCTCTTCAGGCTAGGCTAGGTCAGGCTTCTCTAGGCCTCTTCAGGCTAGGTCAGGCCTCTCTAGGCCTCTTTAGGCTAGGCTAGGTCAGGCCTCTCTAGGCCTCTTCAGGCTAGGTCAAGCTTCTCTAGGCCTATTCAGGCTAGTCTAGTTCAGGCCTCGCTAGGCCTCTTCAGGCTAGGCTAGGTCAGGCCTCTCTAAGCCTCTTCAGGCTAGGCTAGGTCAGGTCTCTCTAGGCCTCTTCATGCTAGGTCAGGCTTCTATAGGCCTCTTCAGGCTAGGCTAGGTAAGGCCTCTCTAGGCCTCTTCAGGCTAGGCTAGGTCAGGCTTCTCTAGGCATCTTCAGGCTAGGTAAGGCCTCTCTAGGCCTCTTCAGGCTAGGCTAGGCCAGGCCTACTCTAGGCCTCTGCAGGCTTCTCTAGGCCTCTTCAGGCTAGGTCAGGCTTCTCTAGGCCTCTTCAAACTAGGCTAGGTAAGGCCTCTCTAGGCCTCTTCAGGGTAGGCTAGGTCAGGCTTCTCTAGGCCTTTTCAGGCTAGACTAGGTCAGGCCTTTCTAGGCCTCTTCAGGCTAGGCTAGGTCAGGCTTCTCTAGGCCTCTTCAGGCTAGGCTAGGTCAGGCTTCTCTAGGCCTCTTCAGGCTAGGCTAGTTCAGGCCTCTCTAGGCCTCTTCAGGCTAGGCTAGGTCTGGCTTCTCTAGGCTTTTTCAGGCTAGATCAGGCTTCTCTAGGCCTCTTCAGGCTAGGTCAGGCTACTCTAGGCCTCTTCAGGCTAGGCTAGGCCAGGCCTACTCTAGGCCTCTGCAGGCTTCTCTAGGCCTCTTCAGGCTAGGTCAGGCTTCTCTAGGCCTCTTCAAACTAGGCTAGGTAAGGCCTCTCTAGGCCTCTTCAGGGTAGGCTAGGTCAGGCTTCTCTAGGCCTTTTCAGGCTAGACTAGGTCAGGCCTTTCTAGGCCTCTTCAGGCTAGGCTAGGTCAGGCTTCTCTAGGCCTCTTCAGGCTAGGCTAGGTCAGGCTTCTCTAGGCCTCTTCAGGCTAGGCTAGTTCAGGCCTCTCTAGGCCTCTTCAGGCTAGGCTAGGTCTGGCTTCTCTAGGCTTTTTCAGGCTAGATCAGGCTTCTCTAGGCCTCTTCAGGCTAGGTCAGGCTACTCTAGGCCTCTTCAGGCTAGGCTAGTTCAGGCCTCTCTAGGCCTCTTCAGGCTAGGCTAGGTCAGGCTTCTCTAGGCCTCTTCAAACTAGTCTAGGTCAGACTTCTCTAGGCCTCTTCAGGCTAGTCTAGGTCAGGCCTCTCTAGGCCTCTTTAGGCTAGGCTAGGTCAGGCTTCTCTAGGCCTCTTCAGGCTAGGCTAGGTCAGGCTTCTCTAGGCCTCTTCAGGCTAGGTCAGGCCTCTCTAGGCCTCTTTAGGCTAGGCTAGGTCAGGCCTCTCTAGGCCTCTTCAGGCTAGGTCAAGCTTCTCTAGGCCTCTTCAGGCTAGTCTAGTTCAGGCCTCTCTAGGCCTCTTCAGGCTAGGCTAGGTCAGGCCTCTCTAAGCCTCTTCAGGCTAGGCTAGGTCAGGTCTCTCTAGGCCTCTTCAGGCTAGGCTAGGTCTGGCTTCTCTAGGCTTTTTCAGGCTAGATCAGGCTTCTCTAGGCCTCTTCAGGCTAGGTCAGGCTACTCTAGGCCTCTTCAGGCTAGGCTAGTTCAGGCCTCTCTAGGCCTCTTCAGGCTAGGCTAGGTCAGGCTTCTCTAGGCCTCTTCAAACTAGTCTAGGTCAGACTTCTCTAGGCCTCTTCAGGCTAGTCTAGGTCAGGCCTCTCTAGGCCTCTTTAGGCTAGGCTAGGTCAGGCTTCTCTAGGCCTCTTCAGGCTAGGCTAGGTCAGGCTTCTCTAGGCCTCTTCAGGCTAGGTCAGGCCTCTCTAGGCCTCTTTAGGCTAGGCTAGGTCAGGCCTCTCTAGGCCTCTTTAGGCTAGGCTAGGTCAGGCTTCTCTAGGCCTCTTCAGGCTAGGCTAGGTCAGGCCTCTCTAGGCCTCTTCAGGCTAGGTCAAGCTTCTCTAGGCCTCTTCAGGCTAGTCTAGTTCAGGCCTCTCTAGGCCTCTTCAGGCTAGGCTAGGTCAGGCCTCTCTAAGCCTCTTCAGGCTAGGCTAGGTCAGGTCTCTCTAGGCCTCTTCAGGCTAGGCTAGGTCAGGCCTCTCTAGGCCTCTTCATGCTAGGTCAGGCTTCTATAGGCCTCTTCAGGCTAGGCTAGGTAAGGCCTCTCTAGGCCTCTTCAGGCTAGGCTAGGTCAGGCTTCTCTAGGCCTCTTCAGGCTAGGTCAGGCCTCTCTAGGCCTCTTTAGGCTAGGCTACGTCAGGCCTCTCTAGGCCTCTTCAGGCTAGGTCAAGCTTCTCTAGGCCTCTTCAGGCTAGTCTAGTTCAGGCCTCTCTAGGCCTCTTCAGGCTAGGCTAGGTCAGGCCTCTCTAAGCCTCTTCAGGCTAGGCTAGGTCAGGTCTCTCTAGGCCTCTTCAGGCTAGGCTAGGTCAGGCCTCTCTAGGCCTCTTCATGCTAGGTCAGGCTTCTATAGGCCTCTTCAGGCTAGGCTAGGTAAGGCCTCTCTAGGCCTCTTCAGGCTAGGCTAGGTCAGGCTTCTCTAGGCATCTTCAGGCTAGGTCAGGCCTCTCTAGGCCTCTTCAGGCTAGGCTAGGCCAGGCCTACTCTAGGCCTCTGCAGGCTTCTCTAGGCCTCTTCAGGCTAGGTCAGGCTTCTCTAGGCCTCTTCAGGCTAGGCTAGGTCAGGCCTCTCTAGGCCTCTTCAGGCTAGGTCAGGCCTCTCTAGGTCTCTTCAGGCTAGGCTAGGTCTGGCTACTCTAGGCCTTTTCAGGCTAGATCAGGCTTCTCTAGGCCTTTTCAGGCTAGGTCAGGCTACTCTAGGCCTCTTCGGGCTAGGCTAGTTCAGGCCTCTCTAGGCCTCTTCAGGCTAGGCTAGGTCAGGCCTCTAGGCCTCTTCAGACTAGGCTAGGTCATGCTACTCTAGGCCTCTTCAGGCTAGAATAGGTCAGGCTTCTCTAGGCCTCTTCAGGCTAGGCTAGGTCAGGCTTCTCTAGGACTCTTCAGGCTAGGCTAGGTCAGGCCTCTCTAGGCCTCTTCAGGCTAGGCTAGGTCAGGCCTCTCTAGGCCTCTTCAGGCTAGGCTAGGTCAGGCTTCTCTAGGCGTCTTCAGGCTAGGTCAGGCTTCTCTAGGCCTCTTCAGGTAGGCTAGGCCAGGCTTCTCTAGGCCTCTTCAGGCTAGGCTAAGTCAGGCCTCTCTAGGCCTCTTAATGCTAGGCTAGGTCAGGCCTCTCTAGGCCTCTTCAGACTAGGTTAGGTCAGGTCTCTCTAGGCCTCTTCAGGCTAGGGTAGGTCAGGCCTCTCCAGGCCTCTTCAGGCTACGCTAGGTCAGGCTTCTCAAGGCCTCTTCCGGCTAGGCTAGGTCAGGCTTCTCTAGGCCTCTTCAGGCTAGGCTAGGTCAGGCTTCTCTAGGCCTCTTCAGGCTAGGCTAGGTCAGGCTTCTCTAGGCCTCTTCAGGCTAGGCTAGGTCCGGCCTCTCTAGGCCTCTTCAAGCTAGGTCAGGCATCTCTAGGTCTCTTCAGGCTAGGCTAGGTCAGGCTTCTCTAGGCCTCTTCAAGCTAGGTCAGGCATCTCTAGGTCTCTTCAGGCTAGGCTAGGTCAGGCCTCTCTAGGCCTCTTCAAGCTAGGTCAGGCATCTCTAGGTCTCTTCAGGCTAGGCTAGGTCTGGCTTCTCTAGACCTTTTCAGGCTAGGCTAGGTCGGGCCTCTCTAGGCCTCTTCAAGCTAGGTCAGGCATCTCTAGGTCTCTTCAGGCTAGGCTAGATCAGGCTTCTCTAGGCCTCTTCAGGCTAGGCTAGGTCAGGCTTCTCTAGGCCTATTCAGGCTAGGCTAGGTACGGCCTCTCTAGGCCTCTTCAGGCTAGGCTAGGTCAGGCTTCTCTAGGCCTCTTCAGGCTAGGTCAGGCTTCTCTAGGCCTCTTCAAACTAGGCTAGGTAAGGCCTCTCTAGGCCTCTTCAGGGTAGGCTAGGTCAGGCTTCTCTAGGCCTTTTCAGGTTAGACTAGGTCAGGCCTTTCTAGGCCTCTTCAGGCTAGGCTAGGTCAGGCTTCTCTAGGCATCTTCAGGCTAGGTAAGGCCTCTCTAGGCCTCTTCAGGCTAGGCTAGGCCAGGCCTACTCTAGGCCTCTGCAGGCTTCTCTAGGCCTCTTCAGGCTAGGTCAGGCTTCTCTAGGCCTCTTCAAACTAGGCTAGGTAAGGCCTCTCTAGGCCTCTTCAGGGTAGGCTAGGTCAGGCTTCTCTAGGCCTTTTCAGGCTAGACTAGGTCAGGCCTTTCTAGGCCTCTTCAGGCTAGGCTAGGTCAGGCTTCTCTAGGCCTCTTCAGGCTAGGCTAGGTCAGGCTTCTCTAGGCCTCTTCAGGCTAGGCTAGTTCAGGCCTCTCTAGGCCTCTTCAGGCTAGGCTAGGTCTGGCTTCTTTAGGCTTTTTCAGGCTAGATCAGGCTTCTCTAGGCCTCTTCAGGCTAGGTCAGGCTACTCTAGGCCTCTTCAGGCTAGGCTAGTTCAGGCCTCTCTAGGCCTCTTCAGGCTAGGCTAGGTCAGGCTTCTCTAGGCCTCTTCAAACTAGTCTAGGTCAGACTTCTCTAGGCCTCTTCAGGCTAGTCTAGGTCAGGCCTCTCTAGGCCTCTTTAGGCTAGGCTAGGTCAGGCTTCTCTAGGCCTCTTCAGGCTAGGCTAGGTCGTCAGGCTTCTCTAGGCCTCTTCAGGCTAGGTCAGGCCTCTCTAGGCCTCTTTAGGCTAGGCTAGGTCAGGCCTCTCTAGGCCTCTTCAGGCTAGGTCAAGCTTCTCTAGGCCTCTTCAGGCTAGTCTAGTTCAGGCCTCTCTAGGCCTCTTCAGGCTAGGCTAGGTCAGGCCTCTCTAAGCCTCTTCAGGCTAGGCTAGGTCAGGTCTCTCTAGGCCTCTTCAGGCTAGGCTAGGTCAGGCCTCTCTAGGCCTCTTCGTGCTAGGTCAGGCTTCTATAGGCCTCTTCAGGCTAGGCTAGGTAAGGCCTCTCTAGGCCTCTTCAGGCTAGGCTAGGTCAGGCTTCTCTAGGCCTCTTCAGGCTAGGTCAGGCCTCTCTAGGCCTCTTTAGGCTAGGCTACGTCAGGCCTCTCTAGGCCTCTTCAGGCTAGGTCAAGCTTCTCTAGGCCTCTTCAGGCTAGTCTAGTTCAGGCCTCTCTAGGCCTCTTCAGGCTAGGCTAGGTCAGGCCTCTCTAAGCCTCTTCAGGCTAGGCTAGGTCAGGTCTCTCTAGGCCTCTTCAGGCTAGGCTAGGTCAGGCCTCTCTAAGCCTCTTCATGCTAGGTCAGGCTTCTATAGGCCTCTTCAGGCTAGGCTAGGTAAGGCCTCTCTAGGCCTCTTCAGGCTAGGCTAGGTCAGGCTTCTCTAGGCATCTTCAGGCTAGGTCAGGCCTCTCTAGGCCTCTTCAGGCTAGGCTAGGCCAGGCCTACTCTAGGCCTCTGCAGGCTTCTCTAGGCCTCTTCAGGCTAGGTCAGGCTTCTCTAGGCCTCTTCAAACTAGGCTAGGTAAGGCCTCTCTAGGCCTCTTCAGGGTAGGCTAGGTCAGGCTTCTCTAGGCCTTTTCAGGCTAGACTAGGTCAGGCCTTTCTAGGCCTCTTCAGGCTAGGCTAGGTCAGGCTTCTCTAGGCCTCTTCAGGTTAGTCTAGGTCAGGCCTCTCTAGGCCTCTTTAGGCTAGGCAAGGTCAGGCCTCTCTAGGCCTCTTCATGCTAGGTTAGGCTTCTCTAGGCCTCTTCAGGCTAGGATAGGTCAGGCCTCTCTAGGCCTCTTCAGGCTAGGCTAGGTCAGGCCTACTCTAGGCCTCTTCAGGCTTCTCTACGCCTCTTCAGGCTAGGTCAGGCTTCTCTAGGCCTCTTCAGACTAGGCTAGGTAAGGCCTATCTAGGCCTCTTCAGGGTAGGCTAGGTCAGGCTTCTCTAGGCCTCTTCAGGCTAGACTAGGTCAGGCCTTTCTAGGCCTCTTCAGGCTAGGCTAGGTCAGGCTTCTCTAGGCCTCTTCAGGCTAGGCTAGGTCAGGCTTCTCTAGGCCTCTTCAGGCTAGGATAGGTCTGGCTTCTCTAGGCCTTTTTAGGCTAGGTTAGGCCTCTCTAGGCCTCTTCAGGCTAGGTCAGGCTTCTCTAGGCCTCTTCAGGCTAGTCTAGTAGCAGGCCTCTCTAGGCCTCTTCAGGCTATGCTAGGTCAGGACTCTCTAGGCCTAATCAGGCTAGGCTAGGTCAGGCCTAAAGGCCTCTTCAGACTAGACTATGTCAGGCTACTCTAGGCCTCTTCAGGCTGGGCTAGGTCAGGCTTCTCTAGGCCTCTTCAGGTAGGCTAGGTCAGGCCTCTCTAGGCCTCTTAATGCTAGGCTAGGTCATGCTACTCTAGGCCTCTTCAGGCTAGAATAGGTCAGGCTTCTCTAGGCCTCTTCAGGCTAGGCTAGGTCATGCTACTCTAGGCCTCTTCAGGCTAGAATAGGTCAGGCTTCTCTAGGCCTCTTCAGGCTAGGCTAGGTCAGGCTTCTCTAGGACTCTTCAGGCTAGGCTAGGTCAGGCTTCTCAAGGCCTCTTCAGGCTAGGCTAGGTCAGGCTTCTCTAGGCCTCTTCATGCTAGGCTAGCTCAGGCTTCTCTAGGCCTCTTCAGGCTAGGCTAGGTCAGGCTTCTCTAGGCCTCTTCAGACTAGGCTAGGTCAGGCTTCTCTAGGCCTCTTCAGGCTAGGCTAGGTCAGGCTTCTCTAGGCTTCTTCTGACTAGGCTAGGGCAGGCTTCTCTAGGCCTCTTCATGCTAGGCTAGGTCAGGATTCTCTAGGCCTCTTCAGGCTAGGCTAGGTCAGGCTTCTCTAGGCCTCTTCAGGCTAGGCTAGGTCAGGCTTCTCTAGGCCTCTTCAGGCTTCTCTAGGATTCTTCAGGCTAGTTCAGGCTCCTCTAGGCCTCTTCAGACTAGGCTAGGTAAGGCCTCTCTAGGCCTCTTCAGGGTAGGCTAGGTCAGGCTTCTCTAGGCCTCTTCAGGCTAGGCTAGGTCAGGCTTCTCTAGGCCTCTTCAGGCTAGGCTAGGTCAGGCTTCTCTAGGCCTCTTCAGGCTAGGCTAGGTCAGGCCTCTCTAGGCCTCTTCAAGCTAGGTCAGGCATCTCTAGGTCTCTTCAGGCTAGGCTAGGTCTGGCTTCTCTAGACCTTTTCAGGCTAGGCTAGGTCGGGCCTCTCTAGGCCTCTTCAAGCTAGGTCAGGCATCTCTAGGTCTCTTCAGGCTAGGCTAGGTCAGGCTTCTCTAGGCCTCTTCAGGCTAGGTCAGGCTTCTCTAGGCCTCTTCAGGCTAGGCTAGGTCAGGCTTCTCTAGGCCTATTCAGGCTAGGCTAGGTACGGCCTCTCTAGGCCTCTTCAGGCTAGGCTAGGTCAGGCTTCTCTAGGCCTCTTCAGGCTAGGCTAGGTCAGGCCTCTCTAGGCCTCTTCAGGCTAGGCTAGGTCAGGCTTCTCTAGGCCTCTTCAGGCTAGGTCAGGCCTCTCTAGGCCTCTTCAGGCTAGGCTAGGTCAGGCTTCTCTAGGCGTCTTCAGGCTAGGTCAGGACTCTCTAGGCCTCTTCAGGCTAGGCTAGGTCAGGCTTCTCTAGGCCTCTTCAGGCTAGGCTAGGTCAGGCTTCTCTAGGCCTCTTCAGGCTAGGCTAGGTCAGGCTTCTCTAGGCATCTTCAGGCTAGGTCAGGCCTCTCTAGGCCTCTTCAGGCTAGGCTAGGTCAGGCTTCTCTAGGCCTCTTCAGGCTAGGCTAGGTCAGGCCTATAGGCCTCTTCAGGCTAGGTCAGGCTTCTCTAGGCCTCTTCAGGCTAGGCTAGGTCAGGCTTCTCTAGGCCTATTCAGGCTAGGCTAGGTACGGCCTCTCTAGGCCTCTTCAGGCTAGGCTAGGTCAGGCCTCTCTAGGCCTCTTCAGGCTAGGCTAGGTTAGGCTTCTCTAGGCCTCTTCAGGCTAGGTCAGGCCTCTCTAGGCCTCTTCAGGCTAGGCTAGGTAAGGCTTCTCTAGGCGTCTTCAGCCTAGGTCAGGACTCTCTAGGCCTCTTCAGGCTAGGCTAGGTCAGGCTTTTCTAGGCCTCTTCAGGCTAGGCTGGGTCAGGCTTCTCTAGGCCTCTTCAAGCTAGGCTAGGTCAGGCTTCTCTAGGCATCTTCAGGCTAGGTCAGGCCTCTCTAGGCCTCTTCAGGCTAGGCTAGGGTCAGGCTTCTCTAGGCGTCTTCAGGCTAGGTCAGGCTTCTCTAGGCCTCTTCAGGTAGGCTAGGCCAGCCTTCTCTAGGCCTCTTCAGGCTAGGCTAGGTCAGGCCTCTCTAGGCCTCTTAATGCTAGGCTAGGTCAGGCTTCTCATGGCCTCTTCCGGCTAGGCTAGGTCAGGCTTCTCTAGGACTCTTCAGACTAGGCTAGGTCAGACTTCTCTAGGCCTCTTCAGGCTAGTCTAGGTCAGGCCTCTCTAAGCCTCTTTAGGCTAGGCTAGGTCAGGCTTCTCTAGGCCTCTTCAGGCTAGGCTAAGTCAGGCTTCTCTAGGCCTCTTCAGGCTAGGCTAGGTCAGGCTTCTCTAGGCCTCTTCAGGCTAGGCTAGGTCAGGCCTCTCTAGGCCTCTTCAGGCTAGGCTAGGTCAGGCTTCTCTAGGCCTCTTCAGGCTAGGTCAGGCCTCTCTAGGCCTCTTCAGGCTAGGCTAGGTCAGGCTTCTCTAGGCGTCTTCAGGCTAGGTCAGGACTCTCTAGGCCTCTTCAGGCTAGGCTAGGTCAGGCTTCTCTAGGCCTCTTCAGGCTAGGCTAGGTCAGGCTTCTCTAGGCCTCTTCAAGCTAGGCTAGGTCAGGCTTCTCTAGGCATCTTCAGGCTAGGTCAGGCCTCTCTAGGCCTCTTCAGGCTAGGCTAGGTCAGGCTTCTCTAGGCGTCTTCAGGCTAGGTCAGGACTCTCTAGGCCTCTTCAGGTTAGGCTAGGTCAGGCTTCTCTAGGCCTCTTCAGGCTAGGCTAGGTCAGGCTTCTCTAGGACTCTTCAGACTAGGCTAGGTCAGGCTTCTCTAGGCCTCTTCAGGTAGGCTAGGCCAGGCTTCTCTAGGCCTCTTCAGGCTAGGCTAGGTCAGGCCTCTCTAGGCCTCTTAATGCTAGGCTAGGTCAGGCCTCTCTAGGCCTCTTCAGACTAGGCTAGGTCAGGTCTCTCTAGGCCTCTTCAGGCTAGGCTAGGTCAGGCCTCTCCAGGCCTCTTCAGGCTAGGCTAGGTCAGGCTTCTCAAGGCCTCTTCCGGTTAGGCTAGGTCAGGCTTCTCTAGGCCTCTTCATGCTAGGCTAGGTCAGGCTTATCTAGGCCTCTTCAGGCTAGGCTAGGTCAGGCCTATAGGCCTCTTCAGGCTAGGTCAGGCTTCTCTAGACCTCTTCAGGCTAGGCTAGGGCAGGCTTCTCTAGGCCTATTCAGGCTAGGCTAGGTACGGCCTCTCTAGGCCTCTTCACGCTAGGCTAGGTCAGGCTTCTCTAGGCCTCTTCAGGCTAGGCTAGGTCAGGCCTCTCTAGGCCTCTTCAGGCTAGGCTAGGTTAGGCTTCTCTAGGCCTCTTCAGGCTAGGTCAGGCCTCTCTAGGCCTCTTCAGGCTAGGCTAGGTCAGGCTTCTCTAGGCGTCTTCAGGCTAGGTCAGGACTCTCTAGGCCTCTTCAGGCTAGGCTAGGTCAGGCTTTTCTAGGCCTCTTCAGGCTAGGCTGGGTCAGGCTTCTCTAGGCCTCTTCAAGCTAGGCTAGGTCAGGCTTCTCTAGGCATCTTCAGGCTAGGTCAGGCCTCTCTAGGCCTCTTCAGGCTAGGCTAGGTCAGGCTTCTCTAGGCCTCTTCAGGCTAGGTTAGGCCTCTCTAAGCCTCTTCAGGCTAGGCTAGGTCAGGCTTCTCTAGGCGTCTTCAGGCTAGGTCAGGACTCTCTAGGCCTCTTCAGGCTAGGTTAGGTCAGGCTTCTCTAGGCCTCTTCAGGCTAGGCTAGGTCAGGCTTCTCTAGGCCTCTTCAAGCTAGGCTAGGTCAGGCTTCTCTAGGCATCTTCAGGCTAGGTCAGGCCTCTCTAGGCCTCTTCAGGCTAGGCTAGGTCAGGCTTCTCTAGGCGTCTTCAGGCTAGGTCAGGACTCTCTAGGCCTCTTCAGGCTAGGCTAGGTCAGGCTTCTCTAGGCCTCTTCAGACTACGCTAGGTCAGGTCTCTCTAGGCCTCTTCAGGCTAGTCTAGGTCAGGCCTCTCTAGGCCTCTTTAGGCTAGGCTAGGTCAGGCCTCTCTAGGCCTCTTCATGCTAGGTTAGGCTTCTCTAGGCCTCTTCAGGCTAGGATAGGTCAGGCCTCTCTAGGCCTCTTCAGGCTAGGCTAGGTCAGGCCTACTCTAGGCCTCTTCAGGCTTCTCTACGCCTCTTCAGGCTAGGTCAGGCTTCTCTAGGCCTCTTCAGACTAGGCTAGGTAAGGCCTATCTAGGCCTCTTCAGGGTAGGCTAGGTCAGGCTTCTCTAGGCCTCTTCAGGCTAGGCTAGGTCAGGCTTCTCTAGGCCTCTTCAAGCTAGGCTAGGTCAGGCTTCTCTAGGCATCTTCAGGCTAGGTCAGGCCTCTCTAGGCCTCTTCAGGCTAGGCTAGGTCAGGCTTCTCTAGGCGTCTTCAGGCTAGGTCAGGACTCTCTAGGCCTCTTCAGGCTAGGCTAGGTCAGGCTTCTCTAGGCCTCTTCAGACTACGCTAGGTCAGGTCTCTCTAGGCCTCTTCAGGCTAGTCTAGGTCAGGCCTCTCTAGGCCTCTTTAGGCTAGGCTAGGTCAGGCCTCTCTAGGCCTCTTCATGCTAGGTTAGGCTTCTCTAGGCCTCTTCAGGCTAGGATAGGTCAGGCCTCTCTAGGCCTCTTCAGGCTAGGCTAGGTCAGGCCTACTCTAGGCCTCTTCAGGCTTCTCTACGCCTCTTCAGGCTAGGTCAGGCTTCTCTAGGCCTCTTCAGACTAGGCTAGGTAAGGCCTATCTAGGCCTCTTCAGGGTAGGCTAGGTCAGGCTTCTCTAGGCCTCTTCAGGCTAGACTAGGTCAGGCCTTTCTAGGCCTCTTCAGGCTAGGCTAGGTCAGGCTTCTCTAGGCCTCTTCAGGCTAGACTAGGTCAGGCCTTTCTAGGCCTCTTCAGGCTAGGCTAGGTCAGGCTTCTCTAGGCCTCTTCAGGCTAGGCTAGGTCAGGCTTCTCTAGGCGTCTTCAGGCTAGGTCAGGACTCTCTAGGCCTCTTCAGGCTAGGCTAGGTCAGGCTTCTCTAGGCCTCTTCAGACTACGCTAGGTCAGGTCTCTCTAGGCCTCTTCAGGTTAGTCTAGGTCAGGCCTCTCTAGGCCTCTTTAGGCTAGGCAAGGTCAGGCCTCTCTAGGCCTCTTCATGCTAGGTTAGGCTTCTCTAGGCCTCTTCAGGCTAGGATAGGTCAGGCCTCTCTAGGCCTCTTCAGGCTAGGCTAGGTCAGGCCTACTCTAGGCCTCTTCAGGCTTCTCTACGCCTCTTCAGGCTAGGTCAGGCTTCTCTAGGCCTCTTCAGACTAGACTAGGTAAGGCCTATCTAGGCCTCTTCAGGGTAGGCTAGGTCAGGCTTCTCTAGGCCTCTTCAGGCTAGACTAGGTCAGGCCTTTCTAGGCCTCTTCAGGCTAGGCTAGGTCAGGCTTCTCTAGGCCTCTTCAGGCTAGGCTAGGTCAGGCTTCTCTAGGCCTCTTCAGGCTAGGATAGGTCAGGCCTCTCTAGGCCTCTTCAGGCTAGGTCAGGCCTCTCTAGGTCTCTTCAGGCTAGGCTAGGTCTGGCTTCTCTAGGCCTTTTTAGGCTAGGTTAGGCCTCTCTAGGCCTCTTCAGGCTAGGTCAGGCTTCTCTAGGCCTCTTCAGGCTAGTCTAGTAGCAGGCCTCTCTAGGCCTCTTCAGGCTATGCTAGGTCAGGACTCTCTAGGCCTAATCAGGCTAGGCTAGGTCAGGCCTAAAGGCCTCTTCAGACTAGACTATGTCAGGCTACTCTAGGCCTCTTCAGGCTGGGCTAGGTCAGGCTTCTCTAGGCCTCTTCAGGTAGGCTAGGTCAGGCCTCTCTAGGCCTCTTAATGCTAGGCTAGGTCAGGCCTCTCTAGGCCTCTTCAGACTAGGCTAGGTCAGGTCTCTCTAGGCCTCTTCAGGCTAGGCTAGGTCAGGCTTCTCAAGGCCTCTTCCGGCTAGGCTAGGTCAGGCTTCTCTAGGCCTCTTCATGCTAGGCTAGGTCAGGCTTATCTAGGCCTCTTCAGGCTAGGCTAGGTCAGGCCTATAGGCCTCTTCAGGCTAGGTCAGGCTTCTCTAGACCTCTTCAGGCTAGGCTAGGGCAGGCTTCTCTAGGCCTATTCAGGCTAGGCTAGGTACGGCCTCTCTAGGCCTCTTCACGCTAGGCTAGGTCAGGCTTCTCTAGGCCTCTTCAGGCTAGGCTAGGTCAGGCCTCTCTAGGCCTCTTCAGGCTAGGCTAGGTTAGGCTTCTCTAGGCCTCTTCAGGCTAGGTCAGGCCTCTCTAGGCCTCTTCAGGCTAGGCTAGGTCAGGCTTCTCTAGGCGTCTTCAGGCTAGGTCAGGACTCTCTAGGCCTCTTCAGGCTAGGCTAGGTCAGGCTTTTCTAGGCCTCTTCAGGCTAGGCTGGGTCAGGCTTCTCTAGGCCTCTTCAAGCTAGGCTAGGTCAGGCTTCTCTAGGCATCTTCAGGCTAGGTCAGGCCTCTCTAGGCCTCTTCAGGCTAGGCTAGGTCAGGCTTCTCTAGGCCTCTTCAGGCTAGGTTAGGCCTCTCTAAGCCTCTTCAGGCTAGGCTAGGTCAGGCTTCTCTAGGCGTCTTCAGGCTAGGTCAGGACTCTCTAGGCCTCTTCAGGCTAGGTTAGGTCAGGCTTCTCTAGGCCTCTTCAGGCTAGGCTAGGTCAGGCTTCTCTAGGCCTCTTCAAGCTAGGCTAGGTCAGGCTTCTCTAGGCATCTTCAGGCTAGGTCAGGCCTCTCTAGGCCTCTTCAGGCTAGGCTAGGTCAGGCTTCTCTAGGCGTCTTCAGGCTAGGCTAGGTCAGGTCTCTCTAGGCCTCTTCAGGCTAGTCTAGGTCAGGCCTCTCTAGGCCTCTTTAGGCTAGGCTAGGTCAGGCCTCTCTAGGCCTCTTCATGCTAGGTTAGGCTTCTCTAGGCCTCTTCAGGCTAGGATAGGTCAGGCCTCTCTAGGCCTCTTCAGGCTAGGCTAGGTCAGGCCTACTCTAGGCCTCTTCAGGCTTCTCTACGCCTCTTCAGGCTAGGTCAGGCTTCTCTAGGCCTCTTCAGACTAGGCTAGGTAAGGCCTATCTAGGCCTCTTCAGGGTAGGCTAGGTCAGGCTTCTCTAGGCCTCTTCAGGCTAGGCTAGGTCAGGCTTCTCTAGGCCTCTTCAAGCTAGGCTAGGTCAGGCTTCTCTAGGCATCTTCAGGCTAGGTCAGGCCTCTCTAGGCCTCTTCAGGCTAGGCTAGGTCAGGCTTCTCTAGGCGTCTTCAGGCTAGGTCAGGACTCTCTAGGCCTCTTCAGGCTAGGCTAGGTCAGGCTTCTCTAGGCCTCTTCAGACTACGCTAGGTCAGGTCTCTCTAGGCCTCTTCAGGCTAGTCTAGGTCAGGCCTCTCTAGGCCTCTTTAGGCTAGGCTAGGTCAGGCCTCTCTAGGCCTCTTCATGCTAGGTTAGGCTTCTCTAGGCCTCTTCAGGCTAGGATAGGTCAGGCCTCTCTAGGCCTCTTCAGGCTAGGCTAGGTCAGGCCTACTCTAGGCCTCTTCAGGCTTCTCTACGCCTCTTCAGGCTAGGTCAGGCTTCTCTAGGCCTCTTCAGACTAGGCTAGGTAAGGCCTATCTAGGCCTCTTCAGGGTAGGCTAGGTCAGGCTTCTCTAGGCCTCTTCAGGCTAGACTAGGTCAGGCCTTTCTAGGCCTCTTCAGGCTAGGCTAGGTCAGGCTTCTCTAGGCCTCTTCAGGCTAGACTAGGTCAGGCCTTTCTAGGCCTCTTCAGGCTAGGCTAGGTCAGGCTTCTCTAGGCCTCTTCAGGCTAGGCTAGGTCAGGCTTCTCTAGGCGTCTTCAGGCTAGGTCAGGACTCTCTAGGCCTCTTCAGGCTAGGCTAGGTCAGGCTTCTCTAGGCCTCTTCAGACTACGCTAGGTCAGGTCTCTCTAGGCCTCTTCAGGTTAGTCTAGGTCAGGCCTCTCTAGGCCTCTTTAGGCTAGGCAAGGTCAGGCCTCTCTAGGCCTCTTCATGCTAGGTTAGGCTTCTCTAGGCCTCTTCAGGCTAGGATAGGTCAGGCCTCTCTAGGCCTCTTCAGGCTAGGCTAGGTCAGGCCTACTCTAGGCCTCTTCAGGCTTCTCTACGCCTCTTCAGGCTAGGTCAGGCTTCTCTAGGCCTCTTCAGACTAGACTAGGTAAGGCCTATCTAGGCCTCTTCAGGGTAGGCTAGGTCAGGCTTCTCTAGGCCTCTTCAGGCTAGACTAGGTCAGGCCTTTCTAGGCCTCTTCAGGCTAGGCTAGGTCAGGCTTCTCTAGGCCTCTTCAGGCTAGGCTAGGTCAGGCTTCTCTAGGCCTCTTCAGGCTAGGATAGGTCAGGCCTCTCTAGGCCTCTTCAGGCTAGGTCAGGCCTCTCTAGGTCTCTTCAGGCTAGGCTAGGTCTGGCTTCTCTAGGCCTTTTTAGGCTAGGTTAGGCCTCTCTAGGCCTCTTCAGGCTAGGTCAGGCTTCTCTAGGCCTCTTCAGGCTAGTCTAGTAGCAGGCCTCTCTAGGCCTCTTCAGGCTATGCTAGGTCAGGACTCTCTAGGCCTAATCAGGCTAGGCTAGGTCAGGCCTAAAGGCCTCTTCAGACTAGACTATGTCAGGCTACTCTAGGCCTCTTCAGGCTGGGCTAGGTCAGGCTTCTCTAGGCCTCTTCAGGTAGGCTAGGTCAGGCCTCTCTAGGCCTCTTAATGCTAGGCTAGGTCAGGCCTCTCTAGGCCTCTTCAGACTAGGCTAGGTCAGGTCTCTCTAGGCCTCTTCAGGCTAGGCTAGGTCAGGCCTCTCCAGGCCTCTTCAGGCTAGGCTAGGTCAGGCTTCTCAAGGCCTCTTCCGGCTAGGCTAGGTCAGGCTTCTCTAGGCCTCATCATGCTAGGCTAGGTCAGGCTTCTCTAGGCCTCTTCAGGCTAGGCTAGATCAGGCTTCTCTAGGCCTCTTCAAACTAGGCTAGGTCAGACTTCTCTAGGCCTCTTCAGGCTAGTCTAGGTCAGGCCTCTCTAGGCCTCTTTAGGCTAGGCTAGGTCAGGCTTCTCTAGGCCTCTTCAGGCTAGGCTAGGTCAGGCTTCTCTAGGCCTCTTCAGGCTAGGTCAGGCCTCTCTAGGCCTCTTTAGGCTAGGCTAGGTCAGGCCTCTCTAGGCCTCTTCAGGCTAGGTCAAGCTTCTCTAGGCCTATTCAGGCTAGTCTAGTTCAGGCCTCGCTAGGCCTCTTCAGGCTAGGCTAGGTCAGGCCTCTCTAAGCCTCTTCAGGCTAGGCTAGGTCAGGTCTCTCTAGGCCTCTTCAGGCTAGGCTAGGTCAGGCCTCTCTAGGCCTCTTCAGGCTAGGCTAGGTCAGGCTTCTCAAGGCCTCTTCCGGCTAGGCTAGGTCAGGCTTCTCTAGGCCTCTTCATGCTAGGCTAGGTCAGGCTTATCTAGGCCTCTTCAGGCTAGGCTAGGTCAGGCCTATAGGCCTCTTCAGGCTAGGTCAGGCTTCTCTAGACCTCTTCAGGCTAGGCTAGGGCAGGCTTCTCTAGGCCTATTCAGGCTAGGCTAGGTACGGCCTCTCTAGGCCTCTTCACGCTAGGCTAGGTCAGGCTTCTCTAGGCCTCTTCAGGCTAGGCTAGGTCAGGCCTCTCTAGGCCTCTTCAGGCTAGGCTAGGTTAGGCTTCTCTAGGCCTCTTCAGGCTAGGTCAGGCCTCTCTAGGCCTCTTCAGGCTAGGCTAGGTCAGGCTTCTCTAGGCGTCTTCAGGCTAGGTCAGGACTCTCTAGGCCTCTTCAGGCTAGGCTAGGTCAGGCTTTTCTAGGCCTCTTCAGGCTAGGTCAGGCCTCTCTAAGCCTCTTCAGGCTAGGCTAGGTCAGGCTTCTCTAGGCGTCTTCAGGCTAGGTCAGGACTCTCTAGGCCTCTTCAGGCTAGGTTAGGTCAGGCTTCTCTAGGCCTCTTCAGGCTAGGCTAGGTCAGGCTTCTCTAGGCCTCTTCAAGCTAGGCTAGGTCAGGCTTCTCTAGGCATCTTCAGGCTAGGTCAGGCCTCTCTAGGCCTCTTCAGGCTAGGCTAGGTCAGGCTTCTCTAGGCGTCTTCAGGCTAGGTCAGGACTCTCTAGGCCTCTTCAGGCTAGGCTAGGTCAGGCTTCTCTAGGCCTCTTCAGGCTAGGCTAGGTCAGGCTTCTCTAGGCGTCTTCAGGCTAGGTCAGGACTCTCTAGGCCTCTTCAGGCGAGGCTAGGTCAGGCTTCTCTAGGCCTCTTCAGACTACGCTAGGTCAGGTCTCTCTAGGCCTCTTCAGGCTAGTCTAGGTCAGGCCTCTCTAGGCCTCTTTAGGCTAGGCTAGGTCAGGCCTCTCTAGGCCTCTTCATGCTAGGTTAGGCTTCTCTAGGCCTCTTCAGGCTAGGATAGGTCAGGCCTCTCTAGGCCTCTTCAGGCTAGGCTAGGTCAGGCCTACTCTAGGCCTCTTCAGGCTTCTCTACGCCTCTTCAGGCTAGGTCAGGCTTCTCTAGGCCTCTTCAGACTAGGCTAGGTAAGGCCTATCTAGGCCTCTTCAGGGTAGGCTAGGTCAGGCTTCTCTAGGCCTCTTCAGGCTAGACTAGGTCAGGCCTTTCTAGGCCTCTTCAGGCTAGGCTAGGTCAGGCTTCTCTAGGCCTCTTCAGGCTAGACTAGGTCAGGCCTTTCTAGGCCTCTTCAGGCTAGGCTAGGTCAGGCTTCTCTAGGCCTCTTCAGGCTAGGCTAGGTCAGGCTTCTCTAGGCGTCTTCAGGCTAGGTCAGGACTCTCTAGGCCTCTTCAGGCTAGGCTAGGTCAGGCTTCTCTAGGCCTCTTCAGACTACGCTAGGTCAGGTCTCTCTAGGCCTCTTCAGGTTAGTCTAGGTCAGGCCTCTCTAGGCCTCTTTAGGCTAGGCAAGGTCAGGCCTCTCTAGGCCTCTTCATGCTAGGTTAGGCTTCTCTAGGCCTCTTCAGGCTAGGATAGGTCAGGCCTCTCTAGGCCTCTTCAGGCTAGGCTAGGTCAGGCCTACTCTAGGCCTCTTCAGGCTTCTCTACGCCTCTTCAGGCTAGGTCAGGCTTCTCTAGGCCTCTTCAGACTAGGCTAGGTAAGGCCTATCTAGGCCTCTTCAGGGTAGGCTAGGTCAGGCTTCTCTAGGCCTCTTCAGGCTAGACTAGGTCAGGCCTTTCTAGGCCTCTTCAGGCTAGGCTAGGTCAGGCTTCTCTAGGCCTCTTCAGGCTAGGCTAGGTCAGGCTTCTCTAGGCCTCTTCAGGCTAGGATAGGTCAGGCCTCTCTAGGCCTCTTCAGGCTAGGTCAGGCCTCTCTAGGTCTCTTCAGGCTAGGCTAGGTCTGGCTTCTCTAGGCCTTTTTAGGCTAGGTTAGGCCTCTCTAGGCCTCTTCAGGCTAGGTCAGGCTTCTCTAGGCCTCTTCAGGCTAGTCTAGTAGCAGGCCTCTCTAGGCCTCTTCAGGCTATGCTAGGTCAGGACTCTCTAGGCCTAATCAGGCTAGGCTAGGTCAGGCCTAAAGGCCTCTTCAGACTAGACTATGTCAGGCTACTCTAGGCCTCTTCAGGCTGGGCTAGGTCAGGCTTCTCTAGGCCTCTTCAGGTAGGCTAGGTCAGGCCTCTCTAGGCCTCTTAATGCTAGGCTAGGTCAGGCCTCTCTAGGCCTCTTCAGACTAGGCTAGGTCAGGTCTCTCTAGGCCTCTTCAGGCTAGGCTAGGTCAGGCCTCTCCAGGCCTCTTCAGGCTAGGCTAGGTCAGGCTTCTCAAGGCCTCTTCCGGCTAGGCTAGGTCAGGCTTCTCTAGGCCTCATCATGCTAGGCTAGGTCAGGCTTCTCTAGGCCTCTTCAGGCTAGGCTAGGTCAGGCTTCTCTAGGCCTCTTCAAACTAGGCTAGGTCAGACTTCTCTAGGCCTCTTCAGGCTAGTCTAGGTCAGGCCTCTCTAGGCCTCTTTAGGCTAGGCTAGGTCAGGCTTCTCTAGGCCTCTTCAGGCTAGGCTAGGTCAGGCTTCTCTAGGCCTCTTCAGGCTAGGTCAGGCCTCTCTAGGCCTCTTTAGGCTAGGCTAGGTCAGGCCTCTCTAGGCCTCTTCAGGCTAGGTCAAGCTTCTCTAGGACTATTCAGGCTAGTCTAGTTCAGGCCTCGCTAGGCCTCTTCAGGCTAGGCTAGGTCAGGCCTCTCTAAGCCTCTTCAGGCTAGGCTAGGTCAGGTCTCTCTAGGCCTCTTCATGCTAGGTCAGGCTTCTATAGGCCTCTTCAGGCTAGGCTAGGTAAGGCCTCTCTAGGCCTCTTCAGGCTAGGCTAGGTCAGGCTTCTCTAGGCATCTTCAGGCTAGGTAAGGCCTCTCTAGGCCTCTTCAGGCTAGGCTAGGCCAGGCCTACTCTAGGCCTCTTCAGGCTAGGCTAGTTCAGGCCTCTCTAGGCCTCTTCAGGCTAGGCTAGGTCAGGCTTCTCTAGGCCTCTTCAAACTAGTCTAGGTCAGACTTCTCTAGGCCTCTTCAGGCTAGTCTAGGTCAGGCCTCTCTAGGCCTCTTTAGGCTAGGCTAGGTCAGGCCTCTCTAGGCCTCTTCATGCTAGGTTAGGCTTCTCTAGGCCTCTTCAGGCTAGGATAGGTCAGGCCTCTCTAGGCCTCTTCAGGCTAGGCTAGGTCAGGCCTACTCTAGGCCTCTTCAGGCTTCTCTACGCCTCTTCAGGCTAGGTCAGGCTTCTCTAGGCCTCTTCAGACTAGGCTAGGTAAGGCCTATCTAGGCCTCTTCAGGGTAGGCTAGGTCAGGCTTCTCTAGGCCTCTTCAGGCTAGACTAGGTCAGGCCTTTCTAGGCCTCTTCAGGCTAGGCTAGGTCAGGCTTCTCTAGGCCTCTTCAGGCTAGACTAGGTCAGGCCTTTCTAGGCCTCTTCAGGCTAGGCTAGGTCAGGCTTCTCTAGGCCTCTTCAGGCTAGGCTAGGTCAGGCTTCTCTAGGCGTCTTCAGGCTAGGTCAGGACTCTCTAGGCCTCTTCAGGCTAGGCTAGGTCAGGCTTCTCTAGGCCTCTTCAGACTACGCTAGGTCAGGTCTCTCTAGGCCTCTTCAGGTTAGTCTAGGTCAGGCCTCTCTAGGCCTCTTTAGGCTAGGCAAGGTCAGGCCTCTCTAGGCCTCTTCATGCTAGGTTAGGCTTCTCTAGGCCTCTTCAGGCTAGGATAGGTCAGGCCTCTCTAGGCCTCTTCAGGCTAGGCTAGGTCAGGCCTACTCTAGGCCTCTTCAGGCTTCTCTACGCCTCTTCAGGCTAGGTCAGGCTTCTCTAGGCCTCTTCAGACTAGGCTAGGTAAGGCCTATCTAGGCCTCTTCAGGGTAGGCTAGGTCAGGCTTCTCTAGGCCTCTTCAGGCTAGACTAGGTCAGGCCTTTCTAGGCCTCTTCAGGCTAGGCTAGGTCAGGCTTCTCTAGGCCTCTTCAGGCTAGGCTAGGTCAGGCTTCTCTAGGCCTCTTCAGGCTAGGATAGGTCAGGCCTCTCTAGGCCTCTTCAGGCTAGGTCAGGCCTCTCTAGGTCTCTTCAGGCTAGGCTAGGTCTGGCTTCTCTAGGCCTTTTTAGGCTAGGTTAGGCCTCTCTAGGCCTCTTCAGGCTAGGTCAGGCTTCTCTAGGCCTCTTCAGGCTAGTCTAGTAGCAGGCCTCTCTAGGCCTCTTCAGGCTATGCTAGGTCAGGACTCTCTAGGCCTAATCAGGCTAGGCTAGGTCAGGCCTAAAGGCCTCTTCAGACTAGACTATGTCAGGCTACTCTAGGCCTCTTCAGGCTGGGCTAGGTCAGGCTTCTCTAGGCCTCTTCAGGTAGGCTAGGTCAGGCCTCTCTAGGCCTCTTAATGCTAGGCTAGGTCAGGCCTCTCTAGGCCTCTTCAGACTAGGCTAGGTCAGGTCTCTCTAGGCCTCTTCAGGCTAGGCTAGGTCAGGCCTCTCCAGGCCTCTTCAGGCTAGGCTAGGTCAGGCTTCTCAAGGCCTCTTCCGGCTAGGCTAGGTCAGGCTTCTCTAGGCCTCATCATGCTAGGCTAGGTCAGGCTTCTCTAGGCCTCTTCAGGCTAGGCTAGGTCAGGCTTCTCTAGGCCTCTTCAAACTAGGCTAGGTCAGACTTCTCTAGGCCTCTTCAGGCTAGTCTAGGTCAGGCCTCTCTAGGCCTCTTTAGGCTAGGCTAGGTCAGGCTTCTCTAGGCCTCTTCAGGCTAGGCTAGGTCAGGCTTCTCTAGGCCTCTTCAGGCTAGGTCAGGCCTCTCTAGGCCTCTTTAGGCTAGGCTAGGTCAGGCCTCTCTAGGCCTCTTCAGGCTAGGTCAAGCTTCTCTAGGACTATTCAGGCTAGTCTAGTTCAGGCCTCGCTAGGCCTCTTCAGGCTAGGCTAGGTCAGGCCTCTCTAAGCCTCTTCAGGCTAGGCTAGGTCAGGTCTCTCTAGGCCTCTTCATGCTAGGTCAGGCTTCTATAGGCCTCTTCAGGCTAGGCTAGGTAAGGCCTCTCTAGGCCTCTTCAGGCTAGGCTAGGTCAGGCTTCTCTAGGCATCTTCAGGCTAGGTAAGGCCTCTCTAGGCCTCTTCAGGCTAGGCTAGGCCAGGCCTACTCTAGGCCTCTTCAGGCTAGGCTAGTTCAGGCCTCTCTAGGCCTCTTCAGGCTAGGCTAGGTCAGGCTTCTCTAGGCCTCTTCAAACTAGTCTAGGTCAGACTTCTCTAGGCCTCTTCAGGCTAGTCTAGGTCAGGCCTCTCTAGGCCTCTTTAGGCTAGGCTAGGTCAGGCCTCTCTAGGCCTCTTCAGGCTAGGTCAAGCTTCTCTAGGCCTATTCAGGCTAGTCTAGTTCAGGCCTCGCTAGGCCTCTTCAGGCTAGGCTAGGTCAGGCCTCTCTAAGCCTCTTCAGGCTAGGCTAGGTCAGGTCTCTCTAGGCCTCTTCAGGCTAGGCTAGGTCAGGCCTCTCTAGGCCTCTTCATGCTAGGTCAGGCTTCTATAGGTCTCTTCAGGCTAGGCTAGGTAAGGCCTCTCTAGGCCTCTTCAGGCTAGGCTAGGTCAGGCTTCTCTAGGCATCTTCAGGCTAGGTAAGGCCTCTCTAGGCCTCTTCAGGCTAGGCTAGGCCAGGCCTACTCTAGGCCTCTGCAGGCTTCTCTAGGCCTCTTCAGGCTAGGTCAGGCTTCTCTAGGCCTCTTCAAACTAGGCTAGGTAAGGCCTCTCTAGGCCTCTTCAGGCTAGGCTAGGTCAGGCTTCTCTAGGCCTCTTCAGGCTAGGCTAGGTCAGGCTTCTCTAGGCCTCTTCAGGCTAGGCTAGTTCAGGCCTCTCTAGGCCTCTTCAGGCTAGGCTAGGTCTGGCTTCTTTAGGCTTTTTCAGGCTAGATCAGGCTTCTCTAGGCCTCTTCAGGCTAGGTCAGGCTACTCTAGGCCTCTTCAGGCTAGGCTAGTTCAGGCCTCTCTAGGCCTCTTCAGGCTAGGCTAGGTCAGGCTTCTCTAGGCCTCTTCAAACTAGTCTAGGTCAGACTTCTCTAGGCCTCTTCAGGCTAGTCTAGGTCAGGCCTCTCTAGGCCTCTTTAGGCTAGGCTAGGTCAGGCTTCTCTAGGCCTCTTCAGGCTAGGCTAGGTCGTCAGGCTTCTCTAGGCCTCTTCAGGCTAGGTCAGGCCTCTCTAGGCCTCTTTAGGCTAGGCTAGGTCAGGCCTCTCTAGGCCTCTTCAGGCTAGGTCAAGCTTCTCTAGGCCTCTTCAGGCTAGTCTAGTTCAGGCCTCTCTAGGCCTCTTCAGGCTAGGCTAGGTCAGGCCTCTCTAAGCCTCTTCAGGCTAGGCTAGGTCAGGTCTCTCTAGGCCTCTTCAGGCTAGGCTAGGTCAGGCCTCTCTAGGCCTCTTCGTGCTAGGTCAGGCTTCTATAGGCCTCTTCAGGCTAGGCTAGGTAAGGCCTCTCTAGGCCTCTTCAGGCTAGGCTAGGTCAGGCTTCTCTAGGCCTCTTCAGGCTAGGTCAGGCCTCTCTAGGCCTCTTTAGGCTAGGCTACGTCAGGCCTCTCTAGGCCTCTTCAGGCTAGGTCAAGCTTCTCTAGGCCTCTTCAGGCTAGTCTAGTTCAGGCCTCTCTAGGCCTCTTCAGGCTAGGCTAGGTCAGGCCTCTCTAAGCCTCTTCAGGCTAGGCTAGGTCAGGTCTCTCTAGGCCTCTTCAGGCTAGGCTAGGTCAGGCCTCTCTAAGCCTCTTCATGCTAGGTCAGGCTTCTATAGGCCTCTTCAGGCTAGGCTAGGTAAGGCCTCTCTAGGCCTCTTCAGGCTAGGCTAGGTCAGGCTTCTCTAGGCATCTTCAGGCTAGGTCAGGCCTCTCTAGGCCTCTTCAGGCTAGGCTAGGCCAGGCCTACTCTAGGCCTCTGCAGGCTTCTCTAGGCCTCTTCAGGCTAGGTCAGGCTTCTCTAGGCCTCTTCAAACTAGGCTAGGTAAGGCCTCTCTAGGCCTCTTCAGGGTAGGCTAGGTCAGGCTTCTCTAGGCCTTTTCAGGCTAGACTAGGTCAGGCCTTTCTAGGCCTCTTCAGGCTAGGCTAGGTCAGGCTTCTCTAGGCCTCTTCAGGTTAGTCTAGGTCAGGCCTCTCTAGGCCTCTTTAGGCTAGGCAAGGTCAGGCCTCTCTAGGCCTCTTCATGCTAGGTTAGGCTTCTCTAGGCCTCTTCAGGCTAGGATAGGTCAGGCCTCTCTAGGCCTCTTCAGGCTAGGCTAGGTCAGGCCTACTCTAGGCCTCTTCAGGCTTCTCTACGCCTCTTCAGGCTAGGTCAGGCTTCTCTAGGCCTCTTCAGACTAGGCTAGGTAAGGCCTATCTAGGCCTCTTCAGGGTAGGCTAGGTCAGGCTTCTCTAGGCCTCTTCAGGCTAGACTAGGTCAGGCCTTTCTAGGCCTCTTCAGGCTAGGCTAGGTCAGGCTTCTCTAGGCCTCTTCAGGCTAGGCTAGGTCAGGCTTCTCTAGGCCTCTTCAGGCTAGGATAGGTCAGGCCTCTCTAGGCCTCTTCAGGCTAGGTCAGGCCTCTCTAGGTCTCTTCAGGCTAGGCTAGGTCTGGCTTCTCTAGGCCTTTTTAGGCTAGGTTAGGCCTCTCTAGGCCTCTTCAGGCTAGGTCAGGCTTCTCTAGGCCTCTTCAGGCTAGTCTAGTAGCAGGCCTCTCTAGGCCTCTTCAGGCTATGCTAGGTCAGGACTCTCTAGGCCTAATCAGGCTAGGCTAGGTCAGGCCTAAAGGCCTCTTCAGACTAGACTATGTCAGGCTACTCTAGGCCTCTTCAGGCTGGGCTAGGTCAGGCTTCTCTAGGCCTCTTCAGGTAGGCTAGGTCAGGCCTCTCTAGGCCTCTTAATGCTAGGCTAGGTCATGCTACTCTAGGCCTCTTCAGGCTAGAATAGGTCAGGCTTCTCTAGGCCTCTTCAGGCTAGGCTAGGTCATGCTACTCTAGGCCTCTTCAGGCTAGAATAGGTCAGGCTTCTCTAGGCCTCTTCAGGCTAGGCTAGGTCAGGCTTCTCTAGGACTCTTCAGGCTAGGCTAGGTCAGGCTTCTCAAGGCCTCTTCAGGCTAGGCTAGGTCAGGCTTCTCTAGGCCTCTTCATGCTAGGCTAGCTCAGGCTTCTCTAGGCCTCTTCAGGCTAGGCTAGGTCAGGCTTCTCTAGGCCTCTTCAGACTAGGCTAGGTCAGGCTTCTCTAGGCCTCTTCAGGCTAGGCTAGGTCAGGCTTCTCTAGGCTTCTTCTGACTAGGCTAGGGCAGGCTTCTCTAGGCCTCTTCATGCTAGGCTAGGTCAGGATTCTCTAGGCCTCTTCAGGCTAGGCTAGGTCAGGCTTCTCTAGGCCTCTTCAGGCTAGGCTAGGTCAGGCTTCTCTAGGCCTCTTCAGGCTTCTCTAGGATTCTTCAGGCTAGTTCAGGCTCCTCTAGGCCTCTTCAGACTAGGCTAGGTAAGGCCTCTCTAGGCCTCTTCAGGGTAGGCTAGGTCAGGCTTCTCTAGGCCTCTTCAGGCTAGGCTAGGTCAGGCTTCTCTAGGCCTCTTCAGGCTAGGCTAGGTCAGGCTTCTCTAGGCCTCTTCAGGCTAGGCTAGGTCAGGCCTCTCTAGGCCTCTTCAAGCTAGGTCAGGCATCTCTAGGTCTCTTCAGGCTAGGCTAGGTCTGGCTTCTCTAGACCTTTTCAGGCTAGGCTAGGTCGGGCCTCTCTAGGCCTCTTCAAGCTAGGTCAGGCATCTCTAGGTCTCTTCAGGCTAGGCTAGGTCAGGCTTCTCTAGGCCTCTTCAGGCTAGGTCAGGCTTCTCTAGGCCTCTTCAGGCTAGGCTAGGTCAGGCTTCTCTAGGCCTATTCAGGCTAGGCTAGGTACGGCCTCTCTAGGCCTCTTCAGGCTAGGCTAGGTCAGGCTTCTCTAGGCCTCTTCAGGCTAGGCTAGGTCAGGCCTCTCTAGGCCTCTTCAGGCTAGGCTAGGTCAGGCTTCTCTAGGCCTCTTCAGGCTAGGTCAGGCCTCTCTAGGCCTCTTCAGGCTAGGCTAGGTCAGGCTTCTCTAGGCGTCTTCAGGCTAGGTCAGGACTCTCTAGGCCTCTTCAGGCTAGGCTAGGTCAGGCTTCTCTAGGCCTCTTCAGGCTAGGCTAGGTCAGGCTTCTCTAGGCCTCTTCAGGCTAGGCTAGGTCAGGCTTCTCTAGGCATCTTCAGGCTAGGTCAGGCCTCTCTAGGCCTCTTCAGGCTAGGCTAGGTCAGGCTTCTCTAGGCCTCTTCAGGCTAGGCTAGGTCAGGCCTATAGGCCTCTTCAGGCTAGGTCAGGCTTCTCTAGGCCTCTTCAGGCTAGGCTAGGTCAGGCTTCTCTAGGCCTATTCAGGCTAGGCTAGGTACGGCCTCTCTAGGCCTCTTCAGGCTAGGCTAGGTCAGGCTTCTCTAGGCCTCTTCAGGCTCGGCTAGGTCAGGCCTCTCTAGGCCTCTTCAGGCTAGGCTAGGTTAGGCTTCTCTAGGCCTCTTCAGGCTAGGTCAGGCCTCTCTAGGCCTCTTCAGGCTAGGCTAGGTAAGGCTTCTCTAGGCGTCTTCAGCCTAGGTCAGGACTCTCTAGGCCTCTTCAGGCTAGGCTAGGTCAGGCTTTTCTAGGCCTCTTCAGGCTAGGCTGGGTCAGGCTTCTCTAGGCCTCTTCAAGCTAGGCTAGGTCAGGCTTCTCTAGGCATCTTCAGGCTAGGTCAGGCCTCTCTAGGCCTCTTCAGGCTAGGCTAGGGTCAGGCTTCTCTAGGCGTCTTCAGGCTAGGTCAGGCTTCTCTAGGCCTCTTCAGGTAGGCTAGGCCAGCCTTCTCTAGGCCTCTTCAGGCTAGGCTAGGTCAGGCCTCTCTAGGCCTCTTAATGCTAGGCTAGGTCAGGCTTCTCATGGCCTCTTCCGGCTAGGCTAGGTCAGGCTTCTCTAGGACTCTTCAGACTAGGCTAGGTCAGACTTCTCTAGGCCTCTTCAGGCTAGTCTAGGTCAGGCCTCTCTAAGCCTCTTTAGGCTAGGCTAGGTCAGGCTTCTCTAGGCCTCTTCAGGCTAGGCTAAGTCAGGCTTCTCTAGGCCTCTTCAGGCTAGGCTAGGTCAGGCTTCTCTAGGCCTCTTCAGGCTAGGCTAGGTCAGGCCTCTCTAGGCCTCTTCAGGCTAGGCTAGGTCAGGCTTCTCTAGGCCTCTTCAGGCTAGGTCAGGCCTCTCTAGGCCTCTTCAGGCTAGGCTAGGTCAGGCTTCTCTAGGCGTCTTCAGGCTAGGTCAGGACTCTCTAGGCCTCTTCAGGCTAGGCTAGGTCAGGCTTCTCTAGGCCTCTTCAGGCTAGGCTAGGTCAGGCTTCTCTAGGCCTCTTCAAGCTAGGCTAGGTCAGGCTTCTCTAGGCATCTTCAGGCTAGGTCAGGCCTCTCTAGGCCTCTTCAGGCTAGGCTAGGTCAGGCTTCTCTAGGCGTCTTCAGGCTAGGTCAGGACTCTCTAGGCCTCTTCAGGTTAGGCTAGGTCAGGCTTCTCTAGGCCTCTTCAGGCTAGGCTAGGTCAGGCTTCTCTAGGACTCTTCAGACTAGGCTAGGTCAGGCTTCTCTAGGCCTCTTCAGGTAGGCTAGGCCAGGCTTCTCTAGGCCTCTTCAGGCTAGGCTAGGTCAGGCCTCTCTAGGCCTCTTAATGCTAGGCTAGGTCAGGCCTCTCTAGGCCTCTTCAGACTAGGCTAGGTCAGGTCTCTCTAGGCCTCTTCAGGCTAGGCTAGGTCAGGCCTCTCCAGGCCTCTTCAGGCTAGGCTAGGTCAGGCTTCTCAAGGCCTCTTCCGGCTAGGCTAGGTCAGGCTTCTCTAGGCCTCTTCATGCTAGGCTAGGTCAGGCTTATCTAGGCCTCTTCAGGCTAGGCTAGGTCAGGCCTATAGGCCTCTTCAGGCTAGGTCAGGCTTCTCTAGACCTCTTCAGGCTAGGCTAGGGCAGGCTTCTCTAGGCCTATTCAGGCTAGGCTAGGTACGGCCTCTCTAGGCCTCTTCACGCTAGGCTAGGTCAGGCTTCTCTAGGCCTCTTCAGGCTAGGCTAGGTCAGGCCTCTCTAGGCCTCTTCAGGCTAGGCTAGGTTAGGCTTCTCTAGGCCTCTTCAGGCTAGGTCAGGCCTCTCTAGGCCTCTTCAGGCTAGGCTAGGTCAGGCTTCTCTAGGCGTCTTCAGGCTAGGTCAGGACTCTCTAGGCCTCTTCAGGCTAGGCTAGGTCAGGCTTTTCTAGGCCTCTTCAGGCTAGGCTGGGTCAGGCTTCTCTAGGCCTCTTCAAGCTAGGCTAGGTCAGGCTTCTCTAGGCATCTTCAGGCTAGGTCAGGCCTCTCTAGGCCTCTTCAGGCTAGGCTAGGTCAGGCTTCTCTAGGCCTCTTCAGGCTAGGTTAGGCCTCTCTAAGCCTCTTCAGGCTAGGCTAGGTCAGGCTTCTCTAGGCGTCTTCAGGCTAGGTCAGGACTCTCTAGGCCTCTTCAGGCTAGGTTAGGTCAGGCTTCTCTAGGCCTCTTCAGGCTAGGCTAGGTCAGGCTTCTCTAGGCCTCTTCAAGCTAGGCTAGGTCAGGCTTCTCTAGGCATCTTCAGGCTAGGTCAGGCCTCTCTAGGCCTCTTCAGGCTAGGCTAGGTCAGGCTTCTCTAGGCGTCTTCAGGCTAGGTCAGGACTCTCTAGGCCTCTTCAGGCTAGGCTAGGTCAGGCTTCTCTAGGCCTCTTCAGGCTAGGCTAGGTCAGGCTTCTCTAGGCGTCTTCAGGCTAGGTCAGGACTCTCTAGGCCTCTTCAGGCTAGGCTAGGTCAGGCTTCTCTAGGCCTCTTCAGACTACGCTAGGTCAGGTCTCTCTAGGCCTCTTCAGGCTAGTCTAGGTCAGGCCTCTCTAGGCCTCTTTAGGCTAGGCTAGGTCAGGCCTCTCTAGGCCTCTTCATGCTAGGTTAGGCTTCTCTAGGCCTCTTCAGGCTAGGATAGGTCAGGCCTCTCTAGGCCTCTTCAGGCTAGGCTAGGTCAGGCCTACTCTAGGCCTCTTCAGGCTTCTCTACGCCTCTTCAGGCTAGGTCAGGCTTCTCTAGGCCTCTTCAGACTAGGCTAGGTAAGGCCTATCTAGGCCTCTTCAGGGTAGGCTAGGTCAGGCTTCTCTAGGCCTCTTCAGGCTAGACTAGGTCAGGCCTTTCTAGGCCTCTTCAGGCTAGGCTAGGTCAGGCTTCTCTAGGCCTCTTCAGGCTAGGCTAGGTCAGGCTTCTCTAGGCCTCTTCAGGCTAGGATAGGTCAGGCCTCTCTAGGCCTCTTCAGGCTAGGTCAGGCCTCTCTAGGTCTCTTCAGGCTAGGCTAGGTCTGGCTTCTCTAGGCCTTTTTAGGCTAGGTTAGGCCTCTCTAGGCCTCTTCAGGCTAGGTCAGGCTTCTCTAGGCCTCTTCAGGCTAGTCTAGTAGCAGGCCTCTCTAGGCCTCTTCAGGCTATGCTAGGTCAGGACTCTCTAGGCCTAATCAGGCTAGGCTAGGTCAGGCCTAAAGGCCTCTTCAGACTAGACTATGTCAGGCTACTCTAGGCCTCTTCAGGCTGGGCTAGGTCAGGCTTCTCTAGGCCTCTTCAGGTAGGCTAGGTCAGGCCTCTCTAGGCCTCTTAATGCTAGGCTAGGTCAGGCCTCTCTAGGCCTCTTCAGACTAGGCTAGGTCAGGTCTCTCTAGGCCTCTTCAGGCTAGGCTAGGTCAGGCCTCTCCAGGCCTCTTCAGGCTAGGCTAGGTCAGGCTTCTCAAGGCCTCTTCCGGCTAGGCTAGGTCAGGCTTCTCTAGGCCTCATCATGCTAGGCTAGGTCAGGCTTCTCTAGGCCTCTTCAGGCTAGGCTAGGTCAGGCTTCTCTAGGCCTCTTCAAACTAGGCTAGGTCAGACTTCTCTAGGCCTCTTCAGGCTAGTCTAGGTCAGGCCTCTCTAGGCCTCTTTAGGCTAGGCTAGGTCAGGCTTCTCTAGGCCTCTTCAGGCTAGGCTAGGTCAGGCTTCTCTAGGCCTCTTCAGGCTAGGTCAGGCCTCTCTAGGCCTCTTTAGGCTAGGCTAGGTCAGGCCTCTCTAGGCCTCTTCAGGCTAGGTCAAGCTTCTCTAGGACTATTCAGGCTAGTCTAGTTCAGGCCTCGCTAGGCCTCTTCAGGCTAGGCTAGGTCAGGCCTCTCTAAGCCTCTTCAGGCTAGGCTAGGTCAGGTCTCTCTAGGCCTCTTCATGCTAGGTCAGGCTTCTATAGGCCTCTTCAGGCTAGGCTAGGTAAGGCCTCTCTAGGCCTCTTCAGGCTAGGCTAGGTCAGGCTTCTCTAGGCATCTTCAGGCTAGGTAAGGCCTCTCTAGGCCTCTTCAGGCTAGGCTAGGCCAGGCCTACTCTAGGCCTCTTCAGGCTAGGCTAGTTCAGGCCTCTCTAGGCCTCTTCAGGCTAGGCTAGGTCAGGCTTCTCTAGGCCTCTTCAAACTAGTCTAGGTCAGACTTCTCTAGGCCTCTTCAGGCTAGTCTAGGTCAGGCCTCTCTAGGCCTCTTTAGGCTAGGCTAGGTCAGGCCTCTCTAGGCCTCTTCAGGCTAGGTCAAGCTTCTCTAGGCCTATTCAGGCTAGTCTAGTTCAGGCCTCGCTAGGCCTCTTCAGGCTAGGCTAGGTCAGGCCTCTCTAAGCCTCTTCAGGCTAGGCTAGGTCAGGTCTCTCTAGGCCTCTTCAGGCTAGGCTAGGTCAGGCCTCTCTAGGCCTCTTCATGCTAGGTCAGGCTTCTATAGGTCTCTTCAGGCTAGGCTAGGTAAGGCCTCTCTAGGCCTCTTCAGGCTAGGCTAGGTCAGGCTTCTCTAGGCATCTTCAGGCTAGGTAAGGCCTCTCTAGGCCTCTTCAGGCTAGGCTAGGCCAGGCCTACTCTAGGCCTCTGCAGGCTTCTCTAGGCCTCTTCAGGCTAGGTCAGGCTTCTCTAGGCCTCTTCAAACTAGGCTAGGTAAGGCCTCTCTAGGCCTCTTCAGGCTAGGCTAGGTCAGGCTTCTCTAGGCCTCTTCAGGCTAGGCTAGGTCAGGCTTCTCTAGGCCTCTTCAGGCTAGGCTAGTTCAGGCCTCTCTAGGCCTCTTCAGGCTAGGCTAGGTCTGGCTTCTTTAGGCTTTTTCAGGCTAGATCAGGCTTCTCTAGGCCTCTTCAGGCTAGGTCAGGCTACTCTAGGCCTCTTCAGGCTAGGCTAGTTCAGGCCTCTCTAGGCCTCTTCAGGCTAGGCTAGGTCAGGCTTCTCTAGGCCTCTTCAAACTAGTCTAGGTCAGACTTCTCTAGGCCTCTTCAGGCTAGTCTAGGTCAGGCCTCTCTAGGCCTCTTTAGGCTAGGCTAGGTCAGGCTTCTCTAGGCCTCTTCAGGCTAGGCTAGGTCGTCAGGCTTCTCTAGGCCTCTTCAGGCTAGGTCAGGCCTCTCTAGGCCTCTTTAGGCTAGGCTAGGTCAGGCCTCTCTAGGCCTCTTCAGGCTAGGTCAAGCTTCTCTAGGCCTCTTCAGGCTAGTCTAGTTCAGGCCTCTCTAGGCCTCTTCAGGCTAGGCTAGGTCAGGCCTCTCTAAGCCTCTTCAGGCTAGGCTAGGTCAGGTCTCTCTAGGCCTCTTCAGGCTAGGCTAGGTCAGGCCTCTCTAGGCCTCTTCGTGCTAGGTCAGGCTTCTATAGGCCTCTTCAGGCTAGGCTAGGTAAGGCCTCTCTAGGCCTCTTCAGGCTAGGCTAGGTCAGGCTTCTCTAGGCCTCTTCAGGCTAGGTCAGGCCTCTCTAGGCCTCTTTAGGCTAGGCTACGTCAGGCCTCTCTAGGCCTCTTCAGGCTAGGTCAAGCTTCTCTAGGCCTCTTCAGGCTAGTCTAGTTCAGGCCTCTCTAGGCCTCTTCAGGCTAGGCTAGGTCAGGCCTCTCTAAGCCTCTTCAGGCTAGGCTAGGTCAGGTCTCTCTAGGCCTCTTCAGGCTAGGCTAGGTCAGGCCTCTCTAAGCCTCTTCATGCTAGGTCAGGCTTCTATAGGCCTCTTCAGGCTAGGCTAGGTAAGGCCTCTCTAGGCCTCTTCAGGCTAGGCTAGGTCAGGCTTCTCTAGGCATCTTCAGGCTAGGTCAGGCCTCTCTAGGCCTCTTCAGGCTAGGCTAGGCCAGGCCTACTCTAGGCCTCTGCAGGCTTCTCTAGGCCTCTTCAGGCTAGGTCAGGCTTCTCTAGGCCTCTTCAAACTAGGCTAGGTAAGGCCTCTCTAGGCCTCTTCAGGGTAGGCTAGGTCAGGCTTCTCTAGGCCTTTTCAGGCTAGACTAGGTCAGGCCTTTCTAGGCCTCTTCAGGCTAGGCTAGGTCAGGCTTCTCTAGGCCTCTTCAGGTTAGTCTAGGTCAGGCCTCTCTAGGCCTCTTTAGGCTAGGCAAGGTCAGGCCTCTCTAGGCCTCTTCATGCTAGGTTAGGCTTCTCTAGGCCTCTTCAGGCTAGGATAGGTCAGGCCTCTCTAGGCCTCTTCAGGCTAGGCTAGGTCAGGCCTACTCTAGGCCTCTTCAGGCTTCTCTACGCCTCTTCAGGCTAGGTCAGGCTTCTCTAGGCCTCTTCAGACTAGGCTAGGTAAGGCCTATCTAGGCCTCTTCAGGGTAGGCTAGGTCAGGCTTCTCTAGGCCTCTTCAGGCTAGACTAGGTCAGGCCTTTCTAGGCCTCTTCAGGCTAGGCTAGGTCAGGCTTCTCTAGGCCTCTTCAGGCTAGGCTAGGTCAGGCTTCTCTAGGCCTCTTCAGGCTAGGATAGGTCAGGCCTCTCTAGGCCTCTTCAGGCTAGGTCAGGCCTCTCTAGGTCTCTTCAGGCTAGGCTAGGTCTGGCTTCTCTAGGCCTTTTTAGGCTAGGTTAGGCCTCTCTAGGCCTCTTCAGGCTAGGTCAGGCTTCTCTAGGCCTCTTCAGGCTAGTCTAGTAGCAGGCCTCTCTAGGCCTCTTCAGGCTATGCTAGGTCAGGACTCTCTAGGCCTAATCAGGCTAGGCTAGGTCAGGCCTAAAGGCCTCTTCAGACTAGACTATGTCAGGCTACTCTAGGCCTCTTCAGGCTGGGCTAGGTCAGGCTTCTCTAGGCCTCTTCAGGTAGGCTAGGTCAGGCCTCTCTAGGCCTCTTAATGCTAGGCTAGGTCATGCTACTCTAGGCCTCTTCAGGCTAGAATAGGTCAGGCTTCTCTAGGCCTCTTCAGGCTAGGCTAGGTCATGCTACTCTAGGCCTCTTCAGGCTAGAATAGGTCAGGCTTCTCTAGGCCTCTTCAGGCTAGGCTAGGTCAGGCTTCTCTAGGACTCTTCAGGCTAGGCTAGGTCAGGCTTCTCAAGGCCTCTTCAGGCTAGGCTAGGTCAGGCTTCTCTAGGCCTCTTCATGCTAGGCTAGCTCAGGCTTCTCTAGGCCTCTTCAGGCTAGGCTAGGTCAGGCTTCTCTAGGCCTCTTCAGACTAGGCTAGGTCAGGCTTCTCTAGGCCTCTTCAGGCTAGGCTAGGTCAGGCTTCTCTAGGCTTCTTCTGACTAGGCTAGGGCAGGCTTCTCTAGGCCTCTTCATGCTAGGCTAGGTCAGGATTCTCTAGGCCTCTTCAGGCTAGGCTAGGTCAGGCTTCTCTAGGCCTCTTCAGGCTAGGCTAGGTCAGGCTTCTCTAGGCCTCTTCAGGCTTCTCTAGGATTCTTCAGGCTAGTTCAGGCTCCTCTAGGCCTCTTCAGACTAGGCTAGGTAAGGCCTCTCTAGGCCTCTTCAGGGTAGGCTAGGTCAGGCTTCTCTAGGCCTCTTCAGGCTAGGCTAGGTCAGGCTTCTCTAGGCCTCTTCAGGCTAGGCTAGGTCAGGCTTCTCTAGGCCTCTTCAGGCTAGGCTAGGTCAGGCCTCTCTAGGCCTCTTCAAGCTAGGTCAGGCATCTCTAGGTCTCTTCAGGCTAGGCTAGGTCTGGCTTCTCTAGACCTTTTCAGGCTAGGCTAGGTCGGGCCTCTCTAGGCCTCTTCAAGCTAGGTCAGGCATCTCTAGGTCTCTTCAGGCTAGGCTAGGTCAGGCTTCTCTAGGCCTCTTCAGGCTAGGTCAGGCTTCTCTAGGCCTCTTCAGGCTAGGCTAGGTCAGGCTTCTCTAGGCCTATTCAGGCTAGGCTAGGTACGGCCTCTCTAGGCCTCTTCAGGCTAGGCTAGGTCAGGCTTCTCTAGGCCTCTTCAGGCTAGGCTAGGTCAGGCCTCTCTAGGCCTCTTCAGGCTAGGCTAGGTCAGGCTTCTCTAGGCCTCTTCAGGCTAGGTCAGGCCTCTCTAGGCCTCTTCAGGCTAGGCTAGGTCAGGCTTCTCTAGGCGTCTTCAGGCTAGGTCAGGACTCTCTAGGCCTCTTCAGGCTAGGCTAGGTCAGGCTTCTCTAGGCCTCTTCAGGCTAGGCTAGGTCAGGCTTCTCTAGGCCTCTTCAGGCTAGGCTAGGTCAGGCTTCTCTAGGCATCTTCAGGCTAGGTCAGGCCTCTCTAGGCCTCTTCAGGCTAGGCTAGGTCAGGCTTCTCTAGGCCTCTTCAGGCTAGGCTAGGTCAGGCCTATAGGCCTCTTCAGGCTAGGTCAGGCTTCTCTAGGCCTCTTCAGGCTAGGCTAGGTCAGGCTTCTCTAGGCCTATTCAGGCTAGGCTAGGTACGGCCTCTCTAGGCCTCTTCAGGCTAGGCTAGGTCAGGCTTCTCTAGGCCTCTTCAGGCTCGGCTAGGTCAGGCCTCTCTAGGCCTCTTCAGGCTAGGCTAGGTTAGGCTTCTCTAGGCCTCTTCAGGCTAGGTCAGGCCTCTCTAGGCCTCTTCAGGCTAGGCTAGGTAAGGCTTCTCTAGGCGTCTTCAGCCTAGGTCAGGACTCTCTAGGCCTCTTCAGGCTAGGCTAGGTCAGGCTTTTCTAGGCCTCTTCAGGCTAGGCTGGGTCAGGCTTCTCTAGGCCTCTTCAAGCTAGGCTAGGTCAGGCTTCTCTAGGCATCTTCAGGCTAGGTCAGGCCTCTCTAGGCCTCTTCAGGCTAGGCTAGGGTCAGGCTTCTCTAGGCGTCTTCAGGCTAGGTCAGGCTTCTCTAGGCCTCTTCAGGTAGGCTAGGCCAGCCTTCTCTAGGCCTCTTCAGGCTAGGCTAGGTCAGGCCTCTCTAGGCCTCTTAATGCTAGGCTAGGTCAGGCTTCTCATGGCCTCTTCCGGCTAGGCTAGGTCAGGCTTCTCTAGGACTCTTCAGACTAGGCTAGGTCAGACTTCTCTAGGCCTCTTCAGGCTAGTCTAGGTCAGGCCTCTCTAAGCCTCTTTAGGCTAGGCTAGGTCAGGCTTCTCTAGGCCTCTTCAGGCTAGGCTAAGTCAGGCTTCTCTAGGCCTCTTCAGGCTAGGCTAGGTCAGGCTTCTCTAGGCCTCTTCAGGCTAGGCTAGGTCAGGCCTCTCTAGGCCTCTTCAGGCTAGGCTAGGTCAGGCTTCTCTAGGCCTCTTCAGGCTAGGTCAGGCCTCTCTAGGCCTCTTCAGGCTAGGCTAGGTCAGGCTTCTCTAGGCGTCTTCAGGCTAGGTCAGGACTCTCTAGGCCTCTTCAGGTTAGGCTAGGTCAGGCTTCTCTAGGCCTCTTCAGGCTAGGCTAGGTCAGGCTTCTCTAGGACTCTTCAGACTAGGCTAGGTCAGGCTTCTCTAGGCCTCTTCAGGTAGGCTAGGCCAGGCTTCTCTAGGCCTCTTCAGGCTAGGCTAGGTCAGGCCTCTCTAGGCCTCTTAATGCTAGGCTAGGTCAGGCCTCTCTAGGCCTCTTCAGACTAGGCTAGGTCAGGTCTCTCTAGGCCTCTTCAGGCTAGGCTAGGTCAGGCCTCTCCAGGCCTCTTCAGGCTAGGCTAGGTCAGGCTTCTCAAGGCCTCTTCCGGCTAGGCTAGGTCAGGCTTCTCTAGGCCTCTTCATGCTAGGCTAGGTCAGGCTTATCTAGGCCTCTTCAGGCTAGGCTAGGTCAGGCCTATAGGCCTCTTCAGGCTAGGTCAGGCTTCTCTAGACCTCTTCAGGCTAGGCTAGGGCAGGCTTCTCTAGGCCTATTCAGGCTAGGCTAGGTACGGCCTCTCTAGGCCTCTTCACGCTAGGCTAGGTCAGGCTTCTCTAGGCCTCTTCAGGCTAGGCTAGGTCAGGCCTCTCTAGGCCTCTTCAGGCTAGGCTAGGTTAGGCTTCTCTAGGCCTCTTCAGGCTAGGTCAGGCCTCTCTAGGCCTCTTCAGGCTAGGCTAGGTCAGGCTTCTCTAGGCGTCTTCAGGCTAGGTCAGGACTCTCTAGGCCTCTTCAGGCTAGGCTAGGTCAGGCTTTTCTAGGCCTCTTCAGGCTAGGCTGGGTCAGGCTTCTCTAGGCCTCTTCAAGCTAGGCTAGGTCAGGCTTCTCTAGGCATCTTCAGGCTAGGTCAGGCCTCTCTAGGCCTCTTCAGGCTAGGCTAGGTCAGGCTTCTCTAGGCCTCTTCAGGCTAGGTTAGGCCTCTCTAAGCCTCTTCAGGCTAGGCTAGGTCAGGCTTCTCTAGGCGTCTTCAGGCTAGGTCAGGACTCTCTAGGCCTCTTCAGGCTAGGTTAGGTCAGGCTTCTCTAGGCCTCTTCAGGCTAGGCTAGGTCAGGCTTCTCTAGGCCTCTTCAAGCTAGGCTAGGTCAGGCTTCTCTAGGCATCTTCAGGCTAGGTCAGGCCTCTCTAGGCCTCTTCAGGCTAGGCTAGGTCAGGCTTCTCTAGGCGTCTTCAGGCTAGGTCAGGACTCTCTAGGCCTCTTCAGGCTAGGCTAGGTCAGGCTTCTCTAGGCCTCTTCAGGCTAGGCTAGGTCAGGCTTCTCTAGGCGTCTTCAGGCTAGGTCAGGACTCTCTAGGCCTCTTCAGGCTAGGCTAGGTCAGGCTTCTCTAGGCCTCTTCAGACTACGCTAGGTCAGGTCTCTCTAGGCCTCTTCAGGCTAGTCTAGGTCAGGCCTCTCTAGGCCTCTTTAGGCTAGGCTAGGTCAGGCCTCTCTAGGCCTCTTCATGCTAGGTTAGGCTTCTCTAGGCCTCTTCAGGCTAGGATAGGTCAGGCCTCTCTAGGCCTCTTCAGGCTAGGCTAGGTCAGGCCTACTCTAGGCCTCTTCAGGCTTCTCTACGCCTCTTCAGGCTAGGTCAGGCTTCTCTAGGCCTCTTCAGACTAGGCTAGGTAAGGCCTATCTAGGCCTCTTCAGGGTAGGCTAGGTCAGGCTTCTCTAGGCCTCTTCAGGCTAGACTAGGTCAGGCCTTTCTAGGCCTCTTCAGGCTAGGCTAGGTCAGGCTTCTCTAGGCCTCTTCAGGCTAGACTAGGTCAGGCCTTTCTAGGCCTCTTCAGGCTAGGCTAGGTCAGGCTTCTCTAGGCCTCTTCAGGCTAGGCTAGGTCAGGCTTCTCTAGGCGTCTTCAGGCTAGGTCAGGACTCTCTAGGCCTCTTCAGGCTAGGCTAGGTCAGGCTTCTCTAGGCCTCTTCAGACTACGCTAGGTCAGGTCTCTCTAGGCCTCTTCAGGTTAGTCTAGGTCAGGCCTCTCTAGGCCTCTTTAGGCTAGGCAAGGTCAGGCCTCTCTAGGCCTCTTCATGCTAGGTTAGGCTTCTCTAGGCCTCTTCAGGCTAGGATAGGTCAGGCCTCTCTAGGCCTCTTCAGGCTAGGCTAGGTCAGGCCTACTCTAGGCCTCTTCAGGCTTCTCTACGCCTCTTCAGGCTAGGTCAGGCTTCTCTAGGCCTCTTCAGACTAGGCTAGGTAAGGCCTATCTAGGCCTCTTCAGGGTAGGCTAGGTCAGGCTTCTCTAGGCCTCTTCAGGCTAGACTAGGTCAGGCCTTTCTAGGCCTCTTCAGGCTAGGCTAGGTCAGGCTTCTCTAGGCCTCTTCAGGCTAGGCTAGGTCAGGCTTCTCTAGGCCTCTTCAGGCTAGGATAGGTCAGGCCTCTCTAGGCCTCTTCAGGCTAGGTCAGGCCTCTCTAGGTCTCTTCAGGCTAGGCTAGGTCTGGCTTCTCTAGGCCTTTTTAGGCTAGGTTAGGCCTCTCTATGCCTCTTCAGGCTAGGTCAGGCTTCTCTAGGCCTCTTCAGGCTAGTCTAGTAGCAGGCCTCTCTAGGCCTCTTCAGGCTATGCTAGGTCAGGACTCTCTAGGCCTAATCAGGCTAGGCTAGGTCAGGCCTAAAGGCCTCTTCAGACTAGACTATGTCAGGCTACTCTAGGCCTCTTCAGGCTGGGCTAGGTCAGGCTTCTCTAGGCCTCTTCAGGTAGGCTAGGTCAGGCCTCTCTAGGCCTCTTAATGCTAGGCTAGGTCAGGCCTCTCTAGGCCTCTTCAGACTAGGCTAGGTCAGGTCTCTCTAGGCCTCTTCAGGCTAGGCTAGGTCAGGCCTCTCCAGGCCTCTTCAGGCTAGGCTAGGTCAGGCTTCTCAAGGCCTCTTCCGGCTAGGCTAGGTCAGGCTTCTCTAGGCCTCATCATGCTAGGCTAGGTCAGGCTTCTCTAGGCCTCTTCAGGCTAGGCTAGATCAGGCTTCTCTAGGCCTCTTCAAACTAGGCTAGGTCAGACTTCTCTAGGCCTCTTCAGGCTAGTCTAGGTCAGGCCTCTCTAGGCCTCTTTAGGCTAGGCTAGGTCAGGCTTCTCTAGGCCTCTTCAGGCTAGGCTAGGTCAGGCTTCTCTAGGCCTCTTCAGGCTAGGTCAGGCCTCTCTAGGCCTCTTTAGGCTAGGCTAGGTCAGGCCTCTCTAGGCCTCTTCAGGCTAGGTCAAGCTTCTCTAGGCCTATTCAGGCTAGTCTAGTTCAGGCCTCGCTAGGCCTCTTCAGGCTAGGCTAGGTCAGGCCTCTCTAAGCCTCTTCAGGCTAGGCTAGGTCAGGTCTCTCTAGGCCTCTTCAGGCTAGGCTAGGTCAGGCCTCTCTAGGCCTCTTCATGCTAGGTCAGGCTTCTATAGGCCTCTTCAGGCTAGGCTAGGTAAGGCCTCTCTAGGCCTCTTCAGGCTAGGCTAGGTCAGGCTTCTCTAGGCATCTTCAGGCTAGGTAAGGCCTCTCTAGGCCTCTTCAGGCTAGGCTAGGCCAGGCCTACTCTAGGCCTCTGCAGGCTTCTCTAGGCCTCTTCAGGCTAGGTCAGGCTTCTCTAGGCCTCTTCAAACTAGGCTAGGTAAGGCCTCTCTAGGCCTCTTCAGGGTAGGCTAGGTCAGGCTTCTCTAGGCCTTTTCAGGCTAGACTAGGTCAGGCCTTTCTAGGCCTCTTCAGGCTAGGCTAGGTCAGGCTTCTCTAGGCCTCTTCAGGCTAGGCTAGGTCAGGCTTCTCTAGGCCTCTTCAGGCTAGGCTAGTTCAGGCCTCTCTAGGCCTCTTCAGGCTAGGCTAGGTCTGGCTTCTCTAGGCTTTTTCAGGCTAGATCAGGCTTCTCTAGGCCTCTTCAGGCTAGGTCAGGCTACTCTAGGCCTCTTCAGGCTAGGCTAGTTCAGGCCTCTCTAGGCCTCTTCAGGCTAGGCTAGGTCAGGCTTCTCTAGGCCTCTTCAAACTAGTCTAGGTCAGACTTCTCTAGGCCTCTTCAGGCTAGTCTAGGTCAGGCCTCTCTAGGCCTCTTTAGGCTAGGCTAGGTCAGGCTTCTCTAGGCCTCTTCAGGCTAGGCTAGGTCAGGCTTCTCTAGGCCTCTTCAGGCTAGGTCAGGCCTCTCTAGGCCTCTTTAGGCTAGGCTAGGTCAGGCCTCTCTAGGCCTCTTCAGGCTAGGTCAAGCTTCTCTAGGCCTCTTCAGGCTAGTCTAGTTCAGGCCTCTCTAGGCCTCTTCAGGCTAGGCTAGGTCAGGCCTCTCTAAGCCTCTTCAGGCTAGGCTAGGTCAGGTCTCTCTAGGCCTCTTCAGGCTAGGCTAGGTCAGGCCTCTCTAGGCCTCTTCATGCTAGGTCAGGCTTCTATAGGCCTCTTCAGGCTAGGCTAGGTAAGGCCTCTCTAGGCCTCTTCAGGCTAGGCTAGGTCAGGCTTCTCTAGGCCTCTTCAGGCTAGGTCAGGCCTCTCTAGGCCTCTTTAGGCTAGGCTACGTCAGGCCTCTCTAGGCCTCTTCAGGCTAGGTCAAGCTTCTCTAGGCCTCTTCAGGCTAGTCTAGTTCAGGCCTCTCTAGGCCTCTTCAGGCTAGGCTAGGTCAGGCCTCTCTAAGCCTCTTCAGGCTAGGCTAGGTCAGGTCTCTCTAGGCCTCTTCAGGCTAGGCTAGGTCAGGCCTCTCTAGGCCTCTTCATGCTAGGTCAGGCTTCTATAGGCCTCTTCAGGCTAGGCTAGGTAAGGCCTCTCTAGGCCTCTTCAGGCTAGGCTAGGTCAGGCTTCTCTAGGCATCTTCAGGCTAGGTCAGGCCTCTCTAGGCCTCTTCAGGCTAGGCTAGGCCAGGCCTACTCTAGGCCTCTGCAGGCTTCTCTAGGCCTCTTCAGGCTAGGTCAGGCTTCTCTAGGCCTCTTCAAACTAGGCTAGGTAAGGCCTCTCTAGGCCTCTTCAGGGTAGGCTAGGTCAGGCTTCTCTAGGCCTTTTCAGGCTAGACTAGGTCAGGCCTTTCTAGGCCTCTTCAGGCTAGGCTAGGTCAGGCTTCTCTAGGCCTCTTCAGGCTAGGCTAGGTCAGGCTTCTCTAGGCCTCTTCAGGCTAGGCTAGGTCAGGTCTCTCTAGGCCTCTTCAGGCTAGGCTAGGTCAGGCCTCTCCAGGCCTCTTCAGGCTAGGCTAGGTCAGGCTTCTCAAGGCCTCTTCCGGCTAGGCTAGGTCAGGCTTCTCTAGGCCTCTTCATGCTAGGCTAGGTCAGGCTTATCTAGGCCTCTTCAGGCTAGGCTAGGTCAGGCCTATAGGCCTCTTCAGGCTAGGTCAGGCTTCTCTAGACCTCTTCAGGCTAGGCTAGGGCAGGCTTCTCTAGGCCTATTCAGGCTAGGCTAGGTACGGCCTCTCTAGGCCTCTTCACGCTAGGCTAGGTCAGGCTTCTCTAGGCCTCTTCAGGCTAGGCTAGGTCAGGCCTCTCTAGGCCTCTTCAGGCTAGGCTAGGTTAGGCTTCTCTAGGCCTCTTCAGGCTAGGTCAGGCCTCTCTAGGCCTCTTCAGGCTAGGCTAGGTCAGGCTTCTCTAGGCGTCTTCAGGCTAGGTCAGGACTCTCTAGGCCTCTTCAGGCTAGGCTAGGTCAGGCTTTTCTAGGCCTCTTCAGGCTAGGCTGGGTCAGGCTTCTCTAGGCCTCTTCAAGCTAGGCTAGGTCAGGCTTCTCTAGGCATCTTCAGGCTAGGTCAGGCCTCTCTAGGCCTCTTCAGGCTAGGCTAGGTCAGGCTTCTCTAGGCCTCTTCAGGCTAGGTCAGGCCTCTCTAAGCCTCTTCAGGCTAGGCTAGGTCAGGCTTCTCTAGGCGTCTTCAGGCTAGGTCAGGACTCTCTAGGCCTCTTCAGGCTAGGTTAGGTCAGGCTTCTCTAGGCCTCTTCAGGCTAGGCTAGGTCAGGCTTCTCTAGGCCTCTTCAAGCTAGGCTAGGTCAGGCTTCTCTAGGCATCTTCAGGCTAGGTCAGGCCTCTCTAGGCCTCTTCAGGCTAGGCTAGGTCAGGCTTCTCTAGGCGTCTTCAGGCTAGGTCAGGACTCTCTAGGCCTCTTCAGGCTAGGCTAGGTCAGGCTTCTCTAGGCCTCTTCAGGCTAGGCTAGGTCAGGCTTCTCTAGGCGTCTTCAGGCTAGGTCAGGACTCTCTAGGCCTCTTCAGGCTAGGCTAGGTCAGGCTTCTCTAGGCCTCTTCAGACTACGCTAGGTCAGGTCTCTCTAGGCCTCTTCAGGCTAGGATAGGTCAGGCCTCTCTAGGCCTCTTCATGCTAGGTTAGGCTTCTCTAGGCCTCTTCAGGCTAGGATAGGTCAGGCCTCTCTAGGCCTCTTCAGGCTAGGCTAGGTCAGGCCTACTCTAGGCCTCTTCAGGCTTCTCTACGCCTCTTCAGGCTAGGTCAGGCTTCTCTAGGCCTCTTCAGACTAGGCTAGGTAAGGCCTATCTAGGCCTCTTCAGGGTAGGCTAGGTCAGGCTTCTCTAGGCCTCTTCAGGCTAGACTAGGTCAGGCCTTTCTAGGCCTCTTCAGGCTAGGCTAGGTCAGGCTTCTCTAGGCCTCTTCAGGCTAGACTAGGTCAGGCCTTTCTAGGCCTCTTCAGGCTAGGCTAGGTCAGGCTTCTCTAGGCCTCTTCAGGCTAGGCTAGGTCAGGCTTCTCTAGGCGTCTTCAGGCTAGGTCAGGACTCTCTAGGCCTCTTCAGGCTAGGCTAGGTCAGGCTTCTCTAGGCCTCTTCAGACTACGCTAGGTCAGGTCTCTCTAGGCCTCTTCAGGTTAGTCTAGGTCAGGCCTCTCTAGGCCTCTTCATGCTAGGTTAGGCTTCTCTAGGCCTCTTCAGGCTAGGATAGGTCAGGCCTCTCTAGGCCTCTTCAGGCTAGGCTAGGTCAGGCCTACTCTAGGCCTCTTCAGGCTTCTCTACGCCTCTTCAGGCTAGGTCAGGCTTCTCTAGGCCTCTTCAGACTAGGCTAGGTAAGGCCTATCTAGGCCTCTTCAGGGTAGGCTAGGTCAGGCTTCTCTAGGCCTCTTCAGGCTAGACTAGGTCAGGCCTTTCTAGGCCTCTTCAGGCTAGGCTAGGTCAGGCTTCTCTAGGCCTCTTCAGGCTAGGCTAGGTCAGGCTTCTCTAGGCCTCTTCAGGCTAGGATAGGTCAGGCCTCTCTAGGCCTCTTCAGGCTAGGTCAGGCCTCTCTAGGTCTCTTCAGGCTAGGCTAGGTCTGGCTTCTCTAGGCCTTTTTAGGCTAGGTTAGGCCTCTCTAGGCCTCTTCAGGCTAGGTCAGGCTTCTCTAGGCCTCTTCAGGCTAGTCTAGTAGCAGGCCTCTCTAGGCCTCTTCAGGCTATGCTAGGTCAGGACTCTCTAGGCCTAATCAGGCTAGGCTAGGTCAGGCCTAAAGGCCTCTTCAGACTAGACTATGTCAGGCTACTCTAGGCCTCTTCAGGCTGGGCTAGGTCAGGCTTCTCTAGGCCTCTTCAGGTAGGCTAGGTCAGGCCTCTCTAGGCCTCTTAATGCTAGGCTAGGTCAGGCCTCTCTAGGCCTCTTCAGACTAGGCTAGGTCAGGTCTCTCTAGGCCTCTTCAGGCTAGGCTAGGTCAGGCCTCTCCAGGCCTCTTCAGGCTAGGCTAGGTCAGGCTTCTCAAGGCCTCTTCCGGCTAGGCTAGGTCAGGCTTCTCTAGGCCTCATCATGCTAGGCTAGGTCAGGCTTCTCTAGGCCTCTTCAGGCTAGGCTAGGTCAGGCTTCTCTAGGCCTCTTCAAACTAGGCTAGGTCAGACTTCTCTAGGCCTCTTCAGGCTAGTCTAGGTCAGGCCTCTCTAGGCCTCTTTAGGCTAGGCTAGGTCAGGCTTCTCTAGGCCTCTTCAGGCTAGGCTAGGTCAGGCTTCTCTAGGCCTCTTCAGGCTAGGTCAGGCCTCTCTAGGCCTCTTTAGGCTAGGCTAGGTCAGGCCTCTCTAGGCCTCTTCAGGCTAGGTCAAGCTTCTCTAGGCCTATTCAGGCTAGTCTAGTTCAGGCCTCGCTAGGCCTCTTCAGGCTAGGCTAGGTCAGGCCTCTCTAAGCCTCTTCAGGCTAGGCTAGGTCAGGTCTCTCTAGGCCTCTTCATGCTAGGTCAGGCTTCTATAGGCCTCTTCAGGCTAGGCTAGGTAAGGCCTCTCTAGGCCTCTTCAGGCTAGGCTAGGTCAGGCTTCTCTAGGCATCTTCAGGCTAGGTAAGGCCTCTCTAGGCCTCTTCAGGCTAGGCTAGGCCAGGCCTACTCTAGGCCTCTGCAGGCTTCTCTAGGCCTCTTCAGGCTAGGTCAGGCTTCTCTAGGCCTCTTCAAACTAGGCTAGGTAAGGCCTCTCTAGGCCTCTTCAGGGTAGGCTAGGTCAGGCTTCTCTAGGCCTTTTCAGGCTAGACTAGGTCAGGCCTTTCTAGGCCTCTTCAGGCTAGGCTAGGTCAGGCTTCTCTAGGCCTCTTCAGGCTAGGCTAGGTCAGGCTTCTCTAGGCCTCTTCAGGCTAGGCTAGTTCAGGCCTCTCTAGGCCTCTTCAGGCTAGGCTAGGTCTGGCTTCTCTAGGCTTTTTCAGGCTAGATCAGGCTTCTCTAGGCCTCTTCAGGCTAGGTCAGGCTACTCTAGGCCTCTTCAGGCTAGGCTAGGCCAGGCCTACTCTAGGCCTCTGCAGGCTTCTCTAGGCCTCTTCAGGCTAGGTCAGGCTTCTCTAGGCCTCTTCAAACTAGGCTAGGTAAGGCCTCTCTAGGCCTCTTCAGGGTAGGCTAGGTCAGGCTTCTCTAGGCCTTTTCAGGCTAGACTAGGTCAGGCCTTTCTAGGCCTCTTCAGGCTAGGCTAGGTCAGGCTTCTCTAGGCCTCTTCAGGCTAGGCTAGGTCAGGCTTCTCTAGGCCTCTTCAGGCTAGGCTAGTTCAGGCCTCTCTAGGCCTCTTCAGGCTAGGCTAGGTCTGGCTTCTCTAGGCTTTTTCAGGCTAGATCAGGCTTCTCTAGGCCTCTTCAGGCTAGGTCAGGCTACTCTAGGCCTCTTCAGGCTAGGCTAGTTCAGGCCTCTCTAGGCCTCTTCAGGCTAGGCTAGGTCAGGCTTCTCTAGGCCTCTTCAAACTAGTCTAGGTCAGACTTCTCTAGGCCTCTTCAGGCTAGTCTAGGTCAGGCCTCTCTAGGCCTCTTTAGGCTAGGCTAGGTCAGGCTTCTCTAGGCCTCTTCAGGCTAGGCTAGGTCAGGCTTCTCTAGGCCTCTTCAGGCTAGGTCAGGCCTCTCTAGGCCTCTTTAGGCTAGGCTAGGTCAGGCCTCTCTAGGCCTCTTCAGGCTAGGTCAAGCTTCTCTAGGCCTCTTCAGGCTAGTCTAGTTCAGGCCTCTCTAGGCCTCTTCAGGCTAGGCTAGGTCAGGCCTCTCTAAGCCTCTTCAGGCTAGGCTAGGTCAGGTCTCTCTAGGCCTCTTCAGGCTAGGCTAGGTCTGGCTTCTCTAGGCTTTTTCAGGCTAGATCAGGCTTCTCTAGGCCTCTTCAGGCTAGGTCAGGCTACTCTAGGCCTCTTCAGGCTAGGCTAGTTCAGGCCTCTCTAGGCCTCTTCAGGCTAGGCTAGGTCAGGCTTCTCTAGGCCTCTTCAAACTAGTCTAGGTCAGACTTCTCTAGGCCTCTTCAGGCTAGTCTAGGTCAGGCCTCTCTAGGCCTCTTTAGGCTAGGCTAGGTCAGGCTTCTCTAGGCCTCTTCAGGCTAGGCTAGGTCAGGCTTCTCTAGGCCTCTTCAGGCTAGGTCAGGCCTCTCTAGGCCTCTTTAGGCTAGGCTAGGTCAGGCCTCTCTAGGCCTCTTCAGGCTAGGTCAAGCTTCTCTAGGCCTCTTCAGGCTAGTCTAGTTCAGGCCTCTCTAGGCCTCTTCAGGCTAGGCTAGGTCAGGCCTCTCTAAGCCTCTTCAGGCTAGGCTAGGTCAGGTCTCTCTAGGCCTCTTCAGGCTAGGCTAGGTCAGGCCTCTCTAGGCCTCTTCATGCTAGGTCAGGCTTCTATAGGCCTCTTCAGGCTAGGCTAGGTAAGGCCTCTCTAGGCCTCTTCAGGCTAGGCTAGGTCAGGCTTCTCTAGGCCTCTTCAGGCTAGGTCAGGCCTCTCTAGGCCTCTTTAGGCTAGGCTACGTCAGGCCTCTCTAGGCCTCTTCAGGCTAGGTCAAGCTTCTCTAGGCCTCTTCAGGCTAGTCTAGTTCAGGCCTCTCTAGGCCTCTTCAGGCTAGGCTAGGTCAGGCCTCTCTAAGCCTCTTCAGGCTAGGCTAGGTCAGGTCTCTCTAGGCCTCTTCAGGCTAGGCTAGGTCAGGCCTCTCTAGGCCTCTTCATGCTAGGTCAGGCTTCTATAGGCCTCTTCAGGCTAGGCTAGGTAAGGCCTCTCTAGGCCTCTTCAGGCTAGGCTAGGTCAGGCTTCTCTAGGCATCTTCAGGCTAGGTCAGGCCTCTCTAGGCCTCTTCAGGCTAGGCTAGGCCAGGCCTACTCTAGGCCTCTGCAGGCTTCTCTAGGCCTCTTCAGGCTAGGTCAGGCTTCTCTAGGCCTCTTCAGGCTAGGCTAGGTCAGGCCTCTCTAGGCCTCTTCAGGCTAGGTCAGGCCTCTCTAGGTCTCTTCAGGCTAGGCTAGGTCTGGCTACTCTAGGCCTTTTCAGGCTAGATCAGGCTTCTCTAGGCCTTTTCAGGCTAGGTCAGGCTACTCTAGGCCTCTTCGGGCTAGGCTAGTTCAGGCCTCTCTAGGCCTCTTCAGGCTAGGCTAGGTCAGGCCTCTAGGCCTCTTCAGACTAGGCTAGGTCATGCTACTCTAGGCCTCTTCAGGCTAGAATAGGTCAGGCTTCTCTAGGCCTCTTCAGGCTAGGCTAGGTCAGGCTTCTCTAGGACTCTTCAGGCTAGGCTAGGTCAGGCCTCTCTAGGCCTCTTCAGGCTAGGCTAGGTCAGGCCTCTCTAGGCCTCTTCAGGCTAGGCTAGGTCAGGCTTCTCTAGGCGTCTTCAGGCTAGGTCAGGCTTCTCTAGGCCTCTTCAGGTAGGCTAGGCCAGGCTTCTCTAGGCCTCTTCAGGCTAGGCTAAGTCAGGCCTCTCTAGGCCTCTTAATGCTAGGCTAGGTCAGGCCTCTCTAGGCCTCTTCAGACTAGGTTAGGTCAGGTCTCTCTAGGCCTCTTCAGGCTAGGGTAGGTCAGGCCTCTCCAGGCCTCTTCAGGCTACGCTAGGTCAGGCTTCTCAAGGCCTCTTCCGGCTAGGCTAGGTCAGGCTTCTCTAGGCCTCTTCAGGCTAGGCTAGGTCAGGCTTCTCTAGGCCTCTTCAGGCTAGGCTAGGTCAGGCTTCTCTAGGCCTCTTCAGGCTAGGCTAGGTCCGGCCTCTCTAGGCCTCTTCAAGCTAGGTCAGGCATCTCTAGGTCTCTTCAGGCTAGGCTAGGTCAGGCTTCTCTAGGCCTCTTCAAGCTAGGTCAGGCATCTCTAGGTCTCTTCAGGCTAGGCTAGGTCAGGCCTCTCTAGGCCTCTTCAAGCTAGGTCAGGCATCTCTAGGTCTCTTCAGGCTAGGCTAGGTCTGGCTTCTCTAGACCTTTTCAGGCTAGGCTAGGTCGGGCCTCTCTAGGCCTCTTCAAGCTAGGTCAGGCATCTCTAGGTCTCTTCAGGCTAGGCTAGATCAGGCTTCTCTAGGCCTCTTCAGGCTAGGCTAGGTCAGGCTTCTCTAGGCCTATTCAGGCTAGGCTAGGTACGGCCTCTCTAGGCCTCTTCAGGCTAGGCTAGGTCAGGCTTCTCTAGGCCTCTTCAGGCTAGGTCAGGCTTCTCTAGGCCTCTTCAAACTAGGCTAGGTAAGGCCTCTCTAGGCCTCTTCAGGGTAGGCTAGGTCAGGCTTCTCTAGGCCTTTTCAGGTTAGACTAGGTCAGGCCTTTCTAGGCCTCTTCAGGCTAGGCTAGGTCAGGCTTCTCTAGGCATCTTCAGGCTAGGTAAGGCCTCTCTAGGCCTCTTCAGGCTAGGCTAGGCCAGGCCTACTCTAGGCCTCTGCAGGCTTCTCTAGGCCTCTTCAGGCTAGGTCAGGCTTCTCTAGGCCTCTTCAAACTAGGCTAGGTAAGGCCTCTCTAGGCCTCTTCAGGGTAGGCTAGGTCAGGCTTCTCTAGGCCTTTTCAGGCTAGACTAGGTCAGGCCTTTCTAGGCCTCTTCAGGCTAGGCTAGGTCAGGCTTCTCTAGGCCTCTTCAGGCTAGGCTAGGTCAGGCTTCTCTAGGCCTCTTCAGGCTAGGCTAGTTCAGGCCTCTCTAGGCCTCTTCAGGCTAGGCTAGGTCTGGCTTCTTTAGGCTTTTTCAGGCTAGATCAGGCTTCTCTAGGCCTCTTCAGGCTAGGTCAGGCTACTCTAGGCCTCTTCAGGCTAGGCTAGTTCAGGCCTCTCTAGGCCTCTTCAGGCTAGGCTAGGTCAGGCTTCTCTAGGCCTCTTCAAACTAGTCTAGGTCAGACTTCTCTAGGCCTCTTCAGGCTAGTCTAGGTCAGGCCTCTCTAGGCCTCTTTAGGCTAGGCTAGGTCAGGCTTCTCTAGGCCTCTTCAGGCTAGGCTAGGTCGTCAGGCTTCTCTAGGCCTCTTCAGGCTAGGTCAGGCCTCTCTAGGCCTCTTTAGGCTAGGCTAGGTCAGGCCTCTCTAGGCCTCTTCAGGCTAGGTCAAGCTTCTCTAGGCCTCTTCAGGCTAGTCTAGTTCAGGCCTCTCTAGGCCTCTTCAGGCTAGGCTAGGTCAGGCCTCTCTAAGCCTCTTCAGGCTAGGCTAGGTCAGGTCTCTCTAGGCCTCTTCAGGCTAGGCTAGGTCAGGCCTCTCTAGGCCTCTTCGTGCTAGGTCAGGCTTCTATAGGCCTCTTCAGGCTAGGCTAGGTAAGGCCTCTCTAGGCCTCTTCAGGCTAGGCTAGGTCAGGCTTCTCTAGGCCTCTTCAGGCTAGGTCAGGCCTCTCTAGGCCTCTTTAGGCTAGGCTACGTCAGGCCTCTCTAGGCCTCTTCAGGCTAGGTCAAGCTTCTCTAGGCCTCTTCAGGCTAGTCTAGTTCAGGCCTCTCTAGGCCTCTTCAGGCTAGGCTAGGTCAGGCCTCTCTAAGCCTCTTCAGGCTAGGCTAGGTCAGGTCTCTCTAGGCCTCTTCAGGCTAGGCTAGGTCAGGCCTCTCTAAGCCTCTTCATGCTAGGTCAGGCTTCTATAGGCCTCTTCAGGCTAGGCTAGGTAAGGCCTCTCTAGGCCTCTTCAGGCTAGGCTAGGTCAGGCTTCTCTAGGCATCTTCAGGCTAGGTCAGGCCTCTCTAGGCCTCTTCAGGCTAGGCTAGGCCAGGCCTACTCTAGGCCTCTGCAGGCTTCTCTAGGCCTCTTCAGGCTAGGTCAGGCTTCTCTAGGCCTCTTCAAACTAGGCTAGGTAAGGCCTCTCTAGGCCTCTTCAGGGTAGGCTAGGTCAGGCTTCTCTAGGCCTTTTCAGGCTAGACTAGGTCAGGCCTTTCTAGGCCTCTTCAGGCTAGGCTAGGTCAGGCTTCTCTAGGCCTCTTCAGGTTAGTCTAGGTCAGGCCTCTCTAGGCCTCTTTAGGCTAGGCAAGGTCAGGCCTCTCTAGGCCTCTTCATGCTAGGTTAGGCTTCTCTAGGCCTCTTCAGGCTAGGATAGGTCAGGCCTCTCTAGGCCTCTTCAGGCTAGGCTAGGTCAGGCCTACTCTAGGCCTCTTCAGGCTTCTCTACGCCTCTTCAGGCTAGGTCAGGCTTCTCTAGGCCTCTTCAGACTAGGCTAGGTAAGGCCTATCTAGGCCTCTTCAGGGTAGGCTAGGTCAGGCTTCTCTAGGCCTCTTCAGGCTAGACTAGGTCAGGCCTTTCTAGGCCTCTTCAGGCTAGGCTAGGTCAGGCTTCTCTAGGCCTCTTCAGGCTAGGCTAGGTCAGGCTTCTCTAGGCCTCTTCAGGCTAGGATAGGTCAGGCCTCTCTAGGCCTCTTCAGGCTAGGTCAGGCCTCTCTAGGTCTCTTCAGGCTAGGCTAGGTCTGGCTTCTCTAGGCCTTTTTAGGCTAGGTTAGGCCTCTCTAGGCCTCTTCAGGCTAGGTCAGGCTTCTCTAGGCCTCTTCAGGCTAGTCTAGTAGCAGGCCTCTCTAGGCCTCTTCAGGCTATGCTAGGTCAGGACTCTCTAGGCCTAATCAGGCTAGGCTAGGTCAGGCCTAAAGGCCTCTTCAGACTAGACTATGTCAGGCTACTCTAGGCCTCTTCAGGCTGGGCTAGGTCAGGCTTCTCTAGGCCTCTTCAGGTAGGCTAGGTCAGGCCTCTCTAGGCCTCTTAATGCTAGGCTAGGTCATGCTACTCTAGGCCTCTTCAGGCTAGAATAGGTCAGGCTTCTCTAGGCCTCTTCAGGCTAGGCTAGGTCATGCTACTCTAGGCCTCTTCAGGCTAGAATAGGTCAGGCTTCTCTAGGCCTCTTCAGGCTAGGCTAGGTCAGGCTTCTCTAGGACTCTTCAGGCTAGGCTAGGTCAGGCTTCTCAAGGCCTCTTCAGGCTAGGCTAGGTCAGGCTTCTCTAGGCCTCTTCATGCTAGGCTAGCTCAGGCTTCTCTAGGCCTCTTCAGGCTAGGCTAGGTCAGGCTTCTCTAGGCCTCTTCAGACTAGGCTAGGTCAGGCTTCTCTAGGCCTCTTCAGGCTAGGCTAGGTCAGGCTTCTCTAGGCTTCTTCTGACTAGGCTAGGGCAGGCTTCTCTAGGCCTCTTCATGCTAGGCTAGGTCAGGATTCTCTAGGCCTCTTCAGGCTAGGCTAGGTCAGGCTTCTCTAGGCCTCTTCAGGCTAGGCTAGGTCAGGCTTCTCTAGGCCTCTTCAGGCTTCTCTAGGATTCTTCAGGCTAGTTCAGGCTCCTCTAGGCCTCTTCAGACTAGGCTAGGTAAGGCCTCTCTAGGCCTCTTCAGGGTAGGCTAGGTCAGGCTTCTCTAGGCCTCTTCAGGCTAGGCTAGGTCAGGCTTCTCTAGGCCTCTTCAGGCTAGGCTAGGTCAGGCTTCTCTAGGCCTCTTCAGGCTAGGCTAGGTCAGGCCTCTCTAGGCCTCTTCAAGCTAGGTCAGGCATCTCTAGGTCTCTTCAGGCTAGGCTAGGTCTGGCTTCTCTAGACCTTTTCAGGCTAGGCTAGGTCGGGCCTCTCTAGGCCTCTTCAAGCTAGGTCAGGCATCTCTAGGTCTCTTCAGGCTAGGCTAGGTCAGGCTTCTCTAGGCCTCTTCAGGCTAGGTCAGGCTTCTCTAGGCCTCTTCAGGCTAGGCTAGGTCAGGCTTCTCTAGGCCTATTCAGGCTAGGCTAGGTACGGCCTCTCTAGGCCTCTTCAGGCTAGGCTAGGTCAGGCTTCTCTAGGCCTCTTCAGGCTAGGCTAGGTCAGGCCTCTCTAGGCCTCTTCAGGCTAGGCTAGGTCAGGCTTCTCTAGGCCTCTTCAGGCTAGGTCAGGCCTCTCTAGGCCTCTTCAGGCTAGGCTAGGTCAGGCTTCTCTAGGCGTCTTCAGGCTAGGTCAGGACTCTCTAGGCCTCTTCAGGCTAGGCTAGGTCAGGCTTCTCTAGGCCTCTTCAGGCTAGGCTAGGTCAGGCTTCTCTAGGCCTCTTCAGGCTAGGCTAGGTCAGGCTTCTCTAGGCATCTTCAGGCTAGGTCAGGCCTCTCTAGGCCTCTTCAGGCTAGGCTAGGTCAGGCTTCTCTAGGCCTCTTCAGGCTAGGCTAGGTCAGGCCTATAGGCCTCTTCAGGCTAGGTCAGGCTTCTCTAGGCCTCTTCAGGCTAGGCTAGGTCAGGCTTCTCTAGGCCTATTCAGGCTAGGCTAGGTACGGCCTCTCTAGGCCTCTTCAGGCTAGGCTAGGTCAGGCCTCTCTAGGCCTCTTCAGGCTAGGCTAGGTTAGGCTTCTCTAGGCCTCTTCAGGCTAGGTCAGGCCTCTCTAGGCCTCTTCAGGCTAGGCTAGGTAAGGCTTCTCTAGGCGTCTTCAGCCTAGGTCAGGACTCTCTAGGCCTCTTCAGGCTAGGCTAGGTCAGGCTTTTCTAGGCCTCTTCAGGCTAGGCTGGGTCAGGCTTCTCTAGGCCTCTTCAAGCTAGGCTAGGTCAGGCTTCTCTAGGCATCTTCAGGCTAGGTCAGGCCTCTCTAGGCCTCTTCAGGCTAGGCTAGGGTCAGGCTTCTCTAGGCGTCTTCAGGCTAGGTCAGGCTTCTCTAGGCCTCTTCAGGTAGGCTAGGCCAGCCTTCTCTAGGCCTCTTCAGGCTAGGCTAGGTCAGGCCTCTCTAGGCCTCTTAATGCTAGGCTAGGTCAGGCTTCTCATGGCCTCTTCCGGCTAGGCTAGGTCAGGCTTCTCTAGGACTCTTCAGACTAGGCTAGGTCAGACTTCTCTAGGCCTCTTCAGGCTAGTCTAGGTCAGGCCTCTCTAAGCCTCTTTAGGCTAGGCTAGGTCAGGCTTCTCTAGGCCTCTTCAGGCTAGGCTAAGTCAGGCTTCTCTAGGCCTCTTCAGGCTAGGCTAGGTCAGGCTTCTCTAGGCCTCTTCAGGCTAGGCTAGGTCAGGCCTCTCTAGGCCTCTTCAGGCTAGGCTAGGTCAGGCTTCTCTAGGCCTCTTCAGGCTAGGTCAGGCCTCTCTAGGCCTCTTCAGGCTAGGCTAGGTCAGGCTTCTCTAGGCGTCTTCAGGCTAGGTCAGGACTCTCTAGGCCTCTTCAGGCTAGGCTAGGTCAGGCTTCTCTAGGCCTCTTCAGGCTAGGCTAGGTCAGGCTTCTCTAGGCCTCTTCAAGCTAGGCTAGGTCAGGCTTCTCTAGGCATCTTCAGGCTAGGTCAGGCCTCTCTAGGCCTCTTCAGGCTAGGCTAGGTCAGGCTTCTCTAGGCGTCTTCAGGCTAGGTCAGGACTCTCTAGGCCTCTTCAGGTTAGGCTAGGTCAGGCTTCTCTAGGCCTCTTCAGGCTAGGCTAGGTCAGGCTTCTCTAGGACTCTTCAGACTAGGCTAGGTCAGGCTTCTCTAGGCCTCTTCAGGTAGGCTAGGCCAGGCTTCTCTAGGCCTCTTCAGGCTAGGCTAGGTCAGGCCTCTCTAGGCCTCTTAATGCTAGGCTAGGTCAGGCCTCTCTAGGCCTCTTCAGACTAGGCTAGGTCAGGTCTCTCTAGGCCTCTTCAGGCTAGGCTAGGTCAGGCCTCTCCAGGCCTCTTCAGGCTAGGCTAGGTCAGGCTTCTCAAGGCCTCTTCCGGCTAGGCTAGGTCAGGCTTCTCTAGGCCTCTTCATGCTAGGCTAGGTCAGGCTTATCTAGGCCTCTTCAGGCTAGGCTAGGTCAGGCCTATAGGCCTCTTCAGGCTAGGTCAGGCTTCTCTAGACCTCTTCAGGCTAGGCTAGGGCAGGCTTCTCTAGGCCTATTCAGGCTAGGCTAGGTACGGCCTCTCTAGGCCTCTTCACGCTAGGCTAGGTCAGGCTTCTCTAGGCCTCTTCAGGCTAGGCTAGGTCAGGCCTCTCTAGGCCTCTTCAGGCTAGGCTAGGTTAGGCTTCTCTAGGCCTCTTCAGGCTAGGTCAGGCCTCTCTAGGCCTCTTCAGGCTAGGCTAGGTCAGGCTTCTCTAGGCGTCTTCAGGCTAGGTCAGGACTCTCTAGGCCTCTTCAGGCTAGGCTAGGTCAGGCTTTTCTAGGCCTCTTCAGGCTAGGCTGGGTCAGGCTTCTCTAGGCCTCTTCAAGCTAGGCTAGGTCAGGCTTCTCTAGGCATCTTCAGGCTAGGTCAGGCCTCTCTAGGCCTCTTCAGGCTAGGCTAGGTCAGGCTTCTCTAGGCCTCTTCAGGCTAGGTTAGGCCTCTCTAAGCCTCTTCAGGCTAGGCTAGGTCAGGCTTCTCTAGGCGTCTTCAGGCTAGGTCAGGACTCTCTAGGCCTCTTCAGGCTAGGTTAGGTCAGGCTTCTCTAGGCCTCTTCAGGCTAGGCTAGGTCAGGCTTCTCTAGGCCTCTTCAAGCTAGGCTAGGTCAGGCTTCTCTAGGCATCTTCAGGCTAGGTCAGGCCTCTCTAGGCCTCTTCAGGCTAGGCTAGGTCAGGCTTCTCTAGGCGTCTTCAGGCTAGGTCAGGACTCTCTAGGCCTCTTCAGGCTAGGCTAGGTCAGGCTTCTCTAGGCCTCTTCAGACTACGCTAGGTCAGGTCTCTCTAGGCCTCTTCAGGCTAGTCTAGGTCAGGCCTCTCTAGGCCTCTTTAGGCTAGGCTAGGTCAGGCCTCTCTAGGCCTCTTCATGCTAGGTTAGGCTTCTCTAGGCCTCTTCAGGCTAGGATAGGTCAGGCCTCTCTAGGCCTCTTCAGGCTAGGCTAGGTCAGGCCTACTCTAGGCCTCTTCAGGCTTCTCTACGCCTCTTCAGGCTAGGTCAGGCTTCTCTAGGCCTCTTCAGACTAGGCTAGGTAAGGCCTATCTAGGCCTCTTCAGGGTAGGCTAGGTCAGGCTTCTCTAGGCCTCTTCAGGCTAGGCTAGGTCAGGCTTCTCTAGGCCTCTTCAAGCTAGGCTAGGTCAGGCTTCTCTAGGCATCTTCAGGCTAGGTCAGGCCTCTCTAGGCCTCTTCAGGCTAGGCTAGGTCAGGCTTCTCTAGGCGTCTTCAGGCTAGGTCAGGACTCTCTAGGCCTCTTCAGGCTAGGCTAGGTCAGGCTTCTCTAGGCCTCTTCAGACTACGCTAGGTCAGGTCTCTCTAGGCCTCTTCAGGCTAGTCTAGGTCAGGCCTCTCTAGGCCTCTTTAGGCTAGGCTAGGTCAGGCCTCTCTAGGCCTCTTCATGCTAGGTTAGGCTTCTCTAGGCCTCTTCAGGCTAGGATAGGTCAGGCCTCTCTAGGCCTCTTCAGGCTAGGCTAGGTCAGGCCTACTCTAGGCCTCTTCAGGCTTCTCTACGCCTCTTCAGGCTAGGTCAGGCTTCTCTAGGCCTCTTCAGACTAGGCTAGGTAAGGCCTATCTAGGCCTCTTCAGGGTAGGCTAGGTCAGGCTTCTCTAGGCCTCTTCAGGCTAGACTAGGTCAGGCCTTTCTAGGCCTCTTCAGGCTAGGCTAGGTCAGGCTTCTCTAGGCCTCTTCAGGCTAGACTAGGTCAGGCCTTTCTAGGCCTCTTCAGGCTAGGCTAGGTCAGGCTTCTCTAGGCCTCTTCAGGCTAGGCTAGGTCAGGCTTCTCTAGGCGTCTTCAGGCTAGGTCAGGACTCTCTAGGCCTCTTCAGGCTAGGCTAGGTCAGGCTTCTCTAGGCCTCTTCAGACTACGCTAGGTCAGGTCTCTCTAGGCCTCTTCAGGTTAGTCTAGGTCAGGCCTCTCTAGGCCTCTTTAGGCTAGGCAAGGTCAGGCCTCTCTAGGCCTCTTCATGCTAGGTTAGGCTTCTCTAGGCCTCTTCAGGCTAGGATAGGTCAGGCCTCTCTAGGCCTCTTCAGGCTAGGCTAGGTCAGGCCTACTCTAGGCCTCTTCAGGCTTCTCTACGCCTCTTCAGGCTAGGTCAGGCTTCTCTAGGCCTCTTCAGACTAGACTAGGTAAGGCCTATCTAGGCCTCTTCAGGGTAGGCTAGGTCAGGCTTCTCTAGGCCTCTTCAGGCTAGACTAGGTCAGGCCTTTCTAGGCCTCTTCAGGCTAGGCTAGGTCAGGCTTCTCTAGGCCTCTTCAGGCTAGGCTAGGTCAGGCTTCTCTAGGCCTCTTCAGGCTAGGATAGGTCAGGCCTCTCTAGGCCTCTTCAGGCTAGGTCAGGCCTCTCTAGGTCTCTTCAGGCTAGGCTAGGTCTGGCTTCTCTAGGCCTTTTTAGGCTAGGTTAGGCCTCTCTAGGCCTCTTCAGGCTAGGTCAGGCTTCTCTAGGCCTCTTCAGGCTAGTCTAGTAGCAGGCCTCTCTAGGCCTCTTCAGGCTATGCTAGGTCAGGACTCTCTAGGCCTAATCAGGCTAGGCTAGGTCAGGCCTAAAGGCCTCTTCAGACTAGACTATGTCAGGCTACTCTAGGCCTCTTCAGGCTGGGCTAGGTCAGGCTTCTCTAGGCCTCTTCAGGTAGGCTAGGTCAGGCCTCTCTAGGCCTCTTAATGCTAGGCTAGGTCAGGCCTCTCTAGGCCTCTTCAGACTAGGCTAGGTCAGGTCTCTCTAGGCCTCTTCAGGCTAGGCTAGGTCAGGCTTCTCAAGGCCTCTTCCGGCTAGGCTAGGTCAGGCTTCTCTAGGCCTCTTCATGCTAGGCTAGGTCAGGCTTATCTAGGCCTCTTCAGGCTAGGCTAGGTCAGGCCTATAGGCCTCTTCAGGCTAGGTCAGGCTTCTCTAGACCTCTTCAGGCTAGGCTAGGGCAGGCTTCTCTAGGCCTATTCAGGCTAGGCTAGGTACGGCCTCTCTAGGCCTCTTCACGCTAGGCTAGGTCAGGCTTCTCTAGGCCTCTTCAGGCTAGGCTAGGTCAGGCCTCTCTAGGCCTCTTCAGGCTAGGCTAGGTTAGGCTTCTCTAGGCCTCTTCAGGCTAGGTCAGGCCTCTCTAGGCCTCTTCAGGCTAGGCTAGGTCAGGCTTCTCTAGGCGTCTTCAGGCTAGGTCAGGACTCTCTAGGCCTCTTCAGGCTAGGCTAGGTCAGGCTTTTCTAGGCCTCTTCAGGCTAGGCTGGGTCAGGCTTCTCTAGGCCTCTTCAAGCTAGGCTAGGTCAGGCTTCTCTAGGCATCTTCAGGCTAGGTCAGGCCTCTCTAGGCCTCTTCAGGCTAGGCTAGGTCAGGCTTCTCTAGGCCTCTTCAGGCTAGGTTAGGCCTCTCTAAGCCTCTTCAGGCTAGGCTAGGTCAGGCTTCTCTAGGCGTCTTCAGGCTAGGTCAGGACTCTCTAGGCCTCTTCAGGCTAGGTTAGGTCAGGCTTCTCTAGGCCTCTTCAGGCTAGGCTAGGTCAGGCTTCTCTAGGCCTCTTCAAGCTAGGCTAGGTCAGGCTTCTCTAGGCATCTTCAGGCTAGGTCAGGCCTCTCTAGGCCTCTTCAGGCTAGGCTAGGTCAGGCTTCTCTAGGCGTCTTCAGGCTAGGTCAGGACTCTCTAGGCCTCTTCAGGCTAGGCTAGGTCAGGCTTCTCTAGGCCTCTTCAGACTACGCTAGGTCAGGTCTCTCTAGGCCTCTTCAGGCTAGTCTAGGTCAGGCCTCTCTAGGCCTCTTTAGGCTAGGCTAGGTCAGGCCTCTCTAGGCCTCTTCATGCTAGGTTAGGCTTCTCTAGGCCTCTTCAGGCTAGGATAGGTCAGGCCTCTCTAGGCCTCTTCAGGCTAGGCTAGGTCAGGCCTACTCTAGGCCTCTTCAGGCTTCTCTACGCCTCTTCAGGCTAGGTCAGGCTTCTCTAGGCCTCTTCAGACTAGGCTAGGTAAGGCCTATCTAGGCCTCTTCAGGGTAGGCTAGGTCAGGCTTCTCTAGGCCTCTTCAGGCTAGGCTAGGTCAGGCTTCTCTAGGCCTCTTCAAGCTAGGCTAGGTCAGGCTTCTCTAGGCATCTTCAGGCTAGGTCAGGCCTCTCTAGGCCTCTTCAGGCTAGGCTAGGTCAGGCTTCTCTAGGCGTCTTCAGGCTAGGTCAGGACTCTCTAGGCCTCTTCAGGCTAGGCTAGGTCAGGCTTCTCTAGGCCTCTTCAGACTACGCTAGGTCAGGTCTCTCTAGGCCTCTTCAGGCTAGTCTAGGTCAGGCCTCTCTAGGCCTCTTTAGGCTAGGCTAGGTCAGGCCTCTCTAGGCCTCTTCATGCTAGGTTAGGCTTCTCTAGGCCTCTTCAGGCTAGGATAGGTCAGGCCTCTCTAGGCCTCTTCAGGCTAGGCTAGGTCAGGCCTACTCTAGGCCTCTTCAGGCTTCTCTACGCCTCTTCAGGCTAGGTCAGGCTTCTCTAGGCCTCTTCAGACTAGGCTAGGTAAGGCCTATCTAGGCCTCTTCAGGGTAGGCTAGGTCAGGCTTCTCTAGGCCTCTTCAGGCTAGACTAGGTCAGGCCTTTCTAGGCCTCTTCAGGCTAGGCTAGGTCAGGCTTCTCTAGGCCTCTTCAGGCTAGACTAGGTCAGGCCTTTCTAGGCCTCTTCAGGCTAGGCTAGGTCAGGCTTCTCTAGGCCTCTTCAGGCTAGGCTAGGTCAGGCTTCTCTAGGCGTCTTCAGGCTAGGTCAGGACTCTCTAGGCCTCTTCAGGCTAGGCTAGGTCAGGCTTCTCTAGGCCTCTTCAGACTACGCTAGGTCAGGTCTCTCTAGGCCTCTTCAGGTTAGTCTAGGTCAGGCCTCTCTAGGCCTCTTTAGGCTAGGCAAGGTCAGGCCTCTCTAGGCCTCTTCATGCTAGGTTAGGCTTCTCTAGGCCTCTTCAGGCTAGGATAGGTCAGGCCTCTCTAGGCCTCTTCAGGCTAGGCTAGGTCAGGCCTACTCTAGGCCTCTTCAGGCTTCTCTACGCCTCTTCAGGCTAGGTCAGGCTTCTCTAGGCCTCTTCAGACTAGACTAGGTAAGGCCTATCTAGGCCTCTTCAGGGTAGGCTAGGTCAGGCTTCTCTAGGCCTCTTCAGGCTAGACTAGGTCAGGCCTTTCTAGGCCTCTTCAGGCTAGGCTAGGTCAGGCTTCTCTAGGCCTCTTCAGGCTAGGCTAGGTCAGGCTTCTCTAGGCCTCTTCAGGCTAGGATAGGTCAGGCCTCTCTAGGCCTCTTCAGGCTAGGTCAGGCCTCTCTAGGTCTCTTCAGGCTAGGCTAGGTCTGGCTTCTCTAGGCCTTTTTAGGCTAGGTTAGGCCTCTCTAGGCCTCTTCAGGCTAGGTCAGGCTTCTCTAGGCCTCTTCAGGCTAGTCTAGTAGCAGGCCTCTCTAGGCCTCTTCAGGCTATGCTAGGTCAGGACTCTCTAGGCCTAATCAGGCTAGGCTAGGTCAGGCCTAAAGGCCTCTTCAGACTAGACTATGTCAGGCTACTCTAGGCCTCTTCAGGCTGGGCTAGGTCAGGCTTCTCTAGGCCTCTTCAGGTAGGCTAGGTCAGGCCTCTCTAGGCCTCTTAATGCTAGGCTAGGTCAGGCCTCTCTAGGCCTCTTCAGACTAGGCTAGGTCAGGTCTCTCTAGGCCTCTTCAGGCTAGGCTAGGTCAGGCCTCTCCAGGCCTCTTCAGGCTAGGCTAGGTCAGGCTTCTCAAGGCCTCTTCCGGCTAGGCTAGGTCAGGCTTCTCTAGGCCTCATCATGCTAGGCTAGGTCAGGCTTCTCTAGGCCTCTTCAGGCTAGGCTAGATCAGGCTTCTCTAGGCCTCTTCAAACTAGGCTAGGTCAGACTTCTCTAGGCCTCTTCAGGCTAGTCTAGGTCAGGCCTCTCTAGGCCTCTTTAGGCTAGGCTAGGTCAGGCTTCTCTAGGCCTCTTCAGGCTAGGCTAGGTCAGGCTTCTCTAGGCCTCTTCAGGCTAGGTCAGGCCTCTCTAGGCCTCTTTAGGCTAGGCTAGGTCAGGCCTCTCTAGGCCTCTTCAGGCTAGGTCAAGCTTCTCTAGGCCTATTCAGGCTAGTCTAGTTCAGGCCTCGCTAGGCCTCTTCAGGCTAGGCTAGGTCAGGCCTCTCTAAGCCTCTTCAGGCTAGGCTAGGTCAGGTCTCTCTAGGCCTCTTCAGGCTAGGCTAGGTCAGGCCTCTCTAGGCCTCTTCAGGCTAGGCTAGGTCAGGCTTCTCAAGGCCTCTTCCGGCTAGGCTAGGTCAGGCTTCTCTAGGCCTCTTCATGCTAGGCTAGGTCAGGCTTATCTAGGCCTCTTCAGGCTAGGCTAGGTCAGGCCTATAGGCCTCTTCAGGCTAGGTCAGGCTTCTCTAGACCTCTTCAGGCTAGGCTAGGGCAGGCTTCTCTAGGCCTATTCAGGCTAGGCTAGGTACGGCCTCTCTAGGCCTCTTCACGCTAGGCTAGGTCAGGCTTCTCTAGGCCTCTTCAGGCTAGGCTAGGTCAGGCCTCTCTAGGCCTCTTCAGGCTAGGCTAGGTTAGGCTTCTCTAGGCCTCTTCAGGCTAGGTCAGGCCTCTCTAGGCCTCTTCAGGCTAGGCTAGGTCAGGCTTCTCTAGGCGTCTTCAGGCTAGGTCAGGACTCTCTAGGCCTCTTCAGGCTAGGCTAGGTCAGGCTTTTCTAGGCCTCTTCAGGCTAGGTCAGGCCTCTCTAAGCCTCTTCAGGCTAGGCTAGGTCAGGCTTCTCTAGGCGTCTTCAGGCTAGGTCAGGACTCTCTAGGCCTCTTCAGGCTAGGTTAGGTCAGGCTTCTCTAGGCCTCTTCAGGCTAGGCTAGGTCAGGCTTCTCTAGGCCTCTTCAAGCTAGGCTAGGTCAGGCTTCTCTAGGCATCTTCAGGCTAGGTCAGGCCTCTCTAGGCCTCTTCAGGCTAGGCTAGGTCAGGCTTCTCTAGGCGTCTTCAGGCTAGGTCAGGACTCTCTAGGCCTCTTCAGGCTAGGCTAGGTCAGGCTTCTCTAGGCCTCTTCAGGCTAGGCTAGGTCAGGCTTCTCTAGGCGTCTTCAGGCTAGGTCAGGACTCTCTAGGCCTCTTCAGGCGAGGCTAGGTCAGGCTTCTCTAGGCCTCTTCAGACTACGCTAGGTCAGGTCTCTCTAGGCCTCTTCAGGCTAGTCTAGGTCAGGCCTCTCTAGGCCTCTTTAGGCTAGGCTAGGTCAGGCCTCTCTAGGCCTCTTCATGCTAGGTTAGGCTTCTCTAGGCCTCTTCAGGCTAGGATAGGTCAGGCCTCTCTAGGCCTCTTCAGGCTAGGCTAGGTCAGGCCTACTCTAGGCCTCTTCAGGCTTCTCTACGCCTCTTCAGGCTAGGTCAGGCTTCTCTAGGCCTCTTCAGACTAGGCTAGGTAAGGCCTATCTAGGCCTCTTCAGGGTAGGCTAGGTCAGGCTTCTCTAGGCCTCTTCAGGCTAGACTAGGTCAGGCCTTTCTAGGCCTCTTCAGGCTAGGCTAGGTCAGGCTTCTCTAGGCCTCTTCAGGCTAGACTAGGTCAGGCCTTTCTAGGCCTCTTCAGGCTAGGCTAGGTCAGGCTTCTCTAGGCCTCTTCAGGCTAGGCTAGGTCAGGCTTCTCTAGGCGTCTTCAGGCTAGGTCAGGACTCTCTAGGCCTCTTCAGGCTAGGCTAGGTCAGGCTTCTCTAGGCCTCTTCAGACTACGCTAGGTCAGGTCTCTCTAGGCCTCTTCAGGTTAGTCTAGGTCAGGCCTCTCTAGGCCTCTTTAGGCTAGGCAAGGTCAGGCCTCTCTAGGCCTCTTCATGCTAGGTTAGGCTTCTCTAGGCCTCTTCAGGCTAGGATAGGTCAGGCCTCTCTAGGCCTCTTCAGGCTAGGCTAGGTCAGGCCTACTCTAGGCCTCTTCAGGCTTCTCTACGCCTCTTCAGGCTAGGTCAGGCTTCTCTAGGCCTCTTCAGACTAGGCTAGGTAAGGCCTATCTAGGCCTCTTCAGGGTAGGCTAGGTCAGGCTTCTCTAGGCCTCTTCAGGCTAGACTAGGTCAGGCCTTTCTAGGCCTCTTCAGGCTAGGCTAGGTCAGGCTTCTCTAGGCCTCTTCAGGCTAGGCTAGGTCAGGCTTCTCTAGGCCTCTTCAGGCTAGGATAGGTCAGGCCTCTCTAGGCCTCTTCAGGCTAGGTCAGGCCTCTCTAGGTCTCTTCAGGCTAGGCTAGGTCTGGCTTCTCTAGGCCTTTTTAGGCTAGGTTAGGCCTCTCTAGGCCTCTTCAGGCTAGGTCAGGCTTCTCTAGGCCTCTTCAGGCTAGTCTAGTAGCAGGCCTCTCTAGGCCTCTTCAGGCTATGCTAGGTCAGGACTCTCTAGGCCTAATCAGGCTAGGCTAGGTCAGGCCTAAAGGCCTCTTCAGACTAGACTATGTCAGGCTACTCTAGGCCTCTTCAGGCTGGGCTAGGTCAGGCTTCTCTAGGCCTCTTCAGGTAGGCTAGGTCAGGCCTCTCTAGGCCTCTTAATGCTAGGCTAGGTCAGGCCTCTCTAGGCCTCTTCAGACTAGGCTAGGTCAGGTCTCTCTAGGCCTCTTCAGGCTAGGCTAGGTCAGGCCTCTCCAGGCCTCTTCAGGCTAGGCTAGGTCAGGCTTCTCAAGGCCTCTTCCGGCTAGGCTAGGTCAGGCTTCTCTAGGCCTCATCATGCTAGGCTAGGTCAGGCTTCTCTAGGCCTCTTCAGGCTAGGCTAGGTCAGGCTTCTCTAGGCCTCTTCAAACTAGGCTAGGTCAGACTTCTCTAGGCCTCTTCAGGCTAGTCTAGGTCAGGCCTCTCTAGGCCTCTTTAGGCTAGGCTAGGTCAGGCTTCTCTAGGCCTCTTCAGGCTAGGCTAGGTCAGGCTTCTCTAGGCCTCTTCAGGCTAGGTCAGGCCTCTCTAGGCCTCTTTAGGCTAGGCTAGGTCAGGCCTCTCTAGGCCTCTTCAGGCTAGGTCAAGCTTCTCTAGGACTATTCAGGCTAGTCTAGTTCAGGCCTCGCTAGGCCTCTTCAGGCTAGGCTAGGTCAGGCCTCTCTAAGCCTCTTCAGGCTAGGCTAGGTCAGGTCTCTCTAGGCCTCTTCATGCTAGGTCAGGCTTCTATAGGCCTCTTCAGGCTAGGCTAGGTAAGGCCTCTCTAGGCCTCTTCAGGCTAGGCTAGGTCAGGCTTCTCTAGGCATCTTCAGGCTAGGTAAGGCCTCTCTAGGCCTCTTCAGGCTAGGCTAGGCCAGGCCTACTCTAGGCCTCTTCAGGCTAGGCTAGTTCAGGCCTCTCTAGGCCTCTTCAGGCTAGGCTAGGTCAGGCTTCTCTAGGCCTCTTCAAACTAGTCTAGGTCAGACTTCTCTAGGCCTCTTCAGGCTAGTCTAGGTCAGGCCTCTCTAGGCCTCTTTAGGCTAGGCTAGGTCAGGCCTCTCTAGGCCTCTTCATGCTAGGTTAGGCTTCTCTAGGCCTCTTCAGGCTAGGATAGGTCAGGCCTCTCTAGGCCTCTTCAGGCTAGGCTAGGTCAGGCCTACTCTAGGCCTCTTCAGGCTTCTCTACGCCTCTTCAGGCTAGGTCAGGCTTCTCTAGGCCTCTTCAGACTAGGCTAGGTAAGGCCTATCTAGGCCTCTTCAGGGTAGGCTAGGTCAGGCTTCTCTAGGCCTCTTCAGGCTAGACTAGGTCAGGCCTTTCTAGGCCTCTTCAGGCTAGGCTAGGTCAGGCTTCTCTAGGCCTCTTCAGGCTAGACTAGGTCAGGCCTTTCTAGGCCTCTTCAGGCTAGGCTAGGTCAGGCTTCTCTAGGCCTCTTCAGGCTAGGCTAGGTCAGGCTTCTCTAGGCGTCTTCAGGCTAGGTCAGGACTCTCTAGGCCTCTTCAGGCTAGGCTAGGTCAGGCTTCTCTAGGCCTCTTCAGACTACGCTAGGTCAGGTCTCTCTAGGCCTCTTCAGGTTAGTCTAGGTCAGGCCTCTCTAGGCCTCTTTAGGCTAGGCAAGGTCAGGCCTCTCTAGGCCTCTTCATGCTAGGTTAGGCTTCTCTAGGCCTCTTCAGGCTAGGATAGGTCAGGCCTCTCTAGGCCTCTTCAGGCTAGGCTAGGTCAGGCCTACTCTAGGCCTCTTCAGGCTTCTCTACGCCTCTTCAGGCTAGGTCAGGCTTCTCTAGGCCTCTTCAGACTAGGCTAGGTAAGGCCTATCTAGGCCTCTTCAGGGTAGGCTAGGTCAGGCTTCTCTAGGCCTCTTCAGGCTAGACTAGGTCAGGCCTTTCTAGGCCTCTTCAGGCTAGGCTAGGTCAGGCTTCTCTAGGCCTCTTCAGGCTAGGCTAGGTCAGGCTTCTCTAGGCCTCTTCAGGCTAGGATAGGTCAGGCCTCTCTAGGCCTCTTCAGGCTAGGTCAGGCCTCTCTAGGTCTCTTCAGGCTAGGCTAGGTCTGGCTTCTCTAGGCCTTTTTAGGCTAGGTTAGGCCTCTCTAGGCCTCTTCAGGCTAGGTCAGGCTTCTCTAGGCCTCTTCAGGCTAGTCTAGTAGCAGGCCTCTCTAGGCCTCTTCAGGCTATGCTAGGTCAGGACTCTCTAGGCCTAATCAGGCTAGGCTAGGTCAGGCCTAAAGGCCTCTTCAGACTAGACTATGTCAGGCTACTCTAGGCCTCTTCAGGCTGGGCTAGGTCAGGCTTCTCTAGGCCTCTTCAGGTAGGCTAGGTCAGGCCTCTCTAGGCCTCTTAATGCTAGGCTAGGTCAGGCCTCTCTAGGCCTCTTCAGACTAGGCTAGGTCAGGTCTCTCTAGGCCTCTTCAGGCTAGGCTAGGTCAGGCCTCTCCAGGCCTCTTCAGGCTAGGCTAGGTCAGGCTTCTCAAGGCCTCTTCCGGCTAGGCTAGGTCAGGCTTCTCTAGGCCTCATCATGCTAGGCTAGGTCAGGCTTCTCTAGGCCTCTTCAGGCTAGGCTAGGTCAGGCTTCTCTAGGCCTCTTCAAACTAGGCTAGGTCAGACTTCTCTAGGCCTCTTCAGGCTAGTCTAGGTCAGGCCTCTCTAGGCCTCTTTAGGCTAGGCTAGGTCAGGCTTCTCTAGGCCTCTTCAGGCTAGGCTAGGTCAGGCTTCTCTAGGCCTCTTCAGGCTAGGTCAGGCCTCTCTAGGCCTCTTTAGGCTAGGCTAGGTCAGGCCTCTCTAGGCCTCTTCAGGCTAGGTCAAGCTTCTCTAGGACTATTCAGGCTAGTCTAGTTCAGGCCTCGCTAGGCCTCTTCAGGCTAGGCTAGGTCAGGCCTCTCTAAGCCTCTTCAGGCTAGGCTAGGTCAGGTCTCTCTAGGCCTCTTCATGCTAGGTCAGGCTTCTATAGGCCTCTTCAGGCTAGGCTAGGTAAGGCCTCTCTAGGCCTCTTCAGGCTAGGCTAGGTCAGGCTTCTCTAGGCATCTTCAGGCTAGGTAAGGCCTCTCTAGGCCTCTTCAGGCTAGGCTAGGCCAGGCCTACTCTAGGCCTCTTCAGGCTAGGCTAGTTCAGGCCTCTCTAGGCCTCTTCAGGCTAGGCTAGGTCAGGCTTCTCTAGGCCTCTTCAAACTAGTCTAGGTCAGACTTCTCTAGGCCTCTTCAGGCTAGTCTAGGTCAGGCCTCTCTAGGCCTCTTTAGGCTAGGCTAGGTCAGGCCTCTCTAGGCCTCTTCAGGCTAGGTCAAGCTTCTCTAGGCCTATTCAGGCTAGTCTAGTTCAGGCCTCGCTAGGCCTCTTCAGGCTAGGCTAGGTCAGGCCTCTCTAAGCCTCTTCAGGCTAGGCTAGGTCAGGTCTCTCTAGGCCTCTTCAGGCTAGGCTAGGTCAGGCCTCTCTAGGCCTCTTCATGCTAGGTCAGGCTTCTATAGGTCTCTTCAGGCTAGGCTAGGTAAGGCCTCTCTAGGCCTCTTCAGGCTAGGCTAGGTCAGGCTTCTCTAGGCATCTTCAGGCTAGGTAAGGCCTCTCTAGGCCTCTTCAGGCTAGGCTAGGCCAGGCCTACTCTAGGCCTCTGCAGGCTTCTCTAGGCCTCTTCAGGCTAGGTCAGGCTTCTCTAGGCCTCTTCAAACTAGGCTAGGTAAGGCCTCTCTAGGCCTCTTCAGGCTAGGCTAGGTCAGGCTTCTCTAGGCCTCTTCAGGCTAGGCTAGGTCAGGCTTCTCTAGGCCTCTTCAGGCTAGGCTAGTTCAGGCCTCTCTAGGCCTCTTCAGGCTAGGCTAGGTCTGGCTTCTTTAGGCTTTTTCAGGCTAGATCAGGCTTCTCTAGGCCTCTTCAGGCTAGGTCAGGCTACTCTAGGCCTCTTCAGGCTAGGCTAGTTCAGGCCTCTCTAGGCCTCTTCAGGCTAGGCTAGGTCAGGCTTCTCTAGGCCTCTTCAAACTAGTCTAGGTCAGACTTCTCTAGGCCTCTTCAGGCTAGTCTAGGTCAGGCCTCTCTAGGCCTCTTTAGGCTAGGCTAGGTCAGGCTTCTCTAGGCCTCTTCAGGCTAGGCTAGGTCGTCAGGCTTCTCTAGGCCTCTTCAGGCTAGGTCAGGCCTCTCTAGGCCTCTTTAGGCTAGGCTAGGTCAGGCCTCTCTAGGCCTCTTCAGGCTAGGTCAAGCTTCTCTAGGCCTCTTCAGGCTAGTCTAGTTCAGGCCTCTCTAGGCCTCTTCAGGCTAGGCTAGGTCAGGCCTCTCTAAGCCTCTTCAGGCTAGGCTAGGTCAGGTCTCTCTAGGCCTCTTCAGGCTAGGCTAGGTCAGGCCTCTCTAGGCCTCTTCGTGCTAGGTCAGGCTTCTATAGGCCTCTTCAGGCTAGGCTAGGTAAGGCCTCTCTAGGCCTCTTCAGGCTAGGCTAGGTCAGGCTTCTCTAGGCCTCTTCAGGCTAGGTCAGGCCTCTCTAGGCCTCTTTAGGCTAGGCTACGTCAGGCCTCTCTAGGCCTCTTCAGGCTAGGTCAAGCTTCTCTAGGCCTCTTCAGGCTAGTCTAGTTCAGGCCTCTCTAGGCCTCTTCAGGCTAGGCTAGGTCAGGCCTCTCTAAGCCTCTTCAGGCTAGGCTAGGTCAGGTCTCTCTAGGCCTCTTCAGGCTAGGCTAGGTCAGGCCTCTCTAAGCCTCTTCATGCTAGGTCAGGCTTCTATAGGCCTCTTCAGGCTAGGCTAGGTAAGGCCTCTCTAGGCCTCTTCAGGCTAGGCTAGGTCAGGCTTCTCTAGGCATCTTCAGGCTAGGTCAGGCCTCTCTAGGCCTCTTCAGGCTAGGCTAGGCCAGGCCTACTCTAGGCCTCTGCAGGCTTCTCTAGGCCTCTTCAGGCTAGGTCAGGCTTCTCTAGGCCTCTTCAAACTAGGCTAGGTAAGGCCTCTCTAGGCCTCTTCAGGGTAGGCTAGGTCAGGCTTCTCTAGGCCTTTTCAGGCTAGACTAGGTCAGGCCTTTCTAGGCCTCTTCAGGCTAGGCTAGGTCAGGCTTCTCTAGGCCTCTTCAGGTTAGTCTAGGTCAGGCCTCTCTAGGCCTCTTTAGGCTAGGCAAGGTCAGGCCTCTCTAGGCCTCTTCATGCTAGGTTAGGCTTCTCTAGGCCTCTTCAGGCTAGGATAGGTCAGGCCTCTCTAGGCCTCTTCAGGCTAGGCTAGGTCAGGCCTACTCTAGGCCTCTTCAGGCTTCTCTACGCCTCTTCAGGCTAGGTCAGGCTTCTCTAGGCCTCTTCAGACTAGGCTAGGTAAGGCCTATCTAGGCCTCTTCAGGGTAGGCTAGGTCAGGCTTCTCTAGGCCTCTTCAGGCTAGACTAGGTCAGGCCTTTCTAGGCCTCTTCAGGCTAGGCTAGGTCAGGCTTCTCTAGGCCTCTTCAGGCTAGGCTAGGTCAGGCTTCTCTAGGCCTCTTCAGGCTAGGATAGGTCAGGCCTCTCTAGGCCTCTTCAGGCTAGGTCAGGCCTCTCTAGGTCTCTTCAGGCTAGGCTAGGTCTGGCTTCTCTAGGCCTTTTTAGGCTAGGTTAGGCCTCTCTAGGCCTCTTCAGGCTAGGTCAGGCTTCTCTAGGCCTCTTCAGGCTAGTCTAGTAGCAGGCCTCTCTAGGCCTCTTCAGGCTATGCTAGGTCAGGACTCTCTAGGCCTAATCAGGCTAGGCTAGGTCAGGCCTAAAGGCCTCTTCAGACTAGACTATGTCAGGCTACTCTAGGCCTCTTCAGGCTGGGCTAGGTCAGGCTTCTCTAGGCCTCTTCAGGTAGGCTAGGTCAGGCCTCTCTAGGCCTCTTAATGCTAGGCTAGGTCATGCTACTCTAGGCCTCTTCAGGCTAGAATAGGTCAGGCTTCTCTAGGCCTCTTCAGGCTAGGCTAGGTCATGCTACTCTAGGCCTCTTCAGGCTAGAATAGGTCAGGCTTCTCTAGGCCTCTTCAGGCTAGGCTAGGTCAGGCTTCTCTAGGACTCTTCAGGCTAGGCTAGGTCAGGCTTCTCAAGGCCTCTTCAGGCTAGGCTAGGTCAGGCTTCTCTAGGCCTCTTCATGCTAGGCTAGCTCAGGCTTCTCTAGGCCTCTTCAGGCTAGGCTAGGTCAGGCTTCTCTAGGCCTCTTCAGACTAGGCTAGGTCAGGCTTCTCTAGGCCTCTTCAGGCTAGGCTAGGTCAGGCTTCTCTAGGCTTCTTCTGACTAGGCTAGGGCAGGCTTCTCTAGGCCTCTTCATGCTAGGCTAGGTCAGGATTCTCTAGGCCTCTTCAGGCTAGGCTAGGTCAGGCTTCTCTAGGCCTCTTCAGGCTAGGCTAGGTCAGGCTTCTCTAGGCCTCTTCAGGCTTCTCTAGGATTCTTCAGGCTAGTTCAGGCTCCTCTAGGCCTCTTCAGACTAGGCTAGGTAAGGCCTCTCTAGGCCTCTTCAGGGTAGGCTAGGTCAGGCTTCTCTAGGCCTCTTCAGGCTAGGCTAGGTCAGGCTTCTCTAGGCCTCTTCAGGCTAGGCTAGGTCAGGCTTCTCTAGGCCTCTTCAGGCTAGGCTAGGTCAGGCCTCTCTAGGCCTCTTCAAGCTAGGTCAGGCATCTCTAGGTCTCTTCAGGCTAGGCTAGGTCTGGCTTCTCTAGACCTTTTCAGGCTAGGCTAGGTCGGGCCTCTCTAGGCCTCTTCAAGCTAGGTCAGGCATCTCTAGGTCTCTTCAGGCTAGGCTAGGTCAGGCTTCTCTAGGCCTCTTCAGGCTAGGTCAGGCTTCTCTAGGCCTCTTCAGGCTAGGCTAGGTCAGGCTTCTCTAGGCCTATTCAGGCTAGGCTAGGTACGGCCTCTCTAGGCCTCTTCAGGCTAGGCTAGGTCAGGCTTCTCTAGGCCTCTTCAGGCTAGGCTAGGTCAGGCCTCTCTAGGCCTCTTCAGGCTAGGCTAGGTCAGGCTTCTCTAGGCCTCTTCAGGCTAGGTCAGGCCTCTCTAGGCCTCTTCAGGCTAGGCTAGGTCAGGCTTCTCTAGGCGTCTTCAGGCTAGGTCAGGACTCTCTAGGCCTCTTCAGGCTAGGCTAGGTCAGGCTTCTCTAGGCCTCTTCAGGCTAGGCTAGGTCAGGCTTCTCTAGGCCTCTTCAGGCTAGGCTAGGTCAGGCTTCTCTAGGCATCTTCAGGCTAGGTCAGGCCTCTCTAGGCCTCTTCAGGCTAGGCTAGGTCAGGCTTCTCTAGGCCTCTTCAGGCTAGGCTAGGTCAGGCCTATAGGCCTCTTCAGGCTAGGTCAGGCTTCTCTAGGCCTCTTCAGGCTAGGCTAGGTCAGGCTTCTCTAGGCCTATTCAGGCTAGGCTAGGTACGGCCTCTCTAGGCCTCTTCAGGCTAGGCTAGGTCAGGCTTCTCTAGGCCTCTTCAGGCTCGGCTAGGTCAGGCCTCTCTAGGCCTCTTCAGGCTAGGCTAGGTTAGGCTTCTCTAGGCCTCTTCAGGCTAGGTCAGGCCTCTCTAGGCCTCTTCAGGCTAGGCTAGGTAAGGCTTCTCTAGGCGTCTTCAGCCTAGGTCAGGACTCTCTAGGCCTCTTCAGGCTAGGCTAGGTCAGGCTTTTCTAGGCCTCTTCAGGCTAGGCTGGGTCAGGCTTCTCTAGGCCTCTTCAAGCTAGGCTAGGTCAGGCTTCTCTAGGCATCTTCAGGCTAGGTCAGGCCTCTCTAGGCCTCTTCAGGCTAGGCTAGGGTCAGGCTTCTCTAGGCGTCTTCAGGCTAGGTCAGGCTTCTCTAGGCCTCTTCAGGTAGGCTAGGCCAGCCTTCTCTAGGCCTCTTCAGGCTAGGCTAGGTCAGGCCTCTCTAGGCCTCTTAATGCTAGGCTAGGTCAGGCTTCTCATGGCCTCTTCCGGCTAGGCTAGGTCAGGCTTCTCTAGGACTCTTCAGACTAGGCTAGGTCAGACTTCTCTAGGCCTCTTCAGGCTAGTCTAGGTCAGGCCTCTCTAAGCCTCTTTAGGCTAGGCTAGGTCAGGCTTCTCTAGGCCTCTTCAGGCTAGGCTAAGTCAGGCTTCTCTAGGCCTCTTCAGGCTAGGCTAGGTCAGGCTTCTCTAGGCCTCTTCAGGCTAGGCTAGGTCAGGCCTCTCTAGGCCTCTTCAGGCTAGGCTAGGTCAGGCTTCTCTAGGCCTCTTCAGGCTAGGTCAGGCCTCTCTAGGCCTCTTCAGGCTAGGCTAGGTCAGGCTTCTCTAGGCGTCTTCAGGCTAGGTCAGGACTCTCTAGGCCTCTTCAGGCTAGGCTAGGTCAGGCTTCTCTAGGCCTCTTCAGGCTAGGCTAGGTCAGGCTTCTCTAGGCCTCTTCAAGCTAGGCTAGGTCAGGCTTCTCTAGGCATCTTCAGGCTAGGTCAGGCCTCTCTAGGCCTCTTCAGGCTAGGCTAGGTCAGGCTTCTCTAGGCGTCTTCAGGCTAGGTCAGGACTCTCTAGGCCTCTTCAGGTTAGGCTAGGTCAGGCTTCTCTAGGCCTCTTCAGGCTAGGCTAGGTCAGGCTTCTCTAGGACTCTTCAGACTAGGCTAGGTCAGGCTTCTCTAGGCCTCTTCAGGTAGGCTAGGCCAGGCTTCTCTAGGCCTCTTCAGGCTAGGCTAGGTCAGGCCTCTCTAGGCCTCTTAATGCTAGGCTAGGTCAGGCCTCTCTAGGCCTCTTCAGACTAGGCTAGGTCAGGTCTCTCTAGGCCTCTTCAGGCTAGGCTAGGTCAGGCCTCTCCAGGCCTCTTCAGGCTAGGCTAGGTCAGGCTTCTCAAGGCCTCTTCCGGCTAGGCTAGGTCAGGCTTCTCTAGGCCTCTTCATGCTAGGCTAGGTCAGGCTTATCTAGGCCTCTTCAGGCTAGGCTAGGTCAGGCCTATAGGCCTCTTCAGGCTAGGTCAGGCTTCTCTAGACCTCTTCAGGCTAGGCTAGGGCAGGCTTCTCTAGGCCTATTCAGGCTAGGCTAGGTACGGCCTCTCTAGGCCTCTTCACGCTAGGCTAGGTCAGGCTTCTCTAGGCCTCTTCAGGCTAGGCTAGGTCAGGCCTCTCTAGGCCTCTTCAGGCTAGGCTAGGTTAGGCTTCTCTAGGCCTCTTCAGGCTAGGTCAGGCCTCTCTAGGCCTCTTCAGGCTAGGCTAGGTCAGGCTTCTCTAGGCGTCTTCAGGCTAGGTCAGGACTCTCTAGGCCTCTTCAGGCTAGGCTAGGTCAGGCTTTTCTAGGCCTCTTCAGGCTAGGCTGGGTCAGGCTTCTCTAGGCCTCTTCAAGCTAGGCTAGGTCAGGCTTCTCTAGGCATCTTCAGGCTAGGTCAGGCCTCTCTAGGCCTCTTCAGGCTAGGCTAGGTCAGGCTTCTCTAGGCCTCTTCAGGCTAGGTTAGGCCTCTCTAAGCCTCTTCAGGCTAGGCTAGGTCAGGCTTCTCTAGGCGTCTTCAGGCTAGGTCAGGACTCTCTAGGCCTCTTCAGGCTAGGTTAGGTCAGGCTTCTCTAGGCCTCTTCAGGCTAGGCTAGGTCAGGCTTCTCTAGGCCTCTTCAAGCTAGGCTAGGTCAGGCTTCTCTAGGCATCTTCAGGCTAGGTCAGGCCTCTCTAGGCCTCTTCAGGCTAGGCTAGGTCAGGCTTCTCTAGGCGTCTTCAGGCTAGGTCAGGACTCTCTAGGCCTCTTCAGGCTAGGCTAGGTCAGGCTTCTCTAGGCCTCTTCAGGCTAGGCTAGGTCAGGCTTCTCTAGGCGTCTTCAGGCTAGGTCAGGACTCTCTAGGCCTCTTCAGGCTAGGCTAGGTCAGGCTTCTCTAGGCCTCTTCAGACTACGCTAGGTCAGGTCTCTCTAGGCCTCTTCAGGCTAGTCTAGGTCAGGCCTCTCTAGGCCTCTTTAGGCTAGGCTAGGTCAGGCCTCTCTAGGCCTCTTCATGCTAGGTTAGGCTTCTCTAGGCCTCTTCAGGCTAGGATAGGTCAGGCCTCTCTAGGCCTCTTCAGGCTAGGCTAGGTCAGGCCTACTCTAGGCCTCTTCAGGCTTCTCTACGCCTCTTCAGGCTAGGTCAGGCTTCTCTAGGCCTCTTCAGACTAGGCTAGGTAAGGCCTATCTAGGCCTCTTCAGGGTAGGCTAGGTCAGGCTTCTCTAGGCCTCTTCAGGCTAGACTAGGTCAGGCCTTTCTAGGCCTCTTCAGGCTAGGCTAGGTCAGGCTTCTCTAGGCCTCTTCAGGCTAGACTAGGTCAGGCCTTTCTAGGCCTCTTCAGGCTAGGCTAGGTCAGGCTTCTCTAGGCCTCTTCAGGCTAGGCTAGGTCAGGCTTCTCTAGGCGTCTTCAGGCTAGGTCAGGACTCTCTAGGCCTCTTCAGGCTAGGCTAGGTCAGGCTTCTCTAGGCCTCTTCAGACTACGCTAGGTCAGGTCTCTCTAGGCCTCTTCAGGTTAGTCTAGGTCAGGCCTCTCTAGGCCTCTTTAGGCTAGGCAAGGTCAGGCCTCTCTAGGCCTCTTCATGCTAGGTTAGGCTTCTCTAGGCCTCTTCAGGCTAGGATAGGTCAGGCCTCTCTAGGCCTCTTCAGGCTAGGCTAGGTCAGGCCTACTCTAGGCCTCTTCAGGCTTCTCTACGCCTCTTCAGGCTAGGTCAGGCTTCTCTAGGCCTCTTCAGACTAGGCTAGGTAAGGCCTATCTAGGCCTCTTCAGGGTAGGCTAGGTCAGGCTTCTCTAGGCCTCTTCAGGCTAGACTAGGTCAGGCCTTTCTAGGCCTCTTCAGGCTAGGCTAGGTCAGGCTTCTCTAGGCCTCTTCAGGCTAGGCTAGGTCAGGCTTCTCTAGGCCTCTTCAGGCTAGGATAGGTCAGGCCTCTCTAGGCCTCTTCAGGCTAGGTCAGGCCTCTCTAGGTCTCTTCAGGCTAGGCTAGGTCTGGCTTCTCTAGGCCTTTTTAGGCTAGGTTAGGCCTCTCTATGCCTCTTCAGGCTAGGTCAGGCTTCTCTAGGCCTCTTCAGGCTAGTCTAGTAGCAGGCCTCTCTAGGCCTCTTCAGGCTATGCTAGGTCAGGACTCTCTAGGCCTAATCAGGCTAGGCTAGGTCAGGCCTAAAGGCCTCTTCAGACTAGACTATGTCAGGCTACTCTAGGCCTCTTCAGGCTGGGCTAGGTCAGGCTTCTCTAGGCCTCTTCAGGTAGGCTAGGTCAGGCCTCTCTAGGCCTCTTAATGCTAGGCTAGGTCAGGCCTCTCTAGGCCTCTTCAGACTAGGCTAGGTCAGGTCTCTCTAGGCCTCTTCAGGCTAGGCTAGGTCAGGCCTCTCCAGGCCTCTTCAGGCTAGGCTAGGTCAGGCTTCTCAAGGCCTCTTCCGCCTAGGCTAGGTCAGGCTTCTCTAGGCCTCATCATGCTAGGCTAGGTCAGGCTTCTCTAGGCCTCTTCAGGCTAGGCTAGATCAGGCTTCTCTAGGCCTCTTCAAACTAGGCTAGGTCAGACTTCTCTAGGCCTCTTCAGGCTAGTCTAGGTCAGGCCTCTCTAGGCCTCTTTAGGCTAGGCTAGGTCAGGCTTCTCTAGGCCTCTTCAGGCTAGGCTAGGTCAGGCTTCTCTAGGCCTCTTCAGGCTAGGTCAGGCCTCTCTAGGCCTCTTTAGGCTAGGCTAGGTCAGGCCTCTCTAGGCCTCTTCAGGCTAGGTCAAGCTTCTCTAGGCCTATTCAGGCTAGTCTAGTTCAGGCCTCGCTAGGCCTCTTCAGGCTAGGCTAGGTCAGGCCTCTCTAAGCCTCTTCAGGCTAGGCTAGGTCAGGTCTCTCTAGGCCTCTTCAGGCTAGGCTAGGTCAGGCCTCTCTAGGCCTCTTCATGCTAGGTCAGGCTTCTATAGGCCTCTTCAGGCTAGGCTAGGTAAGGCCTCTCTAGGCCTCTTCAGGCTAGGCTAGGTCAGGCTTCTCTAGGCATCTTCAGGCTAGGTAAGGCCTCTCTAGGCCTCTTCAGGCTAGGCTAGGCCAGGCCTACTCTAGGCCTCTGCAGGCTTCTCTAGGCCTCTTCAGGCTAGGTCAGGCTTCTCTAGGCCTCTTCAAACTAGGCTAGGTAAGGCCTCTCTAGGCCTCTTCAGGGTAGGCTAGGTCAGGCTTCTCTAGGCCTTTTCAGGCTAGACTAGGTCAGGCCTTTCTAGGCCTCTTCAGGCTAGGCTAGGTCAGGCTTCTCTAGGCCTCTTCAGGCTAGGCTAGGTCAGGCTTCTCTAGGCCTCTTCAGGCTAGGCTAGTTCAGGCCTCTCTAGGCCTCTTCAGGCTAGGCTAGGTCTGGCTTCTCTAGGCTTTTTCAGGCTAGATCAGGCTTCTCTAGGCCTCTTCAGGCTAGGTCAGGCTACTCTAGGCCTCTTCAGGCTAGGCTAGTTCAGGCCTCTCTAGGCCTCTTCAGGCTAGGCTAGGTCAGGCTTCTCTAGGCCTCTTCAAACTAGTCTAGGTCAGACTTCTCTAGGCCTCTTCAGGCTAGTCTAGGTCAGGCCTCTCTAGGCCTCTTTAGGCTAGGCTAGGTCAGGCTTCTCTAGGCCTCTTCAGGCTAGGCTAGGTCAGGCTTCTCTAGGCCTCTTCAGGCTAGGTCAGGCCTCTCTAGGCCTCTTTAGGCTAGGCTAGGTCAGGCCTCTCTAGGCCTCTTCAGGCTAGGTCAAGCTTCTCTAGGCCTCTTCAGGCTAGTCTAGTTCAGGCCTCTCTAGGCCTCTTCAGGCTAGGCTAGGTCAGGCCTCTCTAAGCCTCTTCAGGCTAGGCTAGGTCAGGTCTCTCTAGGCCTCTTCAGGCTAGGCTAGGTCAGGCCTCTCTAGGCCTCTTCATGCTAGGTCAGGCTTCTATAGGCCTCTTCAGGCTAGGCTAGGTAAGGCCTCTCTAGGCCTCTTCAGGCTAGGCTAGGTCAGGCTTCTCTAGGCCTCTTCAGGCTAGGTCAGGCCTCTCTAGGCCTCTTTAGGCTAGGCTACGTCAGGCCTCTCTAGGCCTCTTCAGGCTAGGTCAAGCTTCTCTAGGCCTCTTCAGGCTAGTCTAGTTCAGGCCTCTCTAGGCCTCTTCAGGCTAGGCTAGGTCAGGCCTCTCTAAGCCTCTTCAGGCTAGGCTAGGTCAGGTCTCTCTAGGCCTCTTCAGGCTAGGCTAGGTCAGGCCTCTCTAGGCCTCTTCATGCTAGGTCAGGCTTCTATAGGCCTCTTCAGGCTAGGCTAGGTAAGGCCTCTCTAGGCCTCTTCAGGCTAGGCTAGGTCAGGCTTCTCTAGGCATCTTCAGGCTAGGTCAGGCCTCTCTAGGCCTCTTCAGGCTAGGCTAGGCCAGGCCTACTCTAGGCCTCTGCAGGCTTCTCTAGGCCTCTTCAGGCTAGGTCAGGCTTCTCTAGGCCTCTTCAAACTAGGCTAGGTAAGGCCTCTCTAGGCCTCTTCAGGGTAGGCTAGGTCAGGCTTCTCTAGGCCTTTTCAGGCTAGACTAGGTCAGGCCTTTCTAGGCCTCTTCAGGCTAGGCTAGGTCAGGCTTCTCTAGGCCTCTTCAGGCTAGGCTAGGTCAGGCTTCTCTAGGCCTCTTCAGGCTAGGCTAGGTCAGGTCTCTCTAGGCCTCTTCAGGCTAGGCTAGGTCAGGCCTCTCCAGGCCTCTTCAGGCTAGGCTAGGTCAGGCTTCTCAAGGCCTCTTCCGGCTAGGCTAGGTCAGGCTTCTCTAGGCCTCTTCATGCTAGGCTAGGTCAGGCTTATCTAGGCCTCTTCAGGCTAGGCTAGGTCAGGCCTATAGGCCTCTTCAGGCTAGGTCAGGCTTCTCTAGACCTCTTCAGGCTAGGCTAGGGCAGGCTTCTCTAGGCCTATTCAGGCTAGGCTAGGTACGGCCTCTCTAGGCCTCTTCACGCTAGGCTAGGTCAGGCTTCTCTAGGCCTCTTCAGGCTAGGCTAGGTCAGGCCTCTCTAGGCCTCTTCAGGCTAGGCTAGGTTAGGCTTCTCTAGGCCTCTTCAGGCTAGGTCAGGCCTCTCTAGGCCTCTTCAGGCTAGGCTAGGTCAGGCTTCTCTAGGCGTCTTCAGGCTAGGTCAGGACTCTCTAGGCCTCTTCAGGCTAGGCTAGGTCAGGCTTTTCTAGGCCTCTTCAGGCTAGGCTGGGTCAGGCTTCTCTAGGCCTCTTCAAGCTAGGCTAGGTCAGGCTTCTCTAGGCATCTTCAGGCTAGGTCAGGCCTCTCTAGGCCTCTTCAGGCTAGGCTAGGTCAGGCTTCTCTAGGCCTCTTCAGGCTAGGTCAGGCCTCTCTAAGCCTCTTCAGGCTAGGCTAGGTCAGGCTTCTCTAGGCGTCTTCAGGCTAGGTCAGGACTCTCTAGGCCTCTTCAGGCTAGGTTAGGTCAGGCTTCTCTAGGCCTCTTCAGGCTAGGCTAGGTCAGGCTTCTCTAGGCCTCTTCAAGCTAGGCTAGGTCAGGCTTCTCTAGGCATCTTCAGGCTAGGTCAGGCCTCTCTAGGCCTCTTCAGGCTAGGCTAGGTCAGGCTTCTCTAGGCGTCTTCAGGCTAGGTCAGGACTCTCTAGGCCTCTTCAGGCTAGGCTAGGTCAGGCTTCTCTAGGCCTCTTCAGGCTAGGCTAGGTCAGGCTTCTCTAGGCGTCTTCAGGCTAGGTCAGGACTCTCTAGGCCTCTTCAGGCTAGGCTAGGTCAGGCTTCTCTAGGCCTCTTCAGACTACGCTAGGTCAGGTCTCTCTAGGCCTCTTCAGGCTAGGATAGGTCAGGCCTCTCTAGGCCTCTTCATGCTAGGTTAGGCTTCTCTAGGCCTCTTCAGGCTAGGATAGGTCAGGCCTCTCTAGGCCTCTTCAGGCTAGGCTAGGTCAGGCCTACTCTAGGCCTCTTCAGGCTTCTCTACGCCTCTTCAGGCTAGGTCAGGCTTCTCTAGGCCTCTTCAGACTAGGCTAGGTAAGGCCTATCTAGGCCTCTTCAGGGTAGGCTAGGTCAGGCTTCTCTAGGCCTCTTCAGGCTAGACTAGGTCAGGCCTTTCTAGGCCTCTTCAGGCTAGGCTAGGTCAGGCTTCTCTAGGCCTCTTCAGGCTAGACTAGGTCAGGCCTTTCTAGGCCTCTTCAGGCTAGGCTAGGTCAGGCTTCTCTAGGCCTCTTCAGGCTAGGCTAGGTCAGGCTTCTCTAGGCGTCTTCAGGCTAGGTCAGGACTCTCTAGGCCTCTTCAGGCTAGGCTAGGTCAGGCTTCTCTAGGCCTCTTCAGACTACGCTAGGTCAGGTCTCTCTAGGCCTCTTCAGGTTAGTCTAGGTCAGGCCTCTCTAGGCCTCTTTAGGCTAGGCAAGGTCAGGCCTCTCTAGGCCTCTTCATGCTAGGTTAGGCTTCTCTAGGCCTCTTCAGGCTAGGATAGGTCAGGCCTCTCTAGGCCTCTTCAGGCTAGGCTAGGTCAGGCCTACTCTAGGCCTCTTCAGGCTTCTCTACGCCTCTTCAGGCTAGGTCAGGCTTCTCTAGGCCTCTTCAGACTAGGCTAGGTAAGGCCTATCTAGGCCTCTTCAGGGTAGGCTAGGTCAGGCTTCTCTAGGCCTCTTCAGGCTAGACTAGGTCAGGCCTTTCTAGGCCTCTTCAGGCTAGGCTAGGTCAGGCTTCTCTAGGCCTCTTCAGGCTAGGCTAGGTCAGGCTTCTCTAGGCCTCTTCAGGCTAGGATAGGTCAGGCCTCTCTAGGCCTCTTCAGGCTAGGTCAGGCCTCTCTAGGTCTCTTCAGGCTAGGCTAGGTCTGGCTTCTCTAGGCCTTTTTAGGCTAGGTTAGGCCTCTCTAGGCCTCTTCAGGCTAGGTCAGGCTTCTCTAGGCCTCTTCAGGCTAGTCTAGTAGCAGGCCTCTCTAGGCCTCTTCAGGCTATGCTAGGTCAGGACTCTCTAGGCCTAATCAGGCTAGGCTAGGTCAGGCCTAAAGGCCTCTTCAGACTAGACTATGTCAGGCTACTCTAGGCCTCTTCAGGCTGGGCTAGGTCAGGCTTCTCTAGGCCTCTTCAGGTAGGCTAGGTCAGGCCTCTCTAGGCCTCTTAATGCTAGGCTAGGTCAGGCCTCTCTAGGCCTCTTCAGACTAGGCTAGGTCAGGTCTCTCTAGGCCTCTTCAGGCTAGGCTAGGTCAGGCCTCTCCAGGCCTCTTCAGGCTAGGCTAGGTCAGGCTTCTCAAGGCCTCTTCCGGCTAGGCTAGGTCAGGCTTCTCTAGGCCTCATCATGCTAGGCTAGGTCAGGCTTCTCTAGGCCTCTTCAGGCTAGGCTAGGTCAGGCTTCTCTAGGCCTCTTCAAACTAGGCTAGGTCAGACTTCTCTAGGCCTCTTCAGGCTAGTCTAGGTCAGGCCTCTCTAGGCCTCTTTAGGCTAGGCTAGGTCAGGCTTCTCTAGGCCTCTTCAGGCTAGGCTAGGTCAGGCTTCTCTAGGCCTCTTCAGGCTAGGTCAGGCCTCTCTAGGCCTCTTTAGGCTAGGCTAGGTCAGGCCTCTCTAGGCCTCTTCAGGCTAGGTCAAGCTTCTCTAGGCCTATTCAGGCTAGTCTAGTTCAGGCCTCGCTAGGCCTCTTCAGGCTAGGCTAGGTCAGGCCTCTCTAAGCCTCTTCAGGCTAGGCTAGGTCAGGTCTCTCTAGGCCTCTTCATGCTAGGTCAGGCTTCTATAGGCCTCTTCAGGCTAGGCTAGGTAAGGCCTCTCTAGGCCTCTTCAGGCTAGGCTAGGTCAGGCTTCTCTAGGCATCTTCAGGCTAGGTAAGGCCTCTCTAGGCCTCTTCAGGCTAGGCTAGGCCAGGCCTACTCTAGGCCTCTGCAGGCTTCTCTAGGCCTCTTCAGGCTAGGTCAGGCTTCTCTAGGCCTCTTCAAACTAGGCTAGGTAAGGCCTCTCTAGGCCTCTTCAGGGTAGGCTAGGTCAGGCTTCTCTAGGCCTTTTCAGGCTAGACTAGGTCAGGCCTTTCTAGGCCTCTTCAGGCTAGGCTAGGTCAGGCTTCTCTAGGCCTCTTCAGGCTAGGCTAGGTCAGGCTTCTCTAGGCCTCTTCAGGCTAGGCTAGTTCAGGCCTCTCTAGGCCTCTTCAGGCTAGGCTAGGTCTGGCTTCTCTAGGCTTTTTCAGGCTAGATCAGGCTTCTCTAGGCCTCTTCAGGCTAGGTCAGGCTACTCTAGGCCTCTTCAGGCTAGGCTAGTTCAGGCCTCTCTAGGCCTCTTCAGGCTAGGCTAGGTCAGGCTTCTCTAGGCCTCTTCAAACTAGTCTAGGTCAGACTTCTCTAGGCCTCTTCAGGCTAGTCTAGGTCAGGCCTCTCTAGGCCTCTTTAGGCTAGGCTAGGTCAGGCTTCTCTAGGCCTCTTCAGGCTAGGCTAGGTCAGGCTTCTCTAGGCCTCTTCAGGCTAGGTCAGGCCTCTCTAGGCCTCTTTAGGCTAGGCTAGGTCAGGCCTCTCTAGGCCTCTTCAGGCTAGGTCAAGCTTCTCTAGGCCTCTTCAGGCTAGTCTAGTTCAGGCCTCTCTAGGCCTCTTCAGGCTAGGCTAGGTCAGGCCTCTCTAAGCCTCTTCAGGCTAGGCTAGGTCAGGTCTCTCTAGGCCTCTTCAGGCTAGGCTAGGTCAGGCCTCTCTAGGCCTCTTCATGCTAGGTCAGGCTTCTATAGGCCTCTTCAGGCTAGGCTAGGTAAGGCCTCTCTAGGCCTCTTCAGGCTAGGCTAGGTCAGGCTTCTCTAGGCCTCTTCAGGCTAGGTCAGGCCTCTCTAGGCCTCTTTAGGCTAGGCTACGTCAGGCCTCTCTAGGCCTCTTCAGGCTAGGTCAAGCTTCTCTAGGCCTCTTCAGGCTAGTCTAGTTCAGGCCTCTCTAGGCCTCTTCAGGCTAGGCTAGGTCAGGCCTCTCTAAGCCTCTTCAGGCTAGGCTAGGTCAGGTCTCTCTAGGCCTCTTCAGGCTAGGCTAGGTCAGGCCTCTCTAGGCCTCTTCATGCTAGGTCAGGCTTCTATAGGCCTCTTCAGGCTAGGCTAGGTAAGGCCTCTCTAGGCCTCTTCAGGCTAGGCTAGGTCAGGCTTCTCTAGGCATCTTCAGGCTAGGTCAGGCCTCTCTAGGCCTCTTCAGGCTAGGCTAGGCCAGGCCTACTCTAGGCCTCTGCAGGCTTCTCTAGGCCTCTTCAGGCTAGGTCAGGCTTCTCTAGGCCTCTTCAGGCTAGGCTAGGTCAGGCCTCTCTAGGCCTCTTCAGGCTAGGTCAGGCCTCTCTAGGTCTCTTCAGGCTAGGCTAGGTCTGGCTACTCTAGGCCTTTTCAGGCTAGATCAGGCTTCTCTAGGCCTTTTCAGGCTAGGTCAGGCTACTCTAGGCCTCTTCGGGCTAGGCTAGTTCAGGCCTCTCTAGGCCTCTTCAGGCTAGGCTAGGTCAGGCCTCTAGGCCTCTTCAGACTAGGCTAGGTCATGCTACTCTAGGCCTCTTCAGGCTAGAATAGGTCAGGCTTCTCTAGGCCTCTTCAGGCTAGGCTAGGTCAGGCTTCTCTAGGACTCTTCAGGCTAGGCTAGGTCAGGCCTCTCTAGGCCTCTTCAGGCTAGGCTAGGTCAGGCCTCTCTAGGCCTCTTCAGGCTAGGCTAGGTCAGGCTTCTCTAGGCGTCTTCAGGCTAGGTCAGGCTTCTCTAGGCCTCTTCAGGTAGGCTAGGCCAGGCTTCTCTAGGCCTCTTCAGGCTAGGCTAAGTCAGGCCTCTCTAGGCCTCTTAATGCTAGGCTAGGTCAGGCCTCTCTAGGCCTCTTCAGACTAGGTTAGGTCAGGTCTCTCTAGGCCTCTTCAGGCTAGGGTAGGTCAGGCCTCTCCAGGCCTCTTCAGGCTACGCTAGGTCAGGCTTCTCAAGGCCTCTTCCGGCTAGGCTAGGTCAGGCTTCTCTAGGCCTCTTCAGGCTAGGCTAGGTCAGGCTTCTCTAGGCCTCTTCAGGCTAGGCTAGGTCAGGCTTCTCTAGGCCTCTTCAGGCTAGGCTAGGTCCGGCCTCTCTAGGCCTCTTCAAGCTAGGTCAGGCATCTCTAGGTCTCTTCAGGCTAGGCTAGGTCAGGCTTCTCTAGGCCTCTTCAAGCTAGGTCAGGCATCTCTAGGTCTCTTCAGGCTAGGCTAGGTCAGGCCTCTCTAGGCCTCTTCAAGCTAGGTCAGGCATCTCTAGGTCTCTTCAGGCTAGGCTAGGTCTGGCTTCTCTAGACCTTTTCAGGCTAGGCTAGGTCGGGCCTCTCTAGGCCTCTTCAAGCTAGGTCAGGCATCTCTAGGTCTCTTCAGGCTAGGCTAGATCAGGCTTCTCTAGGCCTCTTCAGGCTAGGCTAGGTCAGGCTTCTCTAGGCCTATTCAGGCTAGGCTAGGTACGGCCTCTCTAGGCCTCTTCAGGCTAGGCTAGGTCAGGCTTCTCTAGGCCTCTTCAGGCTAGGTCAGGCTTCTCTAGGCCTCTTCAAACTAGGCTAGGTAAGGCCTCTCTAGGCCTCTTCAGGGTAGGCTAGGTCAGGCTTCTCTAGGCCTTTTCAGGTTAGACTAGGTCAGGCCTTTCTAGGCCTCTTCAGGCTAGGCTAGGTCAGGCTTCTCTAGGCATCTTCAGGCTAGGTAAGGCCTCTCTAGGCCTCTTCAGGCTAGGCTAGGCCAGGCCTACTCTAGGCCTCTGCAGGCTTCTCTAGGCCTCTTCAGGCTAGGTCAGGCTTCTCTAGGCCTCTTCAAACTAGGCTAGGTAAGGCCTCTCTAGGCCTCTTCAGGGTAGGCTAGGTCAGGCTTCTCTAGGCCTTTTCAGGCTAGACTAGGTCAGGCCTTTCTAGGCCTCTTCAGGCTAGGCTAGGTCAGGCTTCTCTAGGCCTCTTCAGGCTAGGCTAGGTCAGGCTTCTCTAGGCCTCTTCAGGCTAGGCTAGTTCAGGCCTCTCTAGGCCTCTTCAGGCTAGGCTAGGTCTGGCTTCTTTAGGCTTTTTCAGGCTAGATCAGGCTTCTCTAGGCCTCTTCAGGCTAGGTCAGGCTACTCTAGGCCTCTTCAGGCTAGGCTAGTTCAGGCCTCTCTAGGCCTCTTCAGGCTAGGCTAGGTCAGGCTTCTCTAGGCCTCTTCAAACTAGTCTAGGTCAGACTTCTCTAGGCCTCTTCAGGCTAGTCTAGGTCAGGCCTCTCTAGGCCTCTTTAGGCTAGGCTAGGTCAGGCTTCTCTAGGCCTCTTCAGGCTAGGCTAGGTCGTCAGGCTTCTCTACGCCTCTTCAGGCTAGGTCAGGCCTCTCTAGGCCTCTTTAGGCTAGGCTAGGTCAGGCCTCTCTAGGCCTCTTCAGGCTAGGTCAAGCTTCTCTAGGCCTCTTCAGGCTAGTCTAGTTCAGGCCTCTCTAGGCCTCTTCAGGCTAGGCTAGGTCAGGCCTCTCTAAGCCTCTTCAGGCTAGGCTAGGTCAGGTCTCTCTAGGCCTCTTCAGGCTAGGCTAGGTCAGGCCTCTCTAGGCCTCTTCGTGCTAGGTCAGGCTTCTATAGGCCTCTTCAGGCTAGGCTAGGTAAGGCCTCTCTAGGCCTCTTCAGGCTAGGCTAGGTCAGGCTTCTCTAGGCCTCTTCAGGCTAGGTCAGGCCTCTCTAGGCCTCTTTAGGCTAGGCTACGTCAGGCCTCTCTAGGCCTCTTCAGGCTAGGTCAAGCTTCTCTAGGCCTCTTCAGGCTAGTCTAGTTCAGGCCTCTCTAGGCCTCTTCAGGCTAGGCTAGGTCAGGCCTCTCTAAGCCTCTTCAGGCTAGGCTAGGTCAGGTCTCTCTAGGCCTCTTCAGGCTAGGCTAGGTCAGGCCTCTCTAAGCCTCTTCATGCTAGGTCAGGCTTCTATAGGCCTCTTCAGGCTAGGCTAGGTAAGGCCTCTCTAGGCCTCTTCAGGCTAGGCTAGGTCAGGCTTCTCTAGGCATCTTCAGGCTAGGTCAGGCCTCTCTAGGCCTCTTCAGGCTAGGCTAGGCCAGGCCTACTCTAGGCCTCTGCAGGCTTCTCTAGGCCTCTTCAGGCTAGGTCAGGCTTCTCTAGGCCTCTTCAAACTAGGCTAGGTAAGGCCTCTCTAGGCCTCTTCAGGGTAGGCTAGGTCAGGCTTCTCTAGGCCTTTTCAGGCTAGACTAGGTCAGGCCTTTCTAGGCCTCTTCAGGCTAGGCTAGGTCAGGCTTCTCTAGGCCTCTTCAGGTTAGTCTAGGTCAGGCCTCTCTAGGCCTCTTTAGGCTAGGCAAGGTCAGGCCTCTCTAGGCCTCTTCATGCTAGGTTAGGCTTCTCTAGGCCTCTTCAGGCTAGGATAGGTCAGGCCTCTCTAGGCCTCTTCAGGCTAGGCTAGGTCAGGCCTACTCTAGGCCTCTTCAGGCTTCTCTACGCCTCTTCAGGCTAGGTCAGGCTTCTCTAGGCCTCTTCAGACTAGGCTAGGTAAGGCCTATCTAGGCCTCTTCAGGGTAGGCTAGGTCAGGCTTCTCTAGGCCTCTTCAGGCTAGACTAGGTCAGGCCTTTCTAGGCCTCTTCAGGCTAGGCTAGGTCAGGCTTCTCTAGGCCTCTTCAGGCTAGGCTAGGTCAGGCTTCTCTAGGCCTCTTCAGGCTAGGATAGGTCAGGCCTCTCTAGGCCTCTTCAGGCTAGGTCAGGCCTCTCTAGGTCTCTTCAGGCTAGGCTAGGTCTGGCTTCTCTAGGCCTTTTTAGGCTAGGTTAGGCCTCTCTAGGCCTCTTCAGGCTAGGTCAGGCTTCTCTAGGCCTCTTCAGGCTAGTCTAGTAGCAGGCCTCTCTAGGCCTCTTCAGGCTATGCTAGGTCAGGACTCTCTAGGCCTAATCAGGCTAGGCTAGGTCAGGCCTAAAGGCCTCTTCAGACTAGACTATGTCAGGCTACTCTAGGCCTCTTCAGGCTGGGCTAGGTCAGGCTTCTCTAGGCCTCTTCAGGTAGGCTAGGTCAGGCCTCTCTAGGCCTCTTAATGCTAGGCTAGGTCATGCTACTCTAGGCCTCTTCAGGCTAGAATAGGTCAGGCTTCTCTAGGCCTCTTCAGGCTAGGCTAGGTCATGCTACTCTAGGCCTCTTCAGGCTAGAATAGGTCAGGCTTCTCTAGGCCTCTTCAGGCTAGGCTAGGTCAGGCTTCTCTAGGACTCTTCAGGCTAGGCTAGGTCAGGCTTCTCAAGGCCTCTTCAGGCTAGGCTAGGTCAGGCTTCTCTAGGCCTCTTCATGCTAGGCTAGCTCAGGCTTCTCTAGGCCTCTTCAGGCTAGGCTAGGTCAGGCTTCTCTAGGCCTCTTCAGACTAGGCTAGGTCAGGCTTCTCTAGGCCTCTTCAGGCTAGGCTAGGTCAGGCTTCTCTAGGCTTCTTCTGACTAGGCTAGGGCAGGCTTCTCTAGGCCTCTTCATGCTAGGCTAGGTCAGGATTCTCTAGGCCTCTTCAGGCTAGGCTAGGTCAGGCTTCTCTAGGCCTCTTCAGGCTAGGCTAGGTCAGGCTTCTCTAGGCCTCTTCAGGCTTCTCTAGGATTCTTCAGGCTAGTTCAGGCTCCTCTAGGCCTCTTCAGACTAGGCTAGGTAAGGCCTCTCTAGGCCTCTTCAGGGTAGGCTAGGTCAGGCTTCTCTAGGCCTCTTCAGGCTAGGCTAGGTCAGGCTTCTCTAGGCCTCTTCAGGCTAGGCTAGGTCAGGCTTCTCTAGGCCTCTTCAGGCTAGGCTAGGTCAGGCCTCTCTAGGCCTCTTCAAGCTAGGTCAGGCATCTCTAGGTCTCTTCAGGCTAGGCTAGGTCTGGCTTCTCTAGACCTTTTCAGGCTAGGCTAGGTCGGGCCTCTCTAGGCCTCTTCAAGCTAGGTCAGGCATCTCTAGGTCTCTTCAGGCTAGGCTAGGTCAGGCTTCTCTAGGCCTCTTCAGGCTAGGTCAGGCTTCTCTAGGCCTCTTCAGGCTAGGCTAGGTCAGGCTTCTCTAGGCCTATTCAGGCTAGGCTAGGTACGGCCTCTCTAGGCCTCTTCAGGCTAGGCTAGGTCAGGCTTCTCTAGGCCTCTTCAGGCTAGGCTAGGTCAGGCCTCTCTAGGCCTCTTCAGGCTAGGCTAGGTCAGGCTTCTCTAGGCCTCTTCAGGCTAGGTCAGGCCTCTCTAGGCCTCTTCAGGCTAGGCTAGGTCAGGCTTCTCTAGGCGTCTTCAGGCTAGGTCAGGACTCTCTAGGCCTCTTCAGGCTAGGCTAGGTCAGGCTTCTCTAGGCCTCTTCAGGCTAGGCTAGGTCAGGCTTCTCTAGGCCTCTTCAGGCTAGGCTAGGTCAGGCTTCTCTAGGCATCTTCAGGCTAGGTCAGGCCTCTCTAGGCCTCTTCAGGCTAGGCTAGGTCAGGCTTCTCTAGGCCTCTTCAGGCTAGGCTAGGTCAGGCCTATAGGCCTCTTCAGGCTAGGTCAGGCTTCTCTAGGCCTCTTCAGGCTAGGCTAGGTCAGGCTTCTCTAGGCCTATTCAGGCTAGGCTAGGTACGGCCTCTCTAGGCCTCTTCAGGCTAGGCTAGGTCAGGCCTCTCTAGGCCTCTTCAGGCTAGGCTAGGTTAGGCTTCTCTAGGCCTCTTCAGGCTAGGTCAGGCCTCTCTAGGCCTCTTCAGGCTAGGCTAGGTAAGGCTTCTCTAGGCGTCTTCAGCCTAGGTCAGGACTCTCTAGGCCTCTTCAGGCTAGGCTAGGTCAGGCTTTTCTAGGCCTCTTCAGGCTAGGCTGGGTCAGGCTTCTCTAGGCCTCTTCAAGCTAGGCTAGGTCAGGCTTCTCTAGGCATCTTCAGGCTAGGTCAGGCCTCTCTAGGCCTCTTCAGGCTAGGCTAGGGTCAGGCTTCTCTAGGCGTCTTCAGGCTAGGTCAGGCTTCTCTAGGCCTCTTCAGGTAGGCTAGGCCAGCCTTCTCTAGGCCTCTTCAGGCTAGGCTAGGTCAGGCCTCTCTAGGCCTCTTAATGCTAGGCTAGGTCAGGCTTCTCATGGCCTCTTCCGGCTAGGCTAGGTCAGGCTTCTCTAGGACTCTTCAGACTAGGCTAGGTCAGACTTCTCTAGGCCTCTTCAGGCTAGTCTAGGTCAGGCCTCTCTAAGCCTCTTTAGGCTAGGCTAGGTCAGGCTTCTCTAGGCCTCTTCAGGCTAGGCTAAGTCAGGCTTCTCTAGGCCTCTTCAGGCTAGGCTAGGTCAGGCTTCTCTAGGCCTCTTCAGGCTAGGCTAGGTCAGGCCTCTCTAGGCCTCTTCAGGCTAGGCTAGGTCAGGCTTCTCTAGGCCTCTTCAGGCTAGGTCAGGCCTCTCTAGGCCTCTTCAGGCTAGGCTAGGTCAGGCTTCTCTAGGCGTCTTCAGGCTAGGTCAGGACTCTCTAGGCCTCTTCAGGCTAGGCTAGGTCAGGCTTCTCTAGGCCTCTTCAGGCTAGGCTAGGTCAGGCTTCTCTAGGCCTCTTCAAGCTAGGCTAGGTCAGGCTTCTCTAGGCATCTTCAGGCTAGGTCAGGCCTCTCTAGGCCTCTTCAGGCTAGGCTAGGTCAGGCTTCTCTAGGCGTCTTCAGGCTAGGTCAGGACTCTCTAGGCCTCTTCAGGTTAGGCTAGGTCAGGCTTCTCTAGGCCTCTTCAGGCTAGGCTAGGTCAGGCTTCTCTAGGACTTTTCAGACTAGGCTAGGTCAGGCTTCTCTAGGCCTCTTCAGGTAGGCTAGGCCAGGCTTCTCTAGGCCTCTTCAGGCTAGGCTAGGTCAGGCCTCTCTAGGCCTCTTAATGCTAGGCTAGGTCAGGCCTCTCTAGGCCTCTTCAGACTAGGCTAGGTCAGGTCTCTCTAGGCCTCTTCAGGCTAGGCTAGGTCAGGCCTCTCCAGGCCTCTTCAGGCTAGGCTAGGTCAGGCTTCTCAAGGCCTCTTCCGGCTAGGCTAGGTCAGGCTTCTCTAGGCCTCTTCATGCTAGGCTAGGTCAGGCTTATCTAGGCCTCTTCAGGCTAGGCTAGGTCAGGCCTATAGGCCTCTTCAGGCTAGGTCAGGCTTCTCTAGACCTCTTCAGGCTAGGCTAGGGCAGGCTTCTCTAGGCCTATTCAGGCTAGGCTAGGTACGGCCTCTCTAGGCCTCTTCACGCTAGGCTAGGTCAGGCTTCTCTAGGCCTCTTCAGGCTAGGCTAGGTCAGGCCTCTCTAGGCCTCTTCAGGCTAGGCTAGGTTAGGCTTCTCTAGGCCTCTTCAGGCTAGGTCAGGCCTCTCTAGGCCTCTTCAGGCTAGGCTAGGTCAGGCTTCTCTAGGCGTCTTCAGGCTAGGTCAGGACTCTCTAGGCCTCTTCAGGCTAGGCTAGGTCAGGCTTTTCTAGGCCTCTTCAGGCTAGGCTGGGTCAGGCTTCTCTAGGCCTCTTCAAGCTAGGCTAGGTCAGGCTTCTCTAGGCATCTTCAGGCTAGGTCAGGCCTCTCTAGGCCTCTTCAGGCTAGGCTAGGTCAGGCTTCTCTAGGCCTCTTCAGGCTAGGTTAGGCCTCTCTAAGCCTCTTCAGGCTAGGCTAGGTCAGGCTTCTCTAGGCGTCTTCAGGCTAGGTCAGGACTCTCTAGGCCTCTTCAGGCTAGGTTAGGTCAGGCTTCTCTAGGCCTCTTCAGGCTAGGCTAGGTCAGGCTTCTCTAGGCCTCTTCAAGCTAGGCTAGGTCAGGCTTCTCTAGGCATCTTCAGGCTAGGTCAGGCCTCTCTAGGCCTCTTCAGGCTAGGCTAGGTCAGGCTTCTCTAGGCGTCTTCAGGCTAGGTCAGGACTCTCTAGGCCTCTTCAGGCTAGGCTAGGTCAGGCTTCTCTAGGCCTCTTCAGACTACGCTAGGTCAGGTCTCTCTAGGCCTCTTCAGGCTAGTCTAGGTCAGGCCTCTCTAGGCCTCTTTAGGCTAGGCTAGGTCAGGCCTCTCTAGGCCTCTTCATGCTAGGTTAGGCTTCTCTAGGCCTCTTCAGGCTAGGATAGGTCAGGCCTCTCTAGGCCTCTTCAGGCTAGGCTAGGTCAGGCCTACTCTAGGCCTCTTCAGGCTTCTCTACGCCTCTTCAGGCTAGGTCAGGCTTCTCTAGGCCTCTTCAGACTAGGCTAGGTAAGGCCTATCTAGGCCTCTTCAGGGTAGGCTAGGTCAGGCTTCTCTAGGCCTCTTCAGGCTAGGCTAGGTCAGGCTTCTCTAGGCCTCTTCAAGCTAGGCTAGGTCAGGCTTCTCTAGGCATCTTCAGGCTAGGTCAGGCCTCTCTAGGCCTCTTCAGGCTAGGCTAGGTCAGGCTTCTCTAGGCGTCTTCAGGCTAGGTCAGGACTCTCTAGGCCTCTTCAGGCTAGGCTAGGTCAGGCTTCTCTAGGCCTCTTCAGACTACGCTAGGTCAGGTCTCTCTAGGCCTCTTCAGGCTAGTCTAGGTCAGGCCTCTCTAGGCCTCTTTAGGCTAGGCTAGGTCAGGCCTCTCTAGGCCTCTTCATGCTAGGTTAGGCTTCTCTAGGCCTCTTCAGGCTAGGATAGGTCAGGCCTCTCTAGGCCTCTTCAGGCTAGGCTAGGTCAGGCCTACTCTAGGCCTCTTCAGGCTTCTCTACGCCTCTTCAGGCTAGGTCAGGCTTCTCTAGGCCTCTTCAGACTAGGCTAGGTAAGGCCTATCTAGGCCTCTTCAGGGTAGGCTAGGTCAGGCTTCTCTAGGCCTCTTCAGGCTAGACTAGGTCAGGCCTTTCTAGGCCTCTTCAGGCTAGGCTAGGTCAGGCTTCTCTAGGCCTCTTCAGGCTAGACTAGGTCAGGCCTTTCTAGGCCTCTTCAGGCTAGGCTAGGTCAGGCTTCTCTAGGCCTCTTCAGGCTAGGCTAGGTCAGGCTTCTCTAGGCGTCTTCAGGCTAGGTCAGGACTCTCTAGGCCTCTTCAGGCTAGGCTAGGTCAGGCTTCTCTAGGCCTCTTCAGACTACGCTAGGTCAGGTCTCTCTAGGCCTCTTCAGGTTAGTCTAGGTCAGGCCTCTCTAGGCCTCTTTAGGCTAGGCAAGGTCAGGCCTCTCTAGGCCTCTTCATGCTAGGTTAGGCTTCTCTAGGCCTCTTCAGGCTAGGATAGGTCAGGCCTCTCTAGGCCTCTTCAGGCTAGGCTAGGTCAGGCCTACTCTAGGCCTCTTCAGGCTTCTCTACGCCTCTTCAGGCTAGGTCAGGCTTCTCTAGGCCTCTTCAGACTAGACTAGGTAAGGCCTATCTAGGCCTCTTCAGGGTAGGCTAGGTCAGGCTTCTCTAGGCCTCTTCAGGCTAGACTAGGTCAGGCCTTTCTAGGCCTCTTCAGGCTAGGCTAGGTCAGGCTTCTCTAGGCCTCTTCAGGCTAGGCTAGGTCAGGCTTCTCTAGGCCTCTTCAGGCTAGGATAGGTCAGGCCTCTCTAGGCCTCTTCAGGCTAGGTCAGGCCTCTCTAGGTCTCTTCAGGCTAGGCTAGGTCTGGCTTCTCTAGGCCTTTTTAGGCTAGGTTAGGCCTCTCTAGGCCTCTTCAGGCTAGGTCAGGCTTCTCTAGGCCTCTTCAGGCTAGTCTAGTAGCAGGCCTCTCTAGGCCTCTTCAGGCTATGCTAGGTCAGGACTCTCTAGGCCTAATCAGGCTAGGCTAGGTCAGGCCTAAAGGCCTCTTCAGACTAGACTATGTCAGGCTACTCTAGGCCTCTTCAGGCTGGGCTAGGTCAGGCTTCTCTAGGCCTCTTCAGGTAGGCTAGGTCAGGCCTCTCTAGGCCTCTTAATGCTAGGCTAGGTCAGGCCTCTCTAGGCCTCTTCAGACTAGGCTAGGTCAGGTCTCTCTAGGCCTCTTCAGGCTAGGCTAGGTCAGGCTTCTCAAGGCCTCTTCCGGCTAGGCTAGGTCAGGCTTCTCTAGGCCTCTTCATGCTAGGCTAGGTCAGGCTTATCTAGGCCTCTTCAGGCTAGGCTAGGTCAGGCCTATAGGCCTCTTCAGGCTAGGTCAGGCTTCTCTAGACCTCTTCAGGCTAGGCTAGGGCAGGCTTCTCTAGGCCTATTCAGGCTAGGCTAGGTACGGCCTCTCTAGGCCTCTTCACGCTAGGCTAGGTCAGGCTTCTCTAGGCCTCTTCAGGCTAGGCTAGGTCAGGCCTCTCTAGGCCTCTTCAGGCTAGGCTAGGTTAGGCTTCTCTAGGCCTCTTCAGGCTAGGTCAGGCCTCTCTAGGCCTCTTCAGGCTAGGCTAGGTCAGGCTTCTCTAGGCGTCTTCAGGCTAGGTCAGGACTCTCTAGGCCTCTTCAGGCTAGGCTAGGTCAGGCTTTTCTAGGCCTCTTCAGGCTAGGCTGGGTCAGGCTTCTCTAGGCCTCTTCAAGCTAGGCTAGGTCAGGCTTCTCTAGGCATCTTCAGGCTAGGTCAGGCCTCTCTAGGCCTCTTCAGGCTAGGCTAGGTCAGGCTTCTCTAGGCCTCTTCAGGCTAGGTTAGGCCTCTCTAAGCCTCTTCAGGCTAGGCTAGGTCAGGCTTCTCTAGGCGTCTTCAGGCTAGGTCAGGACTCTCTAGGCCTCTTCAGGCTAGGTTAGGTCAGGCTTCTCTAGGCCTCTTCAGGCTAGGCTAGGTCAGGCTTCTCTAGGCCTCTTCAAGCTAGGCTAGGTCAGGCTTCTCTAGGCATCTTCAGGCTAGGTCAGGCCTCTCTAGGCCTCTTCAGGCTAGGCTAGGTCAGGCTTCTCTAGGCGTCTTCAGGCTAGGTCAGGACTCTCTAGGCCTCTTCAGGCTAGGCTAGGTCAGGCTTCTCTAGGCCTCTTCAGACTACGCTAGGTCAGGTCTCTCTAGGCCTCTTCAGGCTAGTCTAGGTCAGGCCTCTCTAGGCCTCTTTAGGCTAGGCTAGGTCAGGCCTCTCTAGGCCTCTTCATGCTAGGTTAGGCTTCTCTAGGCCTCTTCAGGCTAGGATAGGTCAGGCCTCTCTAGGCCTCTTCAGGCTAGGCTAGGTCAGGCCTACTCTAGGCCTCTTCAGGCTTCTCTACGCCTCTTCAGGCTAGGTCAGGCTTCTCTAGGCCTCTTCAGACTAGGCTAGGTAAGGCCTATCTAGGCCTCTTCAGGGTAGGCTAGGTCAGGCTTCTCTAGGCCTCTTCAGGCTAGGCTAGGTCAGGCTTCTCTAGGCCTCTTCAAGCTAGGCTAGGTCAGGCTTCTCTAGGCATCTTCAGGCTAGGTCAGGCCTCTCTAGGCCTCTTCAGGCTAGGCTAGGTCAGGCTTCTCTAGGCGTCTTCAGGCTAGGTCAGGACTCTCTAGGCCTCTTCAGGCTAGGCTAGGTCAGGCTTCTCTAGGCCTCTTCAGACTACGCTAGGTCAGGTCTCTCTAGGCCTCTTCAGGCTAGTCTAGGTCAGGCCTCTCTAGGCCTCTTTAGGCTAGGCTAGGTCAGGCCTCTCTAGGCCTCTTCATGCTAGGTTAGGCTTCTCTAGGCCTCTTCAGGCTAGGATAGGTCAGGCCTCTCTAGGCCTCTTCAGGCTAGGCTAGGTCAGGCCTACTCTAGGCCTCTTCAGGCTTCTCTACGCCTCTTCAGGCTAGGTCAGGCTTCTCTAGGCCTCTTCAGACTAGGCTAGGTAAGGCCTATCTAGGCCTCTTCAGGGTAGGCTAGGTCAGGCTTCTCTAGGCCTCTTCAGGCTAGACTAGGTCAGGCCTTTCTAGGCCTCTTCAGGCTAGGCTAGGTCAGGCTTCTCTAGGCCTCTTCAGGCTAGACTAGGTCAGGCCTTTCTAGGCCTCTTCAGGCTAGGCTAGGTCAGGCTTCTCTAGGCCTCTTCAGGCTAGGCTAGGTCAGGCTTCTCTAGGCGTCTTCAGGCTAGGTCAGGACTCTCTAGGCCTCTTCAGGCTAGGCTAGGTCAGGCTTCTCTAGGCCTCTTCAGACTACGCTAGGTCAGGTCTCTCTAGGCCTCTTCAGGTTAGTCTAGGTCAGGCCTCTCTAGGCCTCTTTAGGCTAGGCAAGGTCAGGCCTCTCTAGGCCTCTTCATGCTAGGTTAGGCTTCTCTAGGCCTCTTCAGGCTAGGATAGGTCAGGCCTCTCTAGGCCTCTTCAGGCTAGGCTAGGTCAGGCCTACTCTAGGCCTCTTCAGGCTTCTCTACGCCTCTTCAGGCTAGGTCAGGCTTCTCTAGGCCTCTTCAGACTAGACTAGGTAAGGCCTATCTAGGCCTCTTCAGGGTAGGCTAGGTCAGGCTTCTCTAGGCCTCTTCAGGCTAGACTAGGTCAGGCCTTTCTAGGCCTCTTCAGGCTAGGCTAGGTCAGGCTTCTCTAGGCCTCTTCAGGCTAGGCTAGGTCAGGCTTCTCTAGGCCTCTTCAGGCTAGGATAGGTCAGGCCTCTCTAGGCCTCTTCAGGCTAGGTCAGGCCTCTCTAGGTCTCTTCAGGCTAGGCTAGGTCTGGCTTCTCTAGGCCTTTTTAGGCTAGGTTAGGCCTCTCTAGGCCTCTTCAGGCTAGGTCAGGCTTCTCTAGGCCTCTTCAGGCTAGTCTAGTAGCAGGCCTCTCTAGGCCTCTTCAGGCTATGCTAGGTCAGGACTCTCTAGGCCTAATCAGGCTAGGCTAGGTCAGGCCTAAAGGCCTCTTCAGACTAGACTATGTCAGGCTACTCTAGGCCTCTTCAGGCTGGGCTAGGTCAGGCTTCTCTAGGCCTCTTCAGGTAGGCTAGGTCAGGCCTCTCTAGGCCTCTTAATGCTAGGCTAGGTCAGGCCTCTCTAGGCCTCTTCAGACTAGGCTAGGTCAGGTCTCTCTAGGCCTCTTCAGGCTAGGCTAGGTCAGGCCTCTCCAGGCCTCTTCAGGCTAGGCTAGGTCAGGCTTCTCAAGGCCTCTTCCGGCTAGGCTAGGTCAGGCTTCTCTAGGCCTCATCATGCTAGGCTAGGTCAGGCTTCTCTAGGCCTCTTCAGGCTAGGCTAGATCAGGCTTCTCTAGGCCTCTTCAAACTAGGCTAGGTCAGACTTCTCTAGGCCTCTTCAGGCTAGTCTAGGTCAGGCCTCTCTAGGCCTCTTTAGGCTAGGCTAGGTCAGGCTTCTCTAGGCCTCTTCAGGCTAGGCTAGGTCAGGCTTCTCTAGGCCTCTTCAGGCTAGGTCAGGCCTCTCTAGGCCTCTTTAGGCTAGGCTAGGTCAGGCCTCTCTAGGCCTCTTCAGGCTAGGTCAAGCTTCTCTAGGCCTATTCAGGCTAGTCTAGTTCAGGCCTCGCTAGGCCTCTTCAGGCTAGGCTAGGTCAGGCCTCTCTAAGCCTCTTCAGGCTAGGCTAGGTCAGGTCTCTCTAGGCCTCTTCAGGCTAGGCTAGGTCAGGCCTCTCTAGGCCTCTTCAGGCTAGGCTAGGTCAGGCTTCTCAAGGCCTCTTCCGGCTAGGCTAGGTCAGGCTTCTCTAGGCCTCTTCATGCTAGGCTAGGTCAGGCTTATCTAGGCCTCTTCAGGCTAGGCTAGGTCAGGCCTATAGGCCTCTTCAGGCTAGGTCAGGCTTCTCTAGACCTCTTCAGGCTAGGCTAGGGCAGGCTTCTCTAGGCCTATTCAGGCTAGGCTAGGTACGGCCTCTCTAGGCCTCTTCACGCTAGGCTAGGTCAGGCTTCTCTAGGCCTCTTCAGGCTAGGCTAGGTCAGGCCTCTCTAGGCCTCTTCAGGCTAGGCTAGGTTAGGCTTCTCTAGGCCTCTTCAGGCTAGGTCAGGCCTCTCTAGGCCTCTTCAGGCTAGGCTAGGTCAGGCTTCTCTAGGCGTCTTCAGGCTAGGTCAGGACTCTCTAGGCCTCTTCAGGCTAGGCTAGGTCAGGCTTTTCTAGGCCTCTTCAGGCTAGGTCAGGCCTCTCTAAGCCTCTTCAGGCTAGGCTAGGTCAGGCTTCTCTAGGCGTCTTCAGGCTAGGTCAGGACTCTCTAGGCCTCTTCAGGCTAGGTTAGGTCAGGCTTCTCTAGGCCTCTTCAGGCTAGGCTAGGTCAGGCTTCTCTAGGCCTCTTCAAGCTAGGCTAGGTCAGGCTTCTCTAGGCATCTTCAGGCTAGGTCAGGCCTCTCTAGGCCTCTTCAGGCTAGGCTAGGTCAGGCTTCTCTAGGCGTCTTCAGGCTAGGTCAGGACTCTCTAGGCCTCTTCAGGCTAGGCTAGGTCAGGCTTCTCTAGGCCTCTTCAGGCTAGGCTAGGTCAGGCTTCTCTAGGCGTCTTCAGGCTAGGTCAGGACTCTCTAGGCCTCTTCAGGCGAGGCTAGGTCAGGCTTCTCTAGGCCTCTTCAGACTACGCTAGGTCAGGTCTCTCTAGGCCTCTTCAGGCTAGTCTAGGTCAGGCCTCTCTAGGCCTCTTTAGGCTAGGCTAGGTCAGGCCTCTCTAGGCCTCTTCATGCTAGGTTAGGCTTCTCTAGGCCTCTTCAGGCTAGGATAGCTCAGGCCTCTCTAGGCCTCTTCAGGCTAGGCTAGGTCAGGCCTACTCTAGGCCTCTTCAGGCTTCTCTACGCCTCTTCAGGCTAGGTCAGGCTTCTCTAGGCCTCTTCAGACTAGGCTAGGTAAGGCCTATCTAGGCCTCTTCAGGGTAGGCTAGGTCAGGCTTCTCTAGGCCTCTTCAGGCTAGACTAGGTCAGGCCTTTCTAGGCCTCTTCAGGCTAGGCTAGGTCAGGCTTCTCTAGGCCTCTTCAGGCTAGACTAGGTCAGGCCTTTCTAGGCCTCTTCAGGCTAGGCTAGGTCAGGCTTCTCTAGGCCTCTTCAGGCTAGGCTAGGTCAGGCTTCTCTAGGCGTCTTCAGGCTAGGTCAGGACTCTCTAGGCCTCTTCAGGCTAGGCTAGGTCAGGCTTCTCTAGGCCTCTTCAGACTACGCTAGGTCAGGTCTCTCTAGGCCTCTTCAGGTTAGTCTAGGTCAGGCCTCTCTAGGCCTCTTTAGGCTAGGCAAGGTCAGGCCTCTCTAGGCCTCTTCATGCTAGGTTAGGCTTCTCTAGGCCTCTTCAGGCTAGGATAGGTCAGGCCTCTCTAGGCCTCTTCAGGCTAGGCTAGGTCAGGCCTACTCTAGGCCTCTTCAGGCTTCTCTACGCCTCTTCAGGCTAGGTCAGGCTTCTCTAGGCCTCTTCAGACTAGGCTAGGTAAGGCCTATCTAGGCCTCTTCAGGGTAGGCTAGGTCAGGCTTCTCTAGGCCTCTTCAGGCTAGACTAGGTCAGGCCTTTCTAGGCCTCTTCAGGCTAGGCTAGGTCAGGCTTCTCTAGGCCTCTTCAGGCTAGGCTAGGTCAGGCTTCTCTAGGCCTCTTCAGGCTAGGATAGGTCAGGCCTCTCTAGGCCTCTTCAGGCTAGGTCAGGCCTCTCTAGGTCTCTTCAGGCTAGGCTAGGTCTGGCTTCTCTAGGCCTTTTTAGGCTAGGTTAGGCCTCTCTAGGCCTCTTCAGGCTAGGTCAGGCTTCTCTAGGCCTCTTCAGGCTAGTCTAGTAGCAGGCCTCTCTAGGCCTCTTCAGGCTATGCTAGGTCAGGACTCTCTAGGCCTAATCAGGCTAGGCTAGGTCAGGCCTAAAGGCCTCTTCAGACTAGACTATGTCAGGCTACTCTAGGCCTCTTCAGGCTGGGCTAGGTCAGGCTTCTCTAGGCCTCTTCAGGTAGGCTAGGTCAGGCCTCTCTAGGCCTCTTAATGCTAGGCTAGGTCAGGCCTCTCTAGGCCTCTTCAGACTAGGCTAGGTCAGGTCTCTCTAGGCCTCTTCAGGCTAGGCTAGGTCAGGCCTCTCCAGGCCTCTTCAGGCTAGGCTAGGTCAGGCTTCTCAAGGCCTCTTCCGGCTAGGCTAGGTCAGGCTTCTCTAGGCCTCATCATGCTAGGCTAGGTCAGGCTTTTCTAGGCCTCTTCAGGCTAGGCTAGGTCAGGCTTCTCTAGGCCTCTTCAAACTAGGCTAGGTCAGACTTCTCTAGGCCTCTTCAGGCTAGTCTAGGTCAGGCCTCTCTAGGCCTCTTTAGGCTAGGCTAGGTCAGGCTTCTCTAGGCCTCTTCAGGCTAGGCTAGGTCAGGCTTCTCTAGGCCTCTTCAGGCTAGGTCAGGCCTCTCTAGGCCTCTTTAGGCTAGGCTAGGTCAGGCCTCTCTAGGCCTCTTCAGGCTAGGTCAAGCTTCTCTAGGACTATTCAGGCTAGTCTAGTTCAGGCCTCGCTAGGCCTCTTCAGGCTAGGCTAGGTCAGGCCTCTCTAAGCCTCTTCAGGCTAGGCTAGGTCAGGTCTCTCTAGGCCTCTTCATGCTAGGTCAGGCTTCTATAGGCCTCTTCAGGCTAGGCTAGGTAAGGCCTCTCTAGGCCTCTTCAGGCTAGGCTAGGTCAGGCTTCTCTAGGCATCTTCAGGCTAGGTAAGGCCTCTCTAGGCCTCTTCAGGCTAGGCTAGGCCAGGCCTACTCTAGGCCTCTTCAGGCTAGGCTAGTTCAGGCCTCTCTAGGCCTCTTCAGGCTAGGCTAGGTCAGGCTTCTCTAGGCCTCTTCAAACTAGTCTAGGTCAGACTTCTCTAGGCCTCTTCAGGCTAGTCTAGGTCAGGCCTCTCTAGGCCTCTTTAGGCTAGGCTAGGTCAGGCCTCTCTAGGCCTCTTCAGGCTAGGTCAAGCTTCTCTAGGCCTATTCAGGCTAGTCTAGTTCAGGCCTCGCTAGGCCTCTTCAGGCTAGGCTAGGTCAGGCCTCTCTAAGCCTCTTCAGGCTAGGCTAGGTCAGGTCTCTCTAGGCCTCTTCAGGCTAGGCTAGGTCAGGCCTCTCTAGGCCTCTTCATGCTAGGTCAGGCTTCTATAGGTCTCTTCAGGCTAGGCTAGGTAAGGCCTCTCTAGGCCTCTTCAGGCTAGGCTAGGTCAGGCTTCTCTAGGCATCTTCAGGCTAGGTAAGGCCTCTCTAGGCCTCTTCAGGCTAGGCTAGGCCAGGCCTACTCTAGGCCTCTGCAGGCTTCTCTAGGCCTCTTCAGGCTAGGTCAGGCTTCTCTAGGCCTCTTCAAACTAGGCTAGGTAAGGCCTCTCTAGGCCTCTTCAGGCTAGGCTAGGTCAGGCTTCTCTAGGCCTCTTCAGGCTAGGCTAGGTCAGGCTTCTCTAGGCCTCTTCAGGCTAGGCTAGTTCAGGCCTCTCTAGGCCTCTTCAGGCTAGGCTAGGTCTGGCTTCTTTAGGCTTTTTCAGGCTAGATCAGGCTTCTCTAGGCCTCTTCAGGCTAGGTCAGGCTACTCTAGGCCTCTTCAGGCTAGGCTAGTTCAGGCCTCTCTAGGCCTCTTCAGGCTAGGCTAGGTCAGGCTTCTCTAGGCCTCTTCAAACTAGTCTAGGTCAGACTTCTCTAGGCCTCTTCAGGCTAGTCTAGGTCAGGCCTCTCTAGGCCTCTTTAGGCTAGGCTAGGTCAGGCTTCTCTAGGCCTCTTCAGGCTAGGCTAGGTCGTCAGGCTTCTCTAGGCCTCTTCAGGCTAGGTCAGGCCTCTCTAGGCCTCTTTAGGCTAGGCTAGGTCAGGCCTCTCTAGGCCTCTTCAGGCTAGGTCAAGTTCTCTAGGCCTCTTCAGGCTAGTCTAGTTCAGGCCTCTCTAGGCCTCTTCAGGCTAGGCTAGGTCAGGCCTCTCTAAGCCTCTTCAGGCTAGGCTAGGTCAGGTCTCTCTAGGCCTCTTCAGGCTAGGCTAGGTCAGGCCTCTCTAGGCCTCTTCGTGCTAGGTCAGGCTTCTATAGGCCTCTTCAGGCTAGGCTAGGTAAGGCCTCTCTAGGCCTCTTCAGGCTAGGCTAGGTCAGGCTTCTCTAGGCCTCTTCAGGCTAGGTCAGGCCTCTCTAGGCCTCTTTAGGCTAGGCTACGTCAGGCCTCTCTAGGCCTCTTCAGGCTAGGTCAAGCTTCTCTAGGCCTCTTCAGGCTAGTCTAGTTCAGGCCTCTCTAGGCCTCTTCAGGCTAGGCTAGGTCAGGCCTCTCTAAGCCTCTTCAGGCTAGGCTAGGTCAGGTCTCTCTAGGCCTCTTCAGGCTAGGCTAGGTCAGGCCTCTCTAAGCCTCTTCATGCTAGGTCAGGCTTCTATAGGCCTCTTCAGGCTAGGCTAGGTAAGGCCTCTCTAGGCCTCTTCAGGCTAGGCTAGGTCAGGCTTCTCTAGGCATCTTCAGGCTAGGTCAGGCCTCTCTAGGCCTCTTCAGGCTAGGCTAGGCCAGGCCTACTCTAGGCCTCTGCAGGCTTCTCTAGGCCTCTTCAGGCTAGGTCAGGCTTCTCTAGGCCTCTTCAAACTAGGCTAGGTAAGGCCTCTCTAGGCCTCTTCAGGGTAGGCTAGGTCAGGCTTCTCTAGGCCTTTTCAGGCTAGACTAGGTCAGGCCTTTCTAGGCCTCTTCAGGCTAGGCTAGGTCAGGCTTCTCTAGGCCTCTTCAGGTTAGTCTAGGTCAGGCCTCTCTAGGCCTCTTTAGGCTAGGCAAGGTCAGGCCTCTCTAGGCCTCTTCATGCTAGGTTAGGCTTCTCTAGGCCTCTTCAGGCTAGGATAGGTCAGGCCTCTCTAGGCCTCTTCAGGCTAGGCTAGGTCAGGCCTACTCTAGGCCTCTTCAGGCTTCTCTACGCCTCTTCAGGCTAGGTCAGGCTTCTCTAGGCCTCTTCAGACTAGGCTAGGTAAGGCCTATCTAGGCCTCTTCAGGGTAGGCTAGGTCAGGCTTCTCTAGGCCTCTTCAGGCTAGACTAGGTCAGGCCTTTCTAGGCCTCTTCAGGCTAGGCTAGGTCAGGCTTCTCTAGGCCTCTTCAGGCTAGGCTAGGTCAGGCTTCTCTAGGCCTCTTCAGGCTAGGATAGGTCAGGCCTCTCTAGGCCTCTTCAGGCTAGGTCAGGCCTCTCTAGGTCTCTTCAGGCTAGGCTAGGTCTGGCTTCTCTAGGCCTTTTTAGGCTAGGTTAGGCCTCTCTAGGCCTCTTCAGGCTAGGTCAGGCTTCTCTAGGCCTCTTCAGGCTAGTCTAGTAGCAGGCCTCTCTAGGCCTCTTCAGGCTATGCTAGGTCAGGACTCTCTAGGCCTAATCAGGCTAGGCTAGGTCAGGCCTAAAGGCCTCTTCAGACTAGACTATGTCAGGCTACTCTAGGCCTCTTCAGGCTGGGCTAGGTCAGGCTTCTCTAGGCCTCTTCAGGTAGGCTAGGTCAGGCCTCTCTAGGCCTCTTAATGCTAGGCTAGGTCATGCTACTCTAGGCCTCTTCAGGCTAGAATAGGTCAGGCTTCTCTAGGCCTCTTCAGGCTAGGCTAGGTCATGCTACTCTAGGCCTCTTCAGGCTAGAATAGGTCAGGCTTCTCTAGGCCTCTTCAGGCTAGGCTAGGTCAGGCTTCTCTAGGACTCTTCAGGCTAGGCTAGGTCAGGCTTCTCAAGGCCTCTTCAGGCTAGGCTAGGTCAGGCTTCTCTAGGCCTCTTCATGCTAGGCTAGCTCAGGCTTCTCTAGGCCTCTTCAGGCTAGGCTAGGTCAGGCTTCTCTAGGCCTCTTCAGACTAGGCTAGGTCAGGCTTCTCTAGGCCTCTTCAGGCTAGGCTAGGTCAGGCTTCTCTAGGCTTCTTCTGACTAGGCTAGGGCAGGCTTCTCTAGGCCTCTTCATGCTAGGCTAGGTCAGGATTCTCTAGGCCTCTTCAGGCTAGGCTAGGTCAGGCTTCTCTAGGCCTCTTCAGGCTAGGCTAGGTCAGGCTTCTCTAGGCCTCTTCAGGCTTCTCTAGGATTCTTCAGGCTAGTTCAGGCTCCTCTAGGCCTCTTCAGACTAGGCTAGGTAAGGCCTCTCTAGGCCTCTTCAGGGTAGGCTAGGTCAGGCTTCTCTAGGCCTCTTCAGGCTAGGCTAGGTCAGGCTTCTCTAGGCCTCTTCAGGCTAGGCTAGGTCAGGCTTCTCTAGGCCTCTTCAGGCTAGGCTAGGTCAGGCCTCTCTAGGCCTCTTCAAGCTAGGTCAGGCATCTCTAGGTCTCTTCAGGCTAGGCTAGGTCTGGCTTCTCTAGACCTTTTCAGGCTAGGCTAGGTCGGGCCTCTCTAGGCCTCTTCAAGCTAGGTCAGGCATCTCTAGGTCTCTTCAGACTAGGCTAGGTCAGGCTTCTCTAGGCCTCTTCAGGCTAGGTCAGGCTTCTCTAGGCCTCTTCAGGCTAGGCTAGGTCAGGCTTCTCTAGGCCTATTCAGGCTAGGCTAGGTACGGCCTCTCTAGGCCTCTTCAGGCTAGGCTAGGTCAGGCTTCTCTAGGCCTCTTCAGGCTAGGCTAGGTCAGGCCTCTCTAGGCCTCTTCAGGCTAGGCTAGGTCAGGCTTCTCTAGGCCTCTTCAGGCTAGGTCAGGCCTCTCTAGGCCTCTTCAGGCTAGGCTAGGTCAGGCTTCTCTAGGCGTCTTCAGGCTAGGTCAGGACTCTCTAGGCCTCTTCAGGCTAGGCTAGGTCAGGCTTCTCTAGGCCTCTTCAGGCTAGGCTAGGTCAGGCTTCTCTAGGCCTCTTCAGGCTAGGCTAGGTCAGGCTTCTCTAGGCATCTTCAGGCTAGGTCAGGCCTCTCTAGGCCTCTTCAGGCTAGGCTAGGTCAGGCTTCTCTAGGCCTCTTCAGGCTAGGCTAGGTCAGGCCTATAGGCCTCTTCAGGCTAGGTCAGGCTTCTCTAGGCCTCTTCAGGCTAGGCTAGGTCAGGCTTCTCTAGGCCTATTCAGGCTAGGCTAGGTACGGCCTCTCTAGGCCTCTTCAGGCTAGGCTAGGTCAGGCTTCTCTAGGCCTCTTCAGGCTCGGCTAGGTCAGGCCTCTCTAGGCCTCTTCAGGCTAGGCTAGGTTAGGCTTCTCTAGGCCTCTTCAGGCTAGGTCAGGCCTCTCTAGGCCTCTTCAGGCTAGGCTAGGTAAGGCTTCTCTAGGCGTCTTCAGCCTAGGTCAGGACTCTCTAGGCCTCTTCAGGCTAGGCTAGGTCAGGCTTTTCTAGGCCTCTTCAGGCTAGGCTGGGTCAGGCTTCTCTAGGCCTCTTCAAGCTAGGCTAGGTCAGGCTTCTCTAGGCATCTTCAGGCTAGGTCAGGCCTCTCTAGGCCTCTTCAGGCTAGGCTAGGGTCAGGCTTCTCTAGGCGTCTTCAGGCTAGGTCAGGCTTCTCTAGGCCTCTTCAGGTAGGCTAGGCCAGCCTTCTCTAGGCCTCTTCAGGCTAGGCTAGGTCAGGCCTCTCTAGGCCTCTTAATGCTAGGCTAGGTCAGGCTTCTCATGGCCTCTTCCGGCTAGGCTAGGTCAGGCTTCTCTAGGACTCTTCAGACTAGGCTAGGTCAGACTTCTCTAGGCCTCTTCAGGCTAGTCTAGGTCAGGCCTCTCTAAGCCTCTTTAGGCTAGGCTAGGTCAGGCTTCTCTAGGCCTCTTCAGGCTAGGCTAAGTCAGGCTTCTCTAGGCCTCTTCAGGCTAGGCTAGGTCAGGCTTCTCTAGGCCTCTTCAGGCTAGGCTAGGTCAGGCCTCTCTAGGCCTCTTCAGGCTAGGCTAGGTCAGGCTTCTCTAGGCCTCTTCAGGCTAGGTCAGGCCTCTCTAGGCCTCTTCAGGCTAGGCTAGGTCAGGCTTCTCTAGGCGTCTTCAGGCTAGGTCAGGACTCTCTAGGCCTCTTCAGGCTAGGCTAGGTCAGGCTTCTCTAGGCCTCTTCAGGCTAGGCTAGGTCAGGCTTCTCTAGGCCTCTTCAAGCTAGGCTAGGTCAGGCTTCTCTAGGCATCTTCAGGCTAGGTCAGGCCTCTCTAGGCCTCTTCAGGCTAGGCTAGGTCAGGCTTCTCTAGGCGTCTTCAGGCTAGGTCAGGACTCTCTAGGCCTCTTCAGGTTAGGCTAGGTCAGGCTTCTCTAGGCCTCTTCAGGCTAGGCTAGGTCAGGCTTCTCTAGGACTCTTCAGACTAGGCTAGGTCAGGCTTCTCTAGGCCTCTTCAGGTAGGCTAGGCCAGGCTTCTCTAGGCCTCTTCAGGCTAGGCTAGGTCAGGCCTCTCTAGGCCTCTTAATGCTAGGCTAGGTCAGGCCTCTCTAGGCCTCTTCAGACTAGGCTAGGTCAGGTCTCTCTAGGCCTCTTCAGGCTAGGCTAGGTCAGGCCTCTCCAGGCCTCTTCAGGCTAGGCTAGGTCAGGCTTCTCAAGGCCTCTTCCGGCTAGGCTAGGTCAGGCTTCTCTAGGCCTCTTCATGCTAGGCTAGGTCAGGCTTATCTAGGCCTCTTCAGGCTAGGCTAGGTCAGGCCTATAGGCCTCTTCAGGCTAGGTCAGGCTTCTCTAGACCTCTTCAGGCTAGGCTAGGGCAGGCTTCTCTAGGCCTATTCAGGCTAGGCTAGGTACGGCCTCTCTAGGCCTCTTCACGCTAGGCTAGGTCAGGCTTCTCTAGGCCTCTTCAGGCTAGGCTAGGTCAGGCCTCTCTAGGCCTCTTCAGGCTAGGCTAGGTTAGGCTTCTCTAGGCCTCTTCAGGCTAGGTCAGGCCTCTCTAGGCCTCTTCAGGCTAGGCTAGGTCAGGCTTCTCTAGGCGTCTTCAGGCTAGGTCAGGACTCTCTAGGCCTCTTCAGGCTAGGCTAGGTCAGGCTTTTCTAGGCCTCTTCAGGCTAGGCTGGGTCAGGCTTCTCTAGGCCTCTTCAAGCTAGGCTAGGTCAGGCTTCTCTAGGCATCTTCAGGCTAGGTCAGGCCTCTCTAGGCCTCTTCAGGCTAGGCTAGGTCAGGCTTCTCTAGGCCTCTTCAGGCTAGGTTAGGCCTCTCTAAGCCTCTTCAGGCTAGGCTAGGTCAGGCTTCTCTAGGCGTCTTCAGGCTAGGTCAGGACTCTCTAGGCCTCTTCAGGCTAGGTTAGGTCAGGCTTCTCTAGGCCTCTTCAGGCTAGGCTAGGTCAGGCTTCTCTAGGCCTCTTCAAGCTAGGCTAGGTCAGGCTTCTCTAGGCATCTTCAGGCTAGGTCAGGCCTCTCTAGGCCTCTTCAGGCTAGGCTAGGTCAGGCTTCTCTAGGCGTCTTCAGGCTAGGTCAGGACTCTCTAGGCCTCTTCAGGCTAGGCTAGGTCAGGCTTCTCTAGGCCTCTTCAGGCTAGGCTAGGTCAGGCTTCTCTAGGCGTCTTCAGGCTAGGTCAGGACTCTCTAGGCCTCTTCAGGCTAGGCTAGGTCAGGCTTCTCTAGGCCTCTTCAGACTACGCTAGGTCAGGTCTCTCTAGGCCTCTTCAGGCTAGTCTAGGTCAGGCCTCTCTAGGCCTCTTTAGGCTAGGCTAGGTCAGGCCTCTCTAGGCCTCTTCATGCTAGGTTAGGCTTCTCTAGGCCTCTTCAGGCTAGGATAGGTCAGGCCTCTCTAGGCCTCTTCAGGCTAGGCTAGGTCAGGCCTACTCTAGGCCTCTTCAGGCTTCTCTACGCCTCTTCAGGCTAGGTCAGGCTTCTCTAGGCCTCTTCAGACTAGGCTAGGTAAGGCCTATCTAGGCCTCTTCAGGGTAGGCTAGGTCAGGCTTCTCTAGGCCTCTTCAGGCTAGACTAGGTCAGGCCTTTCTAGGCCTCTTCAGGCTAGGCTAGGTCAGGCTTCTCTAGGCCTCTTCAGGCTAGACTAGGTCAGGCCTTTCTAGGCCTCTTCAGGCTAGGCTAGGTCAGGCTTCTCTAGGCCTCTTCAGGCTAGGCTAGGTCAGGCTTCTCTAGGCGTCTTCAGGCTAGGTCAGGACTCTCTAGGCCTCTTCAGGCTAGGCTAGGTCAGGCTTCTCTAGGCCTCTTCAGACTACGCTAGGTCAGGTCTCTCTAGGCCTCTTCAGGTTAGTCTAGGTCAGGCCTCTCTAGGCCTCTTCAGGCTAGGCTAGGTCAGGCTTCTCTAGGCCTCTTCAGGCTAGGATAGGTCAGGCCTCTCTAGGCCTCTTCAGGCTAGGCTAGGTCAGGCTTCTCTAGGCCTCTTCAGGCTAGGCTAGGTCAGGCTTCTCTAGGCCTCTTCAGGCTAGGATAGGTCAGGCCTCTCTAGGCCTCTTCAGGCTAGGTCAGGCCTCTCTAGGTCTCTTCAGGCTAGGCTAGGTCTGGCTTCTCTAGGCCTTTTTAGGCTAGGTTAGGCCTCTCTAGGCCTCTTCAGGCTAGGTCAGGCTTCTCTAGGCCTCTTCAGGCTAGTCTAGTAGCAGGCCTCTCTAGGCCTCTTCAGGCTATGCTAGGTCAGGACTCTCTAGGCCTAATCAGGCTAGGCTAGGTCAGGCCTAAAGGCCTCTTCAGACTAGACTATGTCAGGCTACTCTAGGCCTCTTCAGGCTGGGCTAGGTCAGGCTTCTCTAGGCCTCTTCAGGTAGGCTAGGTCAGGCCTCTCTAGGCCTCTTAATGCTAGGCTAGGTCAGGCCTCTCTAGGCCTCTTCAGACTAGGCTAGGTCAGGTCTCTCTAGGCCTCTTCAGGCTAGGCTAGGTCAGGCCTCTCCAGGCCTCTTCAGGCTAGGCTAGGTCAGGCTTCTCAAGGCCTCTTCCGGCTAGGCTAGGTCAGGCTTCTCTAGGCCTCATCATGCTAGGCTAGGTCAGGCTTCTCTAGGCCTCTTCAGGCTAGGCTAGATCAGGCTTCTCTAGGCCTCTTCAAACTAGGCTAGGTCAGACTTCTCTAGGCCTCTTCAGGCTAGTCTAGGTCAGGCCTCTCTAGGCCTCTTTAGGCTAGGCTAGGTCAGGCTTCTCTAGGCCTCTTCAGGCTAGGCTAGGTCAGGCTTCTCTAGGCCTCTTCAGGCTAGGTCAGGCCTCTCTAGGCCTCTTTAGGCTAGGCTAGGTCAGGCCTCTCTAGGCCTCTTCAGGCTAGGTCAAGCTTCTCTAGGCCTATTCAGGCTAGTCTAGTTCAGGCCTCGCTAGGCCTCTTCAGGCTAGGCTAGGTCAGGCCTCTCTAAGCCTCTTCAGGCTAGGCTAGGTCAGGTCTCTCTAGGCCTCTTCAGGCTAGGCTAGGTCAGGCCTCTCTAGGCCTCTTCAGGCTAGGCTAGGTCAGGCTTCTCAAGGCCTCTTCCGGCTAGGCTAGGTCAGGCTTCTCTAGGCCTCTTCATGCTAGGCTAGGTCAGGCTTATCTAGGCCTCTTCAGGCTAGGCTAGGTCAGGCCTATAGGCCTCTTCAGGCTAGGTCAGGCTTCTCTAGACCTCTTCAGGCTAGGCTAGGGCAGGCTTCTCTAGGCCTATTCAGGCTAGGCTAGGTACGGCCTCTCTAGGCCTCTTCACGCTAGGCTAGGTCAGGCTTCTCTAGGCCTCTTCAGGCTAGGCTAGGTCAGGCCTCTCTAGGCCTCTTCAGGCTAGGCTAGGTTAGGCTTCTCTAGGCCTCTTCAGGCTAGGTCAGGCCTCTCTAGGCCTCTTCAGGCTAGGCTAGGTCAGGCTTCTCTAGGCGTCTTCAGGCTAGGTCAGGACTCTCTAGGCCTCTTCAGGCTAGGCTAGGTCAGGCTTTTCTAGGCCTCTTCAGGCTAGGCTGGGTCAGGCTTCTCTAGGCCTCTTCAAGCTAGGCTAGGTCAGGCTTCTCTAGGCATCTTCAGGCTAGGTCAGGCCTCTCTAGGCCTCTTCAGGCTAGGCTAGGTCAGGCTTCTCTAGGCCTCTTCAGGCTAGGTCAGGCCTCTCTAAGCCTCTTCAGGCTAGGCTAGGTCAGGCTTCTCTAGGCGTCTTCAGGCTAGGTCAGGACTCTCTAGGCCTCTTCAGGCTAGGTTAGGTCAGGCTTCTCTAGGCCTCTTCAGGCTAGGCTAGGTCAGGCTTCTCTAGGCCTCTTCAAGCTAGGCTAGGTCAGGCTTCTCTAGGCATCTTCAGGCTAGGTCAGGCCTCTCTAGGCCTCTTCAGGCTAGGCTAGGTCAGGCTTCTCTAGGCGTCTTCAGGCTAGGTCAGGACTCTCTAGGCCTCTTCAGGCTAGGCTAGGTCAGGCTTCTCTAGGCCTCTTCAGGCTAGGCTAGGTCAGGCTTCTCTAGGCGTCTTCAGGCTAGGTCAGGACTCTCTAGGCCTCTTCAGGCGAGGCTAGGTCAGGCTTCTCTAGGCCTCTTCAGACTACGCTAGGTCAGGTCTCTCTAGGCCTCTTCAGGCTAGTCTAGGTCAGGCCTCTCTAGGCCTCTTTAGGCTAGGCTAGGTCAGGCCTCTCTAGGCCTCTTCATGCTAGGTTAGGCTTCTCTAGGCCTCTTCAGGCTAGGATAGGTCAGGCCTCTCTAGGCCTCTTCAGGCTAGGCTAGGTCAGGCCTACTCTAGGCCTCTTCAGGCTTCTCTACGCCTCTTCAGGCTAGGTCAGGCTTCTCTAGGCCTCTTCAGACTAGGCTAGGTAAGGCCTATCTAGGCCTCTTCAGGGTAGGCTAGGTCAGGCTTCTCTAGGCCTCTTCAGGCTAGACTAGGTCAGGCCTTTCTAGGCCTCTTCAGGCTAGGCTAGGTCAGGCTTCTCTAGGCCTCTTCAGGCTAGACTAGGTCAGGCCTTTCTAGGCCTCTTCAGGCTAGGCTAGGTCAGGCTTCTCTAGGCCTCTTCAGGCTAGGCTAGGTCAGGCTTATCTAGGCCTCTTCAGGCTAGGCTAGGTCAGGCCTATAGGCCTCTTCAGGCTAGGTCAGGCTTCTCTAGACCTCTTCAGGCTAGGCTAGGGCAGGCTTCTCTAGGCCTATTCAGGCTAGGCTAGGTACGGCCTCTCTAGGCCTCTTCACGCTAGGCTAGGTCAGGCTTCTCTAGGCCTCTTCAGGCTAGGCTAGGTCAGGCCTCTCTAGGCCTCTTCAGGCTAGGCTAGGTTAGGCTTCTCTAGGCCTCTTCAGGCTAGGTCAGGCCTCTCTAGGCCTCTTCAGGCTAGGCTAGGTCAGGCTTCTCTAGGCGTCTTCAGGCTAGGTCAGGACTCTCTAGGCCTCTTCAGGCTAGGCTAGGTCAGGCTTTTCTAGGCCTCTTCAGGCTAGGCTGGGTCAGGCTTCTCTAGGCCTCTTCAAGCTAGGCTAGGTCAGGCTTCTCTAGGCATCTTCAGGCTAGGTCAGGCCTCTCTAGGCCTCTTCAGGCTAGGCTAGGTCAGGCTTCTCTAGGCCTCTTCAGGCTAGGTCAGGCCTCTCTAAGCCTCTTCAGGCTAGGCTAGGTCAGGCTTCTCTAGGCGTCTTCAGGCTAGGTCAGGACTCTCTAGGCCTCTTCAGGCTAGGTTAGGTCAGGCTTCTCTAGGCCTCTTCAGGCTAGGCTAGGTCAGGCTTCTCTAGGCCTCTTCAAGCTAGGCTAGGTCAGGCTTCTCTAGGCATCTTCAGGCTAGGTCAGGCCTCTCTAGGCCTCTTCAGGCTAGGCTAGGTCAGGCTTCTCTAGGCGTCTTCAGGCTAGGCTAGGTCAGGCTTCTCTAGGCCTCTTCAGGCTAGGCTAGGTCAGGCTTCTCTAGGCGTCTTCAGGCTAGGTCAGGACTCTCTAGGCCTCTTCAGGCGAGGCTAGGTCAGGCTTCTCTAGGCCTCTTCAGACTACGCTAGGTCAGGTCTCTCTAGGCCTCTTCAGGCTAGTCTAGGTCAGGCCTCTCTAGGCCTCTTTAGGCTAGGCTAGGTCAGGCCTCTCTAGGCCTCTTCATGCTAGGTTAGGCTTCTCTAGGCCTCTTCAGGCTAGGATAGGTCAGGCCTCTCTAGGCCTCTTCAGGCTAGGCTAGGTCAGGCCTACTCTAGGCCTCTTCAGGCTTCTCTACGCCTCTTCAGGCTAGGTCAGGCTTCTCTAGGCCTCTTCAGACTAGGCTAGGTAAGGCCTATCTAGGCCTCTTCAGGGTAGGCTAGGTCAGGCTTCTCTAGGCCTCTTCAGGCTAGACTAGGTCAGGCCTTTCTAGGCCTCTTCAGGCTAGGCTAGGTCAGGCTTCTCTAGGCCTCTTCAGGCTAGACTAGGTCAGGCCTTTCTAGGCCTCTTCAGGCTAGGCTAGGTCAGGCTTCTCTAGGCCTCTTCAGGCTAGGCTAGGTCAGGCTTCTCTAGGCGTCTTCAGGCTAGGTCAGGACTCTCTAGGCCTCTTCAGGCTAGGCTAGGTCAGGCTTCTCTAGGCCTCTTCAGACTACGCTAGGTCAGGTCTCTCTAGGCCTCTTCAGGTTAGTCTAGGTCAGGCCTCTCTAGGCCTCTTTAGGCTAGGCAAGGTCAGGCCTCTCTAGGCCTCTTCATGCTAGGTTAGGCTTCTCTAGGCCTCTTCAGGCTAGGATAGGTCAGGCCTCTCTAGGCCTCTTCAGGCTAGGCTAGGTCAGGCCTACTCTAGGCCTCTTCAGGCTTCTCTACGCCTCTTCAGGCTAGGTCAGGCTTCTCTAGGCCTCTTCAGACTAGGCTAGGTAAGGCCTATCTAGGCCTCTTCAGGGTAGGCTAGGTCAGGCTTCTCTAGGCCTCTTCAGGCTAGACTAGGTCAGGCCTTTCTAGGCCTCTTCAGGCTAGGCTAGGTCAGGCTTCTCTAGGCCTCTTCAGGCTAGGCTAGGTCAGGCTTCTCTAGGCCTCTTCAGGCTAGGATAGGTCAGGCCTCTCTAGGCCTCTTCAGGCTAGGTCAGGCCTCTCTAGGTCTCTTCAGGCTAGGCTAGGTCTGGCTTCTCTAGGCCTTTTTAGGCTAGGTTAGGCCTCTCTAGGCCTCTTCAGGCTAGGTCAGGCTTCTCTAGGCCTCTTCAGGCTAGTCTAGTAGCAGGCCTCTCTAGGCCTCTTCAGGCTATGCTAGGTCAGGACTCTCTAGGCCTAATCAGGCTAGGCTAGGTCAGGCCTAAAGGCCTCTTCAGACTAGACTATGTCAGGCTACTCTAGGCCTCTTCAGGCTGGGCTAGGTCAGGCTTCTCTAGGCCTCTTCAGGTAGGCTAGGTCAGGCCTCTCTAGGCCTCTTAATGCTAGGCTAGGTCAGGCCTCTCTAGGCCTCTTCAGACTAGGCTAGGTCAGGTCTCTCTAGGCCTCTTCAGGCTAGGCTAGGTCAGGCCTCTCCAGGCCTCTTCAGGCTAGGCTAGGTCAGGCTTCTCAAGGCCTCTTCCGGCTAGGCTAGGTCAGGCTTCTCTAGGCCTCATCATGCTAGGCTAGGTCAGGCTTCTCTAGGCCTCTTCAGGCTAGGCTAGGTCAGGCTTCTCTAGGCCTCTTCAAACTAGGCTAGGTCAGACTTCTCTAGGCCTCTTCAGGCTAGTCTAGGTCAGGCCTCTCTAGGCCTCTTTAGGCTAGGCTAGGTCAGGCTTCTCTAGGCCTCTTCAGGCTAGGCTAGGTCAGGCTTCTCTAGGCCTCTTCAGGCTAGGTCAGGCCTCTCTAGGCCTCTTTAGGCTAGGCTAGGTCAGGCCTCTCTAGGCCTCTTCAGGCTAGGTCAAGCTTCTCTAGGACTATTCAGGCTAGTCTAGTTCAGGCCTCGCTAGGCCTCTTCAGGCTAGGCTAGGTCAGGCCTCTCTAAGCCTCTTCAGGCTAGGCTAGGTCAGGTCTCTCTAGGCCTCTTCATGCTAGGTCAGGCTTCTATAGGCCTCTTCAGGCTAGGCTAGGTAAGGCCTCTCTAGGCCTCTTCAGGCTAGGCTAGGTCAGGCTTCTCTAGGCATCTTCAGGCTAGGTAAGGCCTCTCTAGGCCTCTTCAGGCTAGGCTAGGCCAGGCCTACTCTAGGCCTCTTCAGGCTAGGCTAGTTCAGGCCTCTCTAGGCCTCTTTAGGCTAGGCTAGGTCAGGCCTCTCTAGGCCTCTTCAGGCTAGGTCAAGCTTCTCTAGGCCTATTCAGGCTAGTCTAGTTCAGGCCTCGCTAGGCCTCTTCAGGCTAGGCTAGGTCAGGCCTCTCTAAGCCTCTTCAGGCTAGGCTAGGTCAGGTCTCTCTAGGCCTCTTCAGGCTAGGCTAGGTCAGGCCTCTCTAGGCCTCTTCATGCTAGGTCAGGCTTCTATAGGTCTCTTCAGGCTAGGCTAGGTAAGGCCTCTCTAGGCCTCTTCAGGCTAGGCTAGGTCAGGCTTCTCTAGGCATCTTCAGGCTAGGTAAGGCCTCTCTAGGCCTCTTCAGGCTAGGCTAGGCCAGGCCTACTCTAGGCCTCTGCAGGCTTCTCTAGGCCTCTTCAGGCTAGGTCAGGCTTCTCTAGGCCTCTTCAAACTAGGCTAGGTAAGGCCTCTCTAGGCCTCTTCAGGCTAGGCTAGGTCAGGCTTCTCTAGGCCTCTTCAGGCTAGGCTAGGTCAGGCTTCTCTAGGCCTCTTCAGGCTAGGCTAGTTCAGGCCTCTCTAGGCCTCTTCAGGCTAGGCTAGGTCTGGCTTCTTTAGGCTTTTTCAGGCTAGATCAGGCTTCTCTAGGCCTCTTCAGGCTAGGTCAGGCTACTCTAGGCCTCTTCAGGCTAGGCTAGTTCAGGCCTCTCTAGGCCTCTTCAGGCTAGGCTAGGTCAGGCTTCTCTAGGCCTCTTCAAACTAGTCTAGGTCAGACTTCTCTAGGCCTCTTCAGGCTAGTCTAGGTCAGGCCTCTCTAGGCCTCTTTAGGCTAGGCTAGGTCAGGCTTCTCTAGGCCTCTTCAGGCTAGGCTAGGTCGTCAGGCTTCTCTAGGCCTCTTCAGGCTAGGTCAGGCCTCTCTAGGCCTCTTTAGGCTAGGCTAGGTCAGGCCTCTCTAGGCCTCTTCAGGCTAGGTCAAGTTCTCTAGGCCTCTTCAGGCTAGTCTAGTTCAGGCCTCTCTAGGCCTCTTCAGGCTAGGCTAGGTCAGGCCTCTCTAAGCCTCTTCAGGCTAGGCTAGGTCAGGTCTCTCTAGGCCTCTTCAGGCTAGGCTAGGTCAGGCCTCTCTAGGCCTCTTCGTGCTAGGTCAGGCTTCTATAGGCCTCTTCAGGCTAGGCTAGGTAAGGCCTCTCTAGGCCTCTTCAGGCTAGGCTAGGTCAGGCTTCTCTAGGCCTCTTCAGGCTAGGTCAGGCCTCTCTAGGCCTCTTTAGGCTAGGCTACGTCAGGCCTCTCTAGGCCTCTTCAGGCTAGGTCAAGCTTCTCTAGGCCTCTTCAGGCTAGTCTAGTTCAGGCCTCTCTAGGCCTCTTCAGGCTAGGCTAGGTCAGGCCTCTCTAAGCCTCTTCAGGCTAGGCTAGGTCAGGTCTCTCTAGGCCTCTTCAGGCTAGGCTAGGTCAGGCCTCTCTAAGCCTCTTCATGCTAGGTCAGGCTTCTATAGGCCTCTTCAGGCTAGGCTAGGTAAGGCCTCTCTAGGCCTCTTCAGGCTAGGCTAGGTCAGGCTTCTCTAGGCATCTTCAGGCTAGGTCAGGCCTCTCTAGGCCTCTTCAGGCTAGGCTAGGCCAGGCCTACTCTAGGCCTCTGCAGGCTTCTCTAGGCCTCTTCAGGCTAGGTCAGGCTTCTCTAGGCCTCTTCAAACTAGGCTAGGTAAGGCCTCTCTAGGCCTCTTCAGGGTAGGCTAGGTCAGGCTTCTCTAGGCCTTTTCAGGCTAGACTAGGTCAGGCCTTTCTAGGCCTCTTCAGGCTAGGCTAGGTCAGGCTTCTCTAGGCCTCTTCAGGTTAGTCTAGGTCAGGCCTCTCTAGGCCTCTTTAGGCTAGGCAAGGTCAGGCCTCTCTAGGCCTCTTCATGCTAGGTTAGGCTTCTCTAGGCCTCTTCAGGCTAGGATAGGTCAGGCCTCTCTAGGCCTCTTCAGGCTAGGCTAGGTCAGGCCTACTCTAGGCCTCTTCAGGCTTCTCTACGCCTCTTCAGGCTAGGTCAGGCTTCTCTAGGCCTCTTCAGACTAGGCTAGGTAAGGCCTATCTAGGCCTCTTCAGGGTAGGCTAGGTCAGGCTTCTCTAGGCCTCTTCAGGCTAGACTAGGTCAGGCCTTTCTAGGCCTCTTCAGGCTAGGCTAGGTCAGGCTTCTCTAGGCCTCTTCAGGCTAGGCTAGGTCAGGCTTCTCTAGGCCTCTTCAGGCTAGGATAGGTCAGGCCTCTCTAGGCCTCTTCAGGCTAGGTCAGGCCTCTCTAGGTCTCTTCAGGCTAGGCTAGGTCTGGCTTCTCTAGGCCTTTTTAGGCTAGGTTAGGCCTCTCTAGGCCTCTTCAGGCTAGGTCAGGCTTCTCTAGGCCTCTTCAGGCTAGTCTAGTAGCAGGCCTCTCTAGGCCTCTTCAGGCTATGCTAGGTCAGGACTCTCTAGGCCTAATCAGGCTAGGCTAGGTCAGGCCTAAAGGCCTCTTCAGACTAGACTATGTCAGGCTACTCTAGGCCTCTTCAGGCTGGGCTAGGTCAGGCTTCTCTAGGCCTCTTCAGGTAGGCTAGGTCAGGCCTCTCTAGGCCTCTTAATGCTAGGCTAGGTCATGCTACTCTAGGCCTCTTCAGGCTAGAATAGGTCAGGCTTCTCTAGGCCTCTTCAGGCTAGGCTAGGTCATGCTACTCTAGGCCTCTTCAGGCTAGAATAGGTCAGGCTTCTCTAGGCCTCTTCAGGCTAGGCTAGGTCAGGCTTCTCTAGGACTCTTCAGGCTAGGCTAGGTCAGGCTTCTCAAGGCCTCTTCAGGCTAGGCTAGGTCAGGCTTCTCTAGGCCTCTTCATGCTAGGCTAGCTCAGGCTTCTCTAGGCCTCTTCAGGCTAGGCTAGGTCAGGCTTCTCTAGGCCTCTTCAGACTAGGCTAGGTCAGGCTTCTCTAGGCCTCTTCAGGCTAGGCTAGGTCAGGCTTCTCTAGGCTTCTTCTGACTAGGCTAGGGCAGGCTTCTCTAGGCCTCTTCATGCTAGGCTAGGTCAGGATTCTCTAGGCCTCTTCAGGCTAGGCTAGGTCAGGCTTCTCTAGGCCTCTTCAGGCTAGGCTAGGTCAGGCTTCTCTAGGCCTCTTCAGGCTTCTCTAGGATTCTTCAGGCTAGTTCAGGCTCCTCTAGGCCTCTTCAGACTAGGCTAGGTAAGGCCTCTCTAGGCCTCTTCAGGGTAGGCTAGGTCAGGCTTCTCTAGGCCTCTTCAGGCTAGGCTAGGTCAGGCTTCTCTAGGCCTCTTCAGGCTAGGCTAGGTCAGGCTTCTCTAGGCCTCTTCAGGCTAGGCTAGGTCAGGCCTCTCTAGGCCTCTTCAAGCTAGGTCAGGCATCTCTAGGTCTCTTCAGGCTAGGCTAGGTCTGGCTTCTCTAGACCTTTTCAGGCTAGGCTAGGTCGGGCCTCTCTAGGCCTCTTCAAGCTAGGTCAGGCATCTCTAGGTCTCTTCAGGCTAGGCTAGGTCAGGCTTCTCTAGGCCTCTTCAGGCTAGGTCAGGCTTCTCTAGGCCTCTTCAGGCTAGGCTAGGTCAGGCTTCTCTAGGCCTATTCAGGCTAGGCTAGGTACGGCCTCTCTAGGCCTCTTCAGGCTAGGCTAGGTCAGGCTTCTCTAGGCCTCTTCAGGCTAGGCTAGGTCAGGCCTCTCTAGGCCTCTTCAGGCTAGGCTAGGTCAGGCTTCTCTAGGCCTCTTCAGGCTAGGTCAGGCCTCTCTAGGCCTCTTCAGGCTAGGCTAGGTCAGGCTTCTCTAGGCGTCTTCAGGCTAGGTCAGGACTCTCTAGGCCTCTTCAGGCTAGGCTAGGTCAGGCTTCTCTAGGCCTCTTCAGGCTAGGCTAGGTCAGGCTTCTCTAGGCCTCTTCAGGCTAGGCTAGGTCAGGCTTCTCTAGGCATCTTCAGGCTAGGTCAGGCCTCTCTAGGCCTCTTCAGGCTAGGCTAGGTCAGGCTTCTCTAGGCCTCTTCAGGCTAGGCTAGGTCAGGCCTATAGGCCTCTTCAGGCTAGGTCAGGCTTCTCTAGGCCTCTTCAGGCTAGGCTAGGTCAGGCTTCTCTAGGCCTATTCAGGCTAGGCTAGGTACGGCCTCTCTAGGCCTCTTCAGGCTAGGCTAGGTCAGGCTTCTCTAGGCCTCTTCAGGCTCGGCTAGGTCAGGCCTCTCTAGGCCTCTTCAGGCTAGGCTAGGTTAGGCTTCTCTAGGCCTCTTCAGGCTAGGTCAGGCCTCTCTAGGCCTCTTCAGGCTAGGCTAGGTAAGGCTTCTCTAGGCGTCTTCAGCCTAGGTCAGGACTCTCTAGGCCTCTTCAGGCTAGGCTAGGTCAGGCTTTTCTAGGCCTCTTCAGGCTAGGCTGGGTCAGGCTTCTCTAGGCCTCTTCAAGCTAGGCTAGGTCAGGCTTCTCTAGGCATCTTCAGGCTAGGTCAGGCCTCTCTAGGCCTCTTCAGGCTAGGCTAGGGTCAGGCTTCTCTAGGCGTCTTCAGGCTAGGTCAGGCTTCTCTAGGCCTCTTCAGGTAGGCTAGGCCAGCCTTCTCTAGGCCTCTTCAGGCTAGGCTAGGTCAGGCCTCTCTAGGCCTCTTAATGCTAGGCTAGGTCAGGCTTCTCATGGCCTCTTCCGGCTAGGCTAGGTCAGGCTTCTCTAGGACTCTTCAGACTAGGCTAGGTCAGACTTCTCTAGGCCTCTTCAGGCTAGTCTAGGTCAGGCCTCTCTAAGCCTCTTTAGGCTAGGCTAGGTCAGGCTTCTCTAGGCCTCTTCAGGCTAGGCTAAGTCAGGCTTCTCTAGGCCTCTTCAGGCTAGGCTAGGTCAGGCTTCTCTAGGCCTCTTCAGGCTAGGCTAGGTCAGGCCTCTCTAGGCCTCTTCAGGCTAGGCTAGGTCAGGCTTCTCTAGGCCTCTTCAGGCTAGGTCAGGCCTCTCTAGGCCTCTTCAGGCTAGGCTAGGTCAGGCTTCTCTAGGCGTCTTCAGGCTAGGTCAGGACTCTCTAGGCCTCTTCAGGCTAGGCTAGGTCAGGCTTCTCTAGGCCTCTTCAGGCTAGGCTAGGTCAGGCTTCTCTAGGCCTCTTCAAGCTAGGCTAGGTCAGGCTTCTCTAGGCATCTTCAGGCTAGGTCAGGCCTCTCTAGGCCTCTTCAGGCTAGGCTAGGTCAGGCTTCTCTAGGCGTCTTCAGGCTAGGTCAGGACTCTCTAGGCCTCTTCAGGTTAGGCTAGGTCAGGCTTCTCTAGGCCTCTTCAGGCTAGGCTAGGTCAGGCTTCTCTAGGACTCTTCAGACTAGGCTAGGTCAGGCTTCTCTAGGCCTCTTCAGGTAGGCTAGGCCAGGCTTCTCTAGGCCTCTTCAGGCTAGGCTAGGTCAGGCCTCTCTAGGCCTCTTAATGCTAGGCTAGGTCAGGCCTCTCTAGGCCTCTTCAGACTAGGCTAGGTCAGGTCTCTCTAGGCCTCTTCAGGCTAGGCTAGGTCAGGCCTCTCCAGGCCTCTTCAGGCTAGGCTAGGTCAGGCTTCTCAAGGCCTCTTCCGGCTAGGCTAGGTCAGGCTTCTCTAGGCCTCTTCATGCTAGGCTAGGTCAGGCTTATCTAGGCCTCTTCAGGCTAGGCTAGGTCAGGCCTATAGGCCTCTTCAGGCTAGGTCAGGCTTCTCTAGACCTCTTCAGGCTAGGCTAGGGCAGGCTTCTCTAGGCCTATTCAGGCTAGGCTAGGTACGGCCTCTCTAGGCCTCTTCACGCTAGGCTAGGTCAGGCTTCTCTAGGCCTCTTCAGGCTAGGCTAGGTCAGGCCTCTCTAGGCCTCTTCAGGCTAGGCTAGGTTAGGCTTCTCTAGGCCTCTTCAGGCTAGGTCAGGCCTCTCTAGGCCTCTTCAGGCTAGGCTAGGTCAGGCTTCTCTAGGCGTCTTCAGGCTAGGTCAGGACTCTCTAGGCCTCTTCAGGCTAGGCTAGGTCAGGCTTTTCTAGGCCTCTTCAGGCTAGGCTGGGTCAGGCTTCTCTAGGCCTCTTCAAGCTAGGCTAGGTCAGGCTTCTCTAGGCATCTTCAGGCTAGGTCAGGCCTCTCTAGGCCTCTTCAGGCTAGGCTAGGTCAGGCTTCTCTAGGCCTCTTCAGGCTAGGTTAGGCCTCTCTAAGCCTCTTCAGGCTAGGCTAGGTCAGGCTTCTCTAGGCGTCTTCAGGCTAGGTCAGGACTCTCTAGGCCTCTTCAGGCTAGGTTAGGTCAGGCTTCTCTAGGCCTCTTCAGGCTAGGCTAGGTCAGGCTTCTCTAGGCCTCTTCAAGCTAGGCTAGGTCAGGCTTCTCTAGGCATCTTCAGGCTAGGTCAGGCCTCTCTAGGCCTCTTCAGGCTAGGCTAGGTCAGGCTTCTCTAGGCGTCTTCAGGCTAGGTCAGGACTCTCTAGGCCTCTTCAGGCTAGGCTAGGTCAGGCTTCTCTAGGCCTCTTCAGGCTAGGCTAGGTCAGGCTTCTCTAGGCGTCTTCAGGCTAGGTCAGGACTCTCTAGGCCTCTTCAGGCTAGGCTAGGTCAGGCTTCTCTAGGCCTCTTCAGACTACGCTAGGTCAGGTCTCTCTAGGCCTCTTCAGGCTAGTCTAGGTCAGGCCTCTCTAGGCCTCTTTAGGCTAGGCTAGGTCAGGCCTCTCTAGGCCTCTTCATGCTAGGTTAGGCTTCTCTAGGCCTCTTCAGGCTAGGATAGGTCAGGCCTCTCTAGGCCTCTTCAGGCTAGGCTAGGTCAGGCCTACTCTAGGCCTCTTCAGGCTTCTCTACGCCTCTTCAGGCTAGGTCAGGCTTCTCTAGGCCTCTTCAGACTAGGCTAGGTAAGGCCTATCTAGGCCTCTTCAGGGTAGGCTAGGTCAGGCTTCTCTAGGCCTCTTCAGGCTAGACTAGGTCAGGCCTTTCTAGGCCTCTTCAGGCTAGGCTAGGTCAGGCTTCTCTAGGCCTCTTCAGGCTAGACTAGGTCAGGCCTTTCTAGGCCTCTTCAGGCTAGGCTAGGTCAGGCTTCTCTAGGCCTCTTCAGGCTAGGCTAGGTCAGGCTTCTCTAGGCGTCTTCAGGCTAGGTCAGGACTCTCTAGGCCTCTTCAGGCTAGGCTAGGTCAGGCTTCTCTAGGCCTCTTCAGACTACGCTAGGTCAGGTCTCTCTAGGCCTCTTCAGGTTAGTCTAGGTCAGGCCTCTCTAGGCCTCTTTAGGCTAGGCAAGGTCAGGCCTCTCTAGGCCTCTTCATGCTAGGTTAGGCTTCTCTAGGCCTCTTCAGGCTAGGATAGGTCAGGCCTCTCTAGGCCTCTTCAGGCTAGGCTAGGTCAGGCCTACTCTAGGCCTCTTCAGGCTTCTCTACGCCTCTTCAGGCTAGGTCAGGCTTCTCTAGGCCTCTTCAGACTAGGCTAGGTAAGGCCTATCTAGGCCTCTTCAGGGTAGGCTAGGTCAGGCTTCTCTAGGCCTCTTCAGGCTAGACTAGGTCAGGCCTTTCTAGGCCTCTTCAGGCTAGGCTAGGTCAGGCTTCTCTAGGCCTCTTCAGGCTAGGCTAGGTCAGGCTTCTCTAGGCCTCTTCAGGCTAGGATAGGTCAGGCCTCTCTAGGCCTCTTCAGGCTAGGTCAGGCCTCTCTAGGTCTCTTCAGGCTAGGCTAGGTCTGGCTTCTCTAGGCCTTTTTAGGCTAGGTTAGGCCTCTCTAGGCCTCTTCAGGCTAGGTCAGGCTTCTCTAGGCCTCTTCAGGCTAGTCTAGTAGCAGGCCTCTCTAGGCCTCTTCAGGCTATGCTAGGTCAGGACTCTCTAGGCCTAATCAGGCTAGGCTAGGTCAGGCCTAAAGGCCTCTTCAGACTAGACTATGTCAGGCTACTCTAGGCCTCTTCAGGCTGGGCTAGGTCAGGCTTCTCTAGGCCTCTTCAGGTAGGCTAGGTCAGGCCTCTCTAGGCCTCTTAATGCTAGGCTAGGTCAGGCCTCTCTAGGCCTCTTCAGACTAGGCTAGGTCAGGTCTCTCTAGGCCTCTTCAGGCTAGGCTAGGTCAGGCCTCTCCAGGCCTCTTCAGGCTAGGCTAGGTCAGGCTTCTCAAGGCCTCTTCCGGCTAGGCTAGGTCAGGCTTCTCTAGGCCTCATCATGCTAGGCTAGGTCAGGCTTCTCTAGGCCTCTTCAGGCTAGGCTAGATCAGGCTTCTCTAGGCCTCTTCAAACTAGGCTAGGTCAGACTTCTCTAGGCCTCTTCAGGCTAGTCTAGGTCAGGCCTCTCTAGGCCTCTTTAGGCTAGGCTAGGTCAGGCTTCTCTAGGCCTCTTCAGGCTAGGCTAGGTCAGGCTTCTCTAGGCCTCTTCAGGCTAGGTCAGGCCTCTCTAGGCCTCTTTAGGCTAGGCTAGGTCAGGCCTCTCTAGGCCTCTTCAGGCTAGGTCAAGCTTCTCTAGGCCTATTCAGGCTAGTCTAGTTCAGGCCTCGCTAGGCCTCTTCAGGCTAGGCTAGGTCAGGCCTCTCTAAGCCTCTTCAGGCTAGGCTAGGTCAGGTCTCTCTAGGCCTCTTCAGGCTAGGCTAGGTCAGGCCTCTCTAGGCCTCTTCATGCTAGGTCAGGCTTCTATAGGCCTCTTCAGGCTAGGCTAGGTAAGGCCTCTCTAGGCCTCTTCAGGCTAGGCTAGGTCAGGCTTCTCTAGGCATCTTCAGGCTAGGTAAGGCCTCTCTAGGCCTCTTCAGGCTAGGCTAGGCCAGGCCTACTCTAGGCCTCTGCAGGCTTCTCTAGGCCTCTTCAGGCTAGGTCAGGCTTCTCTAGGCCTCTTCAAACTAGGCTAGGTAAGGCCTCTCTAGGCCTCTTCAGGGTAGGCTAGGTCAGGCTTCTCTAGGCCTTTTCAGGCTAGACTAGGTCAGGCCTTTCTAGGCCTCTTCAGGCTAGGCTAGGTCAGGCTTCTCTAGGCCTCTTCAGGCTAGGCTAGGTCAGGCTTCTCTAGGCCTCTTCAGGCTAGGCTAGTTCAGGCCTCTCTAGGCCTCTTCAGGCTAGGCTAGGTCTGGCTTCTCTAGGCTTTTTCAGGCTAGATCAGGCTTCTCTAGGCCTCTTCAGGCTAGGTCAGGCTACTCTAGGCCTCTTCAGGCTAGGCTAGTTCAGGCCTCTCTAGGCCTCTTCAGGCTAGGCTAGGTCAGGCTTCTCTAGGCCTCTTCAAACTAGTCTAGGTCAGACTTCTCTAGGCCTCTTCAGGCTAGTCTAGGTCAGGCCTCTCTAGGCCTCTTTAGGCTAGGCTAGGTCAGGCTTCTCTAGGCCTCTTCAGGCTAGGCTAGGTCAGGCTTCTCTAGGCCTCTTCAGGCTAGGTCAGGCCTCTCTAGGCCTCTTTAGGCTAGGCTAGGTCAGGCCTCTCTAGGCCTCTTCAGGCTAGGTCAAGCTTCTCTAGGCCTCTTCAGGCTAGTCTAGTTCAGGCCTCTCTAGGCCTCTTCAGGCTAGGCTAGGTCAGGCCTCTCTAAGCCTCTTCAGGCTAGGCTAGGTCAGGTCTCTCTAGGCCTCTTCAGGCTAGGCTAGGTCAGGCCTCTCTAGGCCTCTTCATGCTAGGTCAGGCTTCTATAGGCCTCTTCAGGCTAGGCTAGGTAAGGCCTCTCTAGGCCTCTTCAGGCTAGGCTAGGTCAGGCTTCTCTAGGCCTCTTCAGGCTAGGTCAGGCCTCTCTAGGCCTCTTTAGGCTAGGCTACGTCAGGCCTCTCTAGGCCTCTTCAGGCTAGGTCAAGCTTCTCTAGGCCTCTTCAGGCTAGTCTAGTTCAGGCCTCTCTAGGCCTCTTCAGGCTAGGCTAGGTCAGGCCTCTCTAAGCCTCTTCAGGCTAGGCTAGGTCAGGTCTCTCTAGGCCTCTTCAGGCTAGGCTAGGTCAGGCCTCTCTAGGCCTCTTCATGCTAGGTCAGGCTTCTATAGGCCTCTTCAGGCTAGGCTAGGTAAGGCCTCTCTAGGCCTCTTCAGGCTAGGCTAGGTCAGGCTTCTCTAGGCATCTTCAGGCTAGGTCAGGCCTCTCTAGGCCTCTTCAGGCTAGGCTAGGCCAGGCCTACTCTAGGCCTCTGCAGGCTTCTCTAGGCCTCTTCAGGCTAGGTCAGGCTTCTCTAGGCCTCTTCAAACTAGGCTAGGTAAGGCCTCTCTAGGCCTCTTCAGGGTAGGCTAGGTCAGGCTTCTCTAGGCCTTTTCAGGCTAGACTAGGTCAGGCCTTTCTAGGCCTCTTCAGGCTAGGCTAGGTCAGGCTTCTCTAGGCCTCTTCAGGCTAGGCTAGGTCAGGCTTCTCTAGGCCTCTTCAGGCTAGGCTAGGTCAGGTCTCTCTAGGCCTCTTCAGGCTAGGCTAGGTCAGGCCTCTCCAGGCCTCTTCAGGCTAGGCTAGGTCAGGCTTCTCAAGGCCTCTTCCGGCTAGGCTAGGTCAGGCTTCTCTAGGCCTCTTCATGCTAGGCTAGGTCAGGCTTATCTAGGCCTCTTCAGGCTAGGCTAGGTCAGGCCTATAGGCCTCTTCAGGCTAGGTCAGGCTTCTCTAGACCTCTTCAGGCTAGGCTAGGGCAGGCTTCTCTAGGCCTATTCAGGCTAGGCTAGGTACGGCCTCTCTAGGCCTCTTCACGCTAGGCTAGGTCAGGCTTCTCTAGGCCTCTTCAGGCTAGGCTAGGTCAGGCCTCTCTAGGCCTCTTCAGGCTAGGCTAGGTTAGGCTTCTCTAGGCCTCTTCAGGCTAGGTCAGGCCTCTCTAGGCCTCTTCAGGCTAGGCTAGGTCAGGCTTCTCTAGGCGTCTTCAGGCTAGGTCAGGACTCTCTAGGCCTCTTCAGGCTAGGCTAGGTCAGGCTTTTCTAGGCCTCTTCAGGCTAGGCTGGGTCAGGCTTCTCTAGGCCTCTTCAAGCTAGGCTAGGTCAGGCTTCTCTAGGCATCTTCAGGCTAGGTCAGGCCTCTCTAGGCCTCTTCAGGCTAGGCTAGGTCAGGCTTCTCTAGGCCTCTTCAGGCTAGGTCAGGCCTCTCTAAGCCTCTTCAGGCTAGGCTAGGTCAGGCTTCTCTAGGCGTCTTCAGGCTAGGTCAGGACTCTCTAGGCCTCTTCAGGCTAGGTTAGGTCAGGCTTCTCTAGGCCTCTTCAGGCTAGGCTAGGTCAGGCTTCTCTAGGCCTCTTCAAGCTAGGCTAGGTCAGGCTTCTCTAGGCATCTTCAGGCTAGGTCAGGCCTCTCTAGGCCTCTTCAGGCTAGGCTAGGTCAGGCTTCTCTAGGCGTCTTCAGGCTAGGTCAGGACTCTCTAGGCCTCTTCAGGCTAGGCTAGGTCAGGCTTCTCTAGGCCTCTTCAGGCTAGGCTAGGTCAGGCTTCTCTAGGCGTCTTCAGGCTAGGTCAGGACTCTCTAGGCCTCTTCAGGCTAGGCTAGGTCAGGCTTCTCTAGGCCTCTTCAGACTACGCTAGGTCAGGTCTCTCTAGGCCTCTTCAGGCTAGGATAGGTCAGGCCTCTCTAGGCCTCTTCATGCTAGGTTAGGCTTCTCTAGGCCTCTTCAGGCTAGGATAGGTCAGGCCTCTCTAGGCCTCTTCAGGCTAGGCTAGGTCAGGCCTACTCTAGGCCTCTTCAGGCTTCTCTACGCCTCTTCAGGCTAGGTCAGGCTTCTCTAGGCCTCTTCAGACTAGGCTAGGTAAGGCCTATCTAGGCCTCTTCAGGGTAGGCTAGGTCAGGCTTCTCTAGGCCTCTTCAGGCTAGACTAGGTCAGGCCTTTCTAGGCCTCTTCAGGCTAGGCTAGGTCAGGCTTCTCTAGGCCTCTTCAGGCTAGACTAGGTCAGGCCTTTCTAGGCCTCTTCAGGCTAGGCTAGGTCAGGCTTCTCTAGGCCTCTTCAGGCTAGGCTAGGTCAGGCTTCTCTAGGCGTCTTCAGGCTAGGTCAGGACTCTCTAGGCCTCTTCAGGCTAGGCTAGGTCAGGCTTCTCTAGGCCTCTTCAGACTACGCTAGGTCAGGTCTCTCTAGGCCTCTTCAGGTTAGTCTAGGTCAGGCCTCTCTAGGCCTCTTTAGGCTAGGCAAGGTCAGGCCTCTCTAGGCCTCTTCATGCTAGGTTAGGCTTCTCTAGGCCTCTTCAGGCTAGGATAGGTCAGGCCTCTCTAGGCCTCTTCAGGCTAGGCTAGGTCAGGCCTACTCTAGGCCTCTTCAGGCTTCTCTACGCCTCTTCAGGCTAGGTCAGGCTTCTCTAGGCCTCTTCAGACTAGGCTAGGTAAGGCCTATCTAGGCCTCTTCAGGGTAGGCTAGGTCAGGCTTCTCTAGGCCTCTTCAGGCTAGACTAGGTCAGGCCTTTCTAGGCCTCTTCAGGCTAGGCTAGGTCAGGCTTCTCTAGGCCTCTTCAGGCTAGGCTAGGTCAGGCTTCTCTAGGCCTCTTCAGGCTAGGATAGGTCAGGCCTCTCTAGGCCTCTTCAGGCTAGGTCAGGCCTCTCTAGGTCTCTTCAGGCTAGGCTAGGTCTGGCTTCTCTAGGCCTTTTTAGGCTAGGTTAGGCCTCTCTAGGCCTCTTCAGGCTAGGTCAGGCTTCTCTAGGCCTCTTCAGGCTAGTCTAGTAGCAGGCCTCTCTAGGCCTCTTCAGGCTATGCTAGGTCAGGACTCTCTAGGCCTAATCAGGCTAGGCTAGGTCAGGCCTAAAGGCCTCTTCAGACTAGACTATGTCAGGCTACTCTAGGCCTCTTCAGGCTGGGCTAGGTCAGGCTTCTCTAGGCCTCTTCAGGTAGGCTAGGTCAGGCCTCTCTAGGCCTCTTAATGCTAGGCTAGGTCAGGCCTCTCTAGGCCTCTTCAGACTAGGCTAGGTCAGGTCTCTCTAGGCCTCTTCAGGCTAGGCTAGGTCAGGCCTCTCCAGGCCTCTTCAGGCTAGGCTAGGTCAGGCTTCTCAAGGCCTCTTCCGGCTAGGCTAGGTCAGGCTTCTCTAGGCCTCATCATGCTAGGCTAGGTCAGGCTTCTCTAGGCCTCTTCAGGCTAGGCTAGGTCAGGCTTCTCTAGGCCTCTTCAAACTAGGCTAGGTCAGACTTCTCTAGGCCTCTTCAGGCTAGTCTAGGTCAGGCCTCTCTAGGCCTCTTTAGGCTAGGCTAGGTCAGGCTTCTCTAGGCCTCTTCAGGCTAGGCTAGGTCAGGCTTCTCTAGGCCTCTTCAGGCTAGGTCAGGCCTCTCTAGGCCTCTTTAGGCTAGGCTAGGTCAGGCCTCTCTAGGCCTCTTCAGGCTAGGTCAAGCTTCTCTAGGCCTATTCAGGCTAGTCTAGTTCAGGCCTCGCTAGGCCTCTTCAGGCTAGGCTAGGTCAGGCCTCTCTAAGCCTCTTCAGGCTAGGCTAGGTCAGGTCTCTCTAGGCATCTTCATGCTAGGTCAGGCTTCTATAGGCCTCTTCAGGCTAGGCTAGGTAAGGCCTCTCTAGGCCTCTTCAGGCTAGGCTAGGTCAGGCTTCTCTAGGCATCTTCAGGCTAGGTAAGGCCTCTCTAGGCCTCTTCAGGCTAGGCTAGGCCAGGCCTACTCTAGGCCTCTGCAGGCTTCTCTAGGCCTCTTCAGGCTAGGTCAGGCTTCTCTAGGCCTCTTCAAACTAGGCTAGGTAAGGCCTCTCTAGGCCTCTTCAGGGTAGGCTAGGTCAGGCTTCTCTAGGCCTTTTCAGGCTAGACTAGGTCAGGCCTTTCTAGGCCTCTTCAGGCTAGGCTAGGTCAGGCTTCTCTAGGCCTCTTCAGGCTAGGCTAGGTCAGGCTTCTCTAGGCCTCTTCAGGCTAGGCTAGTTCAGGCCTCTCTAGGCCTCTTCAGGCTAGGCTAGGTCTGGCTTCTCTAGGCTTTTTCAGGCTAGATCAGGCTTCTCTAGGCCTCTTCAGGCTAGGTCAGGCTACTCTAGGCCTCTTCAGGCTAGGCTAGTTCAGGCCTCTCTAGGCCTCTTCAGGCTAGGCTAGGTCAGGCTTCTCTAGGCCTCTTCAAACTAGTCTAGGTCAGACTTCTCTAGGCCTCTTCAGGCTAGTCTAGGTCAGGCCTCTCTAGGCCTCTTTAGGCTAGGCTAGGTCAGGCTTCTCTAGGCCTCTTCAGGCTAGGCTAGGTCAGGCTTCTCTAGGCCTCTTCAGGCTAGGTCAGGCCTCTCTAGGCCTCTTTAGGCTAGGCTAGGTCAGGCCTCTCTAGGCCTCTTCAGGCTAGGTCAAGCTTCTCTAGGCCTCTTCAGGCTAGTCTAGTTCAGGCCTCTCTAGGCCTCTTCAGGCTAGGCTAGGTCAGGCCTCTCTAAGCCTCTTCAGGCTAGGCTAGGTCAGGTCTCTCTAGGCCTCTTCAGGCTAGGCTAGGTCAGGCCTCTCTAGGCCTCTTCATGCTAGGTCAGGCTTCTATAGGCCTCTTCAGGCTAGGCTAGGTAAGGCCTCTCTAGGCCTCTTCAGGCTAGGCTAGGTCAGGCTTCTCTAGGCCTCTTCAGGCTAGGTCAGGCCTCTCTAGGCCTCTTTAGGCTAGGCTACGTCAGGCCTCTCTAGGCCTCTTCAGGCTAGGTCAAGCTTCTCTAGGCCTCTTCAGGCTAGTCTAGTTCAGGCCTCTCTAGGCCTCTTCAGGCTAGGCTAGGTCAGGCCTCTCTAAGCCTCTTCAGGCTAGGCTAGGTCAGGTCTCTCTAGGCCTCTTCAGGCTAGGCTAGGTCAGGCCTCTCTAGGCCTCTTCATGCTAGGTCAGGCTTCTATAGGCCTCTTCAGGCTAGGCTAGGTAAGGCCTCTCTAGGCCTCTTCAGGCTAGGCTAGGTCAGGCTTCTCTAGGCATCTTCAGGCTAGGTCAGGCCTCTCTAGGCCTCTTCAGGCTAGGCTAGGCCAGGCCTACTCTAGGCCTCTGCAGGCTTCTCTAGGCCTCTTCAGGCTAGGTCAGGCTTCTCTAGGCCTCTTCAGGCTAGGCTAGGTCAGGCCTCTCTAGGCCTCTTCAGGCTAGGTCAGGCCTCTCTAGGTCTCTTCAGGCTAGGCTAGGTCTGGCTACTCTAGGCCTTTTCAGGCTAGATCAGGCTTCTCTAGGCCTTTTCAGGCTAGGTCAGGCTACTCTAGGCCTCTTCGGGCTAGGCTAGTTCAGGCCTCTCTAGGCCTCTTCAGGCTAGGCTAGGTCAGGCCTCTAGGCCTCTTCAGACTAGGCTAGGTCATGCTACTCTAGGCCTCTTCAGGCTAGAATAGGTCAGGCTTCTCTAGGCCTCTTCAGGCTAGGCTAGGTCAGGCTTCTCTAGGACTCTTCAGGCTAGGCTAGGTCAGGCCTCTCTAGGCCTCTTCAGGCTAGGCTAGGTCAGGCCTCTCTAGGCCTCTTCAGGCTAGGCTAGGTCAGGCTTCTCTAGGCGTCTTCAGGCTAGGTCAGGCTTCTCTAGGCCTCTTCAGGTAGGCTAGGCCAGGCTTCTCTAGGCCTCTTCAGGCTAGGCTAAGTCAGGCCTCTCTAGGCCTCTTAATGCTAGGCTAGGTCAGGCCTCTCTAGGCCTCTTCAGACTAGGTTAGGTCAGGTCTCTCTAGGCCTCTTCAGGCTAGGGTAGGTCAGGCCTCTCCAGGCCTCTTCAGGCTACGCTAGGTCAGGCTTCTCAAGGCCTCTTCCGGCTAGGCTAGGTCAGGCTTCTCTAGGCCTCTTCAGGCTAGGCTAGGTCAGGCTTCTCTAGGCCTCTTCAGGCTAGGCTAGGTCAGGCTTCTCTAGGCCTCTTCAGGCTAGGCAAGGTCAGGCCTCTCTAGGCCTCTTCATGCTAGGTTAGGCTTCTCTAGGCCTCTTCAGGCTAGGATAGGTCAGGCCTCTCTAGGCCTCTTCAGGCTAGGCTAGGTCAGGCCTACTCTAGGCCTCTTCAGGCTTCTCTACGCCTCTTCAGGCTAGGTCAGGCTTCTCTAGGCCTCTTCAGACTAGGCTAGGTAAGGCCTATCTAGGCCTCTTCAGGGTAGGCTAGGTCAGGCTTCTCTAGGCCTCTTCAGGCTAGACTAGGTCAGGCCTTTCTAGGCCTCTTCAGGCTAGGCTAGGTCAGGCTTCTCTAGGCCTCTTCAGGCTAGGCTAGGTCAGGCTTCTCTAGGCCTCTTCAGGCTAGGATAGGTCAGGCCTCTCTAGGCCTCTTCAGGCTAGGTCAGGCCTCTCTAGGTCTCTTCAGGCTAGGCTAGGTCTGGCTTCTCTAGGCCTTTTTAGGCTAGGTTAGGCCTCTCTAGGCCTCTTCAGGCTAGGTCAGGCTTCTCTAGGCCTCTTCAGGCTAGTCTAGTAGCAGGCCTCTCTAGGCCTCTTCAGGCTATGCTAGGTCAGGACTCTCTAGGCCTAATCAGGCTAGGCTAGGTCAGGCCTAAAGGCCTCTTCAGACTAGACTATGTCAGGCTACTCTAGGCCTCTTCAGGCTGGGCTAGGTCAGGCTTCTCTAGGCCTCTTCAGGTAGGCTAGGTCAGGCCTCTCTAGGCCTCTTAATGCTAGGCTAGGTCAGGCCTCTCTAGGCCTCTTCAGACTAGGCTAGGTCAGGTCTCTCTAGGCCTCTTCAGGCTAGGCTAGGTCAGGCCTCTCCAGGCCTCTTCAGGCTAGGCTAGGTCAGGCTTCTCAAGGCCTCTTCCGGCTAGGCTAGGTCAGGCTTCTCTAGGCCTCATCATGCTAGGCTAGGTCAGGCTTCTCTAGGCCTCTTCAGGCTAGGCTAGATCAGGCTTCTCTAGGCCTCTTCAAACTAGGCTAGGTCAGACTTCTCTAGGCCTCTTCAGGCTAGTCTAGGTCAGGCCTCTCTAGGCCTCTTTAGGCTAGGCTAGGTCAGGCTTCTCTAGGCCTCTTCAGGCTAGGCTAGGTCAGGCTTCTCTAGGCCTCTTCAGGCTAGGTCAGGCCTCTCTAGGCCTCTTTAGGCTAGGCTAGGTCAGGCCTCTCTAGGCCTCTTCAGGCTAGGTCAAGCTTCTCTAGGCCTATTCAGGCTAGTCTAGTTCAGGCCTCGCTAGGCCTCTTCAGGCTAGGCTAGGTCAGGCCTCTCTAAGCCTCTTCAGGCTAGGCTAGGTCAGGTCTCTCTAGGCCTCTTCAGGCTAGGCTAGGTCAGGCCTCTCTAGGCCTCTTCATGCTAGGTCAGGCTTCTATAGGCCTCTTCAGGCTAGGCTAGGTAAGGCCTCTCTAGGCCTCTTCAGGCTAGGCTAGGTCAGGCTTCTCTAGGCATCTTCAGGCTAGGTAAGGCCTCTCTAGGCCTCTTCAGGCTAGGCTAGGCCAGGCCTACTCTAGGCCTCTGCAGGCTTCTCTAGGCCTCTTCAGGCTAGGTCAGGCTTCTCTAGGCCTCTTCAAACTAGGCTAGGTAAGGCCTCTCTAGGCCTCTTCAGGGTAGGCTAGGTCAGGCTTCTCTAGGCCTTTTCAGGCTAGACTAGGTCAGGCCTTTCTAGGCCTCTTCAGGCTAGGCTAGGTCAGGCTTCTCTAGGCCTCTTCAGGCTAGGCTAGGTCAGGCTTCTCTAGGCCTCTTCAGGCTAGGCTAGTTCAGGCCTCTCTAGGCCTCTTCAGGCTAGGCTAGGTCTGGCTTCTCTAGGCTTTTTCAGGCTAGATCAGGCTTCTCTAGGCCTCTTCAGGCTAGGTCAGGCTACTCTAGGCCTCTTCAGGCTAGGCTAGTTCAGGCCTCTCTAGGCCTCTTCAGGCTAGGCTAGGTCAGGCTTCTCTAGGCCTCTTCAAACTAGTCTAGGTCAGACTTCTCTAGGCCTCTTCAGGCTAGTCTAGGTCAGGCCTCTCTAGGCCTCTTTAGGCTAGGCTAGGTCAGGCTTCTCTAGGCCTCTTCAGGCTAGGCTAGGTCAGGCTTCTCTAGGCCTCTTCAGGCTAGGTCAGGCCTCTCTAGGCCTCTTTAGGCTAGGCTAGGTCAGGCCTCTCTAGGCCTCTTCAGGCTAGGTCAAGCTTCTCTAGGCCTCTTCAGGCTAGTCTAGTTCAGGCCTCTCTAGGCCTCTTCAGGCTAGGCTAGGTCAGGCCTCTCTAAGCCTCTTCAGGCTAGGCTAGGTCAGGTCTCTCTAGGCCTCTTCAGGCTAGGCTAGGTCAGGCCTCTCTAGGCCTCTTCATGCTAGGTCAGGCTTCTATAGGCCTCTTCAGGCTAGGCTAGGTAAGGCCTCTCTAGGCCTCTTCAGGCTAGGCTAGGTCAGGCTTCTCTAGGCCTCTTCAGGCTAGGTCAGGCCTCTCTAGGCCTCTTTAGGCTAGGCTACGTCAGGCCTCTCTAGGCCTCTTCAGGCTAGGTCAAGCTTCTCTAGGCCTCTTCAGGCTAGTCTAGTTCAGGCCTCTCTAGGCCTCTTCAGGCTAGGCTAGGTCAGGCCTCTCTAAGCCTCTTCAGGCTAGGCTAGGTCAGGTCTCTCTAGGCCTCTTCAGGCTAGGCTAGGTCAGGCCTCTCTAGGCCTCTTCATGCTAGGTCAGGCTTCTATAGGCCTCTTCAGGCTAGGCTAGGTAAGGCCTCTCTAGGCCTCTTCAGGCTAGGCTAGGTCAGGCTTCTCTAGGCATCTTCAGGCTAGGTCAGGCCTCTCTAGGCCTCTTCAGGCTAGGCTAGGCCAGGCCTACTCTAGGCCTCTGCAGGCTTCTCTAGGCCTCTTCAGGCTAGGTCAGGCTTCTCTAGGCCTCTTCAAACTAGGCTAGGTAAGGCCTCTCTAGGCCTCTTCAGGGTAGGCTAGGTCAGGCTTCTCTAGGCCTTTTCAGGCTAGACTAGGTCAGGCCTTTCTAGGCCTCTTCAGGCTAGGCTAGGTCAGGCTTCTCTAGGCCTCTTCAGGCTAGGCTAGGTCAGGCTTCTCTAGGCCTCTTCAGGCTAGGCTAGGTCAGGTCTCTCTAGGCCTCTTCAGGCTAGGCTAGGTCAGGCCTCTCCAGGCCTCTTCAGGCTAGGCTAGGTCAGGCTTCTCAAGGCCTCTTCCGGCTAGGCTAGGTCAGGCTTCTCTAGGCCTCTTCATGCTAGGCTAGGTCAGGCTTATCTAGGCCTCTTCAGGCTAGGCTAGGTCAGGCCTATAGGCCTCTTCAGGCTAGGTCAGGCTTCTCTAGACCTCTTCAGGCTAGGCTAGGGCAGGCTTCTCTAGGCCTATTCAGGCTAGGCTAGGTACGGCCTCTCTAGGCCTCTTCACGCTAGGCTAGGTCAGGCTTCTCTAGGCCTCTTCAGGCTAGGCTAGGTCAGGCCTCTCTAGGCCTCTTCAGGCTAGGCTAGGTTAGGCTTCTCTAGGCCTCTTCAGGCTAGGTCAGGCCTCTCTAGGCCTCTTCAGGCTAGGCTAGGTCAGGCTTCTCTAGGCGTCTTCAGGCTAGGTCAGGACTCTCTAGGCCTCTTCAGGCTAGGCTAGGTCAGGCTTTTCTAGGCCTCTTCAGGCTAGGCTGGGTCAGGCTTCTCTAGGCCTCTTCAAGCTAGGCTAGGTCAGGCTTCTCTAGGCATCTTCAGGCTAGGTCAGGCCTCTCTAGGCCTCTTCAGGCTAGGCTAGGTCAGGCTTCTCTAGGCCTCTTCAGGCTAGGTCAGGCCTCTCTAAGCCTCTTCAGGCTAGGCTAGGTCAGGCTTCTCTAGGCGTCTTCAGGCTAGGTCAGGACTCTCTAGGCCTCTTCAGGCTAGGTTAGGTCAGGCTTCTCTAGGCCTCTTCAGGCTAGGCTAGGTCAGGCTTCTCTAGGCCTCTTCAAGCTAGGCTAGGTCAGGCTTCTCTAGGCATCTTCAGGCTAGGTCAGGCCTCTCTAGGCCTCTTCAGGCTAGGCTAGGTCAGGCTTCTCTAGGCGTCTTCAGGCTAGGTCAGGACTCTCTAGGCCTCTTCAGGCTAGGCTAGGTCAGGCTTCTCTAGGCCTCTTCAGGCTAGGCTAGGTCAGGCTTCTCTAGGCGTCTTCAGGCTAGGTCAGGACTCTCTAGGCCTCTTCAGGCTAGGCTAGGTCAGGCTTCTCTAGGCCTCTTCAGACTACGCTAGGTCAGGTCTCTCTAGGCCTCTTCAGGCTAGGATAGGTCAGGCCTCTCTAGGCCTCTTCATGCTAGGTTAGGCTTCTCTAGGCCTCTTCAGGCTAGGATAGGTCAGGCCTCTCTAGGCCTCTTCAGGCTAGGCTAGGTCAGGCCTACTCTAGGCCTCTTCAGGCTTCTCTACGCCTCTTCAGGCTAGGTCAGGCTTCTCTAGGCCTCTTCAGACTAGGCTAGGTAAGGCCTATCTAGGCCTCTTCAGGGTAGGCTAGGTCAGGCTTCTCTAGGCCTCTTCAGGCTAGACTAGGTCAGGCCTTTCTAGGCCTCTTCAGGCTAGGCTAGGTCAGGCTTCTCTAGGCCTCTTCAGGCTAGACTAGGTCAGGCCTTTCTAGGCCTCTTCAGGCTAGGCTAGGTCAGGCTTCTCTAGGCCTCTTCAGGCTAGGCTAGGTCAGGCTTCTCTAGGCGTCTTCAGGCTAGGTCAGGACTCTCTAGGCCTCTTCAGGCTAGGCTAGGTCAGGCTTCTCTAGGCCTCTTCAGACTACGCTAGGTCAGGTCTCTCTAGGCCTCTTCAGGTTAGTCTAGGTCAGGCCTCTCTAGGCCTCTTTAGGCTAGGCAAGGTCAGGCCTCTCTAGGCCTCTTCATGCTAGGTTAGGCTTCTCTAGGCCTCTTCAGGCTAGGATAGGTCAGGCCTCTCTAGGCCTCTTCAGGCTAGGCTAGGTCAGGCCTACTCTAGGCCTCTTCAGGCTTCTCTACGCCTCTTCAGGCTAGGTCAGGCTTCTCTAGGCCTCTTCAGACTAGGCTAGGTAAGGCCTATCTAGGCCTCTTCAGGGTAGGCTAGGTCAGGCTTCTCTAGGCCTCTTCAGGCTAGACTAGGTCAGGCCTTTCTAGGCCTCTTCAGGCTAGGCTAGGTCAGGCTTCTCTAGGCCTCTTCAGGCTAGGCTAGGTCAGGCTTCTCTAGGCCTCTTCAGGCTAGGATAGGTCAGGCCTCTCTAGGCCTCTTCAGGCTAGGTCAGGCCTCTCTAGGTCTCTTCAGGCTAGGCTAGGTCTGGCTTCTCTAGGCCTTTTTAGGCTAGGTTAGGCCTCTCTAGGCCTCTTCAGGCTAGGTCAGGCTTCTCTAGGCCTCTTCAGGCTAGTCTAGTAGCAGGCCTCTCTAGGCCTCTTCAGGCTATGCTAGGTCAGGACTCTCTAGGCCTAATCAGGCTAGGCTAGGTCAGGCCTAAAGGCCTCTTCAGACTAGACTATGTCAGGCTACTCTAGGCCTCTTCAGGCTGGGCTAGGTCAGGCTTCTCTAGGCCTCTTCAGGTAGGCTAGGTCAGGCCTCTCTAGGCCTCTTAATGCTAGGCTAGGTCAGGCCTCTCTAGGCCTCTTCAGACTAGGCTAGGTCAGGTCTCTCTAGGCCTCTTCAGGCTAGGCTAGGTCAGGCCTCTCCAGGCCTCTTCAGGCTAGGCTAGGTCAGGCTTCTCAAGGCCTCTTCCGGCTAGGCTAGGTCAGGCTTCTCTAGGCCTCATCATGCTAGGCTAGGTCAGGCTTCTCTAGGCCTCTTCAGGCTAGGCTAGGTCAGGCTTCTCTAGGCCTCTTCAAACTAGGCTAGGTCAGACTTCTCTAGGCCTCTTCAGGCTAGTCTAGGTCAGGCCTCTCTAGGCCTCTTTAGGCTAGGCTAGGTCAGGCTTCTCTAGGCCTCTTCAGGCTAGGCTAGGTCAGGCTTCTCTAGGCCTCTTCAGGCTAGGTCAGGCCTCTCTAGGCCTCTTTAGGCTAGGCTAGGTCAGGCCTCTCTAGGCCTCTTCAGGCTAGGTCAAGCTTCTCTAGGCCTATTCAGGCTAGTCTAGTTCAGGCCTCGCTAGGCCTCTTCAGGCTAGGCTAGGTCAGGCCTCTCTAAGCCTCTTCAGGCTAGGCTAGGTCAGGTCTCTCTAGGCATCTTCATGCTAGGTCAGGCTTCTATAGGCCTCTTCAGGCTAGGCTAGGTAAGGCCTCTCTAGGCCTCTTCAGGCTAGGCTAGGTCAGGCTTCTCTAGGCATCTTCAGGCTAGGTAAGGCCTCTCTAGGCCTCTTCAGGCTAGGCTAGGCCAGGCCTACTCTAGGCCTCTGCAGGCTTCTCTAGGCCTCTTCAGGCTAGGTCAGGCTTCTCTAGGCCTCTTCAAACTAGGCTAGGTAAGGCCTCTCTAGGCCTCTTCAGGGTAGGCTAGGTCAGGCTTCTCTAGGCCTTTTCAGGCTAGACTAGGTCAGGCCTTTCTAGGCCTCTTCAGGCTAGGCTAGGTCAGGCTTCTCTAGGCCTCTTCAGGCTAGGCTAGGTCAGGCTTCTCTAGGCCTCTTCAGGCTAGGCTAGTTCAGGCCTCTCTAGGCCTCTTCAGGCTAGGCTAGGTCTGGCTTCTCTAGGCTTTTTCAGGCTAGATCAGGCTTCTCTAGGCCTCTTCAGGCTAGGTCAGGCTACTCTAGGCCTCTTCAGGCTAGGCTAGTTCAGGCCTCTCTAGGCCTCTTCAGGCTAGGCTAGGTCAGGCTTCTCTAGGCCTCTTCAAACTAGTCTAGGTCAGACTTCTCTAGGCCTCTTCAGGCTAGTCTAGGTCAGGCCTCTCTAGGCCTCTTTAGGCTAGGCTAGGTCAGGCTTCTCTAGGCCTCTTCAGGCTAGGCTAGGTCAGGCTTCTCTAGGCCTCTTCAGGCTAGGTCAGGCCTCTCTAGGCCTCTTTAGGCTAGGCTAGGTCAGGCCTCTCTAGGCCTCTTCAGGCTAGGTCAAGCTTCTCTAGGCCTCTTCAGGCTAGTCTAGTTCAGGCCTCTCTAGGCCTCTTCAGGCTAGGCTAGGTCAGGCCTCTCTAAGCCTCTTCAGGCTAGGCTAGGTCAGGTCTCTCTAGGCCTCTTCAGGCTAGGCTAGGTCAGGCCTCTCTAGGCCTCTTCATGCTAGGTCAGGCTTCTATAGGCCTCTTCAGGCTAGGCTAGGTAAGGCCTCTCTAGGCCTCTTCAGGCTAGGCTAGGTCAGGCTTCTCTAGGCCTCTTCAGGCTAGGTCAGGCCTCTCTAGGCCTCTTTAGGCTAGGCTACGTCAGGCCTCTCTAGGCCTCTTCAGGCTAGGTCAAGCTTCTCTAGGCCTCTTCAGGCTAGTCTAGTTCAGGCCTCTCTAGGCCTCTTCAGGCTAGGCTAGGTCAGGCCTCTCTAAGCCTCTTCAGGCTAGGCTAGGTCAGGTCTCTCTAGGCCTCTTCAGGCTAGGCTAGGTCAGGCCTCTCTAGGCCTCTTCATGCTAGGTCAGGCTTCTATAGGCCTCTTCAGGCTAGGCTAGGTAAGGCCTCTCTAGGCCTCTTCAGGCTAGGCTAGGTCAGGCTTCTCTAGGCATCTTCAGGCTAGGTCAGGCCTCTCTAGGCCTCTTCAGGCTAGGCTAGGCCAGGCCTACTCTAGGCCTCTGCAGGCTTCTCTAGGCCTCTTCAGGCTAGGTCAGGCTTCTCTAGGCCTCTTCAGGCTAGGCTAGGTCAGGCCTCTCTAGGCCTCTTCAGGCTAGGTCAGGCCTCTCTAGGTCTCTTCAGGCTAGGCTAGGTCTGGCTACTCTAGGCCTTTTCAGGCTAGATCAGGCTTCTCTAGGCCTTTTCAGGCTAGGTCAGGCTACTCTAGGCCTCTTCGGGCTAGGCTAGTTCAGGCCTCTCTAGGCCTCTTCAGGCTAGGCTAGGTCAGGCCTCTAGGCCTCTTCAGACTAGGCTAGGTCATGCTACTCTAGGCCTCTTCAGGCTAGAATAGGTCAGGCTTCTCTAGGCCTCTTCAGGCTAGGCTAGGTCAGGCTTCTCTAGGACTCTTCAGGCTAGGCTAGGTCAGGCCTCTCTAGGCCTCTTCAGGCTAGGCTAGGTCAGGCCTCTCTAGGCCTCTTCAGGCTAGGCTAGGTCAGGCTTCTCTAGGCGTCTTCAGGCTAGGTCAGGCTTCTCTAGGCCTCTTCAGGTAGGCTAGGCCAGGCTTCTCTAGGCCTCTTCAGGCTAGGCTAAGTCAGGCCTCTCTAGGCCTCTTAATGCTAGGCTAGGTCAGGCCTCTCTAGGCCTCTTCAGACTAGGTTAGGTCAGGTCTCTCTAGGCCTCTTCAGGCTAGGGTAGGTCAGGCCTCTCCAGGCCTCTTCAGGCTACGCTAGGTCAGGCTTCTCAAGGCCTCTTCCGGCTAGGCTAGGTCAGGCTTCTCTAGGCCTCTTCAGGCTAGGCTAGGTCAGGCTTCTCTAGGCCTCTTCAGGCTAGGCTAGGTCAGGCTTCTCTAGGCCTCTTCAGGCTAGGCTAGGTCCGGCCTCTCTAGGCCTCTTCAAGCTAGGTCAGGCATCTCTAGGTCTCTTCAGGCTAGGCTAGGTCAGGCTTCTCTAGGCCTCTTCAAGCTAGGTCAGGCATCTCTAGGTCTCTTCAGGCTAGGCTAGGTCAGGCCTCTCTAGGCCTCTTCAAGCTAGGTCAGGCATCTCTAGGTCTCTTCAGGCTAGGCTAGGTCTGGCTTCTCTAGACCTTTTCAGGCTAGGCTAGGTCGGGCCTCTCTAGGCCTCTTCAAGCTAGGTCAGGCATCTCTAGGTCTCTTCAGGCTAGGCTAGATCAGGCTTCTCTAGGCCTCTTCAGGCTAGGCTAGGTCAGGCTTCTCTAGGCCTATTCAGGCTAGGCTAGGTACGGCCTCTCTAGGCCTCTTCAGGCTAGGCTAGGTCAGGCTTCTCTAGGCCTCTTCAGGCTAGGTCAGGCTTCTCTAGGCCTCTTCAAACTAGGCTAGGTAAGGCCTCTCTAGGCCTCTTCAGGGTAGGCTAGGTCAGGCTTCTCTAGGCCTTTTCAGGTTAGACTAGGTCAGGCCTTTCTAGGCCTCTTCAGGCTAGGCTAGGTCAGGCTTCTCTAGGCATCTTCAGGCTAGGTAAGGCCTCTCTAGGCCTCTTCAGGCTAGGCTAGGCCAGGCCTACGCTAGGCCTCTGCAGGCTTCTCTAGGCCTCTTCAGGCTAGGTCAGGCTTCTCTAGGCCTCTTCAAACTAGGCTAGGTAAGGCCTCTCTAGGCCTCTTCAGGGTAGGCTAGGTCAGGCTTCTCTAGGCCTTTTCAGGCTAGACTAGGTCAGGCCTTTCTAGGCCTCTTCAGGCTAGGCTAGGTCAGGCTTCTCTAGGCCTCTTCAGGCTAGGCTAGGTCAGGCTTCTCTAGGCCTCTTCAGGCTAGGCTAGTTCAGGCCTCTCTAGGCCTCTTCAGGCTAGGCTAGGTCTGGCTTCTTTAGGCTTTTTCAGGCTAGATCAGGCTTCTCTAGGCCTCTTCAGGCTAGGTCAGGCTACTCTAGGCCTCTTCAGGCTAGGCTAGTTCAGGCCTCTCTAGGCCTCTTCAGGCTAGGCTAGGTCAGGCTTCTCTAGGCCTCTTCAAACTAGTCTAGGTCAGACTTCTCTAGGCCTCTTCAGGCTAGTCTAGGTCAGGCCTCTCTAGGCCTCTTTAGGCTAGGCTAGGTCAGGCTTCTCTAGGCCTCTTCAGGCTAGGCTAGGTCGTCAGGCTTCTCTAGGCCTCTTCAGGCTAGGTCAGGCCTCTCTAGGCCTCTTTAGGCTAGGCTAGGTCAGGCCTCTCTAGGCCTCTTCAGGCTAGGTCAAGCTTCTCTAGGCCTCTTCAGGCTAGTCTAGTTCAGGCCTCTCTAGGCCTCTTCAGGCTAGGCTAGGTCAGGCCTCTCTAAGCCTCTTCAGGCTAGGCTAGGTCAGGTCTCTCTAGGCCTCTTCAGGCTAGGCTAGGTCAGGCCTCTCTAGGCCTCTTCGTGCTAGGTCAGGCTTCTATAGGCCTCTTCAGGCTAGGCTAGGTAAGGCCTCTCTAGGCCTCTTCAGGCTAGGCTAGGTCAGGCTTCTCTAGGCCTCTTCAGGCTAGGTCAGGCCTCTCTAGGCCTCTTTAGGCTAGGCTACGTCAGGCCTCTCTAGGCCTCTTCAGGCTAGGTCAAGCTTCTCTAGGCCTCTTCAGGCTAGTCTAGTTCAGGCCTCTCTAGGCCTCTTCAGGCTAGGCTAGGTCAGGCCTCTCTAAGCCTCTTCAGGCTAGGCTAGGTCAGGTCTCTCTAGGCCTCTTCAGGCTAGGCTAGGTCAGGCCTCTCTAAGCCTCTTCATGCTAGGTCAGGCTTCTATAGGCCTCTTCAGGCTAGGCTAGGTAAGGCCTCTCTAGGCCTCTTCAGGCTAGGCTAGGTCAGGCTTCTCTAGGCATCTTCAGGCTAGGTCAGGCCTCTCTAGGCCTCTTCAGGCTAGGCTAGGCCAGGCCTACTCTAGGCCTCTGCAGGCTTCTCTAGGCCTCTTCAGGCTAGGTCAGGCTTCTCTAGGCCTCTTCAAACTAGGCTAGGTAAGGCCTCTCTAGGCCTCTTCAGGGTAGGCTAGGTCAGGCTTCTCTAGGCCTTTTCAGGCTAGACTAGGTCAGGCCTTTCTAGGCCTCTTCAGGCTAGGCTAGGTCAGGCTTCTCTAGGCCTCTTCAGGTTAGTCTAGGTCAGGCCTCTCTAGGCCTCTTTAGGCTAGGCAAGGTCAGGCCTCTCTAGGCCTCTTCATGCTAGGTTAGGCTTCTCTAGGCCTCTTCAGGCTAGGATAGGTCAGGCCTCTCTAGGCCTCTTCAGGCTAGGCTAGGTCAGGCCTACTCTAGGCCTCTTCAGGCTTCTCTACGCCTCTTCAGGCTAGGTCAGGCTTCTCTAGGCCTCTTCAGACTAGGCTAGGTAAGGCCTATCTAGGCCTCTTCAGGGTAGGCTAGGTCAGGCTTCTCTAGGCCTCTTCAGGCTAGACTAGGTCAGGCCTTTCTAGGCCTCTTCAGGCTAGGCTAGGTCAGGCTTCTCTAGGCCTCTTCAGGCTAGGCTAGGTCAGGCTTCTCTAGGCCTCTTCAGGCTAGGATAGGTCAGGCCTCTCTAGGCCTCTTCAGGCTAGGTCAGGCCTCTCTAGGTCTCTTCAGGCTAGGCTAGGTCTGGCTTCTCTAGGCCTTTTTAGGCTAGGTTAGGCCTCTCTAGGCCTCTTCAGGCTAGGTCAGGCTTCTCTAGGCCTCTTCAGGCTAGTCTAGTAGCAGGCCTCTCTAGGCCTCTTCAGGCTATGCTAGGTCAGGACTCTCTAGGCCTAATCAGGCTAGGCTAGGTCAGGCCTAAAGGCCTCTTCAGACTAGACTATGTCAGGCTACTCTAGGCCTCTTCAGGCTGGGCTAGGTCAGGCTTCTCTAGGCCTCTTCAGGTAGGCTAGGTCAGGCCTCTCTAGGCCTCTTAATGCTAGGCTAGGTCATGCTACTCTAGGCCTCTTCAGGCTAGAATAGGTCAGGCTTCTCTAGGCCTCTTCAGGCTAGGCTAGGTCATGCTACTCTAGGCCTCTTCAGGCTAGAATAGGTCAGGCTTCTCTAGGCCTCTTCAGGCTAGGCTAGGTCAGGCTTCTCTAGGACTCTTCAGGCTAGGCTAGGTCAGGCTTCTCAAGGCCTCTTCAGGCTAGGCTAGGTCAGGCTTCTCTAGGCCTCTTCATGCTAGGCTAGCTCAGGCTTCTCTAGGCCTCTTCAGGCTAGGCTAGGTCAGGCTTCTCTAGGCCTCTTCAGACTAGGCTAGGTCAGGCTTCTCTAGGCCTCTTCAGGCTAGGCTAGGTCAGGCTTCTCTAGGCTTCTTCTGACTAGGCTAGGGCAGGCTTCTCTAGGCCTCTTCATGCTAGGCTAGGTCAGGATTCTCTAGGCCTCTTCAGGCTAGGCTAGGTCAGGCTTCTCTAGGCCTCTTCAGGCTAGGCTAGGTCAGGCTTCTCTAGGCCTCTTCAGGCTAGGCTAGGTCAGGCTTCTCTAGGCCTCTTCAGGCTAGGCTAGGTCAGGCCTCTCTAGGCCTCTTCAAGCTAGGTCAGGCATCTCTAGGTCTCTTCAGGCTAGGCTAGGTCTGGCTTCTCTAGACCTTTTCAGGCTAGGCTAGGTCGGGCCTCTCTAGGCCTCTTCAAGCTAGGTCAGGCATCTCTAGGTCTCTTCAGGCTAGGCTAGGTCAGGCTTCTCTAGGCCTCTTCAGGCTAGGTCAGGCTTCTCTAGGCCTCTTCAGGCTAGGCTAGGTCAGGCTTCTCTAGGCCTATTCAGGCTAGGCTAGGTACGGCCTCTCTAGGCCTCTTCAGGCTAGGCTAGGTCAGGCTTCTCTAGGCCTCTTCAGGCTAGGCTAGGTCAGGCCTCTCTAGGCCTCTTCAGGCTAGGCTAGGTCAGGCTTCTCTAGGCCTCTTCAGGCTAGGTCAGGCCTCTCTAGGCCTCTTCAGGCTAGGCTAGGTCAGGCTTCTCTAGGCGTCTTCAGGCTAGGTCAGGACTCTCTAGGCCTCTTCAGGCTAGGCTAGGTCAGGCTTCTCTAGGCCTCTTCAGGCTAGGCTAGGTCAGGCTTCTCTAGGCCTCTTCAGGCTAGGCTAGGTCAGGCTTCTCTAGGCATCTTCAGGCTAGGTCAGGCCTCTCTAGGCCTCTTCAGGCTAGGCTAGGTCAGGCTTCTCTAGGCCTCTTCAGGCTAGGCTAGGTCAGGCCTATAGGCCTCTTCAGGCTAGGTCAGGCTTCTCTAGGCCTCTTCAGGCTAGGCTAGGTCAGGCTTCTCTAGGCCTATTCAGGCTAGGCTAGGTACGGCCTCTCTAGGCCTCTTCAGGCTAGGCTAGGTCAGGCTTCTCTAGGCCTCTTCAGGCTCGGCTAGGTCAGGCCTCTCTAGGCCTCTTCAGGCTAGGCTAGGTTAGGCTTCTCTAGGCCTCTTCAGGCTAGGTCAGGCCTCTCTAGGCCTCTTCAGGCTAGGCTAGGTAAGGCTTCTCTAGGCGTCTTCAGCCTAGGTCAGGACTCTCTAGGCCTCTTCAGGCTAGGCTAGGTCAGGCTTTTCTAGGCCTCTTCAGGCTAGGCTGGGTCAGGCTTCTCTAGGCCTCTTCAAGCTAGGCTAGGTCAGGCTTCTCTAGGCATCTTCAGGCTAGGTCAGGCCTCTCTAGGCCTCTTCAGGCTAGGCTAGGGTCAGGCTTCTCTAGGCGTCTTCAGGCTAGGTCAGGCTTCTCTAGGCCTCTTCAGGTAGGCTAGGCCAGCCTTCTCTAGGCCTCTTCAGGCTAGGCTAGGTCAGGCCTCTCTAGGCCTCTTAATGCTAGGCTAGGTCAGGCTTCTCATGGCCTCTTCCGGCTAGGCTAGGTCAGGCTTCTCTAGGACTCTTCAGACTAGGCTAGGTCAGACTTCTCTAGGCCTCTTCAGGCTAGTCTAGGTCAGGCCTCTCTAAGCCTCTTTAGGCTAGGCTAGGTCAGGCTTCTCTAGGCCTCTTCAGGCTAGGCTAAGTCAGGCTTCTCTAGGCCTCTTCAGGCTAGGCTAGGTCAGGCTTCTCTAGGCCTCTTCAGGCTAGGCTAGGTCAGGCCTCTCTAGGCCTCTTCAGGCTAGGCTAGGTCAGGCTTCTCTAGGCCTCTTCAGGCTAGGTCAGGCCTCTCTAGGCCTCTTCAGGCTAGGCTAGGTCAGGCTTCTCTAGGCGTCTTCAGGCTAGGTCAGGACTCTCTAGGCCTCTTCAGGCTAGGCTAGGTCAGGCTTCTCTAGGCCTCTTCAGGCTAGGCTAGGTCAGGCTTCTCTAGGCCTCTTCAAGCTAGGCTAGGTCAGGCTTCTCTAGGCATCTTCAGGCTAGGTCAGGCCTCTCTAGGCCTCTTCAGGCTAGGCTAGGTCAGGCTTCTCTAGGCGTCTTCAGGCTAGGTCAGGACTCTCTAGGCCTCTTCAGGTTAGGCTAGGTCAGGCTTCTCTAGGCCTCTTCAGGCTAGGCTAGGTCAGGCTTCTCTAGGACTCTTCAGACTAGGCTAGGTCAGGCTTCTCTAGGCCTCTTCAGGTAGGCTAGGCCAGGCTTCTCTAGGCCTCTTCAGGCTAGGCTAGGTCAGGCCTCTCTAGGCCTCTTAATGCTAGGCTAGGTCAGGCCTCTCTAGGCCTCTTCAGACTAGGCTAGGTCAGGTCTCTCTAGGCCTCTTCAGGCTAGGCTAGGTCAGGCCTCTCCAGGCCTCTTCAGGCTAGGCTAGGTCAGGCTTCTCAAGGCCTCTTCCGGCTAGGCTAGGTCAGGCTTCTCTAGGCCTCTTCATGCTAGGCTAGGTCAGGCTTATCTAGGCCTCTTCAGGCTAGGCTAGGTCAGGCCTATAGGCCTCTTCAGGCTAGGTCAGGCTTCTCTAGACCTCTTCAGGCTAGGCTAGGGCAGGCTTCTCTAGGCCTATTCAGGCTAGGCTAGGTACGGCCTCTCTAGGCCTCTTCACGCTAGGCTAGGTCAGGCTTCTCTAGGCCTCTTCAGGCTAGGCTAGGTCAGGCCTCTCTAGGCCTCTTCAGGCTAGGCTAGGTTAGGCTTCTCTAGGCCTCTTCAGGCTAGGTCAGGCCTCTCTAGGCCTCTTCAGGCTAGGCTAGGTCAGGCTTCTCTAGGCGTCTTCAGGCTAGGTCAGGACTCTCTAGGCCTCTTCAGGCTAGGCTAGGTCAGGCTTTTCTAGGCCTCTTCAGGCTAGGCTGGGTCAGGCTTCTCTAGGCCTCTTCAAGCTAGGCTAGGTCAGGCTTCTCTAGGCATCTTCAGGCTAGGTCAGGCCTCTCTAGGCCTCTTCAGGCTAGGCTAGGTCAGGCTTCTCTAGGCCTCTTCAGGCTAGGTCAGGCCTCTCTAAGCCTCTTCAGGCTAGGCTAGGTCAGGCTTCTCTAGGCGTCTTCAGGCTAGGTCAGGACTCTCTAGGCCTCTTCAGGCTAGGTTAGGTCAGGCTTCTCTAGGCCTCTTCAGGCTAGGCTAGGTCAGGCTTCTCTAGGCCTCTTCAAGCTAGGCTAGGTCAGGCTTCTCTAGGCATCTTCAGGCTAGGTCAGGCCTCTCTAGGCCTCTTCAGGCTAGGCTAGGTCAGGCTTCTCGAGGCGTCTTCAGGCTAGGTCAGGACTCTCTAGGCCTCTTCAGGCTAGGCTAGGTCAGGCTTCTCTAGGCCTCTTCAGGCTAGGCTAGGTCAGGCTTCTCTAGGCGTCTTCAGGCTAGGTCAGGACTCTCTAGGCCTCTTCAGGCTAGGCTAGGTCAGGCTTCTCTAGGCCTCTTCAGACTACGCTAGGTCAGGTCTCTCTAGGCCTCTTCAGGCTAGTCTAGGTCAGGCCTCTCTAGGCCTCTTTAGGCTAGGCTAGGTCAGGCCTCTCTAGGCCTCTTCATGCTAGGTTAGGCTTCTCTAGGCCTCTTCAGGCTAGGATAGGTCAGGCCTCTCTAGGCCTCTTCAGGCTAGGCTAGGTCAGGCCTACTCTAGGCCTCTTCAGGCTTCTCTACGCCTCTTCAGGCTAGGTCAGGCTTCTCTAGGCCTCTTCAGACTAGGCTAGGTAAGGCCTATCTAGGCCTCTTCAGGGTAGGCTAGGTCAGGCTTCTCTAGGCCTCTTCAGGCTAGACTAGGTCAGGCCTTTCTAGGCCTCTTCAGGCTAGGCTAGGTCAGGCTTCTCTAGGCCTCTTCAGGCTAGACTAGGTCAGGCCTTTCTAGGCCTCTTCAGGCTAGGCTAGGTCAGGCTTCTCTAGGCCTCTTCAGGCTAGGCTAGGTCAGGCTTCTCTAGGCGTCTTCAGGCTAGGTCAGGACTCTCTAGGCCTCTTCAGGCTAGGCTAGGTCAGGCTTCTCTAGGCCTCTTCAGACTACGCTAGGTCAGGTCTCTCTAGGCCTCTTCAGGTTAGTCTAGGTCAGGCCTCTCTAGGCCTCTTTAGGCTAGGCAAGGTCAGGCCTCTCTAGGCCTCTTCATGCTAGGTTAGGCTTCTCTAGGCCTCTTCAGGCTAGGATAGGTCAGGCCTCTCTAGGCCTCTTCAGGCTAGGCTAGGTCAGGCCTACTCTAGGCCTCTTCAGGCTTCTCTACGCCTCTTCAGGCTAGGTCAGGCTTCTCTAGGCCTCTTCAGACTAGGCTAGTTAAGGCCTATCTAGGCCTCTTCAGGGTAGGCTAGGTCAGGCTTCTCTAGGCCTCTTCAGGCTAGACTAGGTCAGGCCTTTCTAGGCCTCTTCAGGCTAGGCTAGGTCAGGCTTCTCTAGGCCTCTTCAGGCTAGGCTAGGTCAGGCTTCTCTAGGCCTCTTCAGGCTAGGATAGGTCAGGCCTCTCTAGGCCTCTTCAGGCTAGGTCAGGCCTCTCTAGGTCTCTTCAGGCTAGGCTAGGTCTGGCTTCTCTAGGCCTTTTTAGGCTAGGTTAGGCCTCTCTAGGCCTCTTCAGGCTAGGTCAGGCTTCTCTAGGCCTCTTCAGGCTAGTCTAGTAGCAGGCCTCTCTAGGCCTCTTCAGGCTATGCTAGGTCAGGACTCTCTAGGCCTAATCAGGCTAGGCTAGGTCAGGCCTAAAGGCCTCTTCAGACTAGACTATGTCAGGCTACTCTAGGCCTCTTCAGGCTGGGCTAGGTCAGGCTTCTCTAGGCCTCTTCAGGTAGGCTAGGTCAGGCCTCTCTAGGCCTCTTAATGCTAGGCTAGGTCAGGCCTCTCTAGGCCTCTTCAGACTAGGCTAGGTCAGGTCTCTCTAGGCCTCTTCAGGCTAGGCTAGGTCAGGCCTCTCCAGGCCTCTTCAGGCTAGGCTAGGTCAGGCTTCTCAAGGCCTCTTCCGGCTAGGCTAGGTCAGGCTTCTCTAGGCCTCATCATGCTAGGCTAGGTCAGGCTTCTCTAGGCCTCTTCAGGCTAGGCTAGGTCAGGCTTCTCTAGGCCTCTTCAAACTAGGCTAGGTCAGACTTCTCTAGGCCTCTTCAGGCTAGTCTAGGTCAGGCCTCTCTAGGCCTCTTTAGGCTAGGCTAGGTCAGGCTTCTCTAGGCCTCTTCAGGCTAGGCTAGGTCAGGCCTACTCTAGGCCTCTTCAGGCTAGGCTAGGTCAGGCTTCTCTAGGCGTCTTCAGGCTAGGTCAGGCCTCTCTAGGCCTCTTCATGCTAGGTCAGGCTTCTATAGGGCTCTTCAGGCTAGGCTAGGTAAGGCCTCTCTAGGCCTCTTCAGGCTAGGCTAGGTCAGGCTTCTCTAGGCATCTTCAGGCTAGGTAAGGCCTCTCTAGGCCTCTTCAGGCTAGGCTAGGCCAGGCCTACTCTAGGCCTCTGCAGGCTTCTCTAGGCCTCTTCAGGCTAGGTCAGGCTTCTCTAGGCCTCTTCAAACTAGGCTAGGTAAGGCCTCTCTAGGCCTCTTCAGGGTAGGCTAGGTCAGGCTTCTCTAGGCCTTTTCAGGCTAGACTAGGTCAGGCCTTTCTAGGCCTCTTCAGGCTAGGCTAGGTCAGGCTTCTCTAGGCCTCTTCAGGCTAGGCTAGGTCAGGCTTCTCTAGGCCTCTTCAGGCTAGGCTAGTTCAGGCCTCTCTAGGCCTCTTCAGGCTAGGCTAGGTCTGGCTTCTCTAGGCTTTTTCAGGCTAGATCAGGCTTCTCTAGGCCTCTTCAGGCTAGGTCAGGCTACTCTAGGCCTCTTCAGGCTAGGCTAGTTCAGGCCTCTCTAGGCCTCTTCAGGCTAGGCTAGGTCAGGCTTCTCTAGGCCTCTTCAAACTAGTCTAGGTCAGACTTCTCTAGGCCTCTTCAGGCTAGTCTAGGTCAGGCCTCTCTAGGCCTCTTTAGGCTAGGCTAGGTCAGGCTTCTCTAGGCCTCTTCAGGCTAGGCTAGGTCAGGCTTCTCTAGGCCTCTTCAGGCTAGGTCAGGCCTCTCTAGGCCTCTTTAGGCTAGGCTAGGTCAGGCCTCTCTAGGCCTCTTCAGGCTAGGTCAAGCTTCTCTAGGCCTCTTCAGGCTAGTCTAGTTCAGGCCTCTCTAGGCCTCTTCAGGCTAGGCTAGGTCAGGCCTCTCTAAGCCTCTTCAGGCTAGGCTAGGTCAGGTCTCTCTAGGCCTCTTCAGGCTAGGCTAGGTCAGGCCTCTCTAGGCCTCTTCATGCTAGGTCAGGCTTCTATAGGCCTCTTCAGGCTAGGCTAGGTAAGGCCTCTCTAGGCCTCTTCAGGCTAGGCTAGGTCAGGCTTCTCTAGGCCTCTTCAGGCTAGGTCAGGCCTCTCTAGGCCTCTTTAGGCTAGGCTACGTCAGGCCTCTCTAGGCCTCTTCAGGCTAGGTCAAGCTTCTCTAGGCCTCTTCAGGCTAGTCTAGTTCAGGCCTCTCTAGGCCTCTTCAGGCTAGGCTAGGTCAGGCCTCTCTAAGCCTCTTCAGGCTAGGCTAGGTCAGGTCTCTCTAGGCCTCTTCAGGCTAGGCTAGGTCAGGCCTCTCTAGGCCTCTTCATGCTAGGTCAGGCTTCTATAGGCCTCTTCAGGCTAGGCTAGGTAAGGCCTCTCTAGGCCTCTTCAGGCTAGGCTAGGTCAGGCTTCTCTAGGCATCTTCAGGCTAGGTCAGGCCTCTCTAGGCCTCTTCAGGCTAGGCTAGGCCAGGCCTACTCTAGGCCTCTGCAGGCTTCTCTAGGCCTCTTCAGGCTAGGTCAGGCTTCTCTAGGCCTCTTCAAACTAGGCTAGGTAAGGCCTCTCTAGGCCTCTTCAGGGTAGGCTAGGTCAGGCTTCTCTAGGCCTTTTCAGGCTAGACTAGGTCAGGCCTTTCTAGGCCTCTTCAGGCTAGGCTAGGTCAGGCTTCTCTAGGCCTCTTCAGGCTAGGCTAGGTCAGGCTTCTCTAGGCCTCTTCAGGCTAGGCTAGGTCAGGTCTCTCTAGGCCTCTTCAGGCTAGGCTAGGTCAGGCCTCTCCAGGCCTCTTCAGGCTAGGCTAGGTCAGGCTTCTCAAGGCCTCTTCCGGCTAGGCTAGGTCAGGCTTCTCTAGGCCTCTTCATGCTAGGCTAGGTCAGGCTTATCTAGGCCTCTTCAGGCTAGGCTAGGTCAGGCCTATAGGCCTCTTCAGGCTAGGTCAGGCTTCTCTAGACCTCTTCAGGCTAGGCTAGGGCAGGCTTCTCTAGGCCTATTCAGGCTAGGCTAGGTACGGCCTCTCTAGGCCTCTTCACGCTAGGCTAGGTCAGGCTTCTCTAGGCCTCTTCAGGCTAGGCTAGGTCAGGCCTCTCTAGGCCTCTTCAGGCTAGGCTAGGTTAGGCTTCTCTAGGCCTCTTCAGGCTAGGTCAGGCCTCTCTAGGCCTCTTCAGGCTAGGCTAGGTCAGGCTTCTCTAGGCGTCTTCAGGCTAGGTCAGGACTCTCTAGGCCTCTTCAGGCTAGGCTAGGTCAGGCTTTTCTAGGCCTCTTCAGGCTAGGCTGGGTCAGGCTTCTCTAGGCCTCTTCAAGCTAGGCTAGGTCAGGCTTCTCTAGGCATCTTCAGGCTAGGTCAGGCCTCTCTAGGCCTCTTCAGGCTAGGCTAGGTCAGGCTTCTCTAGGCCTCTTCAGGCTAGGTCAGGCCTCTCTAAGCCTCTTCAGGCTAGGCTAGGTCAGGCTTCTCTAGGCGTCTTCAGGCTAGGTCAGGACTCTCTAGGCCTCTTCAGGCTAGGTTAGGTCAGGCTTCTCTAGGCCTCTTCAGGCTAGGCTAGGTCAGGCTTCTCTAGGCCTCTTCAAGCTAGGCTAGGTCAGGCTTCTCTAGGCATCTTCAGGCTAGGTCAGGCCTCTCTAGGCCTCTTCAGGCTAGGCTAGGTCAGGCTTCTCTAGGCGTCTTCAGGCTAGGTCAGGACTCTCTAGGCCTCTTCAGGCTAGGCTAGGTCAGGCTTCTCTAGGCCTCTTCAGGCTAGGCTAGGTCAGGCTTCTCTAGGCGTCTTCAGGCTAGGTCAGGACTCTCTAGGCCTCTTCAGGCTAGGCTAGGTCAGGCTTCTCTAGGCCTCTTCAGACTACGCTAGGTCAGGTCTCTCTAGGCCTCTTCAGGCTAGTCTAGGTCAGGCCTCTCTAGGCCTCTTTAGGCTAGGCTAGGTCAGGCCTCTCTAGGCCTCTTCATGCTAGGTTAGGCTTCTCTAGGCCTCTTCAGGCTAGGATAGGTCAGGCCTCTCTAGGCCTCTTCAGGCTAGGCTAGGTCAGGCCTACTCTAGGCCTCTTCAGGCTTCTCTACGCCTCTTCAGGCTAGGTCAGGCTTCTCTAGGCCTCTTCAGACTAGGCTAGGTAAGGCCTATCTAGGCCTCTTCAGGGTAGGCTAGGTCAGGCTTCTCTAGGCCTCTTCAGGCTAGACTAGGTCAGGCCTTTCTAGGCCTCTTCAGGCTAGGCTAGGTCAGGCTTCTCTAGGCCTCTTCAGGCTAGACTAGGTCAGGCCTTTCTAGGCCTCTTCAGGCTAGGCTAGGTCAGGCTTCTCTAGGCCTCTTCAGGCTAGGCTAGGTCAGGCTTCTCTAGGCGTCTTCAGGCTAGGTCAGGACTCTCTAGGCCTCTTTAGGCTAGGCTACGTCAGGCCTCTCTAGGCCTCTTCAGGCTAGGTCAAGCTTCTCTAGGCCTCTTCAGGCTAGTCTAGTTCAGGCCTCTCTAGGCCTCTTCAGGCTAGGCTAGGTCAGGCCTCTCTAAGCCTCTTCAGGCTAGGCTAGGTCAGGTCTCTCTAGGCCTCTTCAGGCTAGGCTAGGTCAGGCCTCTCTAGGCCTCTTCATGCTAGGTCAGGCTTCTATAGGCCTCTTCAGGCTAGGCTAGGTAAGGCCTCTCTAGGCCTCTTCAGGCTAGGCTAGGTCAGGCTTCTCTAGGCATCTTCAGGCTAGGTCAGGCCTCTCTAGGCCTCTTCAGGCTAGGCTAGGCCAGGCCTACTCTAGGCCTCTGCAGGCTTCTCTAGGCCTCTTCAGGCTAGGTCAGGCTTCTCTAGGCCTCTTCAAACTAGGCTAGGTAAGGCCTCTCTAGGCCTCTTCAGGGTAGGCTAGGTCAGGCTTCTCTAGGCCTTTTCAGGCTAGACTAGGTCAGGCCTTTCTAGGCCTCTTCAGGCTAGGCTAGGTCAGGCTTCTCTAGGCCTCTTCAGGCTAGGCTAGGTCAGGCTTCTCTAGGCCTCTTCAGGCTAGGCTAGGTCAGGCTTCTCTAGGCCTCTTCAGGCTAGGCTAGGTCAGGCCTCTCTAGGCCTCTTCAGGCTAGGTCAGGCCTCTCTAGGTCTCTTCAGGCTAGGCTAGGTCTGGCTACTCTAGGCCTTTTCAGGCTAGATCAGGCTTCTCTAGGCCTTTTCAGGCTAGGTCAGGCTACTCTAGGCCTCTTCGGGCTAGGCTAGTTCAGGCCTCTCTAGGCCTCTTCAGGCTAGGCTAGGTCAGGCCTCTAGGCCTCTTCAGACTAGGCTAGGTCATGCTACTCTAGGCCTCTTCAGGCTAGAATAGGTCAGGCTTCTCTAGGCCTCTTCAGGCTAGGCTAGGTCAGGCTTCTCTAGGACTCTTCAGGCTAGGCTAGGTCAGGCCTCTCTAGGCCTCTTCAGGCTAGGCTAGGTCAGGCTTCTCTAGGCCTATTCAGGCTAGGCTAGGTACGGCCTCTCTAGGCCTCTTCAGGCTAGGCTAGGTCAGGCCTCTCTAGGCCTCTTCAGGCTAGGCTAGGTCAGGCTTCTCTAGGCGTCTTCAGGCTAGGTCAGGCTTCTCTAGGCCTCTTCAGGTAGGCTAGGCCAGGCTTCTCTAGGCCTCTTCAGGCTAGGCTAAGTCAGGCCTCTCTAGGCCTCTTAATGCTAGGCTAGGTCAGGCCTCTCTAGGCCTCTTCAGACTAGGTTAGGTCAGGTCTCTCTAGGCCTCTTCAGGCTAGGGTAGGTCAGGCCTCTCCAGGCCTCTTCAGGCTACGCTAGGTCAGGCTTCTCAAGGCCTCTTCCGGCTAGGCTAGGTCAGGCTTCTCTAGGCCTCTTCAGGCTAGGCTAGGTCAGGCTTCTCTAGGCCTCTTCAGGCTAGGCTAGGTCAGGCTTCTCTAGGCCTCTTCAGGCTAGGCTAGGTCAGGCCTCTCTAGGCCTCTTCAAGCTAGGTCAGGCATCTCTAGGTCTCTTCAGGCTAGGCTAGGTCTGGCTTCTCTAGACCTTTTCAGGCTAGGCTAGGTCGGGCCTCTCTAGGCCTCTTCAAGCTAGGTCAGGCATCTCTAGGTCTCTTCAGGCTAGGCTAGGTCAGGCTTCTCTAGGCCTCTTCAAGCTAGGTCAGGCATCTCTAGGTCTCTTCAGGCTAGGCTAGGTCAGGCCTCTCTAGGCCTCTTCAAGCTAGGTCAGGCATCTCTAGGTCTCTTCAGGCTAGGCTAGGTCAGGCTTCTCTAGGCCTATTCAGGCTAGGCTAGGTACGGCCTCTCTAGGCCTCTTCAGGCTAGGCTAGGTCAGGCTTCTCTAGGCCTCTTCAGGCTAGGTCAGGCTTCTCTAGGCCTCTTCAAACTAGGCTAGGTAAGGCCTCTCTAGGCCTCTTCAGGGTAGGCTAGGTCAGGCTTCTCTAGGCCTTTTCAGGTTAGACTAGGTCAGGCCTTTCTAGGCCTCTTCAGGCTAGGCTAGGTCAGGCTTCTCTAGGCCTCCTCAGGCTAGGCTAGGTCAGGCTTCTCTAGGCCTCTTCAGGCTAGGTCAGGCCTCTTTAGGCCTCTTTAGGCTAGGCTAGGTCAGGCCTTTCTAGGCCTCTTCAGGCTAGGTCAAGCTTCTCTAGGCCTATTCAGGCTAGTCTAGTTCAGGCCTCGCTAGGCCTCTTCAGGCTAGGCTAGGTCAGGCCTCTCTAAGCCTCTTCAGGCTAGGCTAGGTCAGGTCTCTCTAGGCCTCTTCAGGCTAGGCTAGGTCAGGCCTCTCTAGGCCTCTTCATGCTAGGTCAGGCTTCTATAGGCCTCTTCAGGCTAGGCTAGGTAAGGCCTCTCTAGGCCTCTTCAGGCTAGGCTAGGTCAGGCTTCTCTAGGCATCTTCAGGCTAGGTAAGGCCTCTCTAGGCCTCTTCAGGCTAGGCTAGGCCAGGCCTACTCTAGGCCTCTGCAGGCTTCTCTAGGCCTCTTCAGGCTAGGTCAGGCTTCTCTAGGCCTCTTCAAACTAGGCTAGGTAAGGCCTCTCTAGGCCTCTTCAGGGTAGGCTAGGTCAGGCTTCTCTAGGCCTTTTCAGGCTAGACTAGGTCAGGCCTTTCTAGGCCTCTTCAGGCTAGGCTAGGTCAGGCTTCTCTAGGCCTCTTCAGGCTAGGCTAGTTCAGGCCTCTCTAGGCCTCTTCAGGCTAGGCTAGGTCTGGCTTCTCTAGGCTTTTTCAGGCTAGATCAGGCTTCTCTAGGCCTCTTCAGGCTAGGTCAGGCTACTCTAGGCCTCTTCAGGCTAGGCTAGTTCAGGCCTCTCTAGGCCTCTTCAGGCTAGGCTAGGTCAGGCTTCTCTAGGCCTCTTCAAACTAGTCTAGGTCAGACTTCTCTAGGCCTCTTCAGGCTAGTCTAGGTCAGGCCTCTCTAGGCCTCTTTAGGCTAGGCTAGGTCAGGCTTCTCTAGGCCTCTTCAGGCTAGGCTAGGTCAGGCTTCTCTAGGCCTCTTCAGGCTAGGTCAGGCCTCTCTAGGCCTCTTTAGGCTAGGCTAGGTCAGGCCTCTCTAGGCCTCTTCAGGCTAGGTCAAGCTTCTCTAGGCCTCTTCAGGCTAGTCTAGTTCAGGCCTCTCTAGGCCTCTTCAGGCTAGGCTAGGTCAGGCCTCTCTAAGCCTCTTCAGGCTAGGCTAGGTCAGGTCTCTCTAGGCCTCTTCAGGCTAGGCTAGGTCAGACCTCTCTAGGCCTCTTCGTGCTAGGTCAGGCTTCTATAGGCCTCTTCAGGCTAGGCTAGGTAAGGCCTCTCTAGGCCTCTTCAGGCTAGGCTAGGTCAGGCTTCTCTAGGCCTCTTCAGGCTAGGTCAGGCCTCTCTAGGCCTCTTTAGGCTAGGCTACGTCAGGCCTCTCTAGGCCTCTTCAGGCTAGGTCAAGCTTCTCTAGGCCTCTTCAGGCTAGTCTAGTTCAGGCCTCTCTAGGCCTCTTCAGGCTAGGCTAGGTCAGGCCTCTCTAAGCCTCTTCAGGCTAGGCTAGGTCAGGTCTCTCTAGGCCTCTTCAGGCTAGGCTAGGTCAGGCCTCTCTAAGCCTCTTCATGCTAGGTCAGGCTTCTATAGGCCTCTTCAGGCTAGGCTAGGTAAGGCCTCTCTAGGCCTCTTCAGGCTAGGCTAGGTCAGGCTTCTCTAGGCATCTTCAGGCTAGGTCAGGCCTCTCTAGGCCTCTTCAGGCTAGGCTAGGCCAGGCCTACTCTAGGCCTCTGCAGGCTTCTCTAGGCCTCTTCAGGCTAGGTCAGGCTTCTCTAGGCCTCTTCAAACTAGGCTAGGTAAGGCCTCTCTAGGCCTCTTCAGGGTAGGCTAGGTCAGGCTTCTCTAGGCCTTTTCAGGCTAGACTAGGTCAGGCCTTTCTAGGCCTCTTCAGGCTAGGCTAGGTCAGGCTTCTCTAGGCCTCTTCAGGCTAGGCTAGGTCAGGCTTCTCTAGGCCTCTTCAGGCTAGGCTAGGTCAGGCTTCTCTAGGCCTCTTCAGGCTAGGCTAGGTCAGGCCTCTCTAGGCCTCTTCAGGCTAGGTCAGGCCTCTCTAGGTCTCTTCAGGCTAGGCTAGGTCTGGCTTCTCTAGGCCTTTTCAGGCTAGATCAGGCTTCTCTAGGCCTTTTCAGGCTAGGTCAGGCTACTCTAGGCCTCTTCAGGCTAGGCTAGTTCAGGCCTCTCTAGGCCTCTTCAGGCTAGGCTAGGTCAGGCCTCTAGGCCTCTTCAGACTAGGCTAGGTCATGCTACTCTAGGCCTCTTCAGGCTAGAATAGGTCAGGCTTCTCTAGGCCTCTTCAGGCTAGGCTAGGTCAGGCTTCTCTAGGACTCTTCAGGCTAGGCTAGGTCAGGCCTCTCTAGGCCTCTTCAGGCTAGGCTAGGTCAGGCTTCTCTAGGCCTATTCAGGCTAGGCTAGGTACGGCCTCTCTAGGCCTCTTCAGGCTAGGCTAGGTCAGGCCTCTCTAGGCCTCTTCAGGCTAGGCTAGGTCAGGCTTCTCTAGGCGTCTTCAGGCTAGGTCAGGCTTCTCTAGGCCTCTTCAGGTAGGCTAGGCCAGGCTTCTCTAGGCCTCTTCAGGCTAGGCTAAGTCAGGCCTCTCTAGGCCTCTTAATGCTAGGCTAGGTCAGGCCTCTCTAGGCCTCTTCAGACTAGGTTAGGTCAGGTCTCTCTAGGCCTCTTCAGGCTAGGGTAGGTCAGGCCTCTCCAGGCCTCTTCAGGCTACGCTAGGTCAGGCTTCTCAAGGCCTCTTCCGGCTAGGCTAGGTCAGGCTTCTCTAGGCCTCTTCAGGCTAGGCTAGGTCAGGCTTCTCTAGGCCTCTTCAGGCTAGGCTAGGTCAGGCTTCTCTAGGCCTCTTCAGGCTAGGCTAGGTCAGGCCTCTCTAGGCCTCTTCAAGCTAGGTCAGGCATCTCTAGGTCTCTTCAGGCTAGGCTAGGTCTGGCTTCTCTAGACCTTTTCAGGCTAGGCTAGGTCGGGCCTCTCTAGGCCTCTTCAAGCTAGGTCAGGCATCTCTAGGTCTCTTCAGGCTAGGCTAGGTCAGGCCTCTCTAGGCCTCTTCAAGCTAGGTCAGGCATCTCTAGGTCTCTTCAGGCTAGGCTAGGTCAGGCATCTCTAGGCCTCTTCAGGCTAGGCTAGGTCTGGCTTCTCTAGACCTTTTCAGGCTAGGCTAGGTCGGGCCTCTCTAGGCCTCTTCAAGCTAGGTCAGGCATCTCTAGGTCTCTTCAGGCTAGGCTAGGTCAGGCTTCTCTAGGCCTCTTCAAGCTAGGTCAGGCATCTCTAGGTCTCTTCAGGCTAGGCTAGGTCAGGCCTCTCTAGGCCTCTTCAAGCTAGGTCAGGCATCTCTAGGTCTCTTCAGGCTAGGCTAGGTCTGGCTTCTCTAGACCTTTTCAGGCTAGGCTACGTCGGGCCTCTCTAGGCCTCTTCAAGCTAGGTCAGGCATCTCTAGGTCTCTTCAGGCTAGGCTAGGTCAGGCTTCTCTAGGCCTCTTCAGGCTAGGTCAGGCTTCTCTAGGCCTCTTCAGGCTAGGCTAGGTCAGGCTTCTCTAGGCCTATTCAGGCTAGGCTAGGTACGGCCTCTCTAGGCCTCTTCAGGCTAGGCTAGGTCAGGCTTCTCTAGGCCTCTTCAGGCTAGGTCAGGCTTCTCTAGGCCTCTTCAAACTAGGCTAGGTAAGGCCTCTCTAGGCCTCTTCAGGGTAGGCTAGGTCAGGCTTCTCTAGGCCTTTTCAGGTTAGACTAGGTCAGGCCTTTCTAGGCCTCTTCAGGCTAGGCTAGGTCAGGCTTCTCTAGGCCTCTTCAGGCTAGGCTAGGTCAGGCTTCTCTAGGCCTCTTCAGGCTAGGCTAGTTCAGGCCTCTCTAGGCCTCTTCAGGCTAGGCTAGGTCTGGCTTCTCTAGGCCTTTTCAGGCTAGATCAGGCTTCTCTAGGCCTCTTCAGGCTAGGTCAGGCTACTCTAGGCCTCTTCAGGCTAGGCTAGTTCAGGCCTCTCTAGGCCTCTTCAGGCTAGGCTAGGTCAGGCTTCTCTAGGCCTCTTCAAACTAGGCTAGGTCAGACTTCTCTAGGCCTCTTCAGGCTAGTCTAGGTCAGGCCTCTCTAGGCCTCTTTAGGCTAGGCTAGGTCAGGCTTCTCTAGGCCTCTTCAGGCTAGGCTAGGTCAGGCTTCTCTAGGCCTCTTCAGGCTAGGTCAGGCCTCTCTAGGCCTCTTTAGGCTAGGCTAGGTCAGGCCTCTCTAGGCCTCTTCAGGCTAGGTCAAGCTTCTCTAGGCCTCTTCAGGCTAGTCTAGTTCAGGCCTCTCTAGGCCTCTTCAGGCTAGGCTAGGTCAGGCTACTCTAGGCCTCTTCAGGCTAGGTCAGGCCTCTCTAGGCCTCTTCAGGCTAGGCTAGGCCAGGCCTACTCTAGGCCTCTGCAGGCTTCTCTAGGCCTCTTCAGGCTAGGTCAGGCTTCTCTAGGCCTCTTCAAACTAGGCTAGGTAAGGCCTCTCTAGGCCTCTTCAGGGTAGGCTAGGTCAGGCTTCTCTAGGCCTCTTCAGGCTAGGCTAGGTCAGGCTTCTCTAGGCCTCTTCAGGCTAGGCTAGTTCAGGCCTCTCTAGGCCTCTTCAGGCTAGGCTAGGTCTGGCTTCTCTAGGCCTTTTCAGGCTAGATCAGGCTTCTCTAGGCCTCTTCAGGCTAGGTCAGGCTACTCTAGGCCTCTTCAGGCTAGGCTAGTTCAGGCCTCTCTAGGCCTCTTCAGGCTAGGCTAGGTCAGGCTTCTCTAGGCCTCTTCAAACTAGGCTAGGTCAGACTTCTCTAGGCCTCTTCAGGCTAGTCTAGGTCAGGCCTCTCTAGGCCTCTTTAGGCTAGGCTAGGTCAGGCTTCTCTAGGCCTCTTCAGGCTAGGCTAGGTCAGGCTTCTCTAGGCCTCTTCAAACTAGGCTAGGTCAGACTTCTCTAGGCCTCTTCAGGCTAGTCTAGATCAGGCCTCTCTAGGCCTCTTTAGGCTAGGCTAGGTCAGGCTTCTCTAGGCCTTTTCAGGCTAGACTAGGTCAGGCCTTTCTAGGCCTCTTCAGGCTAGGCTAGGTCAGGCTTCTCTAGGCCTCTTCAGGCTAGGCTAGGTCAGGCTTCTCTAGGCCTATTCAGGCTAGGCTAGGTACGGCCTCTCTAGGCCTCTTCAGGCTAGGCTAGGTCAGGCCTCTCTAGGCCTCTTCAGGCTAGGCTAGGTCAGGCTTCTCTAGGCGTCTTCAGGCTAGGTCAGGCTTCTCTAGGCCTCTTCAGGTAGGCTAGGCCAGGCTTCTCTAGGCCTCTTCAGGCTAGGCTAAGTCAGGCCTCTCTAGGCCTCTTAATGCTAGGCTAGGTCAGGCCTCTCTAGGCCTCTTCAGACTAGGTTAGGTCAGGTCTCTCTAGGCCTCTTCAGGCTAGGGTAGGTCAGGCCTCTCTAGGCCTCTTCAGGCTACGCTAGGTCAGGCTTCTCAAGGCCTCTTCCGGCTAGGCTAGGTCAGGCTTCTCTAGGCCTCTTCAGGCTAGGCTAGGTCAGGCTTCTCTAGGCCTCTTCAGGCTAGGCTAGGTCAGGCTTCTCTAGGCCTCTTCAGGCTAGGCTAGGTCAGGCCTCTCTAGGCCTCTTCAAGCTAGGTCAGGCATCTCTAGGTCTCTTCAGGCTAGGCTAGGTCTGGCTTCTCTAGACCTTTTCAGGCTAGGCTAGGTCGGGCCTCTCTAGGCCTCTTCAAGCTAGGTCAGGCATCTCTAGGTCTCTTCAGGCTAGGCTAGGTCAGGCTTCTCTAGGCCTCTTCAAGCTAGGTCAGGCATCTCTAGGTCTCTTCAGGCTAGGCTAGGTCAGGCCTCTCTAGGCCTCTTCAAGCTAGGTCAGGCATCTCTAGGTCTCTTCAGGCTAGGCTAGGTCTGGCTTCTCTAGACCTTTTCAGGCTAGGCTAGGTCGGGCCTCTCTAGGCCTCTTCAAGCTAGGTCAGGCATCTCTAGGTCTCTTCAGGCTAGGCTAGGTCAGGCTTCTCTAGGCCTCTTCAGGCTAGGCTAGGTCAGGCTTCTCTAGGCCTATTCAGGCTAGGCTAGGTACGGCCTCTCTAGGCCTCTTCAGGCTAGGCTAGGTCAGGCTTCTCTAGGCCTCTTCAGGCTAGGTCAGGCTTCTCTAGGCCTCTTCAAACTAGGCTAGGTAAGGCCTCTCTAGGCCTCTTCAGGGTAGGCTAGGTCAGGCTTCTCTAGGCCTTTTCAGGTTAGACTAGGTCAGGCCTTTCTAGGCCTCTTCAGGCTAGGCTAGGTCAGGCTTCTCTAGGCATCTTCAGGCTAGGTAAGGCCTCTCTAGGCCTCTTCAGGCTAGGCTAGGCCAGGCCTACTCTAGGCCTCTGCAGGCTTCTCTAGGCCTCTTCAGGCTAGGTCAGGCTTCTCTAGGCCTCTTCAAACTAGGCTAGGTCAGGCTTCTCTAGGCCTCTTCAGAGTAGGCTAGGTCAGGCTTTTCTAGGCCTTTTCAGGCTAGACTAGGTCAGGCTTCTCTAGGCCTCTTCAGGCTAGGCTAGTTCAGGCCTCTCTAGGCCTCTTCAGGCTAGGCTAGGTCTGGCTTCTCTAGGCTTTTTCAGGCTAGATCAGGCTTCTCTAGGCCTCTTCAGGCTAGGTCAGGCTACTCTAGGCCTCTTCAGGCTAGGCTAGTTCAGGCCTCTCTAGGCCTCTTCAGGCTAGGCTAGGTCAGGCTTCTCTAGGCCTCTTCAAACTAGTCTAGGTCAGACTTCTCTAGGCCTCTTCAGGCTAGTCTAGGTCAGGCCTCTCTAGGCCTCTTTAGGCTAGGCTAGGTCAGGCTTCTCTAGGCCTCTTCAGGCTAGGCTAGGTCAGGCTTCTCTAGGCCTCTTCAGGCTAGGTCAGGCCTCTCTAGGCCTCTTTAGGCTAGGCTAGGTCAGGCCTCTCTAGGCCTCTTCAGGCTAGGTCAAGCTTCTCTAGGCCTCTTCAGGCTAGTCTAGTTCAGGCCTCTCTAGGCCTCTTCAGGCTAGGCTAGGTCAGGCCTCTCTAGGCCTCTTCAGGCTAGGCTAGGTCAGGCTTCTCTAGGCCTCTTCAGGCTAGGTCAGGCCTCTCTAGGCCTCTTTAGGCTAGGCTACGTCAGGCCTCTCTAGGCCTCTTCAGGCTAGGTCAAGCTTCTCTAGGCCTCTTCAGGCTAGTCTAGTTCAGGCCTCTCTAGGCCTCTTCAGGCTAGGCTAGGTCAGGCCTCTCTAAGCCTCTTCAGGCTAGGCTAGGTCAGGTCTCTCTAGGCCTCTTCAGGCTAGGCTAGGTCAGGCCTCTCTAGGCCTCTTCATGCTAGGTCAGGCTTCTATAGGCCTCTTCAGGCTAGGCTAGGTAAGGCCTCTCTAGGCCTCTTCAGGCTAGGCTAGGTCAGGCTTCTCTAGGCATCTTCAGGCTAGGTCAGGCCTCTCTAGGCCTCTTCAGGCTAGGCTAGGCCAGGCCTACTCTAGGCCTCTGCAGGCTTCTCTAGGCCTCTTCAGGCTAGGTCAGGCTTCTCTAGGCCTCTTCAAACTAGGCTAGGTAAGGCCTCTCTAGGCCTCTTCAGGGTAGGCTAGGTCAGGCTTCTCTAGGCCTTTTCAGGCTAGACTAGGTCAGGCCTTTCTAGGCCTCTTCAGGCTAGGCTAGGTCAGGCTTCTCTAGGCCTCTTCAGGCTAGGCTAGGTCAGGCTTCTCTAGGCCTCTTCAGGCTAGGCTAGGTCAGGCCTCTCTAAGCCTCTTCAGGCTAGGCTAGTTCAGGCCTCTCTAGGCCTCTTCAGGCTAGGCTAGGTCAGGCCTCTCTAAGCCTCTTCAGGCTAGGCTAGGTCAGGTCTCTCTAGGCCTCTTCAGGCTAGGCTAGGTCAGACCTCTCTAGGCCTCTTCGTGCTAGGTCAGGCTTCTATAGGCCTCTTCAGGCTAGGCTAGGTAAGGCCTCTCTAGGCCTCTTCAGGCTAGGCTAGGTCAGGCTTCTCTAGGCCTCTTCAGGCTAGGTCAGGCCTCTCTAGGCCTCTTTAGGCTAGGCTACGTCAGGCCTCTCTAGGCCTCTTCAGGCTAGGTCAAGCTTCTCTAGGCCTCTTCAGGCTAGTCTAGTTCAGGCCTCTCTAGGCCTCTTCAGGCTAGGCTAGGTCAGGCCTCTCTAAGCCTCTTCAGGCTAGGCTAGGTCAGGTCTCTCTAGGCCTCTTCAGGCTAGGCTAGGTCAGGCCTCTCTAAGCCTCTTCATGCTAGGTCAGGCTTCTATAGGCCTCTTCAGGCTAGGCTAGGTAAGGCCTCTCTAGGCCTCTTCAGGCTAGGCTAGGTCAGGCTTCTCTAGGCATCTTCAGGCTAGGTCAGGCCTCTCTAGGCCTCTTCAGGCTAGGCTAGGCCAGGCCTACTCTAGGCCTCTGCAGGCTTCTCTAGGCCTCTTCAGGCTAGGTCAGGCTTCTCTAGGCCTCTTCAAACTAGGCTAGGTAAGGCCTCTCTAGGCCTCTTCAGGGTAGGCTAGGTCAGGCTTCTCTAGGCCTTTTCAGGCTAGACTAGGTCAGGCCTTTCTAGGCCTCTTCAGGCTAGGCTAGGTCAGGCTTCTCTAGGCCTCTTCAGGCTAGGCTAGGTCAGGCTTCTCTAGGCCTCTTCAGGCTAGGCTAGGTCAGGCTTCTCTAGGCCTCTTCAGGCTAGGCTAGGTCAGGCCTCTCTAGGCCTCTTCAGGCTAGGTCAGGCCTCTCTAGGTCTCTTCAGGCTAGGCTAGGTCTGGCTTCTCTAGGCCTTTTCAGGCTAGATCAGGCTTCTCTAGGCCTTTTCAGGCTAGGTCAGGCTACTCTAGGCCTCTTCAGGCTAGGCTAGTTCAGGCCTCTCTAGGCCTCTTCAGGCTAGGCTAGGTCAGGCCTCTAGGCCTCTTCAGACTAGGCTAGGTCATGCTACTCTAGGCCTCTTCAGGCTAGAATAGGTCAGGCTTCTCTAGGCCTCTTCAGGCTAGGCTAGGTCAGGCTTCTCTAGGACTCTTCAGGCTAGGCTAGGTCAGGCCTCTCTAGGCCTCTTCAGGCTAGGCTAGGTCAGGCTTCTCTAGGCCTATTCAGGCTAGGCTAGGTACGGCCTCTCTAGGCCTCTTCAGGCTAGGCTAGGTCAGGCCTCTCTAGGCCTCTTCAGGCTAGGCTAGGTCAGGCTTCTCTAGGCGTCTTCAGGCTAGGTCAGGCTTCTCTAGGCCTCTTCAGGTAGGCTAGGCCAGGCTTCTCTAGGCCTCTTCAGGCTAGGCTAAGTCAGGCCTCTCTAGGCCTCTTAATGCTAGGCTAGGTCAGGCCTCTCTAGGCCTCTTCAGACTAGGTTAGGTCAGGTCTCTCTAGGCCTCTTCAGGCTAGGGTAGGTCAGGCCTCTCCAGGCCTCTTCAGGCTACGCTAGGTCAGGCTTCTCAAGGCCTCTTCCGGCTAGGCTAGGTCAGGCTTCTCTAGGCCTCTTCAGGCTAGGCTAGGTCAGGCTTCTCTAGGCCTCTTCAGGCTAGGCTAGGTCAGGCTTCTCTAGGCCTCTTCAGGCTAGGCTAGGTCAGGCCTCTCTAGGCCTCTTCAAGCTAGGTCAGGCATCTCTAGGTCTCTTCAGGCTAGGCTAGGTCTGGCTTCTCTAGACCTTTTCAGGCTAGGCTAGGTCGGGCCTCTCTAGGCCTCTTCAAGCTAGGTCAGGCATCTCTAGGTCTCTTCAGGCTAGGCTAGGTCAGGCCTCTCTAGGCCTCTTCAAGCTAGGTCAGGCATCTCTAGGTCTCTTCAGGCTAGGCTAGGTCAGGCATCTCTAGGCCTCTTCAGGCTAGGCTAGGTCTGGCTTCTCTAGACCTTTTCAGGCTAGGCTAGGTCGGGCCTCTCTAGGCCTCTTCAAGCTAGGTCAGGCATCTCTAGGTCTCTTCAGGCTAGGCTAGGTCAGGCTTCTCTAGGCCTCTTCAAGCTAGGTCAGGCATCTCTAGGTCTCTTCAGGCTAGGCTAGGTCAGGCCTCTCTAGGCCTCTTCAAGCTAGGTCAGGCATCTCTAGGTCTCTTCAGGCTAGGCTAGGTCTGGCTTCTCTAGACCTTTTCAGGCTAGGCTACGTCGGGCCTCTCTAGGCCTCTTCAAGCTAGGTCAGGCATCTCTAGGTCTCTTCAGGCTAGGCTAGGTCAGGCTTCTCTAGGCCTCTTCAGGCTAGGTCAGGCTTCTCTAGGCCTCTTCAGGCTAGGCTAGGTCAGGCTTCTCTAGGCCTATTCAGGCTAGGCTAGGTACGGCCTCTCTAGGCCTCTTCAGGCTAGGCTAGGTCAGGCTTCTCTAGGCCTCTTCAGGCTAGGTCAGGCTTCTCTAGGCCTCTTCAAACTAGGCTAGGTAAGGCCTCTCTAGGCCTCTTCAGGGTAGGCTAGGTCAGGCTTCTCTAGGCCTTTTCAGGTTAGACTAGGTCAGGCCTTTCTAGGCCTCTTCAGGCTAGGCTAGGTCAGGCTTCTCTAGGCCTCTTCAGGCTAGGCTAGGTCAGGCTTCTCTAGGCCTCTTCAGGCTAGGCTAGTTCAGGCCTCTCTAGGCCTCTTCAGGCTAGGCTAGGTCTGGCTTCTCTAGGCCTTTTCAGGCTAGATCAGGCTTCTCTAGGCCTCTTCAGGCTAGGTCAGGCTACTCTAGGCCTCTTCAGGCTAGGCTAGTTCAGGCCTCTCTAGGCCTCTTCAGGCTAGGCTAGGTCAGGCTTCTCTAGGCCTCTTCAAACTAGGCTAGGTCAGACTTCTCTAGGCCTCTTCAGGCTAGTCTAGGTCAGGCCTCTCTAGGCCTCTTTAGGCTAGGCTAGGTCAGGCTTCTCTAGGCCTCTTCAGGCTAGGCTAGGTCAGGCTTCTCTAGGCCTCTTCAGGCTAGGTCAGGCCTCTCTAGGCCTCTTTAGGCTAGGCTAGGTCAGGCCTCTCTAGGCCTCTTCAGGCTAGGTCAAGCTTCTCTAGGCCTCTTCAGGCTAGTCTAGTTCAGGCCTCTCTAGGCCTCTTCAGGCTAGGCTAGGTCAGGCTACTCTAGGCCTCTTCAGGCTAGGTCAGGCCTCTCTAGGCCTCTTCAGGCTAGGCTAGGCCAGGCCTACTCTAGGCCTCTGCAGGCTTCTCTAGGCCTCTTCAGGCTAGGTCAGGCTTCTCTAGGCCTCTTCAAACTAGGCTAGGTAAGGCCTCTCTAGGCCTCTTCAGGGTAGGCTAGGTCAGGCTTCTCTAGGCCTCTTCAGGCTAGGCTAGGTCAGGCTTCTCTAGGCCTCTTCAGGCTAGGCTAGTTCAGGCCTCTCTAGGCCTCTTCAGGCTAGGCTAGGTCTGGCTTCTCTAGGCCTTTTCAGGCTAGATCAGGCTTCTCTAGGCCTCTTCAGGCTAGGTCAGGCTACTCTAGGCCTCTTCAGGCTAGGCTAGTTCAGGCCTCTCTAGGCCTCTTCAGGCTAGGCTAGGTCAGGCTTCTCTAGGCCTCTTCAAACTAGGCTAGGTCAGACTTCTCTAGGCCTCTTCAGGCTAGTCTAGGTCAGGCCTCTCTAGGCCTCTTTAGGCTAGGCTAGGTCAGGCTTCTCTAGGCCTCTTCAGGCTAGGCTAGGTCAGGCTTCTCTAGGCCTCTTCAAACTAGGCTAGGTCAGACTTCTCTAGGCCTCTTCAGGCTAGTCTAGGTCAGGCCTCTCTAGGCCTCTTTAGGCTAGGCTAGGTCAGGCTTCTCTAGGCCTTTTCAGGCTAGACTAGGTCAGGCCTTTCTAGGCCTCTTCAGGCTAGGCTAGGTCAGGCTTCTCTAGGCCTCTTCAGGCTAGGCTAGGTCAGGCTTCTCTAGGCCTATTCAGGCTAGGCTAGGTACGGCCTCTCTAGGCCTCTTCAGGCTAGGCTAGGTCAGGCCTCTCTAGGCCTCTTCAGGCTAGGCTAGGTCAGGCTTCTCTAGGCGTCTTCAGGCTAGGTCAGGCTTCTCTAGGCCTCTTCAGGTAGGCTAGGCCAGGCTTCTCTAGGCCTCTTCAGGCTAGGCTAAGTCAGGCCTCTCTAGGCCTCTTAATGCTAGGCTAGGTCAGGCCTCTCTAGGCCTCTTCAGACTAGGTTAGGTCAGGTCTCTCTAGGCCTCTTCAGGCTAGGGTAGGTCAGGCCTCTCTAGGCCTCTTCAGGCTACGCTAGGTCAGGCTTCTCAAGGCCTCTTCCGGCTAGGCTAGGTCAGGCTTCTCTAGGCCTCTTCAGGCTAGGCTAGGTCAGGCTTCTCTAGGCCTCTTCAGGCTAGGCTAGGTCAGGCTTCTCTAGGCCTCTTCAGGCTAGGCTAGGTCAGGCCTCTCTAGGCCTCTTCAAGCTAGGTCAGGCATCTCTAGGTCTCTTCAGGCTAGGCTAGGTCTGGCTTCTCTAGACCTTTTCAGGCTAGGCTAGGTCGGGCCTCTCTAGGCCTCTTCAAGCTAGGTCAGGCATCTCTAGGTCTCTTCAGGCTAGGCTAGGTCAGGCTTCTCTAGGCCTCTTCAAGCTAGGTCAGGCATCTCTAGGTCTCTTCAGGCTAGGCTAGGTCAGGCCTCTCTAGGCCTCTTCAAGCTAGGTCAGGCATCTCTAGGTCTCTTCAGGCTAGGCTAGGTCTGGCTTCTCTAGACCTTTTCAGGCTAGGCTAGGTCGGGCCTCTCTAGGCCTCTTCAAGCTAGGTCAGGCATCTCTAGGTCTCTTCAGGCTAGGCTAGGTCAGGCTTCTCTAGGCCTCTTCAGGCTAGGCTAGGTCAGGCTTCTCTAGGCCTATTCAGGCTAGGCTAGGTACGGCCTCTCTAGGCCTCTTCAGGCTAGGCTAGGTCAGGCTTCTCTAGGCCTCTTCAGGCTAGGTCAGGCTTCTCTAGGCCTCTTCAAACTAGGCTAGGTAAGGCCTCTCTAGGCCTCTTCAGGGTAGGCTAGGTCAGGCTTCTCTAGGCCTTTTCAGGTTAGACTAGGTCAGGCCTTTCTAGGCCTCTTCAGGCTAGGCTAGGTCAGGCTTCTCTAGGCATCTTCAGGCTAGGTAAGGCCTCTCTAGGCCTCTTCAGGCTAGGCTAGGCCAGGCCTACTCTAGGCCTCTGCAGGCTTCTCTAGGCCTCTTCAGGCTAGGTCAGGCTTCTCTAGGCCTCTTCAAACTAGGCTAGGTCAGGCTTCTCTAGGCCTCTTCAGAGTAGGCTAGGTCAGGCTTTTCTAGGCCTTTTCAGGCTAGACTAGGTCAGGCCTTTCTAGGCCTCTTCAGGCTAGGCTAGGTCAGGCTTCTCTAGGCCTCTTCAGGCTAGGCTAGGTCAGGCTTCTCTAGGCCTCTTCAGGCTAGGCTAGTTCAGGCCTCTCTAGGCCTCTTCAGGCTAGGCTAGGTCTGGCTTCTCTAGGCTTTTTCAGGCTAGATCAGGCTTCTCTAGGCCTCTTCAGGCTAGGTCAGGCTACTCTAGGCCTCTTCAGGCTAGGCTAGTTCAGGCCTCTCTAGGCCTCTTCAGGCTAGGCTAGGTCAGGCTTCTCTAGGCCTCTTCAAACTAGTCTAGGTCAGACTTCTCTAGGCCTCTTCAGGCTAGTCTAGGTCAGGCCTCTCTAGGCCTCTTTAGGCTAGGCTAGGTCAGGCTTCTCTAGGCCTCTTCAGGCTAGGCTAGGTCAGGCTTCTCTAGGCCTCTTCAGGCTAGGTCAGGCCTCTCTAGGCCTCTTTAGGCTAGGCTAGGTCAGGCCTCTCTAGGCCTCTTCAGGCTAGGTCAAGCTTCTCTAGGCCTCTTCAGGCTAGTCTAGTTCAGGCCTCTCTAGGCCTCTTCAGGCTAGGCTAGGTCAGGCCTCTCTAGGCCTCTTCAGGCTAGGCTAGGTCAGGCTTCTCTAGGCCTCTTCAGGCTAGGTCAGGCCTCTCTAGGCCTCTTTAGGCTAGGCTACGTCAGGCCTCTCTAGGCCTCTTCAGGCTAGGTCAAGCTTCTCTAGGCCTCTTCAGGCTAGTCTAGTTCAGGCCTCTCTAGGCCTCTTCAGGCTAGGCTAGGTCAGGCCTCTCTAAGCCTCTTCAGGCTAGGCTAGGTCAGGTCTCTCTAGGCCTCTTCAGGCTAGGCTAGGTCAGGCCTCTCTAGGCCTCTTCATGCTAGGTCAGGCTTCTATAGGCCTCTTCAGGCTAGGCTAGGTAAGGCCTCTCTAGGCCTCTTCAGGCTAGGCTAGGTCAGGCTTCTCTAGGCATCTTCAGGCTAGGTCAGGCCTCTCTAGGCCTCTTCAGGCTAGGCTAGGCCAGGCCTACTCTAGGCCTCTGCAGGCTTCTCTAGGCCTCTTCAGGCTAGGTCAGGCTTCTCTAGGCCTCTTCAAACTAGGCTAGGTAAGGCCTCTCTAGGCCTCTTCAGGGTAGGCTAGGTCAGGCTTCTCTAGGCCTTTTCAGGCTAGACTAGGTCAGGCCTTTCTAGGCCTCTTCAGGCTAGGCTAGGTCAGGCTTCTCTAGGCCTCTTCAGGCTAGGCTAGGTCAGGCTTCTCTAGGCCTCTTCAGGCTAGGCTAGGTCAGGCTTCTCTAGGCCTCTTCAGGCTAGGCTAGGTCAGGCCTCTCTAGGCCTCTTCAGGCTAGGTCAGGCCTCTCTAGGTCTCTTCAGGCTAGGCTAGGTCTGGCTACTCTAGGCCTTTTCAGGCTAGATCAGGCTTCTCTAGGCCTTTTCAGGCTAGGTCAGGCTACTCTAGGCCTCTTCGGGCTAGGCTAGTTCAGGCCTCTCTAGGCCTCTTCAGGCTAGGCTAGGTCAGGCCTCTAGGCCTCTTCAGACTAGGCTAGGTCATGCTACTCTAGGCCTCTTCAGGCTAGAATAGGTCAGGCTTCTCTAGGCCTCTTCAGGCTAGGCTAGGTCAGGCTTCTCTAGGACTCTTCAGGCTAGGCTAGGTCAGGCCTCTCTAGGCCTCTTCAGGCTAGGCTAGGTCAGGCTTCTCTAGGCCTATTCAGGCTAGGCTAGGTACGGCCTCTCTAGGCCTCTTCAGGCTAGGCTAGGTCAGGCCTCTCTAGGCCTCTTCAGGCTAGGCTAGGTCAGGCTTCTCTAGGCGTCTTCAGGCTAGGTCAGGCTTCTCTAGGCCTCTTCAGGCTAGGCTAAGTCAGGCCTCTCTAGGCCTCTTAATGCTAGGCTAGGTCAGGCCTCTCTAGGCCTCTTCAGACTAGGTTAGGTCAGGTCTCTCTAGGCCTCTTCAGGCTAGGGTAGGTCAGGCCTCTCCAGGCCTCTTCAGGCTACGCTAGGTCAGGCTTCTCAAGGCCTCTTCCGGCTAGGCTAGGTCAGGCTTCTCTAGGCCTCTTCAGGCTAGGCTAGGTCAGGCTTCTCTAGGCCTCTTCAGGCTAGGCTAGGTCAGGCTTCTCTAGGCCTCTTCAGGCTAGGCTAGGTCAGGCCTCTCTAGGCCTCTTCAAGCTAGGTCAGGCATCTCTAGGTCTCTTCAGGCTAGGCTAGGTCTGGCTTCTCTAGACCTTTTCAGGCTAGGCTAGGTCGGGCCTCTCTAGGCCTCTTCAAGCTAGGTCAGGCATCTCTAGGTCTCTTCAGGCTAGGCTAGGTCAGGCTTCTCTAGGCCTCTTCAAGCTAGGTCAGGCATCTCTAGGTCTCTTCAGGCTAGGCTAGGTCAGGCCTCTCTAGGCCTCTTCAAGCTAGGTCAGGCATCTCTAGGTCTCTTCAGGCTAGGCTAGGTCTGGCTTCTCTAGACCTTTTCAGGCTAGGCTAGGTCGGGCCTCTCTAGGCCTCTTCAAGCTAGGTCAGGCATCTCTAGGTCTCTTCAGGCTAGGCTAGGTCAGGCTTCTCTAGGCCTCTTCAGGCTAGGCTAGGTCAGGCTTCTCTAGGCCTATTCAGGCTAGGCTAGGTACGGCCTCTCTAGGCCTCTTCAGGCTAGGCTAGGTCAGGCTTCTCTAGGCCTCTTCAGGCTAGGTCAGGCTTCTCTAGGCCTCTTCAAACTAGGCTAGGTAAGGCCTCTCTAGGCCTCTTCAGGGTAGGCTAGGTCAGGCTTCTCTAGGCCTTTTCAGGTTAGACTAGGTCAGGCCTTTCTAGGCCTCTTCAGGCTAGGCTAGGTCAGGCTTCTCTAGGCCTCCTCAGGCTAGGCTAGGTCAGGCTTCTCTAGGCCTCTTCAGGCTAGGTCAGGCCTCTCTAGGCCTCTTTAGGCTAGGCTAGGTCAGGCCTTTCTAGGCCTCTTCAGGCTAGGTCAAGCTTCTCTAGGCCTATTCAGGCTAGTCTAGTTCAGGCCTCGCTAGGCCTCTTCAGGCTAGGCTAGGTCAGGCCTCTCTAAGCCTCTTCAGGCTAGGCTAGGTCAGGTCTCTCTAGGCCTCTTCAGGCTAGGCTAGGTCAGGCCTCTCTAGGCCTCTTCATGCTAGGTCAGGCTTCTATAGGCCTCTTCAGGCTAGGCTAGGTAAGGCCTCTCTAGGCCTCTTCAGGCTAGGCTAGGTCAGGCTTCTCTAGGCATCTTCAGGCTAGGTAAGGCCTCTCTAGGCCTCTTCAGGCTAGGCTAGGCCAGGCCTACTCTAGGCCTCTGCAGGCTTCTCTAGGCCTCTTCAGGCTAGGTCAGGCTTCTCTAGGCCTCTTCAAACTAGGCTAGGTAAGGCCTCTCTAGGCCTCTTCAGGGTAGGCTAGGTCAGGCTTCTCTAGGCCTTTTCAGGCTAGACTAGGTCAGGCCTTTCTAGGCCTCTTCAGGCTAGGCTAGGTCAGGCTTCTCTAGGCCTCTTCAGGCTAGGCTAGTTCAGGCCTCTCTAGGCCTCTTCAGGCTAGGCTAGGTCTGGCTTCTCTAGGCTTTTTCAGGCTAGATCAGGCTTCTCTAGGCCTCTTCAGGCTAGGTCAGGCTACTCTAGGCCTCTTCAGGCTAGGCTAGTTCAGGCCTCTCTAGGCCTCTTCAGGCTAGGCTAGGTCAGGCTTCTCTAGGCCTCTTCAAACTAGTCTAGGTCAGACTTCTCTAGGCCTCTTCAGGCTAGTCTAGGTCAGGCCTCTCTAGGCCTCTTTAGGCTAGGCTAGGTCAGGCTTCTCTAGGCCTCTTCAGGCTAGGCTAGGTCAGGCTTCTCTAGGCCTCTTCAGGCTAGGTCAGGCCTCTCTAGGCCTCTTTAGGCTAGGCTAGGTCAGGCCTCTCTAGGCCTCTTCAGGCTAGGTCAAGCTTCTCTAGGCCTCTTCAGGCTAGTCTAGTTCAGGCCTCTCTAGGCCTCTTCAGGCTAGGCTAGGTCAGGCCTCTCTAAGCCTCTTCAGGCTAGGCTAGGTCAGGTCTCTCTAGGCCTCTTCAGGCTAGGCTAGGTCAGACCTCTCTATGCCTCTTCGTGCTAGGTCAGGCTTCTATAGGCCTCTTCAGGCTAGGCTAGGTAAGGCCTCTCTAGGCCTCTTCAGGCTAGGCTAGGTCAGGCTTCTCTAGGCCTCTTCAGGCTAGGTCAGGCCTCTCTAGGCCTCTTTAGGCTAGGCTACGTCAGGCCTCTCTAGGCCTCTTCAGGCTAGGTCAAGCTTCTCTAGGCCTCTTCAGGCTAGTCTAGTTCAGGCCTCTCTAGGCCTCTTCAGGCTAGGCTAGGTCAGGCCTCTCTAAGCCTCTTCAGGCTAGGCTAGGTCAGGTCTCTCTAGGCCTCTTCAGGCTAGGCTAGGTCAGGCCTCTCTAAGCCTCTTCATGCTAGGTCAGGCTTCTATAGGCCTCTTCAGGCTAGGCTAGGTAAGGCCTCTCTAGGCCTCTTCAGGCTAGGCTAGGTCAGGCTTCTCTAGGCATCTTCAGGCTAGGTCAGGCCTCTCTAGGCCTCTTCAGGCTAGGCTAGGCCAGGCCTACTCTAGGCCTCTGCAGGCTTCTCTAGGCCTCTTCAGGCTAGGTCAGGCTTCTCTAGGCCTCTTCAAACTAGGCTAGGTAAGGCCTCTCTAGGCCTCTTCAGGGTAGGCTAGGTCAGGCTTCTCTAGGCCTTTTCAGGCTAGACTAGGTCAGGCCTTTCTAGGCCTCTTCAGGCTAGGCTAGGTCAGGCTTCTCTAGGCCTCTTCAGGCTAGGCTAGGTCAGGATTCTCTAGGCCTCTTCAGGCTAGGCTAGGTCAGGCTTCTCTAGGCCTCTTCAGGCTAGGCTAGGTCAGGCCTCTCTAGGCCTCTTCAGGCTAGGTCAGGCCTCTCTAGGTCTCTTCAGGCTAGGCTAGGTCTGGCTTCTCTAGGCCTTTTCAGGCTAGATCAGGCTTCTCTAGGCCTTTTCAGGCTAGGTCAGGCTACTCTAGGCCTCTTCAGGCTAGGCTAGTTCAGGCCTCTCTAGGCCTCTTCAGGCTAGGCTAGGTCAGGCCTCTAGGCCTCTTCAGACTAGGCTAGGTCATGCTACTCTAGGCCTCTTCAGGCTAGAATAGGTCAGGCTTCTCTAGGCCTCTTCAGGCTAGGCTAGGTCAGGCTTCTCTAGGACTCTTCAGGCTAGGCTAGGTCAGGCCTCTCTAGGCCTCTTCAGGCTAGGCTAGGTCAGGCTTCTCTAGGCCTATTCAGGCTAGGCTAGGTACGGCCTCTCTAGGCCTCTTCAGGCTAGGCTAGGTCAGGCCTCTCTAGGCCTCTTCAGGCTAGGCTAGGTCAGGCTTCTCTAGGCGTCTTCAGGCTAGGTCAGGCTTCTCTAGGCCTCTTCAGGTAGGCTAGGCCAGGCTTCTCTAGGCCTCTTCAGGCTAGGCTAAGTCAGGCCTCTCTAAGCCTCTTCAGGCTAGGCTAGGTCAGGTCTCTCTAGGCCTCTTCAGGCTAGGCTAGGTCAGACCTCTCTAGGCCTCTTCGTGCTAGGTCAGGCTTCTATAGGCCTCTTCAGGCTAGGCTAGGTAAGGCCTCTCTAGGCCTCTTCAGGCTAGGCTAGGTCAGGCTTCTCTAGGCCTCTTCAGGCTAGGTCAGGCCTCTCTAGGCCTCTTTAGGCTAGGCTACGTCAGGCCTCTCTAGGCCTCTTCAGGCTAGGTCAAGCTTCTCTAGGCCTCTTCAGGCTAGTCTAGTTCAGGCCTCTCTAGGCCTCTTCAGGCTAGGCTAGGTCAGGCCTCTCTAAGCCTCTTCAGGCTAGGCTAGGTCAGGTCTCTCTAGGCCTCTTCAGGCTAGGCTAGGTCAGGCCTCTCTAAGCCTCTTCATGCTAGGTCAGGCTTCTATAGGCCTCTTCAGGCTAGGCTAGGTAAGGCCTCTCTAGGCCTCTTCAGGCTAGGCTAGGTCAGGCCTCTCTAGGCCTCTTCAAGCTAGGTCAGGCATCTCTAGGTCTCTTCAGGCTAGGCTAGGTCTGGCTTCTCTAGACCTTTTCAGGCTAGGCTAGGTCGGGCCTCTCTAGGCCTCTTCAGGCTAGGCTAGGTCAGGCTTCTCTAGGCGTCTTCAGGCTAGGTCAGGCTTCTCTAGGCCTCTTCAGGTAGGCTAGGCCAGGCTTCTCTAGGCCTCTTCAGGCTAGGCTAAGTCAGGCCTCTCTAGGCCTCTTAATGCTAGGCTAGGTCAGGCCTCTCTAGGCCTCTTCAGACTAGGTTAGGTCAGGTCTCTCTAGGCCTCTTCAGGCTAGGGTAGGTCAGGCCTCTCCAGGCCTCTTCAGGCTACGCTAGGTCAGGCTTCTCAAGGCCTCTTCCGGCTAGGCTAGGTCAGGCTTCTCTAGGCCTCTTCAGGCTAGGCTAGGTCAGGCTTCTCTAGGCCTCTTCAGGCTAGGCTAGGTCAGGCTTCTCTAGGCCTCTTCAGGCTAGGCTAGGTCAGGCCTCTCTAGGCCTCTTCAAGCTAGGTCAGGCATCTCTAGGTCTCTTCAGGCTAGGCTAGGTCTGGCTTCTCTAGACCTTTTCAGGCTAGGCTAGGTCGGGCCTCTCTAGGCCTCTTCAAGCTAGGTCAGGCATCTCTAGGTCTCTTCAGGCTAGGCTAGGTCAGGCTTCTCTAGGCCTCTTCAAGCTAGGTCAGGCATCTCTAGGTCTCTTCAGGCTAGGCTAGGTCAGGCCTCTCTAGGCCTCTTCAAGCTAGGTCAGGCATCTCTAGGTCTCTTCAGGCTAGGCTAGGTCTGGCTTCTCTAGACCTTTTCAGGCTAGGCTACGTCGGGCCTCTCTAGGCCTCTTCAAGCTAGGTCAGGCATCTCTAGGTCTCTTCAGGCTAGGCTAGGTCAGGCTTCTCTAGGCCTCTTCAGGCTAGGTCAGGCTTCTCTAGGCCTCTTCAGGCTAGGCTAGGTCAGGCTTCTCTAGGCCTATTCAGGCTAGGCTAGGTACGGCCTCTCTAGGCCTCTTCAGGCTAGGCTAGGTCAGGCTTCTCTAGGCCTCTTCAGGCTAGGTCAGGCTTCTCTAGGCCTCTTCAAACTAGGCTAGGTAAGGCCTCTCTAGGCCTCTTCAGGGTAGGCTAGGTCAGGCTTCTCTAGGCCTTTTCAGGTTAGACTAGGTCAGGCCTTTCTAGGCCTCTTCAGGCTAGGCTAGGTCAGGCTTCTCTAGGCCTCTTCAGGCTAGGCTAGGTCAGGCTTCTCTAGGCCTCTTCAGGCTAGGCTAGTTCAGGCCTCTCTAGGCCTCTTCAGGCTAGGCTAGGTCTGGCTTCTCTAGGCCTTTTCAGGCTAGATCAGGCTTCTCTAGGCCTCTTCAGGCTAGGTCAGGCTACTCTAGGCCTCTTCAGGCTAGGCTAGTTCAGGCCTCTCTAGGCCTCTTCAGGCTAGGCTAGGTCAGGCTTCTCTAGGCCTCTTCAAACTAGGCTAGGTCAGACTTCTCTAGGCCTCTTCAGGCTAGTCTAGGTCAGGCCTCTCTAGGCCTCTTTAGGCTAGGCTAGGTCAGGCTTCTCTAGGCCTCTTCAGGCTAGGCTAGGTCAGGCTTCTCTAGGCCTCTTCAGGCTAGGTCAGGCCTCTCTAGGCCTCTTTAGGCTAGGCTAGGTCAGGCCTCTCTAGGCCTCTTCAGGCTAGGTCAAGCTTCTCTAGGCCTCTTCAGGCTAGTCTAGTTCAGGCCTCTCTAGGCCTCTTCAGGCTAGGCTAGGTCAGGCTACTCTAGGCCTCTTCAGGCTAGGTCAGGCCTCTCTAGGCCTCTTCAGGCTAGGCTAGGCCAGGCCTACTCTAGGCCTCTGCAGGCTTCTCTAGGCCTCTTCAGGCTAGGTCAGGCTTCTCTAGGCCTCTTCAAACTAGGCTAGGTAAGGCCTCTCTAGGCCTCTTCAGGGTAGGCTAGGTCAGGCTTCTCTAGGCCTCTTCAGGCTAGGCTAGGTCAGGCTTCTCTAGGCCTCTTCAGGCTAGGCTAGTTCAGGCCTCTCTAGGCCTCTTCAGGCTAGGCTAGGTCTGGCTTCTCTAGGCCTTTTCAGGCTAGATCAGGCTTCTCTAGGCCTCTTCAGGCTAGGTCAGGCTACTCTAGGCCTCTTCAGGCTAGGCTAGTTCAGGCCTCTCTAGGCCTCTTCAGGCTAGGCTAGGTCAGGCTTCTCTAGGCCTCTTCAAACTAGGCTAGGTCAGACTTCTCTAGGCCTCTTCAGGCTAGTCTAGGTCAGGCCTCTCTAGGCCTCTTTAGGCTAGGCTAGGTCAGGCTTCTCTAGGCCTCTTCAGGCTAGGCTAGGTCAGGCTTCTCTAGGCCTCTTCAAACTAGGCTAGGTCAGACTTCTCTAGGCCTCTTCAGGCTAGTCTAGGTCAGGCCTCTCTAGGCCTCTTTAGGCTAGGCTAGGTCAGGCTTCTCTAGGCCTTTTCAGGCTAGACTAGGTCAGGCCTTTCTAGGCCTCTTCAGGCTAGGCTAGGTCAGGCTTCTCTAGGCCTCTTCAGGCTAGGCTAGGTCAGGCTTCTCTAGGCCTCTTCAGGCTAGGCTAGTTCAGGCCTCTCTAGGCCTCTTCAGGCTAGGCTAGGTCTGGCTTCTCTAGGCCTTTTCAGGCTAGATCAGGCTTCTCTAGGCCTCTTCAGGCTAGGTCAGGCTACTCTAGGCCTCTTCAGGCTAGGCTAGTTCAGGCCTCTCTAGGCCTCTTCAGGCTAGGCTAGGTCAGGCTTCTCTAGGCCTCTTCAAACTAGGCTAGGTCAGACTTCTCTAGGCCTCTTCAGGCTAGTCTAGGTCAGGCCTCTCTAGGCCTCTTTAGGCTAGGCTAGGTCAGGCTTCTCTAGGCCTCTTCAGGCTAGGCTAGGTCAGGCTTCTCTAGGCCTCTTCAGGCTAGGTCAGGCCTCTCTAGGCCTCTTTAGGCTAGGCTAGGTCAGGCCTCTCTAGGCCTCTTCAGGCTAGGTCAAGCTTCTCTAGGCCTCTTCAGGCTAGTCTAGTTCAGGCCTCTCTAGGCCTCTTCAGGTTAGGCTAGGTCAGGCTTCTCTAGGCGTCTTCAGGCTAGGTCAGGACTCTCTAGGCCTCTTCAGGCTAGGCTAGGTCAGGCTTCTCTAGGCCTCTTCAGGCTAGTTTAGGTCAGGCTTCTCTAGGCCTCTTCAAGCTAGGCTCGGTCAGGCTTCTCTAGGCCTCTTCAGACTAGACTAGGTCAGGCTACTCTAGACCTCTTCAGGCTGGGCTAGGTCAGGCTTCTCTAGGCCTCTTCAGGCTAGGTCAGGCTTCTCTAGGCCTTTTCAGGTAGGCTAGGCCAGGCTTCTATAGGCCTCTTCAGGCTAGGCTAGGTCAGGCCTCTCTAGGCCTCTTAATGCTAGGCTAGGTCAGGCCTCTCTAGGCCTCTTCAGACTAGGCTAGGTCAGGTCTCTCTAGGCCTCTTCAGGCTAGGTTAGGTCAGGCCTCTCCAGGCCTCTTCAGGCTAGGCTAGGTCAGGCTTCTCAAGGCCTCTTCAGGCTAGGTCAGGCTTCTCTAGGCCTCTTCATGCTAGGCTAGCTCAGGCTTCTCTAGGCCTCTTCAGGCTAGGCTAGGTCAGGCTTCTCTAGGCCTCTTCAGGCTAGGCTAGGTCAGGCTTCTCTAGGCCTCTTCAGGCTAGGCTAGGTCAGGCTTCTCTAGGCCTCTTCAGGCTAGGCTAGGTCAGGCTTCTCTAGGCCTCTTCAGGCTAGGCTAGGTCAGGCTTCTCTAGGCCTCTTCAGGCTAGGCTAGGTCAGGCCTCTCTAGGCCTCTTCAGGCTAGGTCAGGCCTCTCTAGGTCTCTTCAGGCTAGGCTAGGTCTGGCTACTCTAGGCCTTTTCAGGCTAGATCAGGCTTCTCTAGGCCTTTTCAGGCTAGGTCAGGCTACTCTAGGCCTCTTCGGGCTAGGCTAGTTCAGGCCTCTCTAGGCCTCTTAATGCTAGGCTAGGTCAGGCTTCTCATGGCCTCTTCCGGCTAGGCTAGGTCAGGCTTCTCTAGGACTCTTCAGACTAGGCTAGGTCAGACTTCTCTAGGCCTCTTCAGGCTAGTCTAGGTCAGGCCTCTCTAAGCCTCTTTAGGCTAGGCTAGGTCAGGCTTCTCTAGGCCTCTTCAGGCTAGGCTAAGTCAGGCTTCTCTAGGCCTCTTCAGGCTAGGCTAGGTCAGGCTTCTCTAGGCCTCTTCAGGCTAGGCTAGGTCAGGCCTCTCTAGGCCTCTTCAGGCTAGGCTAGGTCAGGCTTCTCTAGGCCTCTTCAGGCTAGGTCAGGCCTCTCTAGGCCTCTTCAGGCTAGGCTAGGTCAGGCTTCTCTAGGCGTCTTCAGGCTAGGTCAGGACTCTCTAGGCCTCTTCAGGCTAGGCTAGGTCAGGCTTCTCTAGGCCTCTTCAGGCTAGGCTAGGTCAGGCTTCTCTAGGCCTCTTCAAGCTAGGCTAGGTCAGGCTTCTCTAGGCATCTTCAGGCTAGGTCAGGCCTCTCTAGGCCTCTTCAGGCTAGGCTAGGTCAGGCTTCTCTAGGCGTCTTCAGGCTAGGTCAGGACTCTCTAGGCCTCTTCAGGTTAGGCTAGGTCAGGCTTCTCTAGGCCTCTTCAGGCTAGGCTAGGTCAGGCTTCTCTAGGACTCTTCAGACTAGGCTAGGTCAGGCTTCTCTAGGCCTCTTCAGGTAGGCTAGGCCAGGCTTCTCTAGGCCTCTTCAGGCTAGGCTAGGTCAGGCCTCTCTAGGCCTCTTAATGCTAGGCTAGGTCAGGCCTCTCTAGGCCTCTTCAGACTAGGCTAGGTCAGGTCTCTCTAGGCCTCTTCAGGCTAGGCTAGGTCAGGCCTCTCCAGGCCTCTTCAGGCTAGGCTAGGTCAGGCTTCTCAAGGCCTCTTCCGGCTAGGCTAGGTCAGGCTTCTCTAGGCCTCTTCATGCTAGGCTAGGTCAGGCTTATCTAGGCCTCTTCAGGCTAGGCTAGGTCAGGCCTATAGGCCTCTTCAGGCTAGGTCAGGCTTCTCTAGACCTCTTCAGGCTAGGCTAGGGCAGGCTTCTCTAGGCCTATTCAGGCTAGGCTAGGTACGGCCTCTCTAGGCCTCTTCACGCTAGGCTAGGTCAGGCTTCTCTAGGCCTCTTCAGGCTAGGCTAGGTCAGGCCTCTCTAGGCCTCTTCAGGCTAGGCTAGGTTAGGCTTCTCTAGGCCTCTTCAGGCTAGGTCAGGCCTCTCTAGGCCTCTTCAGGCTAGGCTAGGTCAGGCTTCTCTAGGCGTCTTCAGGCTAGGTCAGGACTCTCTAGGCCTCTTCAGGCTAGGCTAGGTCAGGCTTTTCTAGGCCTCTTCAGGCTAGGCTGGGTCAGGCTTCTCTAGGCCTCTTCAAGCTAGGCTAGGTCAGGCTTCTCTAGGCATCTTCAGGCTAGGTCAGGCCTCTCTAGGCCTCTTCAGGCTAGGCTAGGTCAGGCTTCTCTAGGCCTCTTCAGGCTAGGTTAGGCCTCTCTAAGCCTCTTCAGGCTAGGCTAGGTCAGGCTTCTCTAGGCGTCTTCAGGCTAGGTCAGGACTCTCTAGGCCTCTTCAGGCTAGGTTAGGTCAGGCTTCTCTAGGCCTCTTCAGGCTAGGCTAGGTCAGGCTTCTCTAGGCCTCTTCAAGCTAGGCTAGGTCAGGCTTCTCTAGGCATCTTCAGGCTAGGTCAGGCCTCTCTAGGCCTCTTCAGGCTAGGCTAGGTCAGGCTTCTCTAGGCGTCTTCAGGCTAGGTCAGGACTCTCTAGGCCTCTTCAGGCTAGGCTAGGTCAGGCTTCTCTAGGCCTCTTCAGGCTAGGCTAGGTCAGGCTTCTCTAGGCGTCTTCAGGCTAGGTCAGGACTCTCTAGGCCTCTTCAGGCTAGGCTAGGTCAGGCTTCTCTAGGCCTCTTCAGACTACGCTAGGTCAGGTCTCTCTAGGCCTCTTCAGGCTAGTCTAGGTCAGGCCTCTCTAGGCCTCTTTAGGCTAGGCTAGGTCAGGCCTCTCTAGGCCTCTTCATGCTAGGTTAGGCTTCTCTAGGCCTCTTCAGGCTAGGATAGGTCAGGCCTCTCTAGGCCTCTTCAGGCTAGGCTAGGTCAGGCCTACTCTAGGCCTCTTCAGGCTTCTCTACGCCTCTTCAGGCTAGGTCAGGCTTCTCTAGGCCTCTTCAGACTAGGCTAGGTAAGGCCTATCTAGGCCTCTTCAGGGTAGGCTAGGTCAGGCTTCTCTAGGCCTCTTCAGGCTAGACTAGGTCAGGCCTTTCTAGGCCTCTTCAGGCTAGGCTAGGTCAGGCTTCTCTAGGCCTCTTCAGGCTAGACTAGGTCAGGCCTTTCTAGGCCTCTTCAGGCTAGGCTAGGTCAGGCTTCTCTAGGCCTCTTCAGGCTAGGCTAGGTCAGGCTTCTCTAGGCGTCTTCAGGCTAGGTCAGGACTCTCTAGGCCTCTTCAGGCTAGGCTAGGTCAGGCTTCTCTAGGCCTCTTCAGACTACGCTAGGTCAGGTCTCTCTAGGCCTCTTCAGGTTAGTCTAGGTCAGGCCTCTCTAGGCCTCTTTAGGCTAGGCAAGGTCAGGCCTCTCTAGGCCTCTTCATGCTAGGTTAGGCTTCTCTAGGCCTCTTCAGGCTAGGATAGGTCAGGCCTCTCTAGGCCTCTTCAGGCTAGGCTAGGTCAGGCCTACTCTAGGCCTCTTCAGGCTTCTCTACGCCTCTTCAGGCTAGGTCAGGCTTCTCTAGGCCTCTTCAGACTAGGCTAGGTAAGGCCTATCTAGGCCTCTTCAGGGTAGGCTAGGTCAGGCTTCTCTAGGCCTCTTCAGGCTAGACTAGGTCAGGCCTTTCTAGGCCTCTTCAGGCTAGGCTAGGTCAGGCTTCTCTAGGCCTCTTCAGGCTAGGCTAGGTCAGGCTTCTCTAGGCCTCTTCAGGCTAGGATAGGTCAGGCCTCTCTAGGCCTCTTCAGGCTAGGTCAGGCCTCTCTAGGTCTCTTCAGGCTAGGCTAGGTCTGGCTTCTCTAGGCCTTTTTAGGCTAGGTTAGGCCTCTCTAGGCCTCTTCAGGCTAGGTCAGGCTTCTCTAGGCCTCTTCAGGCTAGTCTAGTAGCAGGCCTCTCTAGGCCTCTTCAGGCTATGCTAGGTCAGGACTCTCTAGGCCTAATCAGGCTAGGCTAGGTCAGGCCTAAAGGCCTCTTCAGACTAGACTATGTCAGGCTACTCTAGGCCTCTTCAGGCTGGGCTAGGTCAGGCTTCTCTAGGCCTCTTCAGGTAGGCTAGGTCAGGCCTCTCTAGGCCTCTTAATGCTAGGCTAGGTCAGGCCTCTCTAGGCCTCTTCAGACTAGGCTAGGTCAGGTCTCTCTAGGCCTCTTCAGGCTAGGCTAGGTCAGGCCTCTCCAGGCCTCTTCAGGCTAGGCTAGGTCAGGCTTCTCAAGGCCTCTTCCGGCTAGGCTAGGTCAGGCTTCTCTAGGCCTCATCATGCTAGGCTAGGTCAGGCTTCTCTAGGCCTCTTCAGGCTAGGCTAGGTCAGGCTTCTCTAGGCCTCTTCAAACTAGGCTAGGTCAGACTTCTCTAGGCCTCTTCAGGCTAGTCTAGGTCAGGCCTCTCTAGGCCTCTTTAGGCTAGGCTAGGTCAGGCTTCTCTAGGCCTCTTCAGGCTAGGCTAGGTCAGGCTTCTCTAGGCCTCTTCAGGCTAGGTCAGGCCTCTCTAGGCCTCTTTAGGCTAGGCTAGGTCAGGCCTCTCTAGGCCTCTTCAGGCTAGGTCAAGCTTCTCTAGGCCTATTCAGGCTAGTCTAGTTCAGGCCTCGCTAGGCCTCTTCAGGCTAGGCTAGGTCAGGCCTCTCTAAGCCTCTTCAGGCTAGGCTAGGTCAGGTCTCTCTAGGCCTCTTCAGGCTAGGCTAGGTCAGGCCTCTCTAGGCCTCTTCATGCTAGGTCAGGCTTCTATAGGCCTCTTCAGGCTAGGCTAGGTAAGGCCTCTCTAGGCCTCTTCAGGCTAGGCTAGGTCAGGCTTCTCTAGGCATCTTCAGGCTAGGTAAGGCCTCTCTAGGCCTCTTCAGGCTAGGCTAGGCCAGGCCTACTCTAGGCCTCTGCAGGCTTCTCTAGGCCTCTTCAGGCTAGGTCAGGCTTCTCTAGGCCTCTTCAAACTAGGCTAGGTAAGGCCTCTCTAGGCCTCTTCAGGGTAGGCTAGGTCAGGCTTCTCTAGGCCTTTTCAGGCTAGACTAGGTCAGGCCTTTCTAGGCCTCTTCAGGCTAGGCTAGGTCAGGCTTCTCTAGGCCTCTTCAGGCTAGGCTAGGTCAGGCTTCTCTAGGCCTCTTCAGGCTAGGCTAGTTCAGGCCTCTCTAGGCCTCTTCAGGCTAGGCTAGGTCTGGCTTCTCTAGGCTTTTTCAGGCTAGATCAGGCTTCTCTAGGCCTCTTCAGGCTAGGTCAGGCTACTCTAGGCCTCTTCAGGCTAGGCTAGTTCAGGCCTCTCTAGGCCTCTTCAGGCTAGGCTAGGTCAGGCTTCTCTAGGCCTCTTCAAACTAGTCTAGGTCAGACTTCTCTAGGCCTCTTCAGGCTAGTCTAGGTCAGGCCTCTCTAGGCCTCTTTAGGCTAGGCTAGGTCAGGCTTCTCTAGGCCTCTTCAGGCTAGGCTAGGTCAGGCTTCTCTAGGCCTCTTCAGGCTAGGTCAGGCCTCTCTAGGCCTCTTTAGGCTAGGCTAGGTCAGGCCTCTCTAGGCCTCTTCAGGCTAGGTCAAGCTTCTCTAGGCCTCTTCAGGCTAGTCTAGTTCAGGCCTCTCTAGGCCTCTTCAGGCTAGGCTAGGTCAGGCCTCTCTAAGCCTCTTCAGGCTAGGCTAGGTCAGGTCTCTCTAGGCCTCTTCAGGCTAGGCTAGGTCAGGCCTCTCTAGGCCTCTTCATGCTAGGTCAGGCTTCTATAGGCCTCTTCAGGCTAGGCTAGGTAAGGCCTCTCTAGGCCTCTTCAGGCTAGGCTAGGTCAGGCTTCTCTAGGCCTCTTCAGGCTAGGTCAGGCCTCTCTAGGCCTCTTTAGGCTAGGCTACGTCAGGCCTCTCTAGGCCTCTTCAGGCTAGGTCAAGCTTCTCTAGGCCTCTTCAGGCTAGTCTAGTTCAGGCCTCTCTAGGCCTCTTCAGGCTAGGCTAGGTCAGGCCTCTCTAAGCCTCTTCAGGCTAGGCTAGGTCAGGTCTCTCTAGGCCTCTTCAGGCTAGGCTAGGTCAGGCCTCTCTAGGCCTCTTCATGCTAGGTCAGGCTTCTATAGGCCTCTTCAGGCTAGGCTAGGTAAGGCCTCTCTAGGCCTCTTCAGGCTAGGCTAGGTCAGGCTTCTCTAGGCATCTTCAGGCTAGGTCAGGCCTCTCTAGGCCTCTTCAGGCTAGGCTAGGCCAGGCCTACTCTAGGCCTCTGCAGGCTTCTCTAGGCCTCTTCAGGCTAGGTCAGGCTTCTCTAGGCCTCTTCAAACTAGGCTAGGTAAGGCCTCTCTAGGCCTCTTCAGGGTAGGCTAGGTCAGGCTTCTCTAGGCCTTTTCAGGCTAGACTAGGTCAGGCCTTTCTAGGCCTCTTCAGGCTAGGCTAGGTCAGGCTTCTCTAGGCCTCTTCAGGCTAGGCTAGGTCAGGCTTCTCTAGGCCTCTTCAGGCTAGGCTAGGTCAGGTCTCTCTAGGCCTCTTCAGGCTAGGCTAGGTCAGGCCTCTCCAGGCCTCTTCAGGCTAGGCTAGGTCAGGCTTCTCAAGGCCTCTTCCGGCTAGGCTAGGTCAGGCTTCTCTAGGCCTCTTCATGCTAGGCTAGGTCAGGCTTATCTAGGCCTCTTCAGGCTAGGCTAGGTCAGGCCTATAGGCCTCTTCAGGCTAGGTCAGGCTTCTCTAGACCTCTTCAGGCTAGGCTAGGGCAGGCTTCTCTAGGCCTATTCAGGCTAGGCTAGGTACGGCCTCTCTAGGCCTCTTCACGCTAGGCTAGGTCAGGCTTCTCTAGGCCTCTTCAGGCTAGGCTAGGTCAGGCCTCTCTAGGCCTCTTCAGGCTAGGCTAGGTTAGGCTTCTCTAGGCCTCTTCAGGCTAGGTCAGGCCTCTCTAGGCCTCTTCAGGCTAGGCTAGGTCAGGCTTCTCTAGGCGTCTTCAGGCTAGGTCAGGACTCTCTAGGCCTCTTCAGGCTAGGCTAGGTCAGGCTTTTCTAGGCCTCTTCAGGCTAGGCTGGGTCAGGCTTCTCTAGGCCTCTTCAAGCTAGGCTAGGTCAGGCTTCTCTAGGCATCTTCAGGCTAGGTCAGGCCTCTCTAGGCCTCTTCAGGCTAGGCTAGGTCAGGCTTCTCTAGGCCTCTTCAGGCTAGGTCAGGCCTCTCTAAGCCTCTTCAGGCTAGGCTAGGTCAGGCTTCTCTAGGCGTCTTCAGGCTAGGTCAGGACTCTCTAGGCCTCTTCAGGCTAGGTTAGGTCAGGCTTCTCTAGGCCTCTTCAGGCTAGGCTAGGTCAGGCTTCTCTAGGCCTCTTCAAGCTAGGCTAGGTCAGGCTTCTCTAGGCATCTTCAGGCTAGGTCAGGCCTCTCTAGGCCTCTTCAGGCTAGGCTAGGTCAGGCTTCTCTAGGCGTCTTCAGGCTAGGTCAGGACTCTCTAGGCCTCTTCAGGCTAGGCTAGGTCAGGCTTCTCTAGGCCTCTTCAGGCTAGGCTAGGTCAGGCTTCTCTAGGCGTCTTCAGGCTAGGTCAGGACTCTCTAGGCCTCTTCAGGCTAGGCTAGGTCAGGCTTCTCTAGGCCTCTTCAGACTACGCTAGGTCAGGTCTCTCTAGGCCTCTTCAGGCTAGTCTAGGTCAGGCCTCTCTAGGCCTCTTTAGGCTAGGCTAGGTCAGGCCTCTCTAGGCCTCTTCATGCTAGGTTAGGCTTCTCTAGGCCTCTTCAGGCTAGGATAGGTCAGGCCTCTCTAGGCCTCTTCAGGCTAGGCTAGGTCAGGCCTACTCTAGGCCTCTTCAGGCTTCTCTACGCCTCTTCAGGCTAGGTCAGGCTTCTCTAGGCCTCTTCAGACTAGGCTAGGTAAGGCCTATCTAGGCCTCTTCAGGGTAGGCTAGGTCAGGCTTCTCTAGGCCTCTTCAGGCTAGACTAGGTCAGGCCTTTCTAGGCCTCTTCAGGCTAGGCTAGGTCAGGCTTCTCTAGGCCTCTTCAGGCTAGGATAGGTCAGGCTTCTCTAGGCCTCTTCAGGCTAGGTCAGGCCTCTCTAGGCCTCTTTAGGCTAGGCTACGTCAGGCCTCTCTAGGCCTCTTCAGGCTAGGTCAAGCTTCTCTAGGCCTCTTCAGGCTAGTCTAGTTCAGGCCTCTCTAGGCCTCTTCAGGCTAGGCTAGGTCAGGCCTCTCTAAGCCTCTTCAGGCTAGGCTAGGTCAGGTCTCTCTAGGCCTCTTCAGGCTAGGCTAGGTCAGGCCTCTCTAGGCCTCTTCATGCTAGGTCAGGCTTCTATAGGCCTCTTCAGGCTAGGCTAGGTAAGGCCTCTCTAGGCCTCTTCAGGCTAGGCTAGGTCAGGCTTCTCTAGGCATCTTCAGGCTAGGTCAGGCCTCTCTAGGCCTCTTCAGGCTAGGCTAGGCCAGGCCTACTCTAGGCCTCTGCAGGCTTCTCTAGGCCTCTTCAGGCTAGGTCAGGCTTCTCTAGGCCTCTTCAAACTAGGCTAGGTAAGGCCTCTCTAGGCCTCTTCAGGGTAGGCTAGGTCAGGCTTCTCTAGGCCTTTTCAGGCTAGACTAGGTCAGGCCTTTCTAGGCCTCTTCAGGCTAGGCTAGGTCAGGCTTCTCTAGGCCTCTTCAGGCTAGGCTAGGTCAGGCTTCTCTAGGCCTCTTCAGGCTAGGCTAGGTCAGGCTTCTCTAGGCCTCTTCAGGCTAGGCTAGGTCAGGCCTCTCTAGGCCTCTTCAGGCTAGGTCAGGCCTCTCTAGGTCTCTTCAGGCTAGGCTAGGTCTGGCTTCTCTAGGCCTTTTCAGGCTAGATCAGGCTTCTCTAGGCCTTTTCAGGCTAGGTCAGGCTACTCTAGGCCTCTTCAGGCTAGGCTAGTTCAGGCCTCTCTAGGCCTCTTCAGGCTAGGCTAGGTCAGGCCTCTAGGCCTCTTCAGACTAGGCTAGGTCATGCTACTCTAGGCCTCTTCAGGCTAGAATAGGTCAGGCTTCTCTAGGCCTCTTCAGGCTAGGCTAGGTCAGGCTTCTCTCGGACTCTTCAGGCTAGGCTAGGTCAGGCCTCTCTAGGCCTCTTCAGGCTAGGCTAGGTCAGGCCTCTCTAGGCCTCTTCAGGCTAGGCTAGGTCAGGCTTCTCTAGGCGTCTTCAGGCTAGGTCAGGCTTCTCTAGGCCTCTTCAGGTAGGCTAGGCCAGGCTTCTCTAGGCCTCTTCAGGCTAGGCTAAGTCAGGCCTCTCTAGGCCTCTTAATGCTAGGCTAGGTCAGGCCTCTCTAGGCCTCTTCAGACTAGGTTAGGTCAGGTCTCTCTAGGCCTCTTCAGGCTAGGGTAGGTCAGGCCTCTCCAGGCCTCTTCAGGCTACGCTAGGTCAGGCTTCTCAAGGCCTCTTCCGGCTAGGCTAGGTCAGGCTTCTCTAGGCCTCTTCAGGCTAGGCTAGGTCAGGCTTCTCTAGGCCTCTTCAGGCTAGGTCAGGCCTCTCTAGGCCTCTTTAGGCTAGGCTACGTCAGGCCTCTCTAGGCCTCTTCAGGCTAGGTCAAGCTTCTCTAGGCCTCTTCAGGCTAGTCTAGTTCAGGCCTCTCTAGGCCTCTTCAGGCTAGGCTAGGTCAGGCCTCTCTAAGCCTCTTCAGGCTAGGCTAGGTCAGGTCTCTCTAGGCCTCTTCAGGCTAGGCTAGGTCAGGCCTCTCTAGGCCTCTTCATGCTAGGTCAGGCTTCTATAGGCCTCTTCAGGCTAGGCTAGGTAAGGCCTCTCTAGGCCTCTTCAGGCTAGGCTAGGTCAGGCTTCTCTAGGCATCTTCAGGCTAGGTCAGGCCTCTCTAGGCCTCTTCAGGCTAGGCTAGGCCAGGCCTACTCTAGGCCTCTGCAGGCTTCTCTAGGCCTCTTCAGGCTAGGTCAGGCTTCTCTAGGCCTCTTCAAACTAGGCTAGGTAAGGCCTCTCTAGGCCTCTTCAGGGTAGGCTAGGTCAGGCTTCTCTAGGCCTTTTCAGGCTAGACTAGGTCAGGCCTTTCTAGGCCTCTTCAGGCTAGGCTAGGTCAGGCTTCTCTAGGCCTCTTCAGGCTAGGCTAGGTCAGGCTTCTCTAGGCCTCTTCAGGCTAGGCTAGGTCAGGCTTCTCTAGGCCTCTTCAGGCTAGGCTAGGTCAGGCCTCTCTAGGCCTCTTCAGGCTAGGTCAGGCCTCTCTAGGTCTCTTCAGGCTAGGCTAGGTCTGGCTTCTCTAGGCCTTTTCAGGCTAGATCAGGCTTCTCTAGGCCTTTTCAGGCTAGGTCAGGCTACTCTAGGCCTCTTCAGGCTAGGCTAGTTCAGGCCTCTCTAGGCCTCTTCAGGCTAGGCTAGGTCAGGCCTCTAGGCCTCTTCAGACTAGGCTAGGTCATGCTACTCTAGGCCTCTTCAGGCTAGAATAGGTCAGGCTTCTCTAGGCCTCTTCAGGCTAGGCTAGGTCAGGCTTCTCTCGGACTCTTCAGGCTAGGCTAGGTCAGGCCTCTCTAGGCCTCTTCAGGCTAGGCTAGGTCAGGCTTCTCTAGGCCTATTCAGGCTAGGCTAGGTACGGCCTCTCTAGGCCTCTTCAGGCTAGGCTAGGTCAGGCCTCTCTAGGCCTCTTCAGGCTAGGCTAGGTCAGGCTTCTCTAGGCGTCTTCAGGCTAGGTCAGGCTTCTCTAGGCCTCTTCAGGTAGGCTAGGCCAGGCTTCTCTAGGCCTCTTCAGGCTAGGCTAAGTCAGGCCTCTCTAGGCCTCTTAATGCTAGGCTAGGTCAGGCCTCTCTAGGCCTCTTCAGACTAGGTTAGGTCAGGTCTCTCTAGGCCTCTTCAGGCTAGGGTAGGTCAGGCCTCTCCAGGCCTCTTCAGGCTACGCTAGGTCAGGCTTCTCAAGGCCTCTTCCGGCTAGGCTAGGTCAGGCTTCTCTAGGCCTCTTCAGGCTAGGCTAGGTCAGGCTTCTCTAGGCCTCTTCAGGCTAGGCTAGGTCAGGCTTCACTAGGCCTCTTCAGGCTAGGCTAGGTCAGGCCTCTCTAGGCCTCTTCAAGCTAGGTCAGGCATCTCTAGGTCTCTTCAGGCTAGGCTAGGTCTGGCTTCTCTAGACCTTTTCAGGCTAGGCTAGGTCGGGCCTCTCTAGGCCTCTTCAAGCTAGGTCAGGCATCTCTAGGTCTCTTCAGGCTAGGCTAGGTCAGGCTTCTCTAGGCCTCTTCAAGCTAGGTCAGGCATCTCTAGGTCTCTTCAGGCTAGGCTAGGTCAGGCCTCTCTAGGCCTCTTCAAGCTAGGTCAGGCATCTCTAGGTCTCTTCAGGCTAGGCTAGGTCTGGCTTCTCTAGACCTTTTCAGGCTAGGCTAGGTCGGGCCTCTCTAGGCCTCTTCAAGCTAGGTCAGGCATCTCTAGGTCTCTTCAGGCTAGGCTAGGTCAGGCTTCTCTAGGCCTCTTCAGGCTAGGTCAGGCTTCTCTAGGCCTCTTCAGGCTAGGCTAGGTCAGGCTTCTCTAGGCCTATTCAGGCTAGGCTAGGTACGGCCTCTCTAGGCCTCTTCAGGCTAGGCTAGGTCAGGCTTCTCTAGGCCTCTTCAGGCTAGGTCAGGCTTCTCTAGGCCTTTTCAGGTTAGACTAGGTCAGGCCTTTCTAGGCCTCTTCAGGCTAGGCTAGGTCAGGCTTCTCTAGGCCTCTTCAGACTAGGCTAGGTCAGGCTTCTCTAGGCCTCTTCAGGCTAGGCTAGTTCAGGCCTCTCTAGGCCTATTCAGGCTAGGCTAGGTCTGGCTTCTCTAGGCCTTTTCAGGCTAGATCAGGCTTCTCTAGGCCTTTTCAGGTTAGACTAGGTCAGGCCTTTCTAGGCCTCTTCAGGCTAGGCTAGGTCAGGCTTCTCTAGGCCTCTTCAGGGTAGGCTAGGTCAGGCTTCTCTAGGCCTTTTCAGGTTAGACTAGGTCAGGCCTTTCTAGGCCTCTTCAGGCTAGGCTAGGTCAGGCTTCTCTAGGCCTCTTCAGGCTAGGCTAGGTCAGGCTTCTCTAGGCCTCTTCAGGCTAGGCTAGTTCAGGCCTCTCTAGGCCTCTTCAGGCTAGGCTAGGTCTGGCTTCTCTAGGCCTTTTCAGGCTAGATCAGGCTTCTCTAGGCCTCTTCAGGCTAGGTCAGGCTACTCTAGGCCTCTTCAGGCTAGGCTAGTTCAGGCCTCTCTAGGCCTCTTCAGGCTAGGCTAGGTCAGGCTTCTCTAGGCCTCTTCAAACTAGGCTAGGTCAGACTTCTCTAGGCCTCTTCAGGCTAGTCTAGGTCAGGCCTCTCTAGGCCTCTTTAGGCTAGGCTAAGTCAGGCTTCTCTAGGCCTCTTCAGGCTAGGCTAGGTCAGGCTTCTCTAGGCCTCTTCAGGCTAGGTCAGGCCTCTCTAGGCCTCTTTAGGCTAGGCTAGGTCAGGCCTCTCTAGGCCTCTTCAGGCTAGGTCAAGCTTCTCTAGGCCTCTTCAGGCTAGTCTAGTTCAGGCCTCTCTAGGCCTCTTCAGGCTAGGCTAGGTCAGGCCTCTCTAAGCCTCTTCAGGCTAGGCTAGGTCAGGTCTCTCTAGGCCTCTTCAGGCTAGGCTAGGTCAGGCCTCTCTAGGCCTCTTCATGCTAGGCTAGGTCAGGCTACTCTAGGCCTCTTCAGGCTAGGTCAGGCCTCTCTAGGCCTCTTCAGGCTAGGCTAGGCCAGGCCTACTCTAGGCCTCTGCAGGCTTCTCTAGGCCTCTTCAGGCTAGGTCAGGCTTCTCTAGGCCTCTTCAAACTAGGCTAGGTAAGGCCTCTCTAGGCCTCTTCAGGGTAGGCTAGGTCAGGCTTCTCTAGGCCTTTTCAGGCTAGACTAGGTCAGGCCTTTCTAGGCCTCTTCAGGCTAGGCTAGGTCAGGCTTCTCTAGGCCTCTTCAGGCTAGGCTAGGTCAGGCTTCTCTAGGCCTCTTCAGGCTAGGCTAGTTCAGGCCTCTCTAGGCCTCTTCAGGCTAGGCTAGGTCTGGCTTCTCTAGGCCTTTTCAGGCTAGATCAGGCTTCTCTAGGCCTCTTCAGGCTAGGTCAGGCTACTCTAGGCCTCTTCAGGCTAGGCTAGTTCAGGCCTCTCTAGGCCTCTTCAGGCTAGGCTAGGTCAGGCTTCTCTAGGCCTCTTCAAACTAGGCTAGGTCAGACTTCTCTAGGCCTCTTCAGGCTAGTCTAGGTCAGGCCTCTCTAGGCCTCTTTAGGCTAGGCTAGGTCAGGCTTCTCTAGGCCTCTTCAGGCTAGGCTAGGTCAGGCTTCTCTAGGCCTCTTCAAACTAGGCTAGGTCAGACTTCTCTAGGCCTCTTCAGGCTAGTCTAGGTCAGGCCTCTCTAGGCCTCTTTAGGCTAGGCTAGGTCAGGCTTCTCTAGGCCTTTTCAGGCTAGACTAGGTCAGGCCTTTCTAGGCCTCTTTAGGCTAGGGTAGGTCAGGCTTCTCTAGGCCTCTTCAGGCTAGGCTAGGTCAGGCTTCTCTAGGCCTCTTCAGGCTAGGCTAGTTCAGGCCTCTCTAGGCCTCTTCAGGCTAGGCTAGGTCTGGCTTCTCTAGGCCTTTTCAGGCTAGATCAGGCTTCTCTAGGCCTCTTCAGGCTAGTCTAGGTCAGGCCTCTCTAGGCCTCTTTAGGCTAGGCTAGGTCAGGCTTCTCTAGGCCTTTTCAGGCTAGACTAGGTCAGGCCTTTCTAGGCCTCTTCAGGCTAGGCTAGGTCAGGCTTCTCTAGGCCTCTTCAGGCTAGGCTAGTTCAGGCCTCTCTAGGCCTCTTCAGGCTAGGCTAGGTCAGGCTTCTCTAGGCCTCTTCAAACTAGGCTAGGTCAGACTTCTCTAGGCCTCTTCAGGCTAGTCTAGGTCAGGCCTCTCTAGGCCTCTTTAGGCTAGGCTAGGTCAGGCTTCTCTAGGCCTCTTCAGGCTAGGCTAGGTCAGGCTTCTCTAGGCCTCTTCAGGCTAGGTCAGGCCTCTCTAGGCCTCTTTAGGCTAGGCTAGGTCAGGCCTCTCTAGGCCTCTTCAGGCTAGGTCAAGCTTCTCTAGGCCTCTTCAGGCTAGTCTAGTTCAGGCCTCTCTAGGCCTCTTCAGGCTAGGCTAGGTCAGGCCTCTCTAAGCCTCTTCAGGCTAGGCTAGGTCAGGTCTCTCTAGGCCTCTTCAGGCTAGGCTAGGTCAGGCCTCTCTAGGCCTCTTCATGCTAGGTCAGGCTACTCTAGGCCTCTTCAGGCTAGGCTAGTTCAGGCCTCTCTAGGCCTCTTCAGGCTAGGCTAGGTCAGGCTTCTCTAGGCCTCTTCAAACTAGGCTAGGTCAGACTTCTCTAGGCCTCTTCAGGCTAGTCTAGGTCAGGCCTCTCTAGGCCTCTTTAGGCTAGGCTAGGTCAGGCTTCTCTAGGCCTCTTCAGGCTAGGCTAGGTCAGGCTTCTCTAGGCCTCTTCAGGCTAGGTCAGGCCTCTCTAGGCCTCTTTAGGCTAGGCTAGGTCAGGCCTCTCTAGGCCTCTTCAGGCTAGGTCAAGCTTCTCTAGGCCTCTTCAGGCTAGTCTAGTTCAGGCCTCTCTAGGCCTCTTCAGGCTAGGCTAGGTCAGGCTTCTCTAGGCGTCTTCAGGCTAGGTCAGGACTCTCTAGGCCTCTTCAGGCTAGGCTAGGTCAGGCTTCTCTAGGCCTCTTCAGGCTAGTTTAGGTCAGGCTTCTCTAGGCCTCTTCAAGCTAGGCTAGGTCAGGCTTCTCTAGGCCTCTTCAGACTAGACTAGGTCAGGCTACTCTAGACCTCTTCAGGCTGGGCTAGGTCAGGCTTCTCTAGGCCTCTTCAGGCTAGGTCAGGCTTCTCTAGGCCTTTTCAGGTAGGCTAGGCCAGGCTTCTATAGGCCTCTTCAGGCTAGGCTAGGTCAGGCCTCTCTAGGCCTCTTAATGCTAGGCTAGGTCAGGCCTCTCTAGGCCTCTTCAGACTAGGCTAGGTCAGGTCTCTCTAGGCCTCTTCAGGCTAGGTTAGGGCAGGCCTCTCCAGGCCTCTTCAGGCTAGGCTAGGTCAGGCTTCTCAAGGCCTCTTCAGGCTAGGTCAGGCTTCTCTAGGCCTCTTCATGCTAGGCTAGCTCAGGCTTCTCTAGGCCTCTTCAGGCTAGGCTAGGTCAGGCTTCTCTAGGCCTCTTCAGACTAGGCTAGGTCAGGCTTCTCTAGGCCTCTTCAGGCTAGGCTAGGTCAGGCTTCTCTAGGCCTCTTCTGACTAGGCTAGGGCAGGCTTCTCTAGGCCTCTTCATGCTAGGCTAGGTCAGGATTCTCTAGGCCTCTTCAGGCTAGGCTAGGTCAGGCTTCTCTAGGCCTCTTCAGGCTAGGCTAGGTCAGGCTTCTCTAGGCCTCTTCAGGCTAGGCTAGGTCAGGCCTCTCTAGGCCTGTTCAGTCTAGGCTAGGTCAGGCCTACTCTAGGCCTCTTCAGGCCTCTCTAGGATTCTTCAGGCTAGTTCAGGCTCCTCTAGGCCTCTTCAGACTAGGCTAGGTAAGGCCTCTCTAGGCCTCTTCAGGGTAGGCTAGGTCAGGCATCTCTAGGTCTCTTCAGGCTAGGCTAGGTCAGGCTTCTCTAGGCCTCTTCAAGCTAGGTCAGGCATCTCTAGGTCTCTTCAGGCTAGGCTAGGTCAGGCCTCTCTAGGCCTCTTCAAGCTAGGTCAGGCATCTCTAGGTCTCTTCAGGCTAGGCTAGGTCTGGCTTCTCTAGACCTTTTCAGGCTAGGCTAGGTCGGGCCTCTCTAGGCCTCTTCAAGCTAGGTCAGGCATCTCTAGGTCTCTTCAGGCTAGGCTAGGTCAGGCTTCTCTAGGCCTCTTCAGGCTAGGTCAGGCTTCTCTAGGCCTCTTCAGGCTAGGCTAGGTCAGGCTTCTCTAGGCCTATTCAGGCTAGGCTAGGTACGGCCTCTCTAGGCCTCTTCAGGCTAGGCTAGGTCAGGCTTCTCTAGGCCTCTTCAGGCTAGGCTAGGTCAGGCCTCTCTAGGCCTCTTCAGGCTAGGCTAGGTCAGGCTTCTCTAGGCCTATTCAGGCTAGGCTAGGTACGGCCTCTCTAGGCCTCTTCAGGCTAGGCTAGGTCAGGCCTCTCTAGGCCTCTTCAGGCTAGGCTAGGTCAGGCTTCTCTAGGCGTCTTCAGGCTAGGTCAGGCTTCTCTAGGCCTCTTCAGGTAGGCTAGGCCAGGCTTCTCTAGGCCTCTTCAGGCTAGGCTAAGTCAGGCCTCTCTAGGCCTCTTAATGCTAGGCTAGGTCAGGCCTCTCTAGGCCTCTTCAGACTAGGTTAGGTCAGGTCTCTCTAGGCCTCTTCAGGCTAGGGTAGGTCAGGCCTCTCCAGGCCTCTTCAGGCTACGCTAGGTCAGGCTTCTCAAGGCCTCTTCCGGCTAGGCTAGGTCAGGCTTCTCTAGGCCTCTTCAGGCTAGGCTAGGTCAGGCTTCTCAAGGCCTCTTCCGGCTAGGCTAGGTCAGGCTTCTCTAGGCCTCTTCAGGCTAGGCTAGGTCAGGCTTCTCTAGGCCTCTTCAGGCTAGGCTAGGTCAGGCCTCTCTAGGCCTCTTCAAGCTAGGTCAGGCATCTCTAGGTCTCTTCAGGCTAGGCTAGGTCTGGCTTCTCTAGACCTTTTCAGGCTAGGCTAGGTCGGGCCTCTCTAGGCCTCTTCAAGCTAGGTCAGGCATCTCTAGGTCTCTTCAGGCTAGGCTAGGTCAGGCTTCTCTAGGCCTCTTCAAGCTAGGTCAGGCATCTCTAGGTCTCTTCAGGCTAGGCTAGGTCAGGCCTCTCTAGGACTCTTCAAGCTAGGTCAGGCATCTCTAGGTCTCTTCAGGCTAGGCTAGGTCTGGCTTCTCTAGACCTTTTCAGGCTAGGCTAGGTCGGGCCTCTCTAGGCCTCTTCAAGCTAGGTCAGGCATCTCTAGGTCTCTTCAGGCTAGGCTAGGTCAGGCTTCTCTAGGCCTCTTCAGGCTAGGTCAGGCTTCTCTAGGCCTCTTCAGGCTAGGCTAGGTCAGGCTTCTCTAGGCCTATTCAGGCTAGGCTAGGTACGGCCTCTCTAGGCCTCTTCAGGCTAGGCTAGGTCAGGCCTCTCTAGGCCTCTTCAGGCTAGGCTAGGTCAGGCTTCTCTAGGCCTCTTCAGGCTAGGTCAGGCCTCTCTAGGCCTCTTCAGGCTAGGCTAGGTCAGGCTTCTCTAGGCCTCTTCAGGCTAGGCTAGGTCAGGCTTGTCTAGGCCTCTTCAGGCTAGGCTAGGTCAGGCTTCTCTAGGCATCTTCAGGCTAGGTCAGGCCTCTCTAGGCCTCTTCAGGCTAGGCTAGGTCAGGCTTCTCTAGGCCTCCTCAGGCTAGGCTAGGTCAGGCCTATAGGCCTCTTCAGGCTAGGTCAGGCTTCTGTAGGCCTCTTCAGGCTAGGCTAGGTCAGGCTTCTCTAGGCCTATTCAGGCTAGGCTAGGTACGGCCTCTCTAGGCCTCTTCAGGCTAGGCTAGGTCAGGCTTCTCTAGGCCTCTTCAGGCTAGGCTAGGTCAGGCCTCTCTAGGCCTCTTCAGGCTAGGCTAGGTCAGGCTTCTCTAGGCCTATTCAGGCTAGGCTAGGTACGGCCTCTCTAGGCCTCTTCAGGCTAGGCTAGGTCAGGCTTCTCTAGGCCTCTTCAGGCTAGGCTAGGTCAGGCCTCTCTAGGCCTCTTCAGGCTAGGCTAGGTCAGGCTTCTCTAGGCCTCTTCAGGCTAGGCTAGGTCAGGCTTCTCTAGGCCTCTTCAGGCTAGGCTAGGTCAGGCTTCTCTAGGCATCTTCAGGCTAGGTCAGGCCTCTCTAGGCCTCTTCAGGCTAGGCTAGGTCAGGCTTCTCTAGGCCTCTTCAGGCTAGGCTAGGTCAGGCCTATAGGCCTCTTCAGGCTAGGTCAGGCTTCTCTAGGCCTCTTCAGGCTAGGCTAGGTCAGGCTTCTCTAGGCCTATTCAGGCTAGGCTAGGTACGGCCTCTCTAGGCCTCTTCAGGCTAGGCTAGGTCAGGCTTCTCTAGGCCTCTTCAGGCTAGGCTAGGTCAGGCTTCTCTAGGCCTCTTCAGGCTAGGCTAGGTCAGGCCTCTCTAGGCCTCTTCAAGCTAGGTCAGGCATCTCTAGGTCTCTTCAGGCTAGGCTAGGTCTGGCTTCTCTAGACCTTTTCAGGCTAGGCTAGGTCGGGCCTCTCTAGGCCTCTTCAAGCTAGGTCAGGCATCTCTAGGTCTCTTCAGGCTAGGCTAGGTCAGGCTTCTCTAGGCCTCTTCAAGCTAGGTCAGGCATCTCTAGGTCTCTTCAGGCTAGGCTAGGTCAGGCCTCTCTAGGACTCTTCAAGCTAGGTCAGGCATCTCTAGGTCTCTTCAGGCTAGGCTAGGTCTGGCTTCTCTAGACCTTTTCAGGCTAGGCTAGGTCGGGCCTCTCTAGGCCTCTTCAAGCTAGGTCAGGCATCTCTAGGTCTCTTCAGGCTAGGCTAGGTCAGGCTTCTCTAGGCCTCTTCAGGCTAGGTCAGGCTTCTCTAGGCCTCTTCAGGCTAGGCTAGGTCAGGCTTCTCTAGGCCTATTCAGGCTAGGCTAGGTACGGCCTCTCTAGGCCTCTTCAGGCTAGGCTAGGTCAGGCCTCTCTAGGCCTCTTCAGGCTAGGCTAGGTCAGGCTTCTCTAGGCCTCTTCAGGCTAGGTCAGGCCTCTCTAGGCCTCTTCAGGCTAGGCTAGGTCAGGCTTCTCTAGGCCTCTTCAGGCTAGGCTAGGTCAGGCTTGTCTAGGCCTCTTCAGGCTAGGCTAGGTCAGGCTTCTCTAGGCATCTTCAGGCTAGGTCAGGCCTCTCTAGGCCTCTTCAGGCTAGGCTAGGTCAGGCTTCTCTAGGCCTCCTCAGGCTAGGCTAGGTCAGGCCTATAGGCCTCTTCAGGCTAGGTCAGGCTTCTGTAGGCCTCTTCAGGCTAGGCTAGGTCAGGCTTCTCTAGGCCTATTCAGGCTAGGCTAGGTACGGCCTCTCTAGGCCTCTTCAGGCTAGGCTAGGTCAGGCTTCTCTAGGCCTCTTCAGGCTAGGCTAGGTCAGGCCTCTCTAGGCCTCTTCAGGCTAGGCTAGGTCAGGCTTCTCTAGGCCTATTCAGGCTAGGCTAGGTACGGCCTCTCTAGGCCTCTTCAGGCTAGGCTAGGTCAGGCTTCTCTAGGCCTCTTCAGGCTAGGCTAGGTCAGGCCTCTCTAGGCCTCTTCAGGCTAGGCTAGGTCAGGCTTCTCTAGGCCTCTTCAGGCTAGGCTAGGTCAGGCTTCTCTAGGCCTCTTCAGGCTAGGCTAGGTCAGGCTTCTCTAGGCATCTTCAGGCTAGGTCAGGCCTCTCTAGGCCTCTTCAGGCTAGGCTAGGTCAGGCTTCTCTAGGCCTCTTCAGGCTAGGCTAGGTCAGGCCTATAGGCCTCTTCAGGCTAGGTCAGGCTTCTCTAGGCCTCTTCAGGCTAGGCTAGGTCAGGCTTCTCTAGGCCTATTCAGGCTAGGCTAGGTACGGCCTCTCTAGGCCTCTTCAGGCTAGGCTAGGTCAGGCTTCTCTAGGCCTCTTCAGGCTAGGCTAGGTCAGGCTTCTCTAGGCCTCTTCAGGCTAGGCTAGGTCAGGCCTCTCTAGGCCTCTTCAGGCTAGGCTAGGTCAGGCCTCTCTAGGCCTCTTCAGGCTAGGCTAGGTCAGGCTTCTCTAGGCCTCTTCAGGCTAGGTCAGGCCTCTCTAGGCCTCTTCAGGCTAGGCTAGGTCAGGCCTCTCTAGGCCTCTTCAAGCTAGGTCAGGCATCTCTAGGTCTCTTCAGGCTAGGCTAGGTCTGGCTTCTCTAGACCTTTTCAGGCTAGGCTAGGTCGGGCCTCTCTAGGCCTCTTCAAGCTAGGTCAGGCATCTCTAGGTCTCTTCAGGCTAGGCTAGGTCAGGCTTCTCTAGGCCTCTTCAAGCTAGGTCAGGCATCTCTAGGTCTCTTCAGGCTAGGCTAGGTCAGGCCTCTCTAGGCCTCTTCAAGCTAGGTCAGGTATCTCTAGGTCTCTTCAGGCTAGGGTAGGTCAGGCCTCTCCAGGCCTCTTAATGCTAGGCTAGGTCAGGCCTCTCTAGGCCTCTTCAGACTAAGCTAGGTCAGGCTTCTCTAGGCCTCTTCAGGCTAGGCTAGGTCAGGCTTCTCTAGGCCTCTTCAGGCTAGGCTAGGTCAGGCTTCTCTAGGCCTCTTCAGGCTAGGCTAGGTCAGGCCTCTCTAGGCCTCTTCAGGCTAGGCTAGGTCAGGCTTCTCTAGGCCTCTTCAGGCTAGGTCAGGCCTCTCTAGGCCTCTTCAGGCTAGGCTAGGTCAGGCTTCTCTAGGCGTCTTCAGGCTAGGTCAGGACTCTCTAGGCCTCTTCAGGCTAGGCTAGGTCAGGCTTCTCTAGGCCTCTTCAAGCTAGGCTAGGTCAGGCTTCTCTAGGCATCTTCAGGCTAGGTCAGGCCTCTCTAGGCCTCTTCAGGCTAGGCTAGGTCAGGCTTCTCTAGGCGTCTTCAGGCTAGGTCAGGACTCTCTAGACCTCTTCAGGCTAGGCTAGGTCAGGCTTCTCTAGGCCTCTTCAGGCTAGGCTAGGTCAGGTTACTCCAGGCCTCTTCAGGCTGGGCTAGGTCAGGCTTCTCTAGGCCTCTTCAGGCTAGGTCAGGCTTCTCTAGGCCTTTTCAGGTAGGCTAGGCCAGGCTTCTATAGGCCTCTTCAGGCTAGGCTAGGTCAGGCTTCTCTAGGCCTATTCAGGCTAGGCTAGGTACGGCCTCTCTAGGCCTCTTCAGGCTAGGCTAGGTCAGGCTTCTCTAGGCCTCTTCAGGCTAGGCTAGGCTTCTCTAGGCCTCTTCAGGCTAGGCTAGGTCAGGCCTCTCTAGGCCTCTTCAGGCTAGGCTAGGTCAGGCCTCTCTAGGCCTCTTCAGGCTAGGCTAGGTCAGGCTTCTCTAGGCCTCTTCAGGCTAGGTCAGGCCTCTCTAGGCCTCTTCAGGCTAGGCTAGGTCAGGCTTCTCTAGGCCTCTTCAGGCTAGGCTAGGTCAGGCTTCTCTAGGCCTCTTCAGGCTAGGCTAGGTCAGGCTTCTCTAGGCATCTTCAGGCTAGGTCAGGCCTCTCTAGGCCTCTTCAGGCTAGGCTAGGTCAGGCTTCTCTAGGCCTCTTCAGGCTAGGCTAGGTCAGGCCTATAGGCCTCTTCAGGCTAGGTCAGGCTTCTCTAGGCCTCTTCAGGCTAGGCTAGGTCAGGCTTCTCTAGGCCTATTCAGGCTAGGCTAGGTACGGCCTCTCTAGGCCTCTTCAGGCTAGGCTAGGTCAGGCCTCTCTAGGCCTCTTCAGGCTAGGTCAGGCTTCTCTAGGCCTTTTCAGGTTAGACTAGGTCAGGCCTTTCTAGGCCTCTTCAGGCTAGGCTAGGTCAGGCTTCTCTAGGCCTCTTCAGACTAGGCTAGGTCAGGCTTCTCTAGGCCTCTTCAGGCTAGGCTAGTTCAGGCCTCTCTAGGCCTATTCAGGCTAGGCTAGGTCTGGCTTCTCTAGGCCTTTTCAGGCTAGATCAGGCTTCTCTAGGCCTTTTCAGGTTAGACTAGGTCAGGCCTTTCTAGGCCTCTTCAGGCTAGGCTAGGTCAGGCTTCTCTAGGCCTCTTCAGGGTAGGCTAGGTCAGGCTTCTCTAGGCCTTTTCAGGTTAGACTAGGTCAGGCCTTTCTAGGCCTCTTCAGGCTAGGCTAGGTCAGGCTTCTCTAGGCCTCTTCAGGCTAGGCTAGGTCAGGCTTCTCTAGGCCTCTTCAGGCTAGGCTAGTTCAGGCCTCTCTAGGCCTCTTCAGGCTAGGCTAGGTCTGGCTTCTCTAGGCCTTTTCAGGCTAGATCAGGCTTCTCTAGGCCTCTTCAGGCTAGGTCAGGCTACTCTAGGCCTCTTCAGGCTAGGCTAGTTCAGGCCTCTCTAGGCCTCTTCAGGCTAGGCTAGGTCAGGCTTCTCTAGGCCTCTTCAAACTAGGCTAGGTCAGACTTCTCTAGGCCTCTTCAGGCTAGTCTAGGTCAGGCCTCTCTAGGCCTCTTTAGGCTAGGCTAAGTCAGGCTTCTCTAGGCCTCTTCAGGCTAGGCTAGGTCAGGCTTCTCTAGGCCTCTTCAGGCTAGGTCAGGCCTCTCTAGGCCTCTTTAGGCTAGGCTAGGTCAGGCCTCTCTAGGCCTCTTCAGGCTAGGTCAAGCTTCTCTAGGCCTCTTCAGGCTAGTCTAGTTCAGGCCTCTCTAGGCCTCTTCAGGCTAGGCTAGGTCAGGCCTCTCTAAGCCTCTTCAGGCTAGGCTAGGTCAGGTCTCTCTAGGCCTCTTCAGGCTAGGCTAGGTCAGGCCTCTCTAGGCCTCTTCATGCTAGGCTAGGTCAGGCTACTCTAGGCCTCTTCAGGCTAGGTCAGGCCTCTCTAGGCCTCTTCAGGCTAGGCTAGGCCAGGCCTACTCTAGGCCTCTGCAGGCTTCTCTAGGCCTCTTCAGGCTAGGTCAGGCTTCTCTAGGCCTCTTCAAACTAGGCTAGGTAAGGCCTCTCTAGGCCTCTTCAGGGTAGGCTAGGTCAGGCTTCTCTAGGCCTTTTCAGGCTAGACTAGGTCAGGCCTTTCTAGGCCTCTTCAGGCTAGGCTAGGTCAGGCTTCTCTAGGCCTCTTCAGGCTAGGCTAGGTCAGGCTTCTCTAGGCCTCTTCAGGCTAGGCTAGTTCAGGCCTCTCTAGGCCTCTTCAGGCTAGGCTAGGTCTGGCTTCTCTAGGCCTTTTCAGGCTAGATCAGGCTTCTCTAGGCCTCTTCAGGCTAGGTCAGGCTACTCTAGGCCTCTTCAGGCTAGGCTAGTTCAGGCCTCTCTAGGCCTCTTCAGGCTAGGCTAGGTCAGGCTTCTCTAGGCCTCTTCAAACTAGGCTAGGTCAGACTTCTCTAGGCCTCTTCAGGCTAGTCTAGGTCAGGCCTCTCTAGGCCTCTTTAGGCTAGGCTAGGTCAGGCTTCTCTAGGCCTCTTCAGGCTAGGCTAGGTCAGGCTTCTCTAGGCCTCTTCAAACTAGGCTAGGTCAGACTTCTCTAGGCCTCTTCAGGCTAGTCTAGGTCAGGCCTCTCTAGGCCTCTTTAGGCTAGGCTAGGTCAGGCTTCTCTAGGCCTTTTCAGGCTAGACTAGGTCAGGCCTTTCTAGGCCTCTTTAGGCTAGGGTAGGTCAGGCTTCTCTAGGCCTCTTCAGGCTAGGCTAGGTCAGGCTTCTCTAGGCCTCTTCAGGCTAGGCTAGTTCAGGCCTCTCTAGGCCTCTTCAGGCTAGGCTAGGTCTGGCTTCTCTAGGCCTTTTCAGGCTAGATCAGGCTTCTCTAGGCCTCTTCAGGCTAGTCTAGGTCAGGCCTCTCTAGGCCTCTTTAGGCTAGGCTAGGTCAGGCTTCTCTAGGCCTTTTCAGGCTAGACTAGGTCAGGCCTTTCTAGGCCTCTTCAGGCTAGGCTAGGTCAGGCTTCTCTAGGCCTCTTCAGGCTAGGCTAGTTCAGGCCTCTCTAGGCCTCTTCAGGCTAGGCTAGGTCAGGCTTCTCTAGGCCTCTTCAAACTAGGCTAGGTCAGACTTCTCTAGGCCTCTTCAGGCTAGTCTAGGTCAGGCCTCTCTAGGCCTCTTTAGGCTAGGCTAGGTCAGGCTTCTCTAGGCCTCTTCAGGCTAGGCTAGGTCAGGCTTCTCTAGGCCTCTTCAGGCTAGGTCAGGCCTCTCTAGGCCTCTTTAGGCTAGGCTAGGTCAGGCCTCTCTAGGCCTCTTCAGGCTAGGTCAAGCTTCTCTAGGCCTCTTCAGGCTAGTCTAGTTCAGGCCTCTCTAGGCCTCTTCAGGCTAGGCTAGGTCAGGCCTCTCTAAGCCTCTTCAGGCTAGGCTAGGTCAGGTCTCTCTAGGCCTCTTCAGGCTAGGCTAGGTCAGGCCTCTCTAGGCCTCTTCATGCTAGGTCAGGCTACTCTAGGCCTCTTCAGGCTAGGCTAGTTCAGGCCTCTCTAGGCCTCTTCAGGCTAGGCTAGGTCAGGCTTCTCTAGGCCTCTTCAAACTAGGCTAGGTCAGACTTCTCTAGGCCTCTTCAGGCTAGTCTAGGTCAGGCCTCTCTAGGCCTCTTTAGGCTAGGCTAGGTCAGGCTTCTCTAGGCCTCTTCAGGCTAGGCTAGGTCAGGCTTCTCTAGGCCTCTTCAGGCTAGGTCAGGCCTCTCTAGGCCTCTTTAGGCTAGGCTAGGTCAGGCCTCTCTAGGCCTCTTCAGGCTAGGTCAAGCTTCTCTAGGCCTCTTCAGGCTAGTCTAGTTCAGGCCTCTCTAGGCCTCTTCAGGCTAGGCTAGGTCAGGCTTCTCTAGGCGTCTTCAGGCTAGGTCAGGACTCTCTAGGCCTCTTCAGGCTAGGCTAGGTCAGGCTTCTCTAGGCCTCTTCAGGCTAGTTTAGGTCAGGCTTCTCTAGGCCTCTTCAAGCTAGGCTAGGTCAGGCTTCTCTAGGCCTCTTCAGACTAGACTAGGTCAGGCTACTCTAGACCTCTTCAGGCTGGGCTAGGTCAGGCTTCTCTAGGCCTCTTCAGGCTAGGTCAGGCTTCTCTAGGCCTTTTCAGGTAGGCTAGGCCAGGCTTCTATAGGCCTCTTCAGGCTAGGCTAGGTCAGGCCTCTCTAGGCCTCTTAATGCTAGGCTAGGTCAGGCCTCTCTAGGCCTCTTCAGACTAGGCTAGGTCAGGTCTCTCTAGGCCTCTTCAGGCTAGGTTAGGGCAGGCCTCTCCAGGCCTCTTCAGGCTAGGCTAGGTCAGGCTTCTCAAGGCCTCTTCAGGCTAGGTCAGGCTTCTCTAGGCCTCTTCATGCTAGGCTAGCTCAGGCTTCTCTAGGCCTCTTCAGGCTAGGCTAGGTCAGGCTTCTCTAGGCCTCTTCAGACTAGGCTAGGTCAGGCTTCTCTAGGCCTCTTCAGGCTAGGCTAGGTCAGGCTTCTCTAGGCCTCTTCTGACTAGGCTAGGGCAGGCTTCTCTAGGCCTCTTCATGCTAGGCTAGGTCAGGATTCTCTAGGCCTCTTCAGGCTAGGCTAGGTCAGGCTTCTCTAGGCCTCTTCAGGCTAGGCTAGGTCAGGCTTCTCTAGGCCTCTTCAGGCTAGGCTAGGTCAGGCCTCTCTAGGCCTGTTCAGTCTAGGCTAGGTCAGGCCTACTCTAGGCCTCTTCAGGCCTCTCTAGGATTCTTCAGGCTAGTTCAGGCTCCTCTAGGCCTCTTCAGACTAGGCTAGGTAAGGCCTCTCTAGGCCTCTTCAGGGTAGGCTAGGTCAGGCATCTCTAGGTCTCTTCAGGCTAGGCTAGGTCAGGCTTCTCTAGGCCTCTTCAAGCTAGGTCAGGCATCTCTAGGTCTCTTCAGGCTAGGCTAGGTCAGGCCTCTCTAGGCCTCTTCAAGCTAGGTCAGGCATCTCTAGGTCTCTTCAGGCTAGGCTAGGTCTGGCTTCTCTAGACCTTTTCAGGCTAGGCTAGGTCGGGCCTCTCTAGGCCTCTTCAAGCTAGGTCAGGCATCTCTAGGTCTCTTCAGGCTAGGCTAGGTCAGGCTTCTCTAGGCCTCTTCAGGCTAGGTCAGGCTTCTCTAGGCCTCTTCAGGCTAGGCTAGGTCAGGCTTCTCTAGGCCTATTCAGGCTAGGCTAGGTACGGCCTCTCTAGGCCTCTTCAGGCTAGGCTAGGTCAGGCTTCTCTAGGCCTCTTCAGGCTAGGCTAGGTCAGGCCTCTCTAGGCCTCTTCAGGCTAGGCTAGGTCAGGCTTCTCTAGGCCTATTCAGGCTAGGCTAGGTACGGCCTCTCTAGGCCTCTTCAGGCTAGGCTAGGTCAGGCCTCTCTAGGCCTCTTCAGGCTAGGCTAGGTCAGGCTTCTCTAGGCGTCTTCAGGCTAGGTCAGGCTTCTCTAGGCCTCTTCAGGTAGGCTAGGCCAGGCTTCTCTAGGCCTCTTCAGGCTAGGCTAAGTCAGGCCTCTCTAGGCCTCTTAATGCTAGGCTAGGTCAGGCCTCTCTAGGCCTCTTCAGACTAGGTTAGGTCAGGTCTCTCTAGGCCTCTTCAGGCTAGGGTAGGTCAGGCCTCTCCAGGCCTCTTCAGGCTACGCTAGGTCAGGCTTCTCAAGGCCTCTTCCGGCTAGGCTAGGTCAGGCTTCTCTAGGCCTCTTCAGGCTAGGCTAGGTCAGGCTTCTCAAGGCCTCTTCCGGCTAGGCTAGGTCAGGCTTCTCTAGGCCTCTTCAGGCTAGGCTAGGTCAGGCTTCTCTAGGCCTCTTCAGGCTAGGCTAGGTCAGGCCTCTCTAGGCCTCTTCAAGCTAGGTCAGGCATCTCTAGGTCTCTTCAGGCTAGGCTAGGTCTGGCTTCTCTAGACCTTTTCAGGCTAGGCTAGGTCGGGCCTCTCTAGGCCTCTTCAAGCTAGGTCAGGCATCTCTAGGTCTCTTCAGGCTAGGCTAGGTCAGGCTTCTCTAGGCCTCTTCAAGCTAGGTCAGGCATCTCTAGGTCTCTTCAGGCTAGGCTAGGTCAGGCCTCTCTAGGACTCTTCAAGCTAGGTCAGGCATCTCTAGGTCTCTTCAGGCTAGGCTAGGTCTGGCTTCTCTAGACCTTTTCAGGCTAGGCTAGGTCGGGCCTCTCTAGGCCTCTTCAAGCTAGGTCAGGCATCTCTAGGTCTCTTCAGGCTAGGCTAGGTCAGGCTTCTCTAGGCCTCTTCAGGCTAGGTCAGGCTTCTCTAGGCCTCTTCAGGCTAGGCTAGGTCAGGCTTCTCTAGGCCTATTCAGGCTAGGCTAGGTACGGCCTCTCTAGGCCTCTTCAGGCTAGGCTAGGTCAGGCCTCTCTAGGCCTCTTCAGGCTAGGCTAGGTCAGGCTTCTCTAGGCCTCTTCAGGCTAGGTCAGGCCTCTCTAGGCCTCTTCAGGCTAGGCTAGGTCAGGCTTCTCTAGGCCTCTTCAGGCTAGGCTAGGTCAGGCTTGTCTAGGCCTCTTCAGGCTAGGCTAGGTCAGGCTTCTCTAGGCATCTTCAGGCTAGGTCAGGCCTCTCTAGGCCTCTTCAGGCTAGGCTAGGTCAGGCTTCTCTAGGCCTCCTCAGGCTAGGCTAGGTCAGGCCTATAGGCCTCTTCAGGCTAGGTCAGGCTTCTGTAGGCCTCTTCAGGCTAGGCTAGGTCAGGCTTCTCTAGGCCTATTCAGGCTAGGCTAGGTACGGCCTCTCTAGGCCTCTTCAGGCTAGGCTAGGTCAGGCTTCTCTAGGCCTCTTCAGGCTAGGCTAGGTCAGGCCTCTCTAGGCCTCTTCAGGCTAGGCTAGGTCAGGCTTCTCTAGGCCTATTCAGGCTAGGCTAGGTACGGCCTCTCTAGGCCTCTTCAGGCTAGGCTAGGTCAGGCTTCTCTAGGCCTCTTCAGGCTAGGCTAGGTCAGGCCTCTCTAGGCCTCTTCAGGCTAGGCTAGGTCAGGCTTCTCTAGGCCTCTTCAGGCTAGGCTAGGTCAGGCTTCTCTAGGCCTCTTCAGGCTAGGCTAGGTCAGGCTTCTCTAGGCATCTTCAGGCTAGGTCAGGCCTCTCTAGGCCTCTTCAGGCTAGGCTAGGTCAGGCTTCTCTAGGCCTCTTCAGGCTAGGCTAGGTCAGGCCTATAGGCCTCTTCAGGCTAGGTCAGGCTTCTCTAGGCCTCTTCAGGCTAGGCTAGGTCAGGCTTCTCTAGGCCTATTCAGGCTAGGCTAGGTACGGCCTCTCTAGGCCTCTTCAGGCTAGGCTAGGTCAGGCTTCTCTAGGCCTCTTCAGGCTAGGCTAGGTCAGGCTTCTCTAGGCCTCTTCAGGCTAGGCTAGGTCAGGCCTCTCTAGGCCTCTTCAGGCTAGGCTAGGTCAGGCCTCTCTAGGCCTCTTCAGGCTAGGCTAGGTCAGGCTTCTCTAGGCCTCTTCAGGCTAGGTCAGGCCTCTCTAGGCCTCTTCAGGCTAGGCTAGGTCAGGCCTCTCTAGGCCTCTTCAAGCTAGGTCAGGCATCTCTAGGTCTCTTCAGGCTAGGCTAGGTCTGGCTTCTCTAGACCTTTTCAGGCTAGGCTAGGTCGGGCCTCTCTAGGCCTCTTCAAGCTAGGTCAGGCATCTCTAGGTCTCTTCAGGCTAGGCTAGGTCAGGCTTCTCTAGGCCTCTTCAAGCTAGGTCAGGCATCTCTAGGTCTCTTCAGGCTAGGCTAGGTCAGGCCTCTCTAGGCCTCTTCAAGCTAGGTCAGGTATCTCTAGGTCTCTTCAGGCTAGGGTAGGTCAGGCCTCTCCAGGCCTCTTAATGCTAGGCTAGGTCAGGCCTCTCTAGGCCTCTTCAGACTAAGCTAGGTCAGGCTTCTCTAGGCCTCTTCAGGCTAGGCTAGGTCAGGCTTCTCTAGGCCTCTTCAGGCTAGGCTAGGTCAGGCTTCTCTAGGCCTCTTCAGGCTAGGCTAGGTCAGGCCTCTCTAGGCCTCTTCAGGCTAGGCTAGGTCAGGCTTCTCTAGGCCTCTTCAGGCTAGGTCAGGCCTCTCTAGGCCTCTTCAGGCTAGGCTAGGTCAGGCTTCTCTAGGCGTCTTCAGGCTAGGTCAGGACTCTCTAGGCCTCTTCAGGCTAGGCTAGGTCAGGCTTCTCTAGGCCTCTTCAAGCTAGGCTAGGTCAGGCTTCTCTAGGCATCTTCAGGCTAGGTCAGGCCTCTCTAGGCCTCTTCAGGCTAGGCTAGGTCAGGCTTCTCTAGGCGTCTTCAGGCTAGGTCAGGACTCTCTAGACCTCTTCAGGCTAGGCTAGGTCAGGCTTCTCTAGGCCTCTTCAGGCTAGGCTAGGTCAGGTTACTCCAGGCCTCTTCAGGCTGGGCTAGGTCAGGCTTCTCTAGGCCTCTTCAGGCTAGGTCAGGCTTCTCTAGGCCTTTTCAGGTAGGCTAGGCCAGGCTTCTATAGGCCTCTTCAGGCTAGGCTAGGTCAGGCTTCTCTAGGCCTATTCAGGCTAGGCTAGGTACGGCCTCTCTAGGCCTCTTCAGGCTAGGCTAGGTCAGGCTTCTCTAGGCCTCTTCAGGCTAGGCTAGGCTTCTCTAGGCCTCTTCAGGCTAGGCTAGGTCAGGCCTCTCTAGGCCTCTTCAGGCTAGGCTAGGTCAGGCCTCTCTAGGCCTCTTCAGGCTAGGCTAGGTCAGGCTTCTCTAGGCCTCTTCAGGCTAGGTCAGGCCTCTCTAGGCCTCTTCAGGCTAGGCTAGGTCAGGCTTCTCTAGGCCTCTTCAGGCTAGGCTAGGTCAGGCTTCTCTAGGCCTCTTCAGGCTAGGCTAGGTCAGGCTTCTCTAGGCATCTTCAGGCTAGGTCAGGCCTCTCTAGGCCTCTTCAGGCTAGGCTAGGTCAGGCTTCTCTAGGCCTCTTCAGGCTAGGCTAGGTCAGGCCTATAGGCCTCTTCAGGCTAGGTCAGGCTTCTCTAGGCCTCTTCAGGCTAGGCTAGGTCAGGCTTCTCTAGGCCTATTCAGGCTAGGCTAGGTACGGCCTCTCTAGGCCTCTTCAGGCTAGGCTAGGTCAGGCCTCTCTAGGCCTCTTCAGGCTAGGCTAGGTCAGGCTTCTCTAGGCGTCTTCAGGCTAGGTCAGGCTTCTCTAGGCCTCTTCAGGTAGGCTAGGCCAGGCTTCTCTAGGCCTCTTCAGGCTAGGCTAAGTCAGGCCTCTCTAGGCCTCTTAATGCTAGGCTAGGTCAGGCCTCTCTAGGCCTCTTCAGACTAGGTTAGGTCAGGTCTCTCTAGGCCTCTTCAGGCTAGGGTAGGTCAGGCCTCTCCAGGCCTCTTCAGGCTACGCTAGGTCAGGCTTCTCAAGGCCTCTTCCGGCTAGGCTAGGTCAGGCTTCTCTAGGCCTCTTCAGGCTAGGCTAGGTCAGGCTTCTCTAGGCCTCTTCAGGCTAGGCTAGGTCAGGCTTCTCTAGGCCTCTTCAGGCTAGGCTAGGTCAGGCCTCTCTAGGCCTCTTCAAGCTAGGTCAGGCATCTCTAGGTCTCTTCAGGCTAGGCTAGGTCTGGCTTCTCTAGACCTTTTCAGGCTAGGCTAGGTCGGGCCTCTCTAGGCCTCTTCAAGCTAGGTCAGGCATCTCTAGGTCTCTTCAGGCTAGGCTAGGTCAGGCTTCTCTAGGCCTCTTCAAGCTAGGTCAGGCATCTCTAGGTCTCTTCAGGCTAGGCTAGGTCAGGCCTCTCTAGGCCTCTTCAAGCTAGGTCAGGCATCTCTAGGTCTCTTCAGGCTAGGGTAGGTCAGGCCTCTCCAGGCCTCTTAATGCTAGGCTAGGTCAGGCCTCTCTAGGCCTCTTCAGACTAAGCTAGGTCAGGCTTCTCTAGGCCTCTTCAGGCTAGGCTAGGTCAGGCTTCTCTAGGCCTCTTCAGGCTAGGCTAGGTCAGGCTTCTCTAGGCCTCTTCAGGCTAGGCTAGGTCAGGCCTCTCTAGGCCTCTTCAGGCTAGGCTAGGTCAGGCTTCTCTAGGCCTCTTCAGGCTAGGTCAGGCCTCTCTAGGCCTCTTCAGGCTAGGCTAGGTCAGGCTTCTCTAGGCGTCTTCAGGCTAGGTCAGGACTCTCTAGGCCTCTTCAGGCTAGGCTAGGTCAGGCTTCTCTAGGCCTCTTCAAGCTAGGCTAGGTCAGGCTTCTCTAGGCATCTTCAGGCTAGGTCAGGCCTCTCTAGGCCTCTTCAAGCTAGGTCAGGCATCTCTAGGTCTCTTCAGGCTAGGGTAGGTCAGGCCTCTCCAGGCCTCTTAATGCTAGGCTAGGTCAGGCCTCTCTAGGCCTCTTCAGACTAAGCTAGGTCAGGCTTCTCTAGGCCTCTTCAGGCTAGGCTAGGTCAGGCTTCTCTAGGCCTCTTCAGGCTAGGCTAGGTCAGGCTTCTCTAGGCCTCTTCAGGCTAGGCTAGGTCAGGCCTCTCTAGGCCTCTTCAGGCTAGGCTAGGTCAGGCTTCTCTAGGCCTCTTCAGGCTAGGTCAGGCCTCTCTAGGCCTCTTCAGGCTAGGCTAGGTCAGGCTTCTCTAGGCGTCTTCAGGCTAGGTCAGGACTCTCTAGGCCTCTTCAGGCTAGGCTAGGTCAGGCTTCTCTAGGCCTCTTCAAGCTAGGCTAGGTCAGGCTTCTCTAGGCATCTTCAGGCTAGGTCAGGCCTCTCTAGGCCTCTTCAGGCTAGGCTAGGTCAGGCTTCTCTAGGCGTCTTCAGGCTAGGTCAGGACTCTCTAGACCTCTTCAGGCTAGGCTAGGTCAGGCTTCTCTAGGCCTCTTCAGGCTAGGCTAGGTCAGGTTACTCCAGGCCTCTTCAGGCTGGGCTAGGTCAGGCTTCTCTAGGCCTCTTCAGGCTAGGTCAGGCTTCTCTAGGCCTTTTCAGGTAGGCTAGGCCAGGCTTCTATAGGCCTCTTCAGGCTAGGCTAGGTCAGGCCTCTCTAGGCCTCTTAATGCTAGGCTAGGTTAGGCCTCTCTAGGCCTCTTCAGACTAGGCTAGGTCAGGTCTCTCTAGGCCTCTTCAGGCTAGGCTAGGTCAGGCCTCTCCAGGCCTCTTCAGGCTAGGCTAGGTCAGGCTTCTCCAGGCCTCTTCCGGCTAGGCTAGGTCAGGCTTCTCTAGGCCTCTTCATGCTAGGCTAGGTCAGGCTTCTCTAGGCCTCTTCAGGTTAGGCTTCTCTAGGCCTCTTCAGACTAGGCTAAGTCAGACTTCTCTAGGCCTCTTTAGGCTAGGCTAGGTCAGGCCTCTCCAGGCCTCTTCAGGCTACGCTAGGTCAGGCTTCTCAAGGCCTCTTCCGGCTAGGCTTGGTCAGGCTTCTCAAGGCCTCTTCCGGCTAGGCTAGGTCAGGCTTCTCTAGGCCTCTTCCGGCTAGGCTAGGTCAGGCTTCTCTAGGCCTCTTCATGCTAGGCTAGGTCAGGCTTCTCAAGGCCTCTTCAGGCTAGGCTAGGCTTCTCTAGGCCTCTTCAGACTAGGCTAGGTCAGACTTCTCTAGGCCTCTTCAGGCTAGTCTAGGTCAGGCCTCTCTAGGCCTCTTTAGGCTAGGCTAGGTCAGGCTTCTCTAGGCATCTTCAGGCTAGGCTAGGTCAGGCTTCTCTAGGCCTCTTCAGGCTAGGCTAGGTCAGGCTTCTCTAGGCCTCTTCAGGCTAGGCTAGGTCAGGCCTCTCTAGGCCTCTTCAGGCTAGGCTAGGTCAGGCTTCTCTAGGCCTCTTCAGGCTAGGTCAGGCCTCTCTAGGCCTCTTCAGGCTAGGCTAGGTCAGGCTTCTCTAGGCGTCTTCAGGCTAGGTCAGGACTCTCTAGGCCTCTTCAGGCTAGGCTAGGTCAGGCTTCTCTAGGCCTCTTCAGGCTAGGCTAGGTCAGGCTTCTCTAGGCCTCTTCAAGCTAGGCTAGGTCAGGCTTCTCTAGGCATCTTCAGGCTAGGTCAGGACTCTCTAGGCCTCTTCAGGCTAGGCTAGGTCAGGCTTCTCTAGGCCTCTTCAGGCTAGGCTAGGTCAGGTTACTCCAGGCCTCTTCAGGCTGGGCTAGGTCAGGCTTCTCTAGGCCTCTTCAGGCTAGGTCAGGCTTCTCTAGGCCTTTTCAGGTAGGCTAGGCCAAGCTTCTATAGGCCTCTTCAGGCTAGGCTAGGTCAGGCCTCTCTAGGCCTCTTAATGCTAGGCTAGGTCAGGCCTCTCTAGGCCTCTTCAGACTAGGCTAGGTCAGGTCTCTCTAGGCCTCTTCAGGCTAGGCTAGGTCAGGCCTCTCCAGGCCTCTTCAGGCTAGGCTAGGTCAGGCTTCTCCAGGCCTCTTCCGGCTAGGCTAGGTCAGGCTTCTCTAGGCCTCTTCATGCTAGGCTAGGTCAGGCTTCTCTAGGCCTCTTCAGGTTAGGCTTCTCTAGGCCTCTTCAGACTAGGCTAAGTCAGACTTCTCTAGGCCTCTTTAGGCTAGGCTAGGTCAGGCCTCTCCAGGCCTCTTCAGGCTACGCTAGGTCAGGCTTCTCAAGGCCTCTTCCGGCTAGGCTTGGTCAGGCTTCTCAAGGCCTCTTCCGGCTAGGCTAGGTCAGGCTTCTCTAGGCCTCTTCCGGCTAGGCTAGGTCAGGCTTCTCTAGGCCTCTTCATGCTAGGCTAGGTCAGGCTTCTCTAGGCCTCTTCAGGCTAGGCTAGGCTTCTCTAGGCCTCTTCAGACTAGGCTAGGTCAGATTTCTCTAGGCCTCCTCAGGCTAGTCTAGGTCAGGCCTCTCTAGGCCTCTTTAGGCTAGGCTAGGTCAGGCTTCTCTAGGCCTCTTCAGGCTAGGCTAGGTCAGGCTTCTCTAGGCCTCTTCAGGCTAGGCTAGGTCAGGCTTCTCTAGGCCTCTTCAGGCTAGGCTAGGTCAGGCCTCTCTAGGCCTCTTCTGGCTAGGCTAGGTCAGGCTTCTCTAGGCCTCTTCAGGCTAGGTCAGGCCTCTCTAGGCCTCTTCAGGCTAGGCTAGGTCAGGCTTCTCTAGGCGTCTTCAGGCTAGGTCAGGCCTCTCTAGGCCTCTTCAGGCTAGGCTAGGTCAGGCTTCTCTAGGCCTCTTCAGGCTAGGCTAGGTCAGGCCTCTCTAGGCCTCTTCAGGCTAGGCTAGGTCAGGCTTCTCTAGGCCTCTTCAGGCTAGGTCAGGCCTCTCTAGGCCTCTTCAGGCTAGGCTAGGTCAGGCTTCTCTAGGCGTCTTCAGGCTAGGTCAGGACTCTCTAGGCCTCTTCAGGCTAGGCTAGGTCAGGCTTCTCTAGGCCTCTTCAGGCTAGGCTAGGTCAGGCTTCTCTAGGCCTCTTCAAGCTAGGCTAGGTCAGGCTTCTCTAGGCATCTTCAGGCTAGGTCAGGCCTCTCTAGGCCTCTTCAGGCTAGGCTAGGTCAGGCTTCTCTAGGCGTCTTCAGGCTAGGTCAGGACTCTCTAGGCCTCTTCAGGCTAGGCTAGGTCAGGCTTCTCTAGGCCTCTTCAGGCTAGGCTAGGTCAGGTTACTCTAGGCCTCTTCAGGCTGGGCTAGGTCAGGCTTCTCTAGGCCTTTTCAGGCTAGGTCAGGCTTCTCTAGGCCTTTTCAGGTAGGCTAGGCCAGGCTTCTATAGGCCTCTTCAGGCTAGGCTAGGTCAGGCCTCTCTAGGCCTCTTAATGCTAGGCTAGGTCAGGCCTCTCTAGGCCTCTTCAGACTAGGCTAGGTCAGGTCTCTCTAGGCCTCTTCAGGCTAGGCTAGGTCAGGCCTCTCCAGGCCTCTTCAGGCTAGGCTAGGTCAGGCTTCTCCAGGCCTCTTCCGGCTAGGCTAGGTCAGGCTTCTCTAGGCCTCTTCATGCTAGGCTAGGTCAGGCTTCTCTAGGCCTCTTCAGGCTAGGCTTCTCTAGGCCTCTTCAGACTAGGCTAGGTCAGACTTCTCTAGGCCTCTTTAGGCTAGGCTAGGTCAGGCCTCTCCAGGCCTCTTCAGGCTACGCTAGGTCAGGCTTCTCAAGGCCTCTTCCGGCTAGGCTAGGTCAGGCTTCTCAAGGCCTCTTCTGGCTAGGCTAGGTCAGGCTTCTCTAGGCCTCTTCCGGCTAGGCTAGGTCAGGCTTCTCTAGGCCTCTTCATGCTAGGCTAGGTCAGGCTTCTCTAGGCCTCTTCAGGCTAGGCTAGGCTTCTCTAGGCCTCTTCAGACTAGGCTAGGTCAGACTTCTCTAGGCCTCTTCAGGCTAGTCTAGGTCAGGCCTCTCTAGGCCTCTTCAGGCTAGGCTAGGTCAGGCCTCTCTAGGCCTCTTCAGGCTAGGCTAGGTCAGGCTTCTCTAGGCCTCTTCAGGCTAGGTCAGGCCTCTCTAGGCCTCTTCAGGCTAGGCTAGGTCAGGCTTCTCTAGGCCTCTTCAGGCTAGGCTTCTCTAGGCCTCTTCAGACTGGGCTAGGTCAGACTTCTCTAGGCCTCTTTAGGCTAGGCTAGGTCAGGCCTCTCCAGGCCTCTTCAGGCTACGCTAGGTCAGGCTTCTCAAGGCCTCTTCCGGCTAGGCTAGGTCAGGCTTCTCAAGGCCTCTTCTGGCTAGGCTAGGTCAGGCTTCTCTAGGCCTCTTCCGGCTAGGCTAGGTCAGGCTTCTCTAGGCCTCTTCATGCTAGGCTAGGTCAGGCTTCTCTAGCCCTCTTCAGGCTAGGCTAGGCTTCTCTAGGCCTCTTCAGACTAGGCTAGGTCAGACTTCTCTAGGCCTCTTCAGGCTAGTCTAGGTCAGGCCTCTCTAGGCCTCTTTAGGCTAGGCTAGGTCAGGCTTCTCTAGGCCTCTTCAGGCTAGGCTAGGTCAGGATTCTCTAGGCCTCTTCAGGCTAGGCTAGGTCAGGCTTCTCTAGGCCTCTTCAGGCTAGGCTAGGTCAGGCCTCTCTAGGCCTCTTCAGGCTAGGCTAGGTCAGGCCTCTCTAGGCCTCTTCAGGCTAGGCTAGGTCAGGCTTCTCTAGGCCTCTTCAGGCTAGGTCAGGCCTCTCTAGGCCTCTTCAGGCTAGGCTAGGTCAGGCTTCTCTAGGCCTCTTCAGGCTAGGCTAGGTCAGGCTTCTCTAGGCCTCTTCAGGCTAGGCTAGGTCAGGCTTCTCTAGGCCTCTTCAGGCTAGGCTAGGTCAGGCTTCTCTAGGCATCTTCAGGCTAGGTCAGGCCTCTCTAGGCCTCTTCAGGCTAGGCTAGGTCAGGCTTCTCTAGGCCTCTTCAGGCTAGGCTAGGTCAGGCCTATAGGCCTCTTCAGGCTAGGTCAGGCTTCTCTAGGCCTCTTCAGGCTAGGCTAGGTCAGGATTCTCTAGGCCTCTTCAGGCTAGGCTAGGTCAGGCTTCTCTAGGCCTCTTCAGGCTAGGTCAGGCCTCTCTAGGCCTCTTCAGGCTAGGCTAGGTCAGGCTTCTCTAGGCGTCTTCAGGCTAGGTCAGGACTCTCTAGGCCTCTTCAGGCTAGGCTAGGTCAGGCTTTTCTAGGCCTCTTCACGCTAGGCTGGGTCAGGCTTCTCTAGGCCTCTTCAAGCTAGGCTAGGTCAGGCTTCTCTAGGCATCTTCAGGCTCGGTCAGGCCTCTCTAGGCCTCTTCAGGCTAGGCTAGGTCAGGCTTCTCTAGGCCTATTCAGGCTAGGCTAGGTACGGCCTCTCTAGGCCTCTTCAGGCTAGGCTAGGTCAGGCTTCTCTAGGCCTCTTCAGGCTAGGCTAGGTCAGGCCTCTCTAGGCCTCTTCAGGCTAGGCTAGGTCAGGCTTCTCTAGGCCTCTTCAGGCTAGGCTAGGTCAGGCTTCTCTAGGCCTCTTCAGGCTAGGCTAGGTCAGGCTTCTCTAGGCATCTTCAGGCTAGGTCAGGCCTCTCTAGGCCTCTTCAGGCTAGGCTAGGTCAGGCTTCTCTAGGCCTCTTCAGGCTAGGCTAGGTCAGGCCTATAGGCCTCTTCAGGCTAGGTCAGGCTTCTCTAGGCCTCTTCAGGCTAGGCTAGGTCAGGCTTCTCTAGGCCTATTCAGGCTAGGCTAGGTACGGCCTCTCTAGGCCTCTTCAGGCTAGGCTAGGTCAGGCTTCTCTAGGCCTCTTCAGGCTAGGCTAGGTCAGGCTTCTCTAGGCCTCTTCAGGCTAGGCTAGGTCAGGTCTCTCTAGGCCTCTTCAGGCTAGGCTAGGTCAGGCCTCTCTAGGCCTCTTCAGGCTAGGCTAGGTCAGGCTTCTCTAGGCCTCTTCAGGCTAGGTCAGGCCTCTCTAGGCCTCTTCAGGCTAGGCTAGGTCAGGCCTCTCTAGGCCTCTTCAAGCTAGGTCAGGCATCTCTAGGTCTCTTCAGGCTAGGCTAGGTCTGGCTTCTCTAGACCTTTTCAGGCTAGGCTAGGTCGGGCCTCTCTAGGCCTCTTCAAGCTAGGTCAGGCATCTCTAGGTCTCTTCAGGCTAGGCTAGGTCAGGCTTCTCTAGGCCTCTTCAAGCTAGGTCAGGCATCTCTAGGTCTCTTCAGGCTAGGCTAGGTCAGGCCTCTCTAGGCCTCTTCAAGCTAGGTCAGGCATCTCTAGGTCTCTTCAGGCTAGGGTAGGTCAGGCCTCTCCAGGCCTCTTAATGCTAGGCTAGGTCAGGCCTCTCTAGGCCTCTTCAGACTAAGCTAGGTCAGGCTTCTCTAGGCCTCTTCAGGCTAGGCTAGGTCAGGCTTCTCTAGGCCTCTTCAGGCTAGGCTAGGTCAGGCTTCTCTAGGCCTCTTCAGGCTAGGCTAGGTCAGGCCTCTCTAGGCCTCTTCAGGCTAGGCTAGGTCAGGCTTCTCTAGGCCTCTTCAGGCTAGGTCAGGCCTCTCTAGGCCTCTTCAGGCTAGGCTAGGTCAGGCTTCTCTAGGCGTCTTCAGGCTAGGTCAGGACTCTCTAGGCCTCTTCAGGCTAGGCTAGGTCAGGCTTCTCTAGGCCTCTTCAAGCTAGGCTAGGTCAGGCTTCTCTAGGCATCTTCAGGCTAGGTCAGGCCTCTCTAGGCCTCTTCAGGCTAGGCTAGGTCAGGCTTCTCTAGGCGTCTTCAGGCTAGGTCAGGACTCTCTAGACCTCTTCAGGCTAGGCTAGGTCAGGCTTCTCTAGGCCTCTTCAGGCTAGGCTAGGTCAGGTTACTCCAGGCCTCTTCAGGCTGGGCTAGGTCAGGCTTCTCTAGGCCTCTTCAGGCTAGGTCAGGCTTCTCTAGGCCTTTTCAGGTAGGCTAGGCCAGGCTTCTATAGGCCTCTTCAGGCTAGGCTAGGTCAGGCTTCTCTAGGCCTATTCAGGCTAGGCTAGGTACGGCCTCTCTAGGCCTCTTCAGGCTAGGCTAGGTCAGGCTTCTCTAGGCCTCTTCAGGCTAGGCTAGGCTTCTCTAGGCCTCTTCAGGCTAGGCTAGGTCAGGCCTCTCTAGGCCTCTTCAGGCTAGGCTAGGTCAGGCCTCTCTAGGCCTCTTCAGGCTAGGCTAGGTCAGGCTTCTCTAGGCCTCTTCAGGCTAGGTCAGGCCTCTCTAGGCCTCTTCAGGCTAGGCTAGGTCAGGCTTCTCTAGGCCTCTTCAGGCTAGGCTAGGTCAGGCTTCTCTAGGCCTCTTCAGGCTAGGCTAGGTCAGGCTTCTCTAGGCATCTTCAGGCTAGGTCAGGCCTCTCTAGGCCTCTTCAGGCTAGGCTAGGTCAGGCTTCTCTAGGCCTCTTCAGGCTAGGCTAGGTCAGGCCTATAGGCCTCTTCAGGCTAGGTCAGGCTTCTCTAGGCCTCTTCAGGCTAGGCTAGGTCAGGCTTCTCTAGGCCTATTCAGGCTAGGCTAGGTACGGCCTCTCTAGGCCTCTTCAGGCTAGGCTAGGTCAGGCCTCTCTAGGCCTCTTCAGGCTAGGCTAAGTCAGGCTTCTCTAGGCGTCTTCAGGCTAGGTCAGGCTTCTCTAGGCCTCTTCAGGTAGGCTAGGCCAGGCTTCTCTAGGCCTCTTCAGGCTAGGCTAAGTCAGGCCTCTCTAGGCCTCTTAATGCTAGGCTAGGTCAGGCCTCTCTAGGCCTCTTCAGACTAGGTTAGGTCAGGTCTCTCTAGGCCTCTTCAGGCTAGGGTAGGTCAGGCCTCTCCAGGCCTCTTCAGGCTACGCTAGGTCAGGCCTCTCTAGGCCTCTTCAGGCTAGGCTAGGTCAGGCTTCTCTAGGCGTCTTCAGGCTAGGTCAGGACTCTCTAGGCCTCTTCAGGCTAGGCTAGGTCAGGCTTCTCTAGGCCTCTTCAGGCTAGGCTAGGTCAGGCTTCTCTAGGCCTCTTCAGGCTAGGCTAGGTCAGGCTTCTCTAGGCATCTTCAGGCTAGGTCAGGCCTCTCTAGGCCTCTTCAGGCTAGGCTAGGTCAGGCTTCTCTAGGCCTCTTCAGGCTAGGCTAGGTCAGGCCTATAGGCCTCTTCAGGCTAGGTCAGGCTTCTCTAGGCCTCTTCAGGCTAGGCTAGGTCAGGCTTCTCTAGGCCTATTCAGGCTAGGCTAGGTACGGCCTCTCTAGGCCTCTTCAGGCTAGGCTAGGTCAGGCTTCTCTAGGCCTCTTCAGGCTCGGCTAGGTCAGGCCTCTCTAGGCCTCTTCAGGCTAGGCTAGGTTAGGCTTCTCTAGGCCTCTTCAGGCTAGGTCAGGCCTCTCTAGGCCTCTTCAGGCTAGGCTAGGTAAGGCTTCTCTAGGCGTCTTCAGCCTAGGTCAGGACTCTCTAGGCCTCTTCAGGCTAGGCTAGGTCAGGCTTTTCTAGGCCTCTTCAGGCTAGGCTGGGTCAGGCTTCTCTAGGCCTCTTCAAGCTAGGCTAGGTCAGGCTTCTCTAGGCATCTTCAGGCTAGGTCAGGCCTCTCTAGGCCTCTTCAGGCTAGGCTAGGGTCAGGCTTCTCTAGGCGTCTTCAGGCTAGGTCAGGCTTCTCTAGGCCTCTTCAGGTAGGCTAGGCCAGCCTTCTCTAGGCCTCTTCAGGCTAGGCTAGGTCAGGCCTCTCTAGGCCTCTTAATGCTAGGCTAGGTCAGGCTTCTCATGGCCTCTTCCGGCTAGGCTAGGTCAGGCTTCTCTAGGACTCTTCAGACTAGGCTAGGTCAGACTTCTCTAGGCCTCTTCAGGCTAGTCTAGGTCAGGCCTCTCTAAGCCTCTTTAGGCTAGGCTAGGTCAGGCTTCTCTAGGCCTCTTCAGGCTAGGCTAAGTCAGGCTTCTCTAGGCCTCTTCAGGCTAGGCTAGGTCAGGCTTCTCTAGGCCTCTTCAGGCTAGGCTAGGTCAGGCCTCTCTAGGCCTCTTCAGGCTAGGCTAGGTCAGGCTTCTCTAGGCCTCTTCAGGCTAGGTCAGGCCTCTCTAGGCCTCTTCAGGCTAGGCTAGGTCAGGCTTCTCTAGGCGTCTTCAGGCTAGGTCAGGCCTCTCTAGGCCTCTTCAGGCTAGGCTAGGTCAGGCTTCTCTAGGCGTCTTCAGGCTAGGTCAGGACTCTCTAGGCCTCTTCAGGTTAGGCTAGGTCAGGCTTCTCTAGGCCTCTTCAGGCTAGGCTAGGTCAGGCTTCTCTAGGACTCTTCAGACTAGGCTAGGTCAGGCTTCTCTAGGCCTCTTCAGGTAGGCTAGGCCAGGCTTCTCTAGGCCTCTTCAGGCTAGGCTAGGTCAGGCCTCTCTAGGCCTCTTAATGCTAGGCTAGGTCAGGCCTCTCTAGGCCTCTTCAGACTAGGCTAGGTCAGGTCTCTCTAGGCCTCTTCAGGCTAGGCTAGGTCAGGCCTCTCCAGGCCTCTTCAGGCTAGGCTAGGTCAGGCTTCTCAAGGCCTCTTCCGGCTAGGCTAGGTCAGGCTTCTCTAGGCCTCTTCATGCTAGGCTAGGTCAGGCTTATCTAGGCCTCTTCAGGCTAGGCTAGGTCAGGCCTATAGGCCTCTTCAGGCTAGGTCAGGCTTCTCTAGACCTCTTCAGGCTAGGCTAGGGCAGGCTTCTCTAGGCCTATTCAGGCTAGGCTAGGTACGGCCTCTCTAGGCCTCTTCACGCTAGGCTAGGTCAGGCTTCTCTAGGCCTCTTCAGGCTAGGCTAGGTCAGGCCTCTCTAGGCCTCTTCAGGCTAGGCTAGGTTAGGCTTCTCTAGGCCTCTTCAGGCTAGGTCAGGCCTCTCTAGGCCTCTTCAGGCTAGGCTAGGTCAGGCTTCTCTAGGCGTCTTCAGGCTAGGTCAGGACTCTCTAGGCCTCTTCAGGCTAGGCTAGGTCAGGCTTTTCTAGGCCTCTTCAGGCTAGGCTGGGTCAGGCTTCTCTAGGCCTCTTCAAGCTAGGCTAGGTCAGGCTTCTCTAGGCATCTTCAGGCTAGGTCAGGCCTCTCTAGGCCTCTTCAGGCTAGGCTAGGTCAGGCTTCTCTAGGCATCTTCAGGCTAGGTCAGGCCTCTCTAGGCCTCTTCAGGCTAGGCTAGGTCAGGCTTCTCGAGGCGTCTTCAGGCTAGGTCAGGACTCTCTAGGCCTCTTCAGGCTAGGCTAGGTCAGGCTTCTCTAGGCCTCTTCAGGCTAGGCTAGGTCAGGCTTCTCTAGGCGTCTTCAGGCTAGGTCAGGACTCTCTAGGCCTCTTCAGGCTAGGCTAGGTCAGGCTTCTCTAGGCCTCTTCAGACTACGCTAGGTCAGGTCTCTCTAGGCCTCTTCAGGCTAGTCTAGGTCAGGCCTCTCTAGGCCTCTTTAGGCTAGGCTAGGTCAGGCCTCTCTAGGCCTCTTCATGCTAGGTTAGGCTTCTCTAGGCCTCTTCAGGCTAGGATAGGTCAGGCCTCTCTAGGCCTCTTCAGGCTAGGCTAGGTCAGGCCTACTCTAGGCCTCTTCAGGCTTCTCTACGCCTCTTCAGGCTAGGTCAGGCTTCTCTAGGCCTCTTCAGACTAGGCTAGGTAAGGCCTATCTAGGCCTCTTCAGGGTAGGCTAGGTCAGGCTTCTCTAGGCCTCTTCAGGCTAGACTAGGTCAGGCCTTTCTAGGCCTCTTCAGGCTAGGCTAGGTCAGGCTTCTCTAGGCCTCTTCAGGCTAGACTAGGTCAGGCCTTTCTAGGCCTCTTCAGGCTAGGCTAGGTCAGGCTTCTCTAGGCCTCTTCAGGCTAGGCTAGGTCAGGCTTCTCTAGGCGTCTTCAGGCTAGGTCAGGACTCTCTAGGCCTCTTCAGGCTAGGCTAGGTCAGGCTTCTCTAGGCCTCTTCAGACTACGCTAGGTCAGGTCTCTCTAGGCCTCTTCAGGTTAGTCTAGGTCAGGCCTCTCTAGGCCTCTTTAGGCTAGGCAAGGTCAGGCCTCTCTAGGCCTCTTCATGCTAGGTTAGGCTTCTCTAGGCCTCTTCAGGCTAGGATAGGTCAGGCCTCTCTAGGCCTCTTCAGGCTAGGCTAGGTCAGGCCTACTCTAGGCCTCTTCAGGCTTCTCTACGCCTCTTCAGGCTAGGTCAGGCTTCTCTAGGCCTCTTCAGACTAGGCTAGTTAAGGCCTATCTAGGCCTCTTCAGGGTAGGCTAGGTCAGGCTTCTCTAGGCCTCTTCAGGCTAGACTAGGTCAGGCCTTTCTAGGCCTCTTCAGGCTAGGCTAGGTCAGGCTTCTCTAGGCCTCTTCAGGCTAGGCTAGGTCAGGCTTCTCTAGGCCTCTTCAGGCTAGGATAGGTCAGGCCTCTCTAGGCCTCTTCAGGCTAGGTCAGGCCTCTCTAGGTCTCTTCAGGCTAGGCTAGGTCTGGCTTCTCTAGGCCTTTTTAGGCTAGGTTAGGCCTCTCTAGGCCTCTTCAGGCTAGGTCAGGCTTCTCTAGGCCTCTTCAGGCTAGTCTAGTAGCAGGCCTCTCTAGGCCTCTTCAGGCTATGCTAGGTCAGGACTCTCTAGGCCTAATCAGGCTAGGCTAGGTCAGGCCTAAAGGCCTCTTCAGACTAGACTATGTCAGGCTACTCTAGGCCTCTTCAGGCTGGGCTAGGTCAGGCTTCTCTAGGCCTCTTCAGGTAGGCTAGGTCAGGCCTCTCTAGGCCTCTTAATGCTAGGCTAGGTCAGGCCTCTCTAGGCCTCTTCAGACTAGGCTAGGTCAGGTCTCTCTAGGCCTCTTCAGGCTAGGCTAGGTCAGGCCTCTCCAGGCCTCTTCAGGCTAGGCTAGGTCAGGCTTCTCAAGGCCTCTTCCGGCTAGGCTAGGTCAGGCTTCTCTAGGCCTCATCATGCTAGGCTAGGTCAGGCTTCTCTAGGCCTCTTCAGGCTAGGCTAGGTCAGGCTTCTCTAGGCCTCTTCAAACTAGGCTAGGTCAGACTTCTCTAGGCCTCTTCAGGCTAGTCTAGGTCAGGCCTCTCTAGGCCTCTTTAGGCTAGGCTAGGTCAGGCTTCTCTAGGCCTCTTCAGGCTAGGCTAGGTCAGGCCTACTCTAGGCCTCTTCAGGCTAGGCTAGGTCAGGCTTCTCTAGGCGTCTTCAGGCTAGGTCAGGCCTCTCTAGGCCTCTTCATGCTAGGTCAGGCTTCTATAGGGCTCTTCAGGCTAGGCTAGGTAAGGCCTCTCTAGGCCTCTTCAGGCTAGGCTAGGTCAGGCTTCTCTAGGCATCTTCAGGCTAGGTAAGGCCTCTCTAGGCCTCTTCAGGCTAGGCTAGGCCAGGCCTACTCTAGGCCTCTGCAGGCTTCTCTAGGCCTCTTCAGGCTAGGTCAGGCTTCTCTAGGCCTCTTCAAACTAGGCTAGGTAAGGCCTCTCTAGGCCTCTTCAGGGTAGGCTAGGTCAGGCTTCTCTAGGCCTTTTCAGGCTAGACTAGGTCAGGCCTTTCTAGGCCTCTTCAGGCTAGGCTAGGTCAGGCTTCTCTAGGCCTCTTCAGGCTAGGCTAGGTCAGGCTTCTCTAGGCCTCTTCAGGCTAGGCTAGTTCAGGCCTCTCTAGGCCTCTTCAGGCTAGGCTAGGTCTGGCTTCTCTAGGCTTTTTCAGGCTAGATCAGGCTTCTCTAGGCCTCTTCAGGCTAGGTCAGGCTACTCTAGGCCTCTTCAGGCTAGGCTAGTTCAGGCCTCTCTAGGCCTCTTCAGGCTAGGCTAGGTCAGGCTTCTCTAGGCCTCTTCAAACTAGTCTAGGTCAGACTTCTCTAGGCCTCTTCAGGCTAGTCTAGGTCAGGCCTCTCTAGGCCTCTTTAGGCTAGGCTAGGTCAGGCTTCTCTAGGCCTCTTCAGGCTAGGCTAGGTCAGGCTTCTCTAGGCCTCTTCAGGCTAGGTCAGGCCTCTCTAGGCCTCTTTAGGCTAGGCTAGGTCAGGCCTCTCTAGGCCTCTTCAGGCTAGGTCAAGCTTCTCTAGGCCTCTTCAGGCTAGTCTAGTTCAGGCCTCTCTAGGCCTCTTCAGGCTAGGCTAGGTCAGGCCTCTCTAAGCCTCTTCAGGCTAGGCTAGGTCAGGTCTCTCTAGGCCTCTTCAGGCTAGGCTAGGTCAGGCCTCTCTAGGCCTCTTCATGCTAGGTCAGGCTTCTATAGGCCTCTTCAGGCTAGGCTAGGTAAGGCCTCTCTAGGCCTCTTCAGGCTAGGCTAGGTCAGGCTTCTCTAGGCCTCTTCAGGCTAGGTCAGGCCTCTCTAGGCCTCTTTAGGCTAGGCTACGTCAGGCCTCTCTAGGCCTCTTCAGGCTAGGTCAAGCTTCTCTAGGCCTCTTCAGGCTAGTCTAGTTCAGGCCTCTCTAGGCCTCTTCAGGCTAGGCTAGGTCAGGCCTCTCTAAGCCTCTTCAGGCTAGGCTAGGTCAGGTCTCTCTAGGCCTCTTCAGGCTAGGCTAGGTCAGGCCTCTCTAGGCCTCTTCATGCTAGGTCAGGCTTCTATAGGCCTCTTCAGGCTAGGCTAGGTAAGGCCTCTCTAGGCCTCTTCAGGCTAGGCTAGGTCAGGCTTCTCTAGGCATCTTCAGGCTAGGTCAGGCCTCTCTAGGCCTCTTCAGGCTAGGCTAGGCCAGGCCTACTCTAGGCCTCTGCAGGCTTCTCTAGGCCTCTTCAGGCTAGGTCAGGCTTCTCTAGGCCTCTTCAAACTAGGCTAGGTAAGGCCTCTCTAGGCCTCTTCAGGGTAGGCTAGGTCAGGCTTCTCTAGGCCTTTTCAGGCTAGACTAGGTCAGGCCTTTCTAGGCCTCTTCAGGCTAGGCTAGGTCAGGCTTCTCTAGGCCTCTTCAGGCTAGGCTAGGTCAGGCTTCTCTAGGCCTCTTCAGGCTAGGCTAGGTCAGGTCTCTCTAGGCCTCTTCAGGCTAGGCTAGGTCAGGCCTCTCCAGGCCTCTTCAGGCTAGGCTAGGTCAGGCTTCTCAAGGCCTCTTCCGGCTAGGCTAGGTCAGGCTTCTCTAGGCCTCTTCATGCTAGGCTAGGTCAGGCTTATCTAGGCCTCTTCAGGCTAGGCTAGGTCAGGCCTATAGGCCTCTTCAGGCTAGGTCAGGCTTCTCTAGACCTCTTCAGGCTAGGCTAGGGCAGGCTTCTCTAGGCCTATTCAGGCTAGGCTAGGTACGGCCTCTCTAGGCCTCTTCACGCTAGGCTAGGTCAGGCTTCTCTAGGCCTCTTCAGGCTAGGCTAGGTCAGGCCTCTCTAGGCCTCTTCAGGCTAGGCTAGGTTAGGCTTCTCTAGGCCTCTTCAGGCTAGGTCAGGCCTCTCTAGGCCTCTTCAGGCTAGGCTAGGTCAGGCTTCTCTAGGCGTCTTCAGGCTAGGTCAGGACTCTCTAGGCCTCTTCAGGCTAGGCTAGGTCAGGCTTTTCTAGGCCTCTTCAGGCTAGGCTGGGTCAGGCTTCTCTAGGCCTCTTCAAGCTAGGCTAGGTCAGGCTTCTCTAGGCATCTTCAGGCTAGGTCAGGCCTCTCTAGGCCTCTTCAGGCTAGGCTAGGTCAGGCTTCTCTAGGCCTCTTCAGGCTAGGTCAGGCCTCTCTAAGCCTCTTCAGGCTAGGCTAGGTCAGGCTTCTCTAGGCGTCTTCAGGCTAGGTCAGGACTCTCTAGGCCTCTTCAGGCTAGGTTAGGTCAGGCTTCTCTAGGCCTCTTCAGGCTAGGCTAGGTCAGGCTTCTCTAGGCCTCTTCAAGCTAGGCTAGGTCAGGCTTCTCTAGGCATCTTCAGGCTAGGTCAGGCCTCTCTAGGCCTCTTCAGGCTAGGCTAGGTCAGGCTTCTCTAGGCGTCTTCAGGCTAGGTCAGGACTCTCTAGGCCTCTTCAGGCTAGGCTAGGTCAGGCTTCTCTAGGCCTCTTCAGGCTAGGCTAGGTCAGGCTTCTCTAGGCGTCTTCAGGCTAGGTCAGGACTCTCTAGGCCTCTTCAGGCTAGGCTAGGTCAGGCTTCTCTAGGCCTCTTCAGACTACGCTAGGTCAGGTCTCTCTAGGCCTCTTCAGGCTAGTCTAGGTCAGGCCTCTCTAGGCCTCTTTAGGCTAGGCTAGGTCAGGCCTCTCTAGGCCTCTTCATGCTAGGTTAGGCTTCTCTAGGCCTCTTCAGGCTTCTCTACGCCTCTTCAGGCTAGGTCAGGCTTCTCTAGGCCTCTTCAGACTAGGCTAGGTAAGGCCTATCTAGGCCTCTTCAGGGTAGGCTAGGTCAGGCTTCTCTAGGCCTCTTCAGGCTAGACTAGGTCAGGCCTTTCTAGGCCTCTTCAGGCTAGGCTAGGTCAGGCTTCTCTAGGCCTCTTCAGGCTAGACTAGGTCAGGCCTTTCTAGGCCTCTTCAGGCTAGGCTAGGTCAGGCTTCTCTAGGCCTCTTCAGGCTAGGCTAGGTCAGGCTTCTCTAGGCGTCTTCAGGCTAGGTCAGGACTCTCTAGGCCTCTTTAGGCTAGGCTACGTCAGGCCTCTCTAGGCCTCTTCAGGCTAGGTCAAGCTTCTCTAGGCCTCTTCAGGCTAGTCTAGTTCAGGCCTCTCTAGGCCTCTTCAGGCTAGGCTAGGTCAGGCCTCTCTAAGCCTCTTCAGGCTAGGCTAGGTCAGGTCTCTCTAGGCCTCTTCAGGCTAGGCTAGGTCAGGCCTCTCTAGGCCTCTTCATGCTAGGTCAGGCTTCTATAGGCCTCTTCAGGCTAGGCTAGGTAAGGCCTCTCTAGGCCTCTTCAGGCTAGGCTAGGTCAGGCTTCTCTAGGCATCTTCAGGCTAGGTCAGGCCTCTCTAGGCCTCTTCAGGCTAGGCTAGGCCAGGCCTACTCTAGGCCTCTGCAGGCTTCTCTAGGCCTCTTCAGGCTAGGTCAGGCTTCTCTAGGCCTCTTCAAACTAGGCTAGGTAAGGCCTCTCTAGGCCTCTTCAGGGTAGGCTAGGTCAGGCTTCTCTAGGCCTTTTCAGGCTAGACTAGGTCAGGCCTTTCTAGGCCTCTTCAGGCTAGGCTAGGTCAGGCTTCTCTAGGCCTCTTCAGGCTAGGCTAGGTCAGGCTTCTCTAGGCCTCTTCAGGCTAGGCTAGGTCAGGCTTCTCTAGGCCTCTTCAGGCTAGGCTAGGTCAGGCCTCTCTAGGCCTCTTCAGGCTAGGTCAGGCCTCTCTAGGTCTCTTCAGGCTAGGCTAGGTCTGGCTACTCTAGGCCTTTTCAGGCTAGATCAGGCTTCTCTAGGCCTTTTCAGGCTAGGTCAGGCTACTCTAGGCCTCTTCGGGCTAGGCTAGTTCAGGCCTCTCTAGGCCTCTTCAGGCTAGGCTAGGTCAGGCCTCTAGGCCTCTTCAGACTAGGCTAGGTCATGCTACTCTAGGCCTCTTCAGGCTAGAATAGGTCAGGCTTCTCTAGGCCTCTTCAGGCTAGGCTAGGTCAGGCTTCTCTAGGACTCTTCAGGCTAGGCTAGGTCAGGCCTCTCTAGGCCTCTTCAGGCTAGGCTAGGTCAGGCTTCTCTAGGCCTATTCAGGCTAGGCTAGGTACGGCCTCTCTAGGCCTCTTCAGGCTAGGCTAGGTCAGGCCTCTCTAGGCCTCTTCAGGCTAGGCTAGGTCAGGCTTCTCTAGGCGTCTTCAGGCTAGGTCAGGCTTCTCTAGGCCTCTTCAGGTAGGCTAGGCCAGGCTTCTCTAGGCCTCTTCAGGCTAGGCTAAGTCAGGCCTCTCTAGGCCTCTTAATGCTAGGCTAGGTCAGGCCTCTCTAGGCCTCTTCAGACTAGGTTAGGTCAGGTCTCTCTAGGCCTCTTCAGGCTAGGGTAGGTCAGGCCTCTCCAGGCCTCTTCAGGCTACGCTAGGTCAGGCTTCTCAAGGCCTCTTCCGGCTAGGCTAGGTCAGGCTTCTCTAGGCCTCTTCAGGCTAGGCTAGGTCAGGCTTCTCTAGGCCTCTTCAGGCTAGGCTAGGTCAGGCTTCTCTAGGCCTCTTCAGGCTAGGCTAGGTCAGGCCTCTCTAGGCCTCTTCAAGCTAGGTCAGGCATCTCTAGGTCTCTTCAGGCTAGGCTAGGTCTGGCTTCTCTAGACCTTTTCAGGCTAGGCTAGGTCGGGCCTCTCTAGGCCTCTTCAAGCTAGGTCAGGCATCTCTAGGTCTCTTCAGGCTAGGCTAGGTCAGGCTTCTCTAGGCCTCTTCAAGCTAGGTCAGGCATCTCTAGGTCTCTTCAGGCTAGGCTAGGTCAGGCCTCTCTAGGCCTCTTCAAGCTAGGTCAGGCATCTCTAGGTCTCTTCAGGCTAGGCTAGGTCTGGCTTCTCTAGACCTTTTCAGGCTAGGCTAGGTCGGGCCTCTCTAGGCCTCTTCAAGCTAGGTCAGGCATCTCTAGGTCTCTTCAGGCTAGGCTAGGTCAGGCTTCTCTAGGCCTCTTCAGGCTAGGCTAGGTCAGGCTTCTCTAGGCCTATTCAGGCTAGGCTAGGTACGGCCTCTCTAGGCCTCTTCAGGCTAGGCTAGGTCAGGCTTCTCTAGGCCTCTTCAGGCTAGGTCAGGCTTCTCTAGGCCTCTTCAAACTAGGCTAGGTAAGGCCTCTCTAGGCCTCTTCAGGGTAGGCTAGGTCAGGCTTCTCTAGGCCTTTTCAGGTTAGACTAGGTCAGGCCTTTCTAGGCCTCTTCAGGCTAGGCTAGGTCAGGCTTCTCTAGGCCTCCTCAGGCTAGGCTAGGTCAGGCTTCTCTAGGCCTCTTCAGGCTAGGTCAGGCCTCTTTAGGCCTCTTTAGGCTAGGCTAGGTCAGGCCTTTCTAGGCCTCTTCAGGCTAGGTCAAGCTTCTCTAGGCCTATTCAGGCTAGTCTAGTTCAGGCCTCGCTAGGCCTCTTCAGGCTAGGCTAGGTCAGGCCTCTCTAAGCCTCTTCAGGCTAGGCTAGGTCAGGTCTCTCTAGGCCTCTTCAGGCTAGGCTAGGTCAGGCCTCTCTAGGCCTCTTCATGCTAGGTCAGGCTTCTATAGGCCTCTTCAGGCTAGGCTAGGTAAGGCCTCTCTAGGCCTCTTCAGGCTAGGCTAGGTCAGGCTTCTCTAGGCATCTTCAGGCTAGGTAAGGCCTCTCTAGGCCTCTTCAGGCTAGGCTAGGCCAGGCCTACTCTAGGCCTCTGCAGGCTTCTCTAGGCCTCTTCAGGCTAGGTCAGGCTTCTCTAGGCCTCTTCAAACTAGGCTAGGTAAGGCCTCTCTAGGCCTCTTCAGGGTAGGCTAGGTCAGGCTTCTCTAGGCCTTTTCAGGCTAGACTAGGTCAGGCCTTTCTAGGCCTCTTCAGGCTAGGCTAGGTCAGGCTTCTCTAGGCCTCTTCAGGCTAGGCTAGTTCAGGCCTCTCTAGGCCTCTTCAGGCTAGGCTAGGTCTGGCTTCTCTAGGCTTTTTCAGGCTAGATCAGGCTTCTCTAGGCCTCTTCAGGCTAGGTCAGGCTACTCTAGGCCTCTTCAGGCTAGGCTAGTTCAGGCCTCTCTAGGCCTCTTCAGGCTAGGCTAGGTCAGGCTTCTCTAGGCCTCTTCAAACTAGTCTAGGTCAGACTTCTCTAGGCCTCTTCAGGCTAGTCTAGGTCAGGCCTCTCTAGGCCTCTTTAGGCTAGGCTAGGTCAGGCTTCTCTAGGCCTCTTCAGGCTAGGCTAGGTCAGGCTTCTCTAGGCCTCTTCAGGCTAGGTCAGGCCTCTCTAGGCCTCTTTAGGCTAGGCTAGGTCAGGCCTCTCTAGGCCTCTTCAGGCTAGGTCAAGCTTCTCTAGGCCTCTTCAGGCTAGTCTAGTTCAGGCCTCTCTAGGCCTCTTCAGGCTAGGCTAGGTCAGGCCTCTCTAAGCCTCTTCAGGCTAGGCTAGGTCAGGTCTCTCTAGGCCTCTTCAGGCTAGGCTAGGTCAGACCTCTCTAGGCCTCTTCGTGCTAGGTCAGGCTTCTATAGGCCTCTTCAGGCTAGGCTAGGTAAGGCCTCTCTAGGCCTCTTCAGGCTAGGCTAGGTCAGGCTTCTCTAGGCCTCTTCAGGCTAGGTCAGGCCTCTCTAGGCCTCTTTAGGCTAGGCTACGTCAGGCCTCTCTAGGCCTCTTCAGGCTAGGTCAAGCTTCTCTAGGCCTCTTCAGGCTAGTCTAGTTCAGGCCTCTCTAGGCCTCTTCAGGCTAGGCTAGGTCAGGCCTCTCTAAGCCTCTTCAGGCTAGGCTAGGTCAGGTCTCTCTAGGCCTCTTCAGGCTAGGCTAGGTCAGGCCTCTCTAAGCCTCTTCATGCTAGGTCAGGCTTCTATAGGCCTCTTCAGGCTAGGCTAGGTAAGGCCTCTCTAGGCCTCTTCAGGCTAGGCTAGGTCAGGCTTCTCTAGGCATCTTCAGGCTAGGTCAGGCCTCTCTAGGCCTCTTCAGGCTAGGCTAGGCCAGGCCTACTCTAGGCCTCTGCAGGCTTCTCTAGGCCTCTTCAGGCTAGGTCAGGCTTCTCTAGGCCTCTTCAAACTAGGCTAGGTAAGGCCTCTCTAGGCCTCTTCAGGGTAGGCTAGGTCAGGCTTCTCTAGGCCTTTTCAGGCTAGACTAGGTCAGGCCTTTCTAGGCCTCTTCAGGCTAGGCTAGGTCAGGCTTCTCTAGGCCTCTTCAGGCTAGGCTAGGTCAGGCTTCTCTAGGCCTCTTCAGGCTAGGCTAGGTCAGGCTTCTCTAGGCCTCTTCAGGCTAGGCTAGGTCAGGCCTCTCTAGGCCTCTTCAGGCTAGGTCAGGCCTCTCTAGGTCTCTTCAGGCTAGGCTAGGTCTGGCTTCTCTAGGCCTTTTCAGGCTAGATCAGGCTTCTCTAGGCCTTTTCAGGCTAGGTCAGGCTACTCTAGGCCTCTTCAGGCTAGGCTAGTTCAGGCCTCTCTAGGCCTCTTCAGGCTAGGCTAGGTCAGGCCTCTAGGCCTCTTCAGACTAGGCTAGGTCATGCTACTCTAGGCCTCTTCAGGCTAGAATAGGTCAGGCTTCTCTAGGCCTCTTCAGGCTAGGCTAGGTCAGGCTTCTCTAGGACTCTTCAGGCTAGGCTAGGTCAGGCCTCTCTAGGCCTCTTCAGGCTAGGCTAGGTCAGGCTTCTCTAGGCCTATTCAGGCTAGGCTAGGTACGGCCTCTCTAGGCCTCTTCAGGCTAGGCTAGGTCAGGCCTCTCTAGGCCTCTTCAGGCTAGGCTAGGTCAGGCTTCTCTAGGCGTCTTCAGGCTAGGTCAGGCTTCTCTAGGCCTCTTCAGGTAGGCTAGGCCAGGCTTCTCTAGGCCTCTTCAGGCTAGGCTAAGTCAGGCCTCTCTAGGCCTCTTAATGCTAGGCTAGGTCAGGCCTCTCTAGGCCTCTTCAGACTAGGTTAGGTCAGGTCTCTCTAGGCCTCTTCAGGCTAGGGTAGGTCAGGCCTCTCCAGGCCTCTTCAGGCTACGCTAGGTCAGGCTTCTCAAGGCCTCTTCCGGCTAGGCTAGGTCAGGCTTCTCTAGGCCTCTTCAGGCTAGGCTAGGTCAGGCTTCTCTAGGCCTCTTCAGGCTAGGCTAGGTCAGGCTTCTCTAGGCCTCTTCAGGCTAGGCTAGGTCAGGCCTCTCTAGGCCTCTTCAAGCTAGGTCAGGCATCTCTAGGTCTCTTCAGGCTAGGCTAGGTCTGGCTTCTCTAGACCTTTTCAGGCTAGGCTAGGTCGGGCCTCTCTAGGCCTCTTCAAGCTAGGTCAGGCATCTCTAGGTCTCTTCAGGCTAGGCTAGGTCAGGCCTCTCTAGGCCTCTTCAAGCTAGGTCAGGCATCTCTAGGTCTCTTCAGGCTAGGCTAGGTCAGGCATCTCTAGGCCTCTTCAGGCTAGGCTAGGTCTGGCTTCTCTAGACCTTTTCAGGCTAGGCTAGGTCGGGCCTCTCTAGGCCTCTTCAAGCTAGGTCAGGCATCTCTAGGTCTCTTCAGGCTAGGCTAGGTCAGGCTTCTCTAGGCCTCTTCAAGCTAGGTCAGGCATCTCTAGGTCTCTTCAGGCTAGGCTAGGTCAGGCCTCTCTAGGCCTCTTCAAGCTAGGTCAGGCATCTCTAGGTCTCTTCAGGCTAGGCTAGGTCTGGCTTCTCTAGACCTTTTCAGGCTAGGCTACGTCGGGCCTCTCTAGGCCTCTTCAAGCTAGGTCAGGCATCTCTAGGTCTCTTCAGGCTAGGCTAGGTCAGGCTTCTCTAGGCCTCTTCAGGCTAGGTCAGGCTTCTCTAGGCCTCTTCAGGCTAGGCTAGGTCAGGCTTCTCTAGGCCTATTCAGGCTAGGCTAGGTACGGCCTCTCTAGGCCTCTTCAGGCTAGGCTAGGTCAGGCTTCTCTAGGCCTCTTCAGGCTAGGTCAGGCTTCTCTAGGCCTCTTCAAACTAGGCTAGGTAAGGCCTCTCTAGGCCTCTTCAGGGTAGGCTAGGTCAGGCTTCTCTAGGCCTTTTCAGGTTAGACTAGGTCAGGCCTTTCTAGGCCTCTTCAGGCTAGGCTAGGTCAGGCTTCTCTAGGCCTCTTCAGGCTAGGCTAGGTCAGGCTTCTCTAGGCCTCTTCAGGCTAGGCTAGTTCAGGCCTCTCTAGGCCTCTTCAGGCTAGGCTAGGTCTGGCTTCTCTAGGCCTTTTCAGGCTAGATCAGGCTTCTCTAGGCCTCTTCAGGCTAGGTCAGGCTACTCTAGGCCTCTTCAGGCTAGGCTAGTTCAGGCCTCTCTAGGCCTCTTCAGGCTAGGCTAGGTCAGGCTTCTCTAGGCCTCTTCAAACTAGGCTAGGTCAGACTTCTCTAGGCCTCTTCAGGCTAGTCTAGGTCAGGCCTCTCTAGGCCTCTTTAGGCTAGGCTAGGTCAGGCTTCTCTAGGCCTCTTCAGGCTAGGCTAGGTCAGGCTTCTCTAGGCCTCTTCAGGCTAGGTCAGGCCTCTCTAGGCCTCTTTAGGCTAGGCTAGGTCAGGCCTCTCTAGGCCTCTTCAGGCTAGGTCAAGCTTCTCTAGGCCTCTTCAGGCTAGTCTAGTTCAGGCCTCTCTAGGCCTCTTCAGGCTAGGCTAGGTCAGGCTACTCTAGGCCTCTTCAGGCTAGGTCAGGCCTCTCTAGGCCTCTTCAGGCTAGGCTAGGCCAGGCCTACTCTAGGCCTCTGCAGGCTTCTCTAGGCCTCTTCAGGCTAGGTCAGGCTTCTCTAGGCCTCTTCAAACTAGGCTAGGTAAGGCCTCTCTAGGCCTCTTCAGGGTAGGCTAGGTCAGGCTTCTCTAGGCCTCTTCAGGCTAGGCTAGGTCAGGCTTCTCTAGGCCTCTTCAGGCTAGGCTAGTTCAGGCCTCTCTAGGCCTCTTCAGGCTAGGCTAGGTCTGGCTTCTCTAGGCCTTTTCAGGCTAGATCAGGCTTCTCTAGGCCTCTTCAGGCTAGGTCAGGCTACTCTAGGCCTCTTCAGGCTAGGCTAGTTCAGGCCTCTCTAGGCCTCTTCAGGCTAGGCTAGGTCAGGCTTCTCTAGGCCTCTTCAAACTAGGCTAGGTCAGACTTCTCTAGGCCTCTTCAGGCTAGTCTAGGTCAGGCCTCTCTAGGCCTCTTTAGGCTAGGCTAGGTCAGGCTTCTCTAGGCCTCTTCAGGCTAGGCTAGGTCAGGCTTCTCTAGGCCTCTTCAAACTAGGCTAGGTCAGACTTCTCTAGGCCTCTTCAGGCTAGTCTAGGTCAGGCCTCTCTAGGCCTCTTTAGGCTAGGCTAGGTCAGGCTTCTCTAGGCCTTTTCAGGCTAGACTAGGTCAGGCCTTTCTAGGCCTCTTCAGGCTAGGCTAGGTCAGGCTTCTCTAGGCCTCTTCAGGCTAGGCTAGGTCAGGCTTCTCTAGGCCTATTCAGGCTAGGCTAGGTACGGCCTCTCTAGGCCTCTTCAGGCTAGGCTAGGTCAGGCCTCTCTAGGCCTCTTCAGGCTAGGCTAGGTCAGGCTTCTCTAGGCGTCTTCAGGCTAGGTCAGGCTTCTCTAGGCCTCTTCAGGTAGGCTAGGCCAGGCTTCTCTAGGCCTCTTCAGGCTAGGCTAAGTCAGGCCTCTCTAGGCCTCTTAATGCTAGGCTAGGTCAGGCCTCTCTAGGCCTCTTCAGACTAGGTTAGGTCAGGTCTCTCTAGGCCTCTTCAGGCTAGGGTAGGTCAGGCCTCTCTAGGCCTCTTCAGGCTACGCTAGGTCAGGCTTCTCAAGGCCTCTTCCGGCTAGGCTAGGTCAGGCTTCTCTAGGCCTCTTCAGGCTAGGCTAGGTCAGGCTTCTCTAGGCCTCTTCAGGCTAGGCTAGGTCAGGCTTCTCTAGGCCTCTTCAGGCTAGGCTAGGTCAGGCCTCTCTAGGCCTCTTCAAGCTAGGTCAGGCATCTCTAGGTCTCTTCAGGCTAGGCTAGGTCAGGCCTCTCTAGGCCTCTTCAAGCTAGGTCAGGCATCTCTAGGTCTCTTCAGGCTAGGCTAGGTCAGGCATCTCTAGGCCTCTTCAGGCTACGCTAGGTCAGGCTTCTCAAGGCCTCTTCCGGCTAGGCTAGGTCAGGCTTCTCTAGGCCTCTTCAGGCTAGGCTAGGTCTGGCTTCTCTAGACCTTTTCAGGCTAGGCTAGGTCGGGCCTCTCTAGGCCTCTTCAAGCTAGGTCAGGCATCTCTAGGTCTCTTCAGGCTAGGCTAGGTCAGGCCTCTCTAGGCCTCTTCAAGCTAGGTCAGGCATCTCTAGGTCTCTTCAGGCTAGGCTAGGTCAGGCATCTCTAGGCCTCTTCAGGCTAGGCTAGGTCTGGCTTCTCTAGACCTTTTCAGGCTAGGCTAGGTCGGGCCTCTCTAGGCCTCTTCAAGCTAGGTCAGGCATCTCTAGGTCTCTTCAGGCTAGGCTAGGTCAGGCTTCTCTAGGCCTCTTCAAGCTAGGTCAGGCATCTCTAGGTCTCTTCAGGCTAGGCTAGGTCAGGCCTCTCTAGGCCTCTTCAAGCTAGGTCAGGCATCTCTAGGTCTCTTCAGGCTAGGCTAGGTCTGGCTTCTCTAGACCTTTTCAGGCTAGGCTACGTCGGGCCTCTCTAGGCCTCTTCAAGCTAGGTCAGGCATCTCTAGGTCTCTTCAGGCTAGGCTAGGTCAGGCTTCTCTAGGCCTCTTCAGGCTAGGTCAGGCTTCTCTAGGCCTCTTCAGGCTAGGCTAGGTCAGGCTTCTCTAGGCCTATTCAGGCTAGGCTAGGTACGGCCTCTCTAGGCCTCTTCAGGCTAGGCTAGGTCAGGCTTCTCTAGGCCTCTTCAGGCTAGGTCAGGCTTCTCTAGGCCTCTTCAAACTAGGCTAGGTAAGGCCTCTCTAGGCCTCTTCAGGGTAGGCTAGGTCAGGCTTCTCTAGGCCTTTTCAGGTTAGACTAGGTCAGGCCTTTCTAGGCCTCTTCAGGCTAGGCTAGGTCAGGCTTCTCTAGGCCTCTTCAGGCTAGGCTAGGTCAGGCTTCTCTAGGCCTCTTCAGGCTAGGCTAGTTCAGGCCTCTCTAGGCCTCTTCAGGCTAGGCTAGGTCTGGCTTCTCTAGGCCTTTTCAGGCTAGATCAGGCTTCTCTAGGCCTCTTCAGGCTAGGTCAGGCTACTCTAGGCCTCTTCAGGCTAGGCTAGTTCAGGCCTCTCTAGGCCTCTTCAGGCTAGGCTAGGTCAGGCTTCTCTAGGCCTCTTCAAACTAGGCTAGGTCAGACTTCTCTAGGCCTCTTCAGGCTAGTCTAGGTCAGGCCTCTCTAGGCCTCTTTAGGCTAGGCTAGGTCAGGCTTCTCTAGGCCTCTTCAGGCTAGGCTAGGTCAGGCTTCTCTAGGCCTCTTCAGGCTAGGTCAGGCCTCTCTAGGCCTCTTTAGGCTAGGCTAGGTCAGGCCTCTCTAGGCCTCTTCAGGCTAGGTCAAGCTTCTCTAGGCCTCTTCAGGCTAGTCTAGTTCAGGCCTCTCTAGGCCTCTTCAGGCTAGGCTAGGTCAGGCTACTCTAGGCCTCTTCAGGCTAGGTCAGGCCTCTCTAGGCCTCTTCAGGCTAGGCTAGGCCAGGCCTACTCTAGGCCTCTGCAGGCTTCTCTAGGCCTCTTCAGGCTAGGTCAGGCTTCTCTAGGCCTCTTCAAACTAGGCTAGGTAAGGCCTCTCTAGGCCTCTTCAGGGTAGGCTAGGTCAGGCTTCTCTAGGCCTCTTCAGGCTAGGCTAGGTCCGGCTTCTCTAGGCCTCTTCAGGCTAGGCTAGTTCAGGCCTCTCTAGGCCTCTTCAGGCTAGGCTAGGTCTGGCTTCTCTAGGCCTTTTCAGGCTAGATCAGGCTTCTCTAGGCCTCTTCAGGCTAGGTCAGGCTACTCTAGGCCTCTTCAGGCTAGGCTAGTTCAGGCCTCTCTAGGCCTCTTCAGGCTAGGCTAGGTCAGGCTTCTCTAGGCCTCTTCAAACTAGGCTAGGTCAGACTTCTCTAGGCCTCTTCAGGCTAGTCTAGGTCAGGCCTCTCTAGGCCTCTTTAGGCTAGGCTAGGTCAGGCTTCTCTAGGCCTCTTCAGGCTAGGCTAGGTCAGGCTTCTCTAGGCCTCTTCAAACTAGGCTAGGTCAGACTTCTCTAGGCCTCTTCAGGCTAGTCTAGGTCAGGCCTCTCTAGGCCTCTTTAGGCTAGGCTAGGTCAGGCTTCTCTAGGCCTTTTCAGGCTAGACTAGGTCAGGCCTTTCTAGGCCTCTTCAGGCTAGGCTAGGTCAGGCTTCTCTAGGCCTCTTCAGGCTAGGCTAGGTCAGGCTTCTCTAGGCCTATTCAGGCTAGGCTAGGTACGGCCTCTCTAGGCCTCTTCAGGCTAGGCTAGGTCAGGCCTCTCTAGGCCTCTTCAGGCTAGGCTAGGTCAGGCTTCTCTAGGCGTCTTCAGGCTAGGTCAGGCTTCTCTAGGCCTCTTCAGGTAGGCTAGGCCAGGCTTCTCTAGGCCTCTTCAGGCTAGGCTAAGTCAGGCCTCTCTAGGCCTCTTAATGCTAGGCTAGGTCAGGCCTCTCTAGGCCTCTTCAGACTAGGTTAGGTCAGGTCTCTCTAGGCCTCTTCAGGCTAGGGTAGGTCAGGCCTCTCTAGGCCTCTTCAGGCTACGCTAGGTCAGGCTTCTCAAGGCCTCTTCCGGCTAGGCTAGGTCAGGCTTCTCTAGGCCTCTTCAGGCTAGGCTAGGTCAGGCTTCTCTAGGCCTCTTCAGGCTAGGCTAGGTCAGGCTTCTCTAGGCCTCTTCAGGCTAGGCTAGGTCAGGCCTCTCTAGGCCTCTTCAAGCTAGGTCAGGCATCTCTAGGTCTCTTCAGGCTAGGCTAGGTCTGGCTTCTCTAGACCTTTTCAGGCTAGGCTAGGTCGGGCCTCTCTAGGCCTCTTCAAGCTAGGTCAGGCATCTCTAGGTCTCTTCAGGCTAGGCTAGGTCAGGCTTCTCTAGGCCTCTTCAAGCTAGGTCAGGCATCTCTAGGTCTCTTCAGGCTAGGCTAGGTCAGGCCTCTCTAGGCCTCTTCAAGCTAGGTCAGGCATCTCTAGGTCTCTTCAGGCTAGGCTAGGTCTGGCTTCTCTAGACCTTTTCAGGCTAGGCTAGGTCGGGCCTCTCTAGGCCTCTTCAAGCTAGGTCAGGCATCTCTAGGTCTCTTCAGGCTAGGCTAGGTCAGGCTTCTCTAGGCCTCTTCAGGCTAGGCTAGGTCAGGCTTCTCTAGGCCTATTCAGGCTAGGCTAGGTACGGCCTCTCTAGGCCTCTTCAGGCTAGGCTAGGTCAGGCTTCTCTAGGCCTCTTCAGGCTAGGTCAGGCTTCTCTAGGCCTCTTCAAACTAGGCTAGGTAAGGCCTCTCTAGGCCTCTTCAGGGTAGGCTAGGTCAGGCTTCTCTAGGCCTTTTCAGGTTAGACTAGGTCAGGCCTTTCTAGGCCTCTTCAGGCTAGGCTAGGTCAGGCTTCTCTAGGCATCTTCAGGCTAGGTAAGGCCTCTCTAGGCCTCTTCAGGCTAGGCTAGGCCAGGCCTACTCTAGGCCTCTGCAGGCTTCTCTAGGCCTCTTCAGGCTAGGTCAGGCTTCTCTAGGCCTCTTCAAACTAGGCTAGGTCAGGCTTCTCTAGGCCTCTTCAGAGTAGGCTAGGTCAGGCTTTTCTAGGCCTTTTCAGGCTAGACTAGGTCAGGCCTTTCTAGGCCTCTTCAGGCTAGGCTAGGTCAGGCTTCTCTAGGCCTCTTCAGGCTAGGCTAGGTCAGGCTTCTCTAGGCCTCTTCAGGCTAGGCTAGTTCAGGCCTCTCTAGGCCTCTTCAGGCTAGGCTAGGTCTGGCTTCTCTAGGCTTTTTCAGGCTAGATCAGGCTTCTCTAGGCCTCTTCAGGCTAGGTCAGGCTACTCTAGGCCTCTTCAGGCTAGGCTAGTTCAGGCCTCTCTAGGCCTCTTCAGGCTAGGCTAGGTCAGGCTTCTCTAGGCCTCTTCAAACTAGTCTAGGTCAGACTTCTCTAGGCCTCTTCAGGCTAGTCTAGGTCAGGCCTCTCTAGGCCTCTTTAGGCTAGGCTAGGTCAGGCTTCTCTAGGCCTCTTCAGGCTAGGCTAGGTCAGGCTTCTCTAGGCCTCTTCAGGCTAGGTCAGGCCTCTCTAGGCCTCTTTAGGCTAGGCTAGGTCAGGCCTCTCTAGGCCTCTTCAGGCTAGGTCAAGCTTCTCTAGGCCTCTTCAGGCTAGTCTAGTTCAGGCCTCTCTAGGCCTCTTCAGGCTAGGCTAGGTCAGGCCTCTCTAAGCCTCTTCAGGCTAGGCTAGGTCAGGTCTCTCTAGGCCTCTTCAGGCTAGGCTAGGTCAGGCCTCTCTAGGCCTCTTCATGCTAGGTCAGGCTTCTATAGGCCTCTTCAGGCTAGGCTAGGTAAGGCCTCTCTAGGCCTCTTCAGGCTAGGCTAGGTCAGGCTTCTCTAGGCCTCTTCAGGCTAGGTCAGGCCTCTCTAGGCCTCTTTAGGCTAGGCTACGTCAGGCCTCTCTAGGCCTCTTCAGGCTAGGTCAAGCTTCTCTAGGCCTCTTCAGGCTAGTCTAGTTCAGGCCTCTCTAGGCCTCTTCAGGCTAGGCTAGGTCAGGCCTCTCTAAGCCTCTTCAGGCTAGGCTAGGTCAGGTCTCTCTAGGCCTCTTCAGGCTAGGCTAGGTCAGGCCTCTCTAGGCCTCTTCATGCTAGGTCAGGCTTCTATAGGCCTCTTCAGGCTAGGCTAGGTAAGGCCTCTCTAGGCCTCTTCAGGCTAGGCTAGGTCAGGCTTCTCTAGGCATCTTCAGGCTAGGTCAGGCCTCTCTAGGCCTCTTCAGGCTAGGCTAGGCCAGGCCTACTCTAGGCCTCTGCAGGCTTCTCTAGGCCTCTTCAGGCTAGGTCAGGCTTCTCTAGGCCTCTTCAAACTAGGCTAGGTAAGGCCTCTCTAGGCCTCTTCAGGGTAGGCTAGGTCAGGCTTCTCTAGGCCTTTTCAGGCTAGATTAGGTCAGGCCTTTCTAGGCCTCTTCAGGCTAGGCTAGGTCAGGCTTCTCTAGGCCTCTTCAGGCTAGGCTAGGTCAGGCTTCTCTAGGCCTCTTCAGGCTAGGCTAGGTCAGGCTTCTCTAGGCCTCTTCAGGCTAGGCTAGGTCAGGCCTCTCTAGGCCTCTTCAGGCTAGGTCAGGCCTCTCTAGGTCTCTTCAGGCTAGGCTAGGTCTGGCTACTCTAGGCCTTTTCAGGCTAGATCAGGCTTCTCTAGGCCTTTTCAGGCTAGGTCAGGCTACTCTAGGCCTCTTCGGGCTAGGCTAGTTCAGGCCTCTCTAGGCCTCTTCAGGCTAGGCTAGGTCAGGCCTCTAGGCCTCTTCAGACTAGGCTAGGTCATGCTACTCTAGGCCTCTTCAGGCTAGAATAGGTCAGGCTTCTCTAGGCCTCTTCAGGCTAGGCTAGGTCAGGCTTCTCTAGGACTCTTCAGGCTAGGCTAGGTCAGGCCTCTCTAGGCCTCTTCAGGCTAGGCTAGGTCAGGCTTCTCTAGGCCTATTCAGGCTAGGCTAGGTACGGCCTCTCTAGGCCTCTTCAGGCTAGGCTAGGTCAGGCCTCTCTAGGCCTCTTCAGGCTAGGCTAGGTCAGGCTTCTCTAGGCGTCTTCAGGCTAGGTCAGGCTTCTCTAGGCCTCTTCAGGCTAGGCTAAGTCAGGCCTCTCTAGGCCTCTTAATGCTAGGCTAGGTCAGGCCTCTCTAGGCCTCTTCAGACTAGGTTAGGTCAGGTCTCTCTAGGCCTCTTCAGGCTAGGGTAGGTCAGGCCTCTCCAGGCCTCTTCAGGCTACGCTAGGTCAGGCTTCTCAAGGCCTCTTCCGGCTAGGCTAGGTCAGGCTTCTCTAGGCCTCTTCAGGCTAGGCTAGGTCAGGCTTCTCTAGGCCTCTTCAGGCTAGGCTAGGTCAGGCTTCTCTAGGCCTCTTCAGGCTAGGCTAGGTCAGGCCTCTCTAGGCCTCTTCAAGCTAGGTCAGGCATCTCTAGGTCTCTTCAGGCTAGGCTAGGTCTGGCTTCTCTAGACCTTTTCAGGCTAGGCTAGGTCGGGCCTCTCTAGGCCTCTTCAAGCTAGGTCAGGCATCTCTAGGTCTCTTCAGGCTAGGCTAGGTCAGGCTTCTCTAGGCCTCTTCAAGCTAGGTCAGGCATCTCTAGGTCTCTTCAGGCTAGGCTAGGTCAGGCCTCTCTAGGCCTCTTCAAGCTAGGTCAGGCATCTCTAGGTCTCTTCAGGCTAGGCTAGGTCTGGCTTCTCTAGACCTTTTCAGGCTAGGCTAGGTCGGGCCTCTCTAGGCCTCTTCAAGCTAGGTCAGGCATCTCTAGGTCTCTTCAGGCTAGGCTAGGTCAGGCTTCTCTAGGCCTCTTCAGGCTAGGCTAGGTCAGGCTTCTCTAGGCCTATTCAGGCTAGGCTAGGTACGGCCTCTCTAGGCCTCTTCAGGCTAGGCTAGGTCAGGCTTCTCTAGGCCTCTTCAGGCTAGGTCAGGCTTCTCTAGGCCTCTTCAAACTAGGCTAGGTAAGGCCTCTCTAGGCCTCTTCAGGGTAGGCTAGGTCAGGCTTCTCTAGGCCTTTTCAGGTTAGACTAGGTCAGGCCTTTCTAGGCCTCTTCAGGCTAGGCTAGGTCAGGCTTCTCTAGGCCTCCTCAGGCTAGGCTAGGTCAGGCTTCTCTAGGCCTCTTCAGGCTAGGTCAGGCCTCTCTAGGCCTCTTTAGGCTAGGCTAGGTCAGGCCTTTCTAGGCCTCTTCAGGCTAGGTCAAGCTTCTCTAGGCCTATTCAGGCTAGTCTAGTTCAGGCCTCGCTAGGCCTCTTCAGGCTAGGCTAGGTCAGGCCTCTCTAAGCCTCTTCAGGCTAGGCTAGGTCAGGTCTCTCTAGGCCTCTTCAGGCTAGGCTAGGTCAGGCCTCTCTAGGCCTCTTCATGCTAGGTCAGGCTTCTATAGGCCTCTTCAGGCTAGGCTAGGTAAGGCCTCTCTAGGCCTCTTCAGGCTAGGCTAGGTCAGGCTTCTCTAGGCATCTTCAGGCTAGGTAAGGCCTCTCTAGGCCTCTTCAGGCTAGGCTAGGCCAGGCCTACTCTAGGCCTCTGCAGGCTTCTCTAGGCCTCTTCAGGCTAGGTCAGGCTTCTCTAGGCCTCTTCAAACTAGGCTAGGTAAGGCCTCTCTAGGCCTCTTCAGGGTAGGCTAGGTCAGGCTTCTCTAGGCCTTTTCAGGCTAGACTAGGTCAGGCCTTTCTAGGCCTCTTCAGGCTAGGCTAGGTCAGGCTTCTCTAGGCCTCTTCAGGCTAGGCTAGTTCAGGCCTCTCTAGGCCTCTTCAGGCTAGGCTAGGTCTGGCTTCTCTAGGCTTTTTCAGGCTAGATCAGGCTTCTCTAGGCCTCTTCAGGCTAGGTCAGGCTACTCTAGGCCTCTTCAGGCTAGGCTAGTTCAGGCCTCTCTAGGCCTCTTCAGGCTAGGCTAGGTCAGGCTTCTCTAGGCCTCTTCAAACTAGTCTAGGTCAGACTTCTCTAGGCCTCTTCAGGCTAGTCTAGGTCAGGCCTCTCTAGGCCTCTTTAGGCTAGGCTAGGTCAGGCTTCTCTAGGCCTCTTCAGGCTAGGCTAGGTCAGGCTTCTCTAGGCCTCTTCAGGCTAGGTCAGGCCTCTCTAGGCCTCTTTAGGCTAGGCTAGGTCAGGCCTCTCTAGGCCTCTTCAGGCTAGGTCAAGCTTCTCTAGGCCTCTTCAGGCTAGTCTAGTTCAGGCCTCTCTAGGCCTCTTCAGGCTAGGCTAGGTCAGGCCTCTCTAAGCCTCTTCAGGCTAGGCTAGGTCAGGTCTCTCTAGGCCTCTTCAGGCTAGGCTAGGTCAGACCTCTCTATGCCTCTTCGTGCTAGGTCAGGCTTCTATAGGCCTCTTCAGGCTAGGCTAGGTAAGGCCTCTCTAGGCCTCTTCAGGCTAGGCTAGGTCAGGCTTCTCTAGGCCTCTTCAGGCTAGGTCAGGCCTCTCTAGGCCTCTTTAGGCTAGGCTACGTCAGGCCTCTCTAGGCCTCTTCAGGCTAGGTCAAGCTTCTCTAGGCCTCTTCAGGCTAGTCTAGTTCAGGCCTCTCTAGGCCTCTTCAGGCTAGGCTAGGTCAGGCCTCTCTAAGCCTCTTCAGGCTAGGCTAGGTCAGGTCTCTCTAGGCCTCTTCAGGCTAGGCTAGGTCAGGCCTCTCTAAGCCTCTTCATGCTAGGTCAGGCTTCTATAGGCCTCTTCAGGCTAGGCTAGGTAAGGCCTCTCTAGGCCTCTTCAGGCTAGGCTAGGTCAGGCTTCTCTAGGCATCTTCAGGCTAGGTCAGGCCTCTCTAGGCCTCTTCAGGCTAGGCTAGGCCAGGCCTACTCTAGGCCTCTGCAGGCTTCTCTAGGCCTCTTCAGGCTAGGTCAGGCTTCTCTAGGCCTCTTCAAACTAGGCTAGGTAAGGCCTCTCTAGGCCTCTTCAGGGTAGGCTAGGTCAGGCTTCTCTAGGCCTTTTCAGGCTAGACTAGGTCAGGCCTTTCTAGGCCTCTTCAGGCTAGGCTAGGTCAGGCTTCTCTAGGCCTCTTCAGGCTAGGCTAGGTCAGGCTTCTCTAGGCCTCTTCAGGCTAGGCTAGGTCAGGCTTCTCTAGGCCTCTTCAGGCTAGGCTAGGTCAGGCCTCTCTAGGCCTCTTCAGGCTAGGTCAGGCCTCTCTAGGTCTCTTCAGGCTAGGCTAGGTCTGGCTTCTCTAGGCCTTTTCAGGCTAGATCAGGCTTCTCTAGGCCTTTTCAGGCTAGGTCAGGCTACTCTAGGCCTCTTCAGGCTAGGCTAGTTCAGGCCTCTCTAGGCCTCTTCAGGCTAGGCTAGGTCAGGCCTCTAGGCCTCTTCAGACTAGGCTAGGTCATGCTACTCTAGGCCTCTTCAGGCTAGAATAGGTCAGGCTTCTCTAGGCCTCTTCAGGCTAGGCTAGGTCAGGCTTCTCTAGGACTCTTCAGGCTAGGCTAGGTCAGGCCTCTCTAGGCCTCTTCAGGCTAGGCTAGGTCAGGCTTCTCTAGGCCTATTCAGGCTAGGCTAGGTACGGCCTCTCTAGGCCTCTTCAGGCTAGGCTAGGTCAGGCCTCTCTAGGCCTCTTCAGGCTAGGCTAGGTCAGGCTTCTCTAGGCGTCTTCAGGCTAGGTCAGGCTTCTCTAGGCCTCTTCAGGTAGGCTAGGCCAGGCTTCTCTAGGCCTCTTCAGGCTAGGCTAAGTCAGGCCTCTCTAAGCCTCTTCAGGCTAGGCTAGGTCAGGTCTCTCTAGGCCTCTTCAGGCTAGGCTAGGTCAGACCTCTCTAGGCCTCTTCGTGCTAGGTCAGGCTTCTATAGGCCTCTTCAGGCTAGGCTAGGTAAGGCCTCTCTAGGCCTCTTCAGGCTAGGCTAGGTCAGGCTTCTCTAGGCCTCTTCAGGCTAGGTCAGGCCTCTCTAGGCCTCTTTAGGCTAGGCTACGTCAGGCCTCTCTAGGCCTCTTCAGGCTAGGTCAAGCTTCTCTAGGCCTCTTCAGGCTAGTCTAGTTCAGGCCTCTCTAGGCCTCTTCAGGCTAGGCTAGGTCAGGCCTCTCTAAGCCTCTTCAGGCTAGGCTAGGTCAGGTCTCTCTAGGCCTCTTCAGGCTAGGCTAGGTCAGGCCTCTCTAAGCCTCTTCATGCTAGGTCAGGCTTCTATAGGCCTCTTCAGGCTAGGCTAGGTAAGGCCTCTCTAGGCCTCTTCAGGCTAGGCTAGGTCAGGCCTCTCTAGGCCTCTTCAAGCTAGGTCAGGCATCTCTAGGTCTCTTCAGGCTAGGCTAGGTCTGGCTTCTCTAGACCTTTTCAGGCTAGGCTAGGTCGGGCCTCTCTAGGCCTCTTCAGGCTAGGCTAGGTCAGGCTTCTCTAGGCGTCTTCAGGCTAGGTCAGGCTTCTCTAGGCCTCTTCAGGTAGGCTAGGCCAGGCTTCTCTAGGCCTCTTCAGGCTAGGCTAAGTCAGGCCTCTCTAGGCCTCTTAATGCTAGGCTAGGTCAGGCCTCTCTAGGCCTCTTCAGACTAGGTTAGGTCAGGTCTCTCTAGGCCTCTTCAGGCTAGGGTAGGTCAGGCCTCTCCAGGCCTCTTCAGGCTACGCTAGGTCAGGCTTCTCAAGGCCTCTTCCGGCTAGGCTAGGTCAGGCTTCTCTAGGCCTCTTCAGGCTAGGCTAGGTCAGGCTTCTCTAGGCCTCTTCAGGCTAGGCTAGGTCAGGCTTCTCTAGGCCTCTTCAGGCTAGGCTAGGTCAGGCCTCTCTAGGCCTCTTCAAGCTAGGTCAGGCATCTCTAGGTCTCTTCAGGCTAGGCTAGGTCTGGCTTCTCTAGACCTTTTCAGGCTAGGCTAGGTCGGGCCTCTCTAGGCCTCTTCAAGCTAGGTCAGGCATCTCTAGGTCTCTTCAGGCTAGGCTAGGTCAGGCTTCTCTAGGCCTCTTCAAGCTAGGTCAGGCATCTCTAGGTCTCTTCAGGCTAGGCTAGGTCAGGCCTCTCTAGGCCTCTTCAAGCTAGGTCAGGCATCTCTAGGTCTCTTCAGGCTAGGCTAGGTCTGGCTTCTCTAGACCTTTTCAGGCTAGGCTACGTCGGGCCTCTCTAGGCCTCTTCAAGCTAGGTCAGGCATCTCTAGGTCTCTTCAGGCTAGGCTAGGTCAGGCTTCTCTAGGCCTCTTCAGGCTAGGTCAGGCTTCTCTAGGCCTCTTCAGGCTAGGCTAGGTCAGGCTTCTCTAGGCCTATTCAGGCTAGGCTAGGTACGGCCTCTCTAGGCCTCTTCAGGCTAGGCTAGGTCAGGCTTCTCTAGGCCTCTTCAGGCTAGGTCAGGCTTCTCTAGGCCTCTTCAAACTAGGCTAGGTAAGGCCTCTCTAGGCCTCTTCAGGGTAGGCTAGGTCAGGCTTCTCTAGGCCTTTTCAGGTTAGACTAGGTCAGGCCTTTCTAGGCCTCTTCAGGCTAGGCTAGGTCAGGCTTCTCTAGGCCTCTTCAGGCTAGGCTAGGTCAGGCTTCTCTAGGCCTCTTCAGGCTAGGCTAGTTCAGGCCTCTCTAGGCCTCTTCAGGCTAGGCTAGGTCTGGCTTCTCTAGGCCTTTTCAGGCTAGATCAGGCTTCTCTAGGCCTCTTCAGGCTAGGTCAGGCTACTCTAGGCCTCTTCAGGCTAGGCTAGTTCAGGCCTCTCTAGGCCTCTTCAGGCTAGGCTAGGTCAGGCTTCTCTAGGCCTCTTCAAACTAGGCTAGGTCAGACTTCTCTAGGCCTCTTCAGGCTAGTCTAGGTCAGGCCTCTCTAGGCCTCTTTAGGCTAGGCTAGGTCAGGCTTCTCTAGGCCTCTTCAGGCTAGGCTAGGTCAGGCTTCTCTAGGCCTCTTCAGGCTAGGTCAGGCCTCTCTAGGCCTCTTTAGGCTAGGCTAGGTCAGGCCTCTCTAGGCCTCTTCAGGCTAGGTCAAGCTTCTCTAGGCCTCTTCAGGCTAGTCTAGTTCAGGCCTCTCTAGGCCTCTTCAGGCTAGGCTAGGTCAGGCTACTCTAGGCCTCTTCAGGCTAGGTCAGGCCTCTCTAGGCCTCTTCAGGCTAGGCTAGGCCAGGCCTACTCTAGGCCTCTGCAGGCTTCTCTAGGCCTCTTCAGGCTAGGTCAGGCTTCTCTAGGCCTCTTCAAACTAGGCTAGGTAAGGCCTCTCTAGGCCTCTTCAGGGTAGGCTAGGTCAGGCTTCTCTAGGCCTCTTCAGGCTAGGCTAGGTCAGGCTTCTCTAGGCCTCTTCAGGCTAGGCTAGTTCAGGCCTCTCTAGGCCTCTTCAGGCTAGGCTAGGTCTGGCTTCTCTAGGCCTTTTCAGGCTAGATCAGGCTTCTCTAGGCCTCTTCAGGCTAGGTCAGGCTACTCTAGGCCTCTTCAGGCTAGGTCAGGCTTCTCTAGGCCTCTTCAAACTAGGCTAGGTCAGACTTCTCTAGGCCTCTTCAGGCTAGTCTAGGTCAGGCCTCTCTAGGCCTCTTTAGGCTAGGCTAGGTCAGGCTTCTCTAGGCCTCTTCAGGCTAGGCTAGGTCAGGCCTCTCTAGGCCTCTTTAGGCTAGGCTAGGTCAGGCTTCTCTAGGCCTCTTCAGGCTAGGCTAGGTCAGGCTTCTCTAGGCCTCTTCAAACTAGGCTAGGTCAGACTTCTCTAGGCCTCTTCAGGCTAGTCTAGGTCAGGCCTCTCTAGGCCTCTTTAGGCTAGGCTAGGTCAGGCTTCTCTAGGCCTTTTCAGGCTAGACTAGGTCAGGCCTTTCTAGGCCTCTTCAGGCTAGGCTAGGTCAGGCTTCTCTAGGCCTCTTCAGGCTAGGCTAGGTCAGGCTTCTCTAGGCCTCTTCAGGCTAGGCTAGTTCAGGCCTCTCTAGGCCTCTTCAGGCTAGGCTAGGTCTGGCTTCTCTAGGCCTTTTCAGGCTAGATCAGGCTTCTCTAGGCCTCTTCAGGCTAGGTCAGGCTACTCTAGGCCTCTTCAGGCTAGGCTAGTTCAGGCCTCTCTAGGCCTCTTCAGGCTAGGCTAGGTCAGGCTTCTCTAGGCCTCTTCAAACTAGGCTAGGTCAGACTTCTCTAGGCCTCTTCAGGCTAGTCTAGGTCAGGCCTCTCTAGGCCTCTTTAGGCTAGGCTAGGTCAGGCTTCTCTAGGCCTCTTCAGGCTAGGCTAGGTCAGGCTTCTCTAGGCCTCTTCAGGCTAGGTCAGGCCTCTCTAGGCCTCTTTAGGCTAGGCTAGGTCAGGCCTCTCTAGGCCTCTTCAGGCTAGGTCAAGCTTCTCTAGGCCTCTTCAGGCTAGTCTAGTTCAGGCCTCTCTAGGCCTCTTCAGGCTAGGCTAGGTCAGGCTTCTCTAGGCGTCTTCAGGCTAGGTCAGGACTCTCTAGGCCTCTTCAGGCTAGGCTAGGTCAGGCTTCTCTAGGCCTCTTCAGGCTAGTTTAGGTCAGGCTTCTCTAGGCCTCTTCAAGCTAGGCTAGGTCAGGCTTCTCTAGGCCTCTTCAGACTAGACTAGGTCAGGCTACTCTAGACCTCTTCAGGCTGGGCTAGGTCAGGCTTCTCTAGGCCTCTTCAGGCTAGGTCAGGCTTCTCTAGGCCTTTTCAGGTAGGCTAGGCCAGGCTTCTATAGGCCTCTTCAGGCTAGGCTAGGTCAGGCCTCTCTAGGCCTCTTAATGCTAGGCTAGGTCAGGCCTCTCTAGGCCTCTTCAGACTAGGCTAGGTCCGGTCTCTCTAGGCCTCTTCAGGCTAGGTTAGGTCAGGCCTCTCCAGGCCTCTTCAGGCTAGGCTAGGTCAGGCTTCTCAAGGCCTCTTCAGGCTAGGTCAGGCTTCTCTAGGCCTCTTCATGCTAGGCTAGCTCAGGCTTCTCTAGGCCTCTTCAGGCTAGGCTAGGTCAGGCTTCTCTAGGCCTCTTCAGGCTAGGCTAGGTCAGGCTTCTCTAGGCCTCTTCAGGCTAGGCTAGGTCAGGCTTCTCTAGGCCTCTTCAGGCTAGGCTAGGTCAGGCCTCTCTAGGCCTCTTCAGGCTAGGTCAGGCCTCTCTAGGTCTCTTCAGGCTAGGCTAGGTCTGGCTACTCTAGGCCTTTTCAGGCTAGATCAGGCTTCTCTAGGCCTTTTCAGGCTAGGTCAGGCTACTCTAGGCCTCTTCGGGCTAGGCTAGTTCAGGCCTCTCTAGGCCTCTTAATGCTAGGCTAGGTCAGGCTTCTCATGGCCTCTTCCGGCTAGGCTAGGTCAGGCTTCTCTAGGACTCTTCAGACTAGGCTAGGTCAGACTTCTCTAGGCCTCTTCAGGCTAGTCTAGGTCAGGCCTCTCTAAGCCTCTTTAGGCTAGGCTAGGTCAGGCTTCTCTAGGCCTCTTCAGGCTAGGCTAAGTCAGGCTTCTCTAGGCCTCTTCAGGCTAGGCTAGGTCAGGCTTCTCTAGGCCTCTTCAGGCTAGGCTAGGTCAGGCCTCTCTAGGCCTCTTCAGGCTAGGCTAGGTCAGGCTTCTCTAGGCCTCTTCAGGCTAGGTCAGGCCTCTCTAGGCCTCTTCAGGCTAGGCTAGGTCAGGCTTCTCTAGGCGTCTTCAGGCTAGGTCAGGACTCTCTAGGCCTCTTCAGGCTAGGCTAGGTCAGGCTTCTCTAGGCCTCTTCAGGCTAGGCTAGGTCAGGCTTCTCTAGGCCTCTTCAAGCTAGGCTAGGTCAGGCTTCTCTAGGCATCTTCAGGCTAGGTCAGGCCTCTCTAGGCCTCTTCAGGCTAGGCTAGGTCAGGCTTCTCTAGGCGTCTTCAGGCTAGGTCAGGACTCTCTAGGCCTCTTCAGGTTAGGCTAGGTCAGGCTTCTCTAGGCCTCTTCAGGCTAGGCTAGGTCAGGCTTCTCTAGGACTCTTCAGACTAGGCTAGGTCAGGCTTCTCTAGGCCTCTTCAGGTAGGCTAGGCCAGGCTTCTCTAGGCCTCTTCAGGCTAGGCTAGGTCAGGCCTCTCTAGGCCTCTTAATGCTAGGCTAGGTCAGGCCTCTCTAGGCCTCTTCAGACTAGGCTAGGTCAGGTCTCTCTAGGCCTCTTCAGGCTAGGCTAGGTCAGGCCTCTCCAGGCCTCTTCAGGCTAGGCTAGGTCAGGCTTCTCAAGGCCTCTTCCGGCTAGGCTAGGTCAGGCTTCTCTAGGCCTCTTCATGCTAGGCTAGGTCAGGCTTATCTAGGCCTCTTCAGGCTAGGCTAGGTCAGGCCTATAGGCCTCTTCAGGCTAGGTCAGGCTTCTCTAGACCTCTTCAGGCTAGGCTAGGGCAGGCTTCTCTAGGCCTATTCAGGCTAGGCTAGGTACGGCCTCTCTAGGCCTCTTCACGCTAGGCTAGGTCAGGCTTCTCTAGGCCTCTTCAGGCTAGGCTAGGTCAGGCCTCTCTAGGCCTCTTCAGGCTAGGCTAGGTTAGGCTTCTCTAGGCCTCTTCAGGCTAGGTCAGGCCTCTCTAGGCCTCTTCAGGCTAGGCTAGGTCAGGCTTCTCTAGGCGTCTTCAGGCTAGGTCAGGACTCTCTAGGCCTCTTCAGGCTAGGCTAGGTCAGGCTTTTCTAGGCCTCTTCAGGCTAGGCTGGGTCAGGCTTCTCTAGGCCTCTTCAAGCTAGGCTAGGTCAGGCTTCTCTAGGCATCTTCAGGCTAGGTCAGGCCTCTCTAGGCCTCTTCAGGCTAGGCTAGGTCAGGCTTCTCTAGGCCTCTTCAGGCTAGGTTAGGCCTCTCTAAGCCTCTTCAGGCTAGGCTAGGTCAGGCTTCTCTAGGCGTCTTCAGGCTAGGTCAGGACTCTCTAGGCCTCTTCAGGCTAGGTTAGGTCAGGCTTCTCTAGGCCTCTTCAGGCTAGGCTAGGTCAGGCTTCTCTAGGCCTCTTCAAGCTAGGCTAGGTCAGGCTTCTCTAGGCATCTTCAGGCTAGGTCAGGCCTCTCTAGGCCTCTTCAGGCTAGGCTAGGTCAGGCTTCTCTAGGCGTCTTCAGGCTAGGTCAGGACTCTCTAGGCCTCTTCAGGCTAGGCTAGGTCAGGCTTCTCTAGGCCTCTTCAGGCTAGGCTAGGTCAGGCTTCTCTAGGCGTCTTCAGGCTAGGTCAGGACTCTCTAGGCCTCTTCAGGCTAGGCTAGGTCAGGCTTCTCTAGGCCTCTTCAGACTACGCTAGGTCAGGTCTCTCTAGGCCTCTTCAGGCTAGTCTAGGTCAGGCCTCTCTAGGCCTCTTTAGGCTAGGCTAGGTCAGGCCTCTCTAGGCCTCTTCATGCTAGGTTAGGCTTCTCTAGGCCTCTTCAGGCTAGGATAGGTCAGGCCTCTCTAGGCCTCTTCAGGCTAGGCTAGGTCAGGCCTACTCTAGGCCTCTTCAGGCTTCTCTACGCCTCTTCAGGCTAGGTCAGGCTTCTCTAGGCCTCTTCAGACTAGGCTAGGTAAGGCCTATCTAGGCCTCTTCAGGGTAGGCTAGGTCAGGCTTCTCTAGGCCTCTTCAGGCTAGACTAGGTCAGGCCTTTCTAGGCCTCTTCAGGCTAGGCTAGGTCAGGCTTCTCTAGGCCTCTTCAGGCTAGACTAGGTCAGGCCTTTCTAGGCCTCTTCAGGCTAGGCTAGGTCAGGCTTCTCTAGGCCTCTTCAGGCTAGGCTAGGTCAGGCTTCTCTAGGCGTCTTCAGGCTAGGTCAGGACTCTCTAGGCCTCTTCAGGCTAGGCTAGGTCAGGCTTCTCTAGGCCTCTTCAGACTACGCTAGGTCAGGTCTCTCTAGGCCTCTTCAGGTTAGTCTAGGTCAGGCCTCTCTAGGCCTCTTTAGGCTAGGCAAGGTCAGGCCTCTCTAGGCCTCTTCATGCTAGGTTAGGCTTCTCTAGGCCTCTTCAGGCTAGGATAGGTCAGGCCTCTCTAGGCCTCTTCAGGCTAGGCTAGGTCAGGCCTACTCTAGGCCTCTTCAGGCTTCTCTACGCCTCTTCAGGCTAGGTCAGGCTTCTCTAGGCCTCTTCAGACTAGGCTAGGTAAGGCCTATCTAGGCCTCTTCAGGGTAGGCTAGGTCAGGCTTCTCTAGGCCTCTTCAGGCTAGACTAGGTCAGGCCTTTCTAGGCCTCTTCAGGCTAGGCTAGGTCAGGCTTCTCTAGGCCTCTTCAGGCTAGGCTAGGTCAGGCTTCTCTAGGCCTCTTCAGGCTAGGATAGGTCAGGCCTCTCTAGGCCTCTTCAGGCTAGGTCAGGCCTCTCTAGGTCTCTTCAGGCTAGGCTAGGTCTGGCTTCTCTAGGCCTTTTTAGGCTAGGTTAGGCCTCTCTAGGCCTCTTCAGGCTAGGTCAGGCTTCTCTAGGCCTCTTCAGGCTAGTCTAGTAGCAGGCCTCTCTAGGCCTCTTCAGGCTATGCTAGGTCAGGACTCTCTAGGCCTAATCAGGCTAGGCTAGGTCAGGCCTAAAGGCCTCTTCAGACTAGACTATGTCAGGCTACTCTAGGCCTCTTCAGGCTGGGCTAGGTCAGGCTTCTCTAGGCCTCTTCAGGTAGGCTAGGTCAGGCCTCTCTAGGCCTCTTAATGCTAGGCTAGGTCAGGCCTCTCTAGGCCTCTTCAGACTAGGCTAGGTCAGGTCTCTCTAGGCCTCTTCAGGCTAGGCTAGGTCAGGCCTCTCCAGGCCTCTTCAGGCTAGGTCAAGCTTCTCTAGGCCTCTTCAGGCTAGGCTAGGTCAGGCTTCTCTAGGCCTCTTCAGGCTAGGTCAGGCCTCTCTAGGCCTCTTCAGGCTAGGCTAGGTCAGGCTTCTCTAGGCCTCTTCAGGCTAGGCTAGTTCAGGCCTCTCTAGGCCTCTTCAGGCTAGGCTAGGTCAGGCTTCTCTAGGCCTCTTCAAACTAGTCTAGGTCAGACTTCTCTAGGCCTCTTCAGGCTAGTCTAGGTCAGGCCTCTCTAGGCCTCTTTAGGCTAGGCTAGGTCAGGCTTCTCTAGGCCTCTTCAGGCTAGGCTAGGTCAGGCTTCTCTAGGCCTCTTCAGGCTAGGTCAGGCCTCTCTAGGCCTCTTTAGGCTAGGCTAGGTCAGGCCTCTCTAGGCCTCTTCAGGCTAGGTCAAGCTTCTCTAGGCCTCTTCAGGCTAGTCTAGTTCAGGCCTCTCTAGGCCTCTTCAGGCTAGGCTAGGTCAGGCCTCTCTAAGCCTCTTCAGGCTAGGCTAGGTCAGGTCTCTCTAGGCCTCTTCAGGCTAGGCTAGGTCAGGCCTCTCTAGGCCTCTTCATGCTAGGTCAGGCTTCTATAGGCCTCTTCAGGCTAGGCTAGGTAAGGCCTCTCTAGGCCTCTTCAGGCTAGGCTAGGTCAGGCTTCTCTAGGCCTCTTCAGGCTAGGTCAGGCCTCTCTAGGCCTCTTTAGGCTAGGCTACGTCAGGCCTCTCTAGGCCTCTTCAGGCTAGGTCAAGCTTCTCTAGGCCTCTTCAGGCTAGTCTAGTTCAGGCCTCTCTAGGCCTCTTCAGGCTAGGCTAGGTCAGGCCTCTCTAAGCCTCTTCAGGCTAGGCTAGGTCAGGTCTCTCTAGGCCTCTTCAGGCTAGGCTAGGTCAGGCCTCTCTAGGCCTCTTCATGCTAGGTCAGGCTTCTATAGGCCTCTTCAGGCTAGGCTAGGTAAGGCCTCTCTAGGCCTCTTCAGGCTAGGCTAGGTCAGGCTTCTCTAGGCATCTTCAGGCTAGGTCAGGCCTCTCTAGGCCTCTTCAGGCTAGGCTAGGCCAGGCCTACTCTAGGCCTCTGCAGGCTTCTCTAGGCCTCTTCAGGCTAGGTCAGGCTTCTCTAGGCCTCTTCAAACTAGGCTAGGTAAGGCCTCTCTAGGCCTCTTCAGGGTAGGCTAGGTCAGGCTTCTCTAGGCCTTTTCAGGCTAGACTAGGTCAGGCCTTTCTAGGCCTCTTCAGGCTAGGCTAGGTCAGGCTTCTCTAGGCCTCTTCAGGCTAGGCTAGGTCAGGCTTCTCTAGGCCTCTTCAGGCTAGGCTAGGTCAGGTCTCTCTAGGCCTCTTCAGGCTAGGCTAGGTCAGGCCTCTCCAGGCCTCTTCAGGCTAGGCTAGGTCAGGCTTCTCAAGGCCTCTTCCGGCTAGGCTAGGTCAGGCTTCTCTAGGCCTCTTCATGCTAGGCTAGGTCAGGCTTATCTAGGCCTCTTCAGGCTAGGCTAGGTCAGGCCTATAGGCCTCTTCAGGCTAGGTCAGGCTTCTCTAGACCTCTTCAGGCTAGGCTAGGGCAGGCTTCTCTAGGCCTATTCAGGCTAGGCTAGGTACGGCCTCTCTAGGCCTCTTCACGCTAGGCTAGGTCAGGCTTCTCTAGGCCTCTTCAGGCTAGGCTAGGTCAGGCCTCTCTAGGCCTCTTCAGGCTAGGCTAGGTTAGGCTTCTCTAGGCCTCTTCAGGCTAGGTCAGGCCTCTCTAGGCCTCTTCAGGCTAGGCTAGGTCAGGCTTCTCTAGGCGTCTTCAGGCTAGGTCAGGACTCTCTAGGCCTCTTCAGGCTAGGCTAGGTCAGGCTTTTCTAGGCCTCTTCAGGCTAGGCTGGGTCAGGCTTCTCTAGGCCTCTTCAAGCTAGGCTAGGTCAGGCTTCTCTAGGCATCTTCAGGCTAGGTCAGGCCTCTCTAGGCCTCTTCAGGCTAGGCTAGGTCAGGCTTCTCTAGGCCTCTTCAGGCTAGGTCAGGCCTCTCTAAGCCTCTTCAGGCTAGGCTAGGTCAGGCTTCTCTAGGCGTCTTCAGGCTAGGTCAGGACTCTCTAGGCCTCTTCAGGCTAGGTTAGGTCAGGCTTCTCTAGGCCTCTTCAGGCTAGGCTAGGTCAGGCTTCTCTAGGCCTCTTCAAGCTAGGCTAGGTCAGGCTTCTCTAGGCATCTTCAGGCTAGGTCAGGCCTCTCTAGGCCTCTTCAGGCTAGGCTAGGTCAGGCTTCTCTAGGCGTCTTCAGGCTAGGTCAGGACTCTCTAGGCCTCTTCAGGCTAGGCTAGGTCAGGCTTCTCTAGGCCTCTTCAGGCTAGGCTAGGTCAGGCTTCTCTAGGCGTCTTCAGGCTAGGTCAGGACTCTCTAGGCCTCTTCAGGCTAGGCTAGGTCAGGCTTCTCTAGGCCTCTTCAGACTACGCTAGGTCAGGTCTCTCTAGGCCTCTTCAGGCTAGTCTAGGTCAGGCCTCTCTAGGCCTCTTTAGGCTAGGCTAGGTCAGGCCTCTCTAGGCCTCTTCATGCTAGGTTAGGCTTCTCTAGGCCTCTTCAGGCTAGGATAGGTCAGGCCTCTCTAGGCCTCTTCAGGCTAGGCTAGGTCAGGCCTACTCTAGGCCTCTTCAGGCTTCTCTACGCCTCTTCAGGCTAGGTCAGGCTTCTCTAGGCCTCTTCAGACTAGGCTAGGTAAGGCCTATCTAGGCCTCTTCAGGGTAGGCTAGGTCAGGCTTCTCTAGGCCTCTTCAGGCTAGACTAGGTCAGGCCTTTCTAGGCCTCTTCAGGCTAGGCTAGGTCAGGCTTCTCTAGGCCTCTTCAGGCTAGGCTAGGTCAGGCTTCTCTAGGCCTCTTCAGGCTAGGATAGGTCAGGCTTCTCTAGGCCTCTTCAGGCTAGGTCAGGCCTCTCTAGGCCTCTTTAGGCTAGGCTACGTCAGGCCTCTCTAGGCCTCTTCAGGCTAGGTCAAGCTTCTCTAGGCCTCTTCAGGCTAGGCTAGGTCAGGCCTATAGGCCTCTTCAGGCTAGGTCAGGCTTCTCTAGGCCTCTTCAGGCTAGGCTAGGTCAGGCTTCTCTAGGCCTATTCAGGCTAGGCTAGGTACGGCCTCTCTAGGCCTCTTCAGGCTAGGCTAGGTCAGGCTTCTCTAGGCCTCTTCAGGCTCGGCTAGGTCAGGCCTCTCTAGGCCTCTTCAGGCTAGGCTAGGTTAGGCTTCTCTAGGCCTCTTCAGGCTAGGTCAGGCCTCTCTAGGCCTCTTCAGGCTAGGCTAGGTAAGGCTTCTCTAGGCGTCTTCAGCCTAGGTCAGGACTCTCTAGGCCTCTTCAGGCTAGGCTAGGTCAGGCTTTTCTAGGCCTCTTCAGGCTAGGCTGGGTCAGGCTTCTCTAGGCCTCTTCAAGCTAGGCTAGGTCAGGCTTCTCTAGGCATCTTCAGGCTAGGTCAGGCCTCTCTAGGCCTCTTCAGGCTAGGCTAGGGTCAGGCTTCTCTAGGCGTCTTCAGGCTAGGTCAGGCTTCTCTAGGCCTCTTCAGGTAGGCTAGGCCAGCCTTCTCTAGGCCTCTTCAGGCTAGGCTAGGTCAGGCCTCTCTAGGCCTCTTAATGCTAGGCTAGGTCAGGCTTCTCATGGCCTCTTCCGGCTAGGCTAGGTCAGGCTTCTCTAGGACTCTTCAGACTAGGCTAGGTCAGACTTCTCTAGGCCTCTTCAGGCTAGTCTAGGTCAGGCCTCTCTAAGCCTCTTTAGGCTAGGCTAGGTCAGGCTTCTCTAGGCCTCTTCAGGCTAGGCTAAGTCAGGCTTCTCTAGGCCTCTTCAGGCTAGGCTAGGTCAGGCTTCTCTAGGCCTCTTCAGGCTAGGCTAGGTCAGGCCTCTCTAGGCCTCTTCAGGCTAGGCTAGGTCAGGCTTCTCTAGGCCTCTTCAGGCTAGGTCAGGCCTCTCTAGGCCTCTTCAGGCTAGGCTAGGTCAGGCTTCTCTAGGCGTCTTCAGGCTAGGTCAGGCCTCTCTAGGCCTCTTCAGGCTAGGCTAGGTCAGGCTTCTCTAGGCGTCTTCAGGCTAGGTCAGGACTCTCTAGGCCTCTTCAGGTTAGGCTAGGTCAGGCTTCTCTAGGCCTCTTCAGGCTAGGCTAGGTCAGGCTTCTCTAGGACTCTTCAGACTAGGCTAGGTCAGGCTTCTCTAGGCCTCTTCAGGTAGGCTAGGCCAGGCTTCTCTAGGCCTCTTCAGGCTAGGCTAGGTCAGGCCTCTCTAGGCCTCTTAATGCTAGGCTAGGTCAGGCCTCTCTAGGCCTCTTCAGACTAGGCTAGGTCAGGTCTCTCTAGGCCTCTTCAGGCTAGGCTAGGTCAGGCCTCTCCAGGCCTCTTCAGGCTAGGCTAGGTCAGGCTTCTCAAGGCCTCTTCCGGCTAGGCTAGGTCAGGCTTCTCTAGGCCTCTTCATGCTAGGCTAGGTCAGGCTTATCTAGGCCTCTTCAGGCTAGGCTAGGTCAGGCCTATAGGCCTCTTCAGGCTAGGTCAGGCTTCTCTAGACCTCTTCAGGCTAGGCTAGGGCAGGCTTCTCTAGGCCTATTCAGGCTAGGCTAGGTACGGCCTCTCTAGGCCTCTTCACGCTAGGCTAGGTCAGGCTTCTCTAGGCCTCTTCAGGCTAGGCTAGGTCAGGCCTCTCTAGGCCTCTTCAGGCTAGGCTAGGTTAGGCTTCTCTAGGCCTCTTCAGGCTAGGTCAGGCCTCTCTAGGCCTCTTCAGGCTAGGCTAGGTCAGGCTTCTCTAGGCGTCTTCAGGCTAGGTCAGGACTCTCTAGGCCTCTTCAGGCTAGGCTAGGTCAGGCTTTTCTAGGCCTCTTCAGGCTAGGCTGGGTCAGGCTTCTCTAGGCCTCTTCAAGCTAGGCTAGGTCAGGCTTCTCTAGGCATCTTCAGGCTAGGTCAGGCCTCTCTAGGCCTCTTCAGGCTAGGCTAGGTCAGGCTTCTCTAGGCCTCTTCAGGCTAGGTCAGGCCTCTCTAAGCCTCTTCAGGCTAGGCTAGGTCAGGCTTCTCTAGGCGTCTTCAGGCTAGGTCAGGACTCTCTAGGCCTCTTCAGGCTAGGTTAGGTCAGGCTTCTCTAGGCCTCTTCAGGCTAGGCTAGGTCAGGCTTCTCTAGGCCTCTTCAAGCTAGGCTAGGTCAGGCTTCTCTAGGCATCTTCAGGCTAGGTCAGGCCTCTCTAGGCCTCTTCAGGCTAGGCTAGGTCAGGCTTCTCGAGGCGTCTTCAGGCTAGGTCAGGACTCTCTAGGCCTCTTCAGGCTAGGCTAGGTCAGGCTTCTCTAGGCCTCTTCAGGCTAGGCTAGGTCAGGCTTCTCTAGGCGTCTTCAGGCTAGGTCAGGACTCTCTAGGCCTCTTCAGGCTAGGCTAGGTCAGGCTTCTCTAGGCCTCTTCAGACTACGCTAGGTCAGGTCTCTCTAGGCCTCTTCAGGCTAGTCTAGGTCAGGCCTCTCTAGGCCTCTTTAGGCTAGGCTAGGTCAGGCCTCTCTAGGCCTCTTCATGCTAGGTTAGGCTTCTCTAGGCCTCTTCAGGCTAGGATAGGTCAGGCCTCTCTAGGCCTCTTCAGGCTAGGCTAGGTCAGGCCTACTCTAGGCCTCTTCAGGCTTCTCTACGCCTCTTCAGGCTAGGTCAGGCTTCTCTAGGCCTCTTCAGACTAGGCTAGGTAAGGCCTATCTAGGCCTCTTCAGGGTAGGCTAGGTCAGGCTTCTCTAGGCCTCTTCAGGCTAGACTAGGTCAGGCCTTTCTAGGCCTCTTCAGGCTAGGCTAGGTCAGGCTTCTCTAGGCCTCTTCAGGCTAGACTAGGTCAGGCCTTTCTAGGCCTCTTCAGGCTAGGCTAGGTCAGGCTTCTCTAGGCCTCTTCAGGCTAGGCTAGGTCAGGCTTCTCTAGGCGTCTTCAGGCTAGGTCAGGACTCTCTAGGCCTCTTCAGGCTAGGCTAGGTCAGGCTTCTCTAGGCCTCTTCAGACTACGCTAGGTCAGGTCTCTCTAGGCCTCTTCAGGTTAGTCTAGGTCAGGCCTCTCTAGGCCTCTTTAGGCTAGGCAAGGTCAGGCCTCTCTAGGCCTCTTCATGCTAGGTTAGGCTTCTCTAGGCCTCTTCAGGCTAGGATAGGTCAGGCCTCTCTAGGCCTCTTCAGGCTAGGCTAGGTCAGGCCTACTCTAGGCCTCTTCAGGCTTCTCTACGCCTCTTCAGGCTAGGTCAGGCTTCTCTAGGCCTCTTCAGACTAGGCTAGTTAAGGCCTATCTAGGCCTCTTCAGGGTAGGCTAGGTCAGGCTTCTCTAGGCCTCTTCAGGCTAGACTAGGTCAGGCCTTTCTAGGCCTCTTCAGGCTAGGCTAGGTCAGGCTTCTCTAGGCCTCTTCAGGCTAGGCTAGGTCAGGCTTCTCTAGGCCTCTTCAGGCTAGGATAGGTCAGGCCTCTCTAGGCCTCTTCAGGCTAGGTCAGGCCTCTCTAGGTCTCTTCAGGCTAGGCTAGGTCTGGCTTCTCTAGGCCTTTTTAGGCTAGGTTAGGCCTCTCTAGGCCTCTTCAGGCTAGGTCAGGCTTCTCTAGGCCTCTTCAGGCTAGTCTAGTAGCAGGCCTCTCTAGGCCTCTTCAGGCTATGCTAGGTCAGGACTCTCTAGGCCTAATCAGGCTAGGCTAGGTCAGGCCTAAAGGCCTCTTCAGACTAGACTATGTCAGGCTACTCTAGGCCTCTTCAGGCTGGGCTAGGTCAGGCTTCTCTAGGCCTCTTCAGGTAGGCTAGGTCAGGCCTCTCTAGGCCTCTTAATGCTAGGCTAGGTCAGGCCTCTCTAGGCCTCTTCAGACTAGGCTAGGTCAGGTCTCTCTAGGCCTCTTCAGGCTAGGCTAGGTCAGGCCTCTCCAGGCCTCTTCAGGCTAGGCTAGGTCAGGCTTCTCAAGGCCTCTTCCGGCTAGGCTAGGTCAGGCTTCTCTAGGCCTCATCATGCTAGGCTAGGTCAGGCTTCTCTAGGCCTCTTCAGGCTAGGCTAGGTCAGGCTTCTCTAGGCCTCTTCAAACTAGGCTAGGTCAGACTTCTCTAGGCCTCTTCAGGCTAGTCTAGGTCAGGCCTCTCTAGGCCTCTTTAGGCTAGGCTAGGTCAGGCTTCTCTAGGCCTCTTCAGGCTAGGCTAGGTCAGGCCTACTCTAGGCCTCTTCAGGCTAGGCTAGGTCAGGCTTCTCTAGGCGTCTTCAGGCTAGGTCAGGCCTCTCTAGGCCTCTTCATGCTAGGTCAGGCTTCTATAGGGCTCTTCAGGCTAGGCTAGGTAAGGCCTCTCTAGGCCTCTTCAGGCTAGGCTAGGTCAGGCTTCTCTAGGCATCTTCAGGCTAGGTAAGGCCTCTCTAGGCCTCTTCAGGCTAGGCTAGGCCAGGCCTACTCTAGGCCTCTGCAGGCTTCTCTAGGCCTCTTCAGGCTAGGTCAGGCTTCTCTAGGCCTCTTCAAACTAGGCTAGGTAAGGCCTCTCTAGGCCTCTTCAGGGTAGGCTAGGTCAGGCTTCTCTAGGCCTTTTCAGGCTAGACTAGGTCAGGCCTTTCTAGGCCTCTTCAGGCTAGGCTAGGTCAGGCTTCTCTAGGCCTCTTCAGGCTAGGCTAGGTCAGGCTTCTCTAGGCCTCTTCAGGCTAGGCTAGTTCAGGCCTCTCTAGGCCTCTTCAGGCTAGGCTAGGTCTGGCTTCTCTAGGCTTTTTCAGGCTAGATCAGGCTTCTCTAGGCCTCTTCAGGCTAGGTCAGGCTACTCTAGGCCTCTTCAGGCTAGGCTAGTTCAGGCCTCTCTAGGCCTCTTCAGGCTAGGCTAGGTCAGGCTTCTCTAGGCCTCTTCAAACTAGTCTAGGTCAGACTTCTCTAGGCCTCTTCAGGCTAGTCTAGGTCAGGCCTCTCTAGGCCTCTTTAGGCTAGGCTAGGTCAGGCTTCTCTAGGCCTCTTCAGGCTAGGCTAGGTCAGGCTTCTCTAGGCCTCTTCAGGCTAGGTCAGGCCTCTCTAGGCCTCTTTAGGCTAGGCTAGGTCAGGCCTCTCTAGGCCTCTTCAGGCTAGGTCAAGCTTCTCTAGGCCTCTTCAGGCTAGTCTAGTTCAGGCCTCTCTAGGCCTCTTCAGGCTAGGCTAGGTCAGGCCTCTCTAAGCCTCTTCAGGCTAGGCTAGGTCAGGTCTCTCTAGGCCTCTTCAGGCTAGGCTAGGTCAGGCCTCTCTAGGCCTCTTCATGCTAGGTCAGGCTTCTATAGGCCTCTTCAGGCTAGGCTAGGTAAGGCCTCTCTAGGCCTCTTCAGGCTAGGCTAGGTCAGGCTTCTCTAGGCCTCTTCAGGCTAGGTCAGGCCTCTCTAGGCCTCTTTAGGCTAGGCTACGTCAGGCCTCTCTAGGCCTCTTCAGGCTAGGTCAAGCTTCTCTAGGCCTCTTCAGGCTAGTCTAGTTCAGGCCTCTCTAGGCCTCTTCAGGCTAGGCTAGGTCAGGCCTCTCTAAGCCTCTTCAGGCTAGGCTAGGTCAGGTCTCTCTAGGCCTCTTCAGGCTAGGCTAGGTCAGGCCTCTCTAGGCCTCTTCATGCTAGGTCAGGCTTCTATAGGCCTCTTCAGGCTAGGCTAGGTAAGGCCTCTCTAGGCCTCTTCAGGCTAGGCTAGGTCAGGCTTCTCTAGGCATCTTCAGGCTAGGTCAGGCCTCTCTAGGCCTCTTCAGGCTAGGCTAGGCCAGGCCTACTCTAGGCCTCTGCAGGCTTCTCTAGGCCTCTTCAGGCTAGGTCAGGCTTCTCTAGGCCTCTTCAAACTAGGCTAGGTAAGGCCTCTCTAGGCCTCTTCAGGGTAGGCTAGGTCAGGCTTCTCTAGGCCTTTTCAGGCTAGACTAGGTCAGGCCTTTCTAGGCCTCTTCAGGCTAGGCTAGGTCAGGCTTCTCTAGGCCTCTTCAGGCTAGGCTAGGTCAGGCTTCTCTAGGCCTCTTCAGGCTAGGCTAGGTCAGGTCTCTCTAGGCCTCTTCAGGCTAGGCTAGGTCAGGCCTCTCCAGGCCTCTTCAGGCTAGGCTAGGTCAGGCTTCTCAAGGCCTCTTCCGGCTAGGCTAGGTCAGGCTTCTCTAGGCCTCTTCATGCTAGGCTAGGTCAGGCTTATCTAGGCCTCTTCAGGCTAGGCTAGGTCAGGCCTATAGGCCTCTTCAGGCTAGGTCAGGCTTCTCTAGACCTCTTCAGGCTAGGCTAGGGCAGGCTTCTCTAGGCCTATTCAGGCTAGGCTAGGTACGGCCTCTCTAGGCCTCTTCACGCTAGGCTAGGTCAGGCTTCTCTAGGCCTCTTCAGGCTAGGCTAGGTCAGGCCTCTCTAGGCCTCTTCAGGCTAGGCTAGGTTAGGCTTCTCTAGGCCTCTTCAGGCTAGGTCAGGCCTCTCTAGGCCTCTTCAGGCTAGGCTAGGTCAGGCTTCTCTAGGCGTCTTCAGGCTAGGTCAGGACTCTCTAGGCCTCTTCAGGCTAGGCTAGGTCAGGCTTTTCTAGGCCTCTTCAGGCTAGGCTGGGTCAGGCTTCTCTAGGCCTCTTCAAGCTAGGCTAGGTCAGGCTTCTCTAGGCATCTTCAGGCTAGGTCAGGCTTCTCTAGGCCTCTTCAAGCTAGGCTAGGTCAGGCTTCTCTAGGCATCTTCAGGCTAGGTCAGGCCTCTCTAGGCCTCTTCAGGCTAGGCTAGGTCAGGCTTCTCTAGGCGTCTTCAGGCTAGGTCAGGACTCTCTAGGCCTCTTCAGGCTAGGCTAGGTCAGGCTTCTCTAGGCCTCTTCAGGCTAGGCTAGGTCAGGCTTCTCTAGGCGTCTTCAGGCTAGGTCAGGACTCTCTAGGCCTCTTCAGGCTAGGCTAGGTCAGGCTTCTCTAGGCCTCTTCAGACTACGCTAGGTCAGGTCTCTCTAGGCCTCTTCAGGCTAGTCTAGGTCAGGCCTCTCTAGGCCTCTTTAGGCTAGGCTAGGTCAGGCCTCTCTAGGCCTCTTCATGCTAGGTTAGGCTTCTCTAGGCCTCTTCAGGCTTCTCTACGCCTCTTCAGGCTAGGTCAGGCTTCTCTAGGCCTCTTCAGACTAGGCTAGGTAAGGCCTATCTAGGCCTCTTCAGGGTAGGCTAGGTCAGGCTTCTCTAGGCCTCTTCAGGCTAGACTAGGTCAGGCCTTTCTAGGCCTCTTCAGGCTAGGCTAGGTCAGGCTTCTCTAGGCCTCTTCAGGCTAGACTAGGTCAGGCCTTTCTAGGCCTCTTCAGGCTAGGCTAGGTCAGGCTTCTCTAGGCCTCTTCAGGCTAGGCTAGGTCAGGCTTCTCTAGGCGTCTTCAGGCTAGGTCAGGACTCTCTAGGCCTCTTTAGGCTAGGCTACGTCAGGCCTCTCTAGGCCTCTTCAGGCTAGGTCAAGCTTCTCTAGGCCTCTTCAGGCTAGTCTAGTTCAGGCCTCTCTAGGCCTCTTCAGGCTAGGCTAGGTCAGGCCTCTCTAAGCCTCTTCAGGCTAGGCTAGGTCAGGTCTCTCTAGGCCTCTTCAGGCTAGGCTAGGTCAGGCCTCTCTAGGCCTCTTCATGCTAGGTCAGGCTTCTATAGGCCTCTTCAGGCTAGGCTAGGTAAGGCCTCTCTAGGCCTCTTCAGGCTAGGCTAGGTCAGGCTTCTCTAGGCATCTTCAGGCTAGGTCAGGCCTCTCTAGGCCTCTTCAGGCTAGGCTAGGCCAGGCCTACTCTAGGCCTCTGCAGGCTTCTCTAGGCCTCTTCAGGCTAGGTCAGGCTTCTCTAGGCCTCTTCAAACTAGGCTAGGTAAGGCCTCTCTAGGCCTCTTCAGGGTAGGCTAGGTCAGGCTTCTCTAGGCCTTTTCAGGCTAGACTAGGTCAGGCCTTTCTAGGCCTCTTCAGGCTAGGCTAGGTCAGGCTTCTCTAGGCCTCTTCAGGCTAGGCTAGGTCAGGCTTCTCTAGGCCTCTTCAGGCTAGGCTAGGTCAGGCTTCTCTAGGCCTCTTCAGGCTAGGCTAGGTCAGGCCTCTCTAGGCCTCTTCAGGCTAGGTCAGGCCTCTCTAGGTCTCTTCAGGCTAGGCTAGGTCTGGCTACTCTAGGCCTTTTCAGGCTAGATCAGGCTTCTCTAGGCCTTTTCAGGCTAGGTCAGGCTACTCTAGGCCTCTTCGGGCTAGGCTAGTTCAGGCCTCTCTAGGCCTCTTCAGGCTAGGCTAGGTCAGGCCTCTAGGCCTCTTCAGACTAGGCTAGGTCATGCTACTCTAGGCCTCTTCAGGCTAGAATAGGTCAGGCTTCTCTAGGCCTCTTCAGGCTAGGCTAGGTCAGGCTTCTCTAGGACTCTTCAGGCTAGGCTAGGTCAGGCCTCTCTAGGCCTCTTCAGGCTAGGCTAGGTCAGGCTTCTCTAGGCCTATTCAGGCTAGGCTAGGTACGGCCTCTCTAGGCCTCTTCAGGCTAGGCTAGGTCAGGCCTCTCTAGGCCTCTTCAGGCTAGGCTAGGTCAGGCTTCTCTAGGCGTCTTCAGGCTAGGTCAGGCTTCTCTAGGCCTCTTCAGGTAGGCTAGGCCAGGCTTCTCTAGGCCTCTTCAGGCTAGGCTAAGTCAGGCCTCTCTAGGCCTCTTAATGCTAGGCTAGGTCAGGCCTCTCTAGGCCTCTTCAGACTAGGTTAGGTCAGGTCTCTCTAGGCCTCTTCAGGCTAGGGTAGGTCAGGCCTCTCCAGGCCTCTTCAGGCTACGCTAGGTCAGGCTTCTCAAGGCCTCTTCCGGCTAGGCTAGGTCAGGCTTCTCTAGGCCTCTTCAGGCTAGGCTAGGTCAGGCTTCTCTAGGCCTCTTCAGGCTAGGCTAGGTCAGGCTTCTCTAGGCCTCTTCAGGCTAGGCTAGGTCAGGCCTCTCTAGGCCTCTTCAAGCTAGGTCAGGCATCTCTAGGTCTCTTCAGGCTAGGCTAGGTCTGGCTTCTCTAGACCTTTTCAGGCTAGGCTAGGTCGGGCCTCTCTAGGCCTCTTCAAGCTAGGTCAGGCATCTCTAGGTCTCTTCAGGCTAGGCTAGGTCAGGCTTCTCTAGGCCTCTTCAAGCTAGGTCAGGCATCTCTAGGTCTCTTCAGGCTAGGCTAGGTCAGGCCTCTCTAGGCCTCTTCAAGCTAGGTCAGGCATCTCTAGGTCTCTTCAGGCTAGGCTAGGTCTGGCTTCTCTAGACCTTTTCAGGCTAGGCTAGGTCGGGCCTCTCTAGGCCTCTTCAAGCTAGGTCAGGCATCTCTAGGTCTCTTCAGGCTAGGCTAGGTCAGGCTTCTCTAGGCCTCTTCAGGCTAGGCTAGGTCAGGCTTCTCTAGGCCTATTCAGGCTAGGCTAGGTACGGCCTCTCTAGGCCTCTTCAGGCTAGGCTAGGTCAGGCTTCTCTAGGCCTCTTCAGGCTAGGTCAGGCTTCTCTAGGCCTCTTCAAACTAGGCTAGGTAAGGCCTCTCTAGGCCTCTTCAGGGTAGGCTAGGTCAGGCTTCTCTAGGCCTTTTCAGGTTAGACTAGGTCAGGCCTTTCTAGGCCTCTTCAGGCTAGGCTAGGTCAGGCTTCTCTAGGCCTCCTCAGGCTAGGCTAGGTCAGGCTTCTCTAGGCCTCTTCAGGCTAGGTCAGGCCTCTTTAGGCCTCTTTAGGCTAGGCTAGGTCAGGCCTTTCTAGGCCTCTTCAGGCTAGGTCAAGCTTCTCTAGGCCTATTCAGGCTAGTCTAGTTCAGGCCTCGCTAGGCCTCTTCAGGCTAGGCTAGGTCAGGCCTCTCTAAGCCTCTTCAGGCTAGGCTAGGTCAGGTCTCTCTAGGCCTCTTCAGGCTAGGCTAGGTCAGGCCTCTCTAGGCCTCTTCATGCTAGGTCAGGCTTCTATAGGCCTCTTCAGGCTAGGCTAGGTAAGGCCTCTCTAGGCCTCTTCAGGCTAGGCTAGGTCAGGCTTCTCTAGGCATCTTCAGGCTAGGTAAGGCCTCTCTAGGCCTCTTCAGGCTAGGCTAGGCCAGGCCTACTCTAGGCCTCTGCAGGCTTCTCTAGGCCTCTTCAGGCTAGGTCAGGCTTCTCTAGGCCTCTTCAAACTAGGCTAGGTAAGGCCTCTCTAGGCCTCTTCAGGGTAGGCTAGGTCAGGCTTCTCTAGGCCTTTTCAGGCTAGACTAGGTCAGGCCTTTCTAGGCCTCTTCAGGCTAGGCTAGGTCAGGCTTCTCTAGGCCTCTTCAGGCTAGGCTAGTTCAGGCCTCTCTAGGCCTCTTCAGGCTAGGCTAGGTCTGGCTTCTCTAGGCTTTTTCAGGCTAGATCAGGCTTCTCTAGGCCTCTTCAGGCTAGGTCAGGCTACTCTAGGCCTCTTCAGGCTAGGCTAGTTCAGGCCTCTCTAGGCCTCTTCAGGCTAGGCTAGGTCAGGCTTCTCTAGGCCTCTTCAAACTAGTCTAGGTCAGACTTCTCTAGGCCTCTTCAGGCTAGTCTAGGTCAGGCCTCTCTAGGCCTCTTTAGGCTAGGCTAGGTCAGGCTTCTCTAGGCCTCTTCAGGCTAGGCTAGGTCAGGCTTCTCTAGGCCTCTTCAGGCTAGGTCAGGCCTCTCTAGGCCTCTTTAGGCTAGGCTAGGTCAGGCCTCTCTAGGCCTCTTCAGGCTAGGTCAAGCTTCTCTAGGCCTCTTCAGGCTAGTCTAGTTCAGGCCTCTCTAGGCCTCTTCAGGCTAGGCTAGGTCAGGCCTCTCTAAGCCTCTTCAGGCTAGGCTAGGTCAGGTCTCTCTAGGCCTCTTCAGGCTAGGCTAGGTCAGACCTCTCTAGGCCTCTTCGTGCTAGGTCAGGCTTCTATAGGCCTCTTCAGGCTAGGCTAGGTAAGGCCTCTCTAGGCCTCTTCAGGCTAGGCTAGGTCAGGCTTCTCTAGGCCTCTTCAGGCTAGGTCAGGCCTCTCTAGGCCTCTTTAGGCTAGGCTACGTCAGGCCTCTCTAGGCCTCTTCAGGCTAGGTCAAGCTTCTCTAGGCCTCTTCAGGCTAGTCTAGTTCAGGCCTCTCTAGGCCTCTTCAGGCTAGGCTAGGTCAGGCCTCTCTAAGCCTCTTCAGGCTAGGCTAGGTCAGGTCTCTCTAGGCCTCTTCAGGCTAGGCTAGGTCAGGCCTCTCTAAGCCTCTTCATGCTAGGTCAGGCTTCTATAGGCCTCTTCAGGCTAGGCTAGGTAAGGCCTCTCTAGGCCTCTTCAGGCTAGGCTAGGTCAGGCTTCTCTAGGCATCTTCAGGCTAGGTCAGGCCTCTCTAGGCCTCTTCAGGCTAGGCTAGGCCAGGCCTACTCTAGGCCTCTGCAGGCTTCTCTAGGCCTCTTCAGGCTAGGTCAGGCTTCTCTAGGCCTCTTCAAACTAGGCTAGGTAAGGCCTCTCTAGGCCTCTTCAGGGTAGGCTAGGTCAGGCTTCTCTAGGCCTTTTCAGGCTAGACTAGGTCAGGCCTTTCTAGGCCTCTTCAGGCTAGGCTAGGTCAGGCTTCTCTAGGCCTCTTCAGGCTAGGCTAGGTCAGGCTTCTCTAGGCCTCTTCAGGCTAGGCTAGGTCAGGCTTCTCTAGGCCTCTTCAGGCTAGGCTAGGTCAGGCCTCTCTAGGCCTCTTCAGGCTAGGTCAGGCCTCTCTAGGTCTCTTCAGGCTAGGCTAGGTCTGGCTTCTCTAGGCCTTTTCAGGCTAGATCAGGCTTCTCTAGGCCTTTTCAGGCTAGGTCAGGCTACTCTAGGCCTCTTCAGGCTAGGCTAGTTCAGGCCTCTCTAGGCCTCTTCAGGCTAGGCTAGGTCAGGCCTCTAGGCCTCTTCAGACTAGGCTAGGTCATGCTACTCTAGGCCTCTTCAGGCTAGAATAGGTCAGGCTTCTCTAGGCCTCTTCAGGCTAGGCTAGGTCAGGCTTCTCTAGGACTCTTCAGGCTAGGCTAGGTCAGGCCTCTCTAGGCCTCTTCAGGCTAGGCTAGGTCAGGCTTCTCTAGGCCTATTCAGGCTAGGCTAGGTACGGCCTCTCTAGGCCTCTTCAGGCTAGGCTAGGTCAGGCCTCTCTAGGCCTCTTCAGGCTAGGCTAGGTCAGGCTTCTCTAGGCGTCTTCAGGCTAGGTCAGGCTTCTCTAGGCCTCTTCAGGTAGGCTAGGCCAGGCTTCTCTAGGCCTCTTCAGGCTAGGCTAAGTCAGGCCTCTCTAGGCCTCTTAATGCTAGGCTAGGTCAGGCCTCTCTAGGCCTCTTCAGACTAGGTTAGGTCAGGTCTCTCTAGGCCTCTTCAGGCTAGGGTAGGTCAGGCCTCTCCAGGCCTCTTCAGGCTACGCTAGGTCAGGCTTCTCAAGGCCTCTTCCGGCTAGGCTAGGTCAGGCTTCTCTAGGCCTCTTCAGGCTAGGCTAGGTCAGGCTTCTCTAGGCCTCTTCAGGCTAGGCTAGGTCAGGCTTCTCTAGGCCTCTTCAGGCTAGGCTAGGTCAGGCCTCTCTAGGCCTCTTCAAGCTAGGTCAGGCATCTCTAGGTCTCTTCAGGCTAGGCTAGGTCTGGCTTCTCTAGACCTTTTCAGGCTAGGCTAGGTCGGGCCTCTCTAGGCCTCTTCAAGCTAGGTCAGGCATCTCTAGGTCTCTTCAGGCTAGGCTAGGTCAGGCCTCTCTAGGCCTCTTCAAGCTAGGTCAGGCATCTCTAGGTCTCTTCAGGCTAGGCTAGGTCAGGCATCTCTAGGCCTCTTCAGGCTAGGCTAGGTCTGGCTTCTCTAGACCTTTTCAGGCTAGGCTAGGTCGGGCCTCTCTAGGCCTCTTCAAGCTAGGTCAGGCATCTCTAGGTCTCTTCAGGCTAGGCTAGGTCAGGCTTCTCTAGGCCTCTTCAAGCTAGGTCAGGCATCTCTAGGTCTCTTCAGGCTAGGCTAGGTCAGGCCTCTCTAGGCCTCTTCAAGCTAGGTCAGGCATCTCTAGGTCTCTTCAGGCTAGGCTAGGTCTGGCTTCTCTAGACCTTTTCAGGCTAGGCTACGTCGGGCCTCTCTAGGCCTCTTCAAGCTAGGTCAGGCATCTCTAGGTCTCTTCAGGCTAGGCTAGGTCAGGCTTCTCTAGGCCTCTTCAGGCTAGGTCAGGCTTCTCTAGGCCTCTTCAGGCTAGGCTAGGTCAGGCTTCTCTAGGCCTATTCAGGCTAGGCTAGGTACGGCCTCTCTAGGCCTCTTCAGGCTAGGCTAGGTCAGGCTTCTCTAGGCCTCTTCAGGCTAGGTCAGGCTTCTCTAGGCCTCTTCAAACTAGGCTAGGTAAGGCCTCTCTAGGCCTCTTCAGGGTAGGCTAGGTCAGGCTTCTCTAGGCCTTTTCAGGTTAGACTAGGTCAGGCCTTTCTAGGCCTCTTCAGGCTAGGCTAGGTCAGGCTTCTCTAGGCCTCTTCAGGCTAGGCTAGGTCAGGCTTCTCTAGGCCTCTTCAGGCTAGGCTAGTTCAGGCCTCTCTAGGCCTCTTCAGGCTAGGCTAGGTCTGGCTTCTCTAGGCCTTTTCAGGCTAGATCAGGCTTCTCTAGGCCTCTTCAGGCTAGGTCAGGCTACTCTAGGCCTCTTCAGGCTAGGCTAGTTCAGGCCTCTCTAGGCCTCTTCAGGCTAGGCTAGGTCAGGCTTCTCTAGGCCTCTTCAAACTAGGCTAGGTCAGACTTCTCTAGGCCTCTTCAGGCTAGTCTAGGTCAGGCCTCTCTAGGCCTCTTTAGGCTAGGCTAGGTCAGGCTTCTCTAGGCCTCTTCAGGCTAGGCTAGGTCAGGCTTCTCTAGGCCTCTTCAGGCTAGGTCAGGCCTCTCTAGGCCTCTTTAGGCTAGGCTAGGTCAGGCCTCTCTAGGCCTCTTCAGGCTAGGTCAAGCTTCTCTAGGCCTCTTCAGGCTAGTCTAGTTCAGGCCTCTCTAGGCCTCTTCAGGCTAGGCTAGGTCAGGCTACTCTAGGCCTCTTCAGGCTAGGTCAGGCCTCTCTAGGCCTCTTCAGGCTAGGCTAGGCCAGGCCTACTCTAGGCCTCTGCAGGCTTCTCTAGGCCTCTTCAGGCTAGGTCAGGCTTCTCTAGGCCTCTTCAAACTAGGCTAGGTAAGGCCTCTCTAGGCCTCTTCAGGGTAGGCTAGGTCAGGCTTCTCTAGGCCTCTTCAGGCTAGGCTAGGTCAGGCTTCTCTAGGCCTCTTCAGGCTAGGCTAGTTCAGGCCTCTCTAGGCCTCTTCAGGCTAGGCTAGGTCTGGCTTCTCTAGGCCTTTTCAGGCTAGATCAGGCTTCTCTAGGCCTCTTCAGGCTAGGTCAGGCTACTCTAGGCCTCTTCAGGCTAGGCTAGTTCAGGCCTCTCTAGGCCTCTTCAGGCTAGGCTAGGTCAGGCTTCTCTAGGCCTCTTCAAACTAGGCTAGGTCAGACTTCTCTAGGCCTCTTCAGGCTAGTCTAGGTCAGGCCTCTCTAGGCCTCTTTAGGCTAGGCTAGGTCAGGCTTCTCTAGGCCTCTTCAGGCTAGGCTAGGTCAGGCTTCTCTAGGCCTCTTCAAACTAGGCTAGGTCAGACTTCTCTAGGCCTCTTCAGGCTAGTCTAGGTCAGGCCTCTCTAGGCCTCTTTAGGCTAGGCTAGGTCAGGCTTCTCTAGGCCTTTTCAGGCTAGACTAGGTCAGGCCTTTCTAGGCCTCTTCAGGCTAGGCTAGGTCAGGCTTCTCTAGGCCTCTTCAGGCTAGGCTAGGTCAGGCTTCTCTAGGCCTATTCAGGCTAGGCTAGGTACGGCCTCTCTAGGCCTCTTCAGGCTAGGCTAGGTCAGGCCTCTCTAGGCCTCTTCAGGCTAGGCTAGGTCAGGCTTCTCTAGGCGTCTTCAGGCTAGGTCAGGCTTCTCTAGGCCTCTTCAGGTAGGCTAGGCCAGGCTTCTCTAGGCCTCTTCAGGCTAGGCTAAGTCAGGCCTCTCTAGGCCTCTTAATGCTAGGCTAGGTCAGGCCTCTCTAGGCCTCTTCAGACTAGGTTAGGTCAGGTCTCTCTAGGCCTCTTCAGGCTAGGGTAGGTCAGGCCTCTCTAGGCCTCTTCAGGCTACGCTAGGTCAGGCTTCTCAAGGCCTCTTCCGGCTAGGCTAGGTCAGGCTTCTCTAGGCCTCTTCAGGCTAGGCTAGGTCAGGCTTCTCTAGGCCTCTTCAGGCTAGGCTAGGTCAGGCTTCTCTAGGCCTCTTCAGGCTAGGCTAGGTCAGGCCTCTCTAGGCCTCTTCAAGCTAGGTCAGGCATCTCTAGGTCTCTTCAGGCTAGGCTAGGTCAGGCCTCTCTAGGCCTCTTCAAGCTAGGTCAGGCATCTCTAGGTCTCTTCAGGCTAGGCTAGGTCAGGCATCTCTAGGCCTCTTCAGGCTACGCTAGGTCAGGCTTCTCAAGGCCTCTTCCGGCTAGGCTAGGTCAGGCTTCTCTAGGCCTCTTCAGGCTAGGCTAGGTCTGGCTTCTCTAGACCTTTTCAGGCTAGGCTAGGTCGGGCCTCTCTAGGCCTCTTCAAGCTAGGTCAGGCATCTCTAGGTCTCTTCAGGCTAGGCTAGGTCAGGCCTCTCTAGGCCTCTTCAAGCTAGGTCAGGCATCTCTAGGTCTCTTCAGGCTAGGCTAGGTCAGGCATCTCTAGGCCTCTTCAGGCTAGGCTAGGTCTGGCTTCTCTAGACCTTTTCAGGCTAGGCTAGGTCGGGCCTCTCTAGGCCTCTTCAAGCTAGGTCAGGCATCTCTAGGTCTCTTCAGGCTAGGCTAGGTCAGGCTTCTCTAGGCCTCTTCAAGCTAGGTCAGGCATCTCTAGGTCTCTTCAGGCTAGGCTAGGTCAGGCCTCTCTAGGCCTCTTCAAGCTAGGTCAGGCATCTCTAGGTCTCTTCAGGCTAGGCTAGGTCTGGCTTCTCTAGACCTTTTCAGGCTAGGCTACGTCGGGCCTCTCTAGGCCTCTTCAAGCTAGGTCAGGCATCTCTAGGTCTCTTCAGGCTAGGCTAGGTCAGGCTTCTCTAGGCCTCTTCAGGCTAGGTCAGGCTTCTCTAGGCCTCTTCAGGCTAGGCTAGGTCAGGCTTCTCTAGGCCTATTCAGGCTAGGCTAGGTACGGCCTCTCTAGGCCTCTTCAGGCTAGGCTAGGTCAGGCTTCTCTAGGCCTCTTCAGGCTAGGTCAGGCTTCTCTAGGCCTCTTCAAACTAGGCTAGGTAAGGCCTCTCTAGGCCTCTTCAGGGTAGGCTAGGTCAGGCTTCTCTAGGCCTTTTCAGGTTAGACTAGGTCAGGCCTTTCTAGGCCTCTTCAGGCTAGGCTAGGTCAGGCTTCTCTAGGCCTCTTCAGGCTAGGCTAGGTCAGGCTTCTCTAGGCCTCTTCAGGCTAGGCTAGTTCAGGCCTCTCTAGGCCTCTTCAGGCTAGGCTAGGTCTGGCTTCTCTAGGCCTTTTCAGGCTAGATCAGGCTTCTCTAGGCCTCTTCAGGCTAGGTCAGGCTACTCTAGGCCTCTTCAGGCTAGGCTAGTTCAGGCCTCTCTAGGCCTCTTCAGGCTAGGCTAGGTCAGGCTTCTCTAGGCCTCTTCAAACTAGGCTAGGTCAGACTTCTCTAGGCCTCTTCAGGCTAGTCTAGGTCAGGCCTCTCTAGGCCTCTTTAGGCTAGGCTAGGTCAGGCTTCTCTAGGCCTCTTCAGGCTAGGCTAGGTCAGGCTTCTCTAGGCCTCTTCAGGCTAGGTCAGGCCTCTCTAGGCCTCTTTAGGCTAGGCTAGGTCAGGCCTCTCTAGGCCTCTTCAGGCTAGGTCAAGCTTCTCTAGGCCTCTTCAGGCTAGTCTAGTTCAGGCCTCTCTAGGCCTCTTCAGGCTAGGCTAGGTCAGGCTACTCTAGGCCTCTTCAGGCTAGGTCAGGCCTCTCTAGGCCTCTTCAGGCTAGGCTAGGCCAGGCCTACTCTAGGCCTCTGCAGGCTTCTCTAGGCCTCTTCAGGCTAGGTCAGGCTTCTCTAGGCCTCTTCAAACTAGGCTAGGTAAGGCCTCTCTAGGCCTCTTCAGGGTAGGCTAGGTCAGGCTTCTCTAGGCCTCTTCAGGCTAGGCTAGGTCCGGCTTCTCTAGGCCTCTTCAGGCTAGGCTAGTTCAGGCCTCTCTAGGCCTCTTCAGGCTAGGCTAGGTCTGGCTTCTCTAGGCCTTTTCAGGCTAGATCAGGCTTCTCTAGGCCTCTTCAGGCTAGGTCAGGCTACTCTAGGCCTCTTCAGGCTAGGCTAGTTCAGGCCTCTCTAGGCCTCTTCAGGCTAGGCTAGGTCAGGCTTCTCTAGGCCTCTTCAAACTAGGCTAGGTCAGACTTCTCTAGGCCTCTTCAGGCTAGTCTAGGTCAGGCCTCTCTAGGCCTCTTTAGGCTAGGCTAGGTCAGGCTTCTCTAGGCCTCTTCAGGCTAGGCTAGGTCAGGCTTCTCTAGGCCTCTTCAAACTAGGCTAGGTCAGACTTCTCTAGGCCTCTTCAGGCTAGTCTAGGTCAGGCCTCTCTAGGCCTCTTTAGGCTAGGCTAGGTCAGGCTTCTCTAGGCCTTTTCAGGCTAGACTAGGTCAGGCCTTTCTAGGCCTCTTCAGGCTAGGCTAGGTCAGGCTTCTCTAGGCCTCTTCAGGCTAGGCTAGGTCAGGCTTCTCTAGGCCTATTCAGGCTAGGCTAGGTACGGCCTCTCTAGGCCTCTTCAGGCTAGGCTAGGTCAGGCCTCTCTAGGCCTCTTCAGGCTAGGCTAGGTCAGGCTTCTCTAGGCGTCTTCAGGCTAGGTCAGGCTTCTCTAGGCCTCTTCAGGTAGGCTAGGCCAGGCTTCTCTAGGCCTCTTCAGGCTAGGCTAAGTCAGGCCTCTCTAGGCCTCTTAATGCTAGGCTAGGTCAGGCCTCTCTAGGCCTCTTCAGACTAGGTTAGGTCAGGTCTCTCTAGGCCTCTTCAGGCTAGGGTAGGTCAGGCCTCTCTAGGCCTCTTCAGGCTACGCTAGGTCAGGCTTCTCAAGGCCTCTTCCGGCTAGGCTAGGTCAGGCTTCTCTAGGCCTCTTCAGGCTAGGCTAGGTCAGGCTTCTCTAGGCCTCTTCAGGCTAGGCTAGGTCAGGCTTCTCTAGGCCTCTTCAGGCTAGGCTAGGTCAGGCCTCTCTAGGCCTCTTCAAGCTAGGTCAGGCATCTCTAGGTCTCTTCAGGCTAGGCTAGGTCTGGCTTCTCTAGACCTTTTCAGGCTAGGCTAGGTCGGGCCTCTCTAGGCCTCTTCAAGCTAGGTCAGGCATCTCTAGGTCTCTTCAGGCTAGGCTAGGTCAGGCTTCTCTAGGCCTCTTCAAGCTAGGTCAGGCATCTCTAGGTCTCTTCAGGCTAGGCTAGGTCAGGCCTCTCTAGGCCTCTTCAAGCTAGGTCAGGCATCTCTAGGTCTCTTCAGGCTAGGCTAGGTCTGGCTTCTCTAGACCTTTTCAGGCTAGGCTAGGTCGGGCCTCTCTAGGCCTCTTCAAGCTAGGTCAGGCATCTCTAGGTCTCTTCAGGCTAGGCTAGGTCAGGCTTCTCTAGGCCTCTTCAGGCTAGGCTAGGTCAGGCTTCTCTAGGCCTATTCAGGCTAGGCTAGGTACGGCCTCTCTAGGCCTCTTCAGGCTAGGCTAGGTCAGGCTTCTCTAGGCCTCTTCAGGCTAGGTCAGGCTTCTCTAGGCCTCTTCAAACTAGGCTAGGTAAGGCCTCTCTAGGCCTCTTCAGGGTAGGCTAGGTCAGGCTTCTCTAGGCCTTTTCAGGTTAGACTAGGTCAGGCCTTTCTAGGCCTCTTCAGGCTAGGCTAGGTCAGGCTTCTCTAGGCATCTTCAGGCTAGGTAAGGCCTCTCTAGGCCTCTTCAGGCTAGGCTAGGCCAGGCCTACTCTAGGCCTCTGCAGGCTTCTCTAGGCCTCTTCAGGCTAGGTCAGGCTTCTCTAGGCCTCTTCAAACTAGGCTAGGTCAGGCTTCTCTAGGCCTCTTCAGAGTAGGCTAGGTCAGGCTTTTCTAGGCCTTTTCAGGCTAGACTAGGTCAGGCCTTTCTAGGCCTCTTCAGGCTAGGCTAGGTCAGGCTTCTCTAGGCCTCTTCAGGCTAGGCTAGGTCAGGCTTCTCTAGGCCTCTTCAGGCTAGGCTAGTTCAGGCCTCTCTAGGCCTCTTCAGGCTAGGCTAGGTCTGGCTTCTCTAGGCTTTTTCAGGCTAGATCAGGCTTCTCTAGGCCTCTTCAGGCTAGGTCAGGCTACTCTAGGCCTCTTCAGGCTAGGCTAGTTCAGGCCTCTCTAGGCCTCTTCAGGCTAGGCTAGGTCAGGCTTCTCTAGGCCTCTTCAAACTAGTCTAGGTCAGACTTCTCTAGGCCTCTTCAGGCTAGTCTAGGTCAGGCCTCTCTAGGCCTCTTTAGGCTAGGCTAGGTCAGGCTTCTCTAGGCCTCTTCAGGCTAGGCTAGGTCAGGCTTCTCTAGGCCTCTTCAGGCTAGGTCAGGCCTCTCTAGGCCTCTTTAGGCTAGGCTAGGTCAGGCCTCTCTAGGCCTCTTCAGGCTAGGTCAAGCTTCTCTAGGCCTCTTCAGGCTAGTCTAGTTCAGGCCTCTCTAGGCCTCTTCAGGCTAGGCTAGGTCAGGCCTCTCTAAGCCTCTTCAGGCTAGGCTAGGTCAGGTCTCTCTAGGCCTCTTCAGGCTAGGCTAGGTCAGGCCTCTCTAGGCCTCTTCATGCTAGGTCAGGCTTCTATAGGCCTCTTCAGGCTAGGCTAGGTAAGGCCTCTCTAGGCCTCTTCAGGCTAGGCTAGGTCAGGCTTCTCTAGGCCTCTTCAGGCTAGGTCAGGCCTCTCTAGGCCTCTTTAGGCTAGGCTACGTCAGGCCTCTCTAGGCCTCTTCAGGCTAGGTCAAGCTTCTCTAGGCCTCTTCAGGCTAGTCTAGTTCAGGCCTCTCTAGGCCTCTTCAGGCTAGGCTAGGTCAGGCCTCTCTAAGCCTCTTCAGGCTAGGCTAGGTCAGGTCTCTCTAGGCCTCTTCAGGCTAGGCTAGGTCAGGCCTCTCTAGGCCTCTTCATGCTAGGTCAGGCTTCTATAGGCCTCTTCAGGCTAGGCTAGGTAAGGCCTCTCTAGGCCTCTTCAGGCTAGGCTAGGTCAGGCTTCTCTAGGCATCTTCAGGCTAGGTCAGGCCTCTCTAGGCCTCTTCAGGCTAGGCTAGGCCAGGCCTACTCTAGGCCTCTGCAGGCTTCTCTAGGCCTCTTCAGGCTAGGTCAGGCTTCTCTAGGCCTCTTCAAACTAGGCTAGGTAAGGCCTCTCTAGGCCTCTTCAGGGTAGGCTAGGTCAGGCTTCTCTAGGCCTTTTCAGGCTAGATTAGGTCAGGCCTTTCTAGGCCTCTTCAGGCTAGGCTAGGTCAGGCTTCTCTAGGCCTCTTCAGGCTAGGCTAGGTCAGGCTTCTCTAGGCCTCTTCAGGCTAGGCTAGGTCAGGCTTCTCTAGGCCTCTTCAGGCTAGGCTAGGTCAGGCCTCTCTAGGCCTCTTCAGGCTAGGTCAGGCCTCTCTAGGTCTCTTCAGGCTAGGCTAGGTCTGGCTACTCTAGGCCTTTTCAGGCTAGATCAGGCTTCTCTAGGCCTTTTCAGGCTAGGTCAGGCTACTCTAGGCCTCTTCGGGCTAGGCTAGTTCAGGCCTCTCTAGGCCTCTTCAGGCTAGGCTAGGTCAGGCCTCTAGGCCTCTTCAGACTAGGCTAGGTCATGCTACTCTAGGCCTCTTCAGGCTAGAATAGGTCAGGCTTCTCTAGGCCTCTTCAGGCTAGGCTAGGTCAGGCTTCTCTAGGACTCTTCAGGCTAGGCTAGGTCAGGCCTCTCTAGGCCTCTTCAGGCTAGGCTAGGTCAGGCTTCTCTAGGCCTATTCAGGCTAGGCTAGGTACGGCCTCTCTAGGCCTCTTCAGGCTAGGCTAGGTCAGGCCTCTCTAGGCCTCTTCAGGCTAGGCTAGGTCAGGCTTCTCTAGGCGTCTTCAGGCTAGGTCAGGCTTCTCTAGGCCTCTTCAGGCTAGGCTAAGTCAGGCCTCTCTAGGCCTCTTAATGCTAGGCTAGGTCAGGCCTCTCTAGGCCTCTTCAGACTAGGTTAGGTCAGGTCTCTCTAGGCCTCTTCAGGCTAGGGTAGGTCAGGCCTCTCCAGGCCTCTTCAGGCTACGCTAGGTCAGGCTTCTCAAGGCCTCTTCCGGCTAGGCTAGGTCAGGCTTCTCTAGGCCTCTTCAGGCTAGGCTAGGTCAGGCTTCTCTAGGCCTCTTCAGGCTAGGCTAGGTCAGGCTTCTCTAGGCCTCTTCAGGCTAGGCTAGGTCAGGCCTCTCTAGGCCTCTTCAAGCTAGGTCAGGCATCTCTAGGTCTCTTCAGGCTAGGCTAGGTCTGGCTTCTCTAGACCTTTTCAGGCTAGGCTAGGTCGGGCCTCTCTAGGCCTCTTCAAGCTAGGTCAGGCATCTCTAGGTCTCTTCAGGCTAGGCTAGGTCAGGCTTCTCTAGGCCTCTTCAAGCTAGGTCAGGCATCTCTAGGTCTCTTCAGGCTAGGCTAGGTCAGGCCTCTCTAGGCCTCTTCAAGCTAGGTCAGGCATCTCTAGGTCTCTTCAGGCTAGGCTAGGTCTGGCTTCTCTAGACCTTTTCAGGCTAGGCTAGGTCGGGCCTCTCTAGGCCTCTTCAAGCTAGGTCAGGCATCTCTAGGTCTCTTCAGGCTAGGCTAGGTCAGGCTTCTCTAGGCCTCTTCAGGCTAGGCTAGGTCAGGCTTCTCTAGGCCTATTCAGGCTAGGCTAGGTACGGCCTCTCTAGGCCTCTTCAGGCTAGGCTAGGTCAGGCTTCTCTAGGCCTCTTCAGGCTAGGTCAGGCTTCTCTAGGCCTCTTCAAACTAGGCTAGGTAAGGCCTCTCTAGGCCTCTTCAGGGTAGGCTAGGTCAGGCTTCTCTAGGCCTTTTCAGGTTAGACTAGGTCAGGCCTTTCTAGGCCTCTTCAGGCTAGGCTAGGTCAGGCTTCTCTAGGCCTCCTCAGGCTAGGCTAGGTCAGGCTTCTCTAGGCCTCTTCAGGCTAGGTCAGGCCTCTCTAGGCCTCTTTAGGCTAGGCTAGGTCAGGCCTTTCTAGGCCTCTTCAGGCTAGGTCAAGCTTCTCTAGGCCTATTCAGGCTAGTCTAGTTCAGGCCTCGCTAGGCCTCTTCAGGCTAGGCTAGGTCAGGCCTCTCTAAGCCTCTTCAGGCTAGGCTAGGTCAGGTCTCTCTAGGCCTCTTCAGGCTAGGCTAGGTCAGGCCTCTCTAGGCCTCTTCATGCTAGGTCAGGCTTCTATAGGCCTCTTCAGGCTAGGCTAGGTAAGGCCTCTCTAGGCCTCTTCAGGCTAGGCTAGGTCAGGCTTCTCTAGGCATCTTCAGGCTAGGTAAGGCCTCTCTAGGCCTCTTCAGGCTAGGCTAGGCCAGGCCTACTCTAGGCCTCTGCAGGCTTCTCTAGGCCTCTTCAGGCTAGGTCAGGCTTCTCTAGGCCTCTTCAAACTAGGCTAGGTAAGGCCTCTCTAGGCCTCTTCAGGGTAGGCTAGGTCAGGCTTCTCTAGGCCTTTTCAGGCTAGACTAGGTCAGGCCTTTCTAGGCCTCTTCAGGCTAGGCTAGGTCAGGCTTCTCTAGGCCTCTTCAGGCTAGGCTAGTTCAGGCCTCTCTAGGCCTCTTCAGGCTAGGCTAGGTCTGGCTTCTCTAGGCTTTTTCAGGCTAGATCAGGCTTCTCTAGGCCTCTTCAGGCTAGGTCAGGCTACTCTAGGCCTCTTCAGGCTAGGCTAGTTCAGGCCTCTCTAGGCCTCTTCAGGCTAGGCTAGGTCAGGCTTCTCTAGGCCTCTTCAAACTAGTCTAGGTCAGACTTCTCTAGGCCTCTTCAGGCTAGTCTAGGTCAGGCCTCTCTAGGCCTCTTTAGGCTAGGCTAGGTCAGGCTTCTCTAGGCCTCTTCAGGCTAGGCTAGGTCAGGCTTCTCTAGGCCTCTTCAGGCTAGGTCAGGCCTCTCTAGGCCTCTTTAGGCTAGGCTAGGTCAGGCCTCTCTAGGCCTCTTCAGGCTAGGTCAAGCTTCTCTAGGCCTCTTCAGGCTAGTCTAGTTCAGGCCTCTCTAGGCCTCTTCAGGCTAGGCTAGGTCAGGCCTCTCTAAGCCTCTTCAGGCTAGGCTAGGTCAGGTCTCTCTAGGCCTCTTCAGGCTAGGCTAGGTCAGACCTCTCTATGCCTCTTCGTGCTAGGTCAGGCTTCTATAGGCCTCTTCAGGCTAGGCTAGGTAAGGCCTCTCTAGGCCTCTTCAGGCTAGGCTAGGTCAGGCTTCTCTAGGCCTCTTCAGGCTAGGTCAGGCCTCTCTAGGCCTCTTTAGGCTAGGCTACGTCAGGCCTCTCTAGGCCTCTTCAGGCTAGGTCAAGCTTCTCTAGGCCTCTTCAGGCTAGTCTAGTTCAGGCCTCTCTAGGCCTCTTCAGGCTAGGCTAGGTCAGGCCTCTCTAAGCCTCTTCAGGCTAGGCTAGGTCAGGTCTCTCTAGGCCTCTTCAGGCTAGGCTAGGTCAGGCCTCTCTAAGCCTCTTCATGCTAGGTCAGGCTTCTATAGGCCTCTTCAGGCTAGGCTAGGTAAGGCCTCTCTAGGCCTCTTCAGGCTAGGCTAGGTCAGGCTTCTCTAGGCATCTTCAGGCTAGGTCAGGCCTCTCTAGGCCTCTTCAGGCTAGGCTAGGCCAGGCCTACTCTAGGCCTCTGCAGGCTTCTCTAGGCCTCTTCAGGCTAGGTCAGGCTTCTCTAGGCCTCTTCAAACTAGGCTAGGTAAGGCCTCTCTAGGCCTCTTCAGGGTAGGCTAGGTCAGGCTTCTCTAGGCCTTTTCAGGCTAGACTAGGTCAGGCCTTTCTAGGCCTCTTCAGGCTAGGCTAGGTCAGGCTTCTCTAGGCCTCTTCAGGCTAGGCTAGGTCAGGCTTCTCTAGGCCTCTTCAGGCTAGGCTAGGTCAGGCTTCTCTAGGCCTCTTCAGGCTAGGCTAGGTCAGGCCTCTCTAGGCCTCTTCAGGCTAGGTCAGGCCTCTCTAGGTCTCTTCAGGCTAGGCTAGGTCTGGCTTCTCTAGGCCTTTTCAGGCTAGATCAGGCTTCTCTAGGCCTTTTCAGGCTAGGTCAGGCTACTCTAGGCCTCTTCAGGCTAGGCTAGTTCAGGCCTCTCTAGGCCTCTTCAGGCTAGGCTAGGTCAGGCCTCTAGGCCTCTTCAGACTAGGCTAGGTCATGCTACTCTAGGCCTCTTCAGGCTAGAATAGGTCAGGCTTCTCTAGGCCTCTTCAGGCTAGGCTAGGTCAGGCTTCTCTAGGACTCTTCAGGCTAGGCTAGGTCAGGCCTCTCTAGGCCTCTTCAGGCTAGGCTAGGTCAGGCTTCTCTAGGCCTATTCAGGCTAGGCTAGGTACGGCCTCTCTAGGCCTCTTCAGGCTAGGCTAGGTCAGGCCTCTCTAGGCCTCTTCAGGCTAGGCTAGGTCAGGCTTCTCTAGGCGTCTTCAGGCTAGGTCAGGCTTCTCTAGGCCTCTTCAGGTAGGCTAGGCCAGGCTTCTCTAGGCCTCTTCAGGCTAGGCTAAGTCAGGCCTCTCTAAGCCTCTTCAGGCTAGGCTAGGTCAGGTCTCTCTAGGCCTCTTCAGGCTAGGCTAGGTCAGACCTCTCTAGGCCTCTTCGTGCTAGGTCAGGCTTCTATAGGCCTCTTCAGGCTAGGCTAGGTAAGGCCTCTCTAGGCCTCTTCAGGCTAGGCTAGGTCAGGCTTCTCTAGGCCTCTTCAGGCTAGGTCAGGCCTCTCTAGGCCTCTTTAGGCTAGGCTACGTCAGGCCTCTCTAGGCCTCTTCAGGCTAGGTCAAGCTTCTCTAGGCCTCTTCAGGCTAGTCTAGTTCAGGCCTCTCTAGGCCTCTTCAGGCTAGGCTAGGTCAGGCCTCTCTAAGCCTCTTCAGGCTAGGCTAGGTCAGGTCTCTCTAGGCCTCTTCAGGCTAGGCTAGGTCAGGCCTCTCTAAGCCTCTTCATGCTAGGTCAGGCTTCTATAGGCCTCTTCAGGCTAGGCTAGGTAAGGCCTCTCTAGGCCTCTTCAGGCTAGGCTAGGTCAGGCCTCTCTAGGCCTCTTCAAGCTAGGTCAGGCATCTCTAGGTCTCTTCAGGCTAGGCTAGGTCTGGCTTCTCTAGACCTTTTCAGGCTAGGCTAGGTCGGGCCTCTCTAGGCCTCTTCAGGCTAGGCTAGGTCAGGCTTCTCTAGGCGTCTTCAGGCTAGGTCAGGCTTCTCTAGGCCTCTTCAGGTAGGCTAGGCCAGGCTTCTCTAGGCCTCTTCAGGCTAGGCTAAGTCAGGCCTCTCTAGGCCTCTTAATGCTAGGCTAGGTCAGGCCTCTCTAGGCCTCTTCAGACTAGGTTAGGTCAGGTCTCTCTAGGCCTCTTCAGGCTAGGGTAGGTCAGGCCTCTCCAGGCCTCTTCAGGCTACGCTAGGTCAGGCTTCTCAAGGCCTCTTCCGGCTAGGCTAGGTCAGGCTTCTCTAGGCCTCTTCAGGCTAGGCTAGGTCAGGCTTCTCTAGGCCTCTTCAGGCTAGGCTAGGTCAGGCTTCTCTAGGCCTCTTCAGGCTAGGCTAGGTCAGGCCTCTCTAGGCCTCTTCAAGCTAGGTCAGGCATCTCTAGGTCTCTTCAGGCTAGGCTAGGTCTGGCTTCTCTAGACCTTTTCAGGCTAGGCTAGGTCGGGCCTCTCTAGGCCTCTTCAAGCTAGGTCAGGCATCTCTAGGTCTCTTCAGGCTAGGCTAGGTCAGGCTTCTCTAGGCCTCTTCAAGCTAGGTCAGGCATCTCTAGGTCTCTTCAGGCTAGGCTAGGTCAGGCCTCTCTAGGCCTCTTCAAGCTAGGTCAGGCATCTCTAGGTCTCTTCAGGCTAGGCTAGGTCTGGCTTCTCTAGACCTTTTCAGGCTAGGCTACGTCGGGCCTCTCTAGGCCTCTTCAAGCTAGGTCAGGCATCTCTAGGTCTCTTCAGGCTAGGCTAGGTCAGGCTTCTCTAGGCCTCTTCAGGCTAGGTCAGGCTTCTCTAGGCCTCTTCAGGCTAGGCTAGGTCAGGCTTCTCTAGGCCTATTCAGGCTAGGCTAGGTACGGCCTCTCTAGGCCTCTTCAGGCTAGGCTAGGTCAGGCTTCTCTAGGCCTCTTCAGGCTAGGTCAGGCTTCTCTAGGCCTCTTCAAACTAGGCTAGGTAAGGCCTCTCTAGGCCTCTTCAGGGTAGGCTAGGTCAGGCTTCTCTAGGCCTTTTCAGGTTAGACTAGGTCAGGCCTTTCTAGGCCTCTTCAGGCTAGGCTAGGTCAGGCTTCTCTAGGCCTCTTCAGGCTAGGCTAGGTCAGGCTTCTCTAGGCCTCTTCAGGCTAGGCTAGTTCAGGCCTCTCTAGGCCTCTTCAGGCTAGGCTAGGTCTGGCTTCTCTAGGCCTTTTCAGGCTAGATCAGGCTTCTCTAGGCCTCTTCAGGCTAGGTCAGGCTACTCTAGGCCTCTTCAGGCTAGGCTAGTTCAGGCCTCTCTAGGCCTCTTCAGGCTAGGCTAGGTCAGGCTTCTCTAGGCCTCTTCAAACTAGGCTAGGTCAGACTTCTCTAGGCCTCTTCAGGCTAGTCTAGGTCAGGCCTCTCTAGGCCTCTTTAGGCTAGGCTAGGTCAGGCTTCTCTAGGCCTCTTCAGGCTAGGCTAGGTCAGGCTTCTCTAGGCCTCTTCAGGCTAGGTCAGGCCTCTCTAGGCCTCTTTAGGCTAGGCTAGGTCAGGCCTCTCTAGGCCTCTTCAGGCTAGGTCAAGCTTCTCTAGGCCTCTTCAGGCTAGTCTAGTTCAGGCCTCTCTAGGCCTCTTCAGGCTAGGCTAGGTCAGGCTACTCTAGGCCTCTTCAGGCTAGGTCAGGCCTCTCTAGGCCTCTTCAGGCTAGGCTAGGCCAGGCCTACTCTAGGCCTCTGCAGGCTTCTCTAGGCCTCTTCAGGCTAGGTCAGGCTTCTCTAGGCCTCTTCAAACTAGGCTAGGTAAGGCCTCTCTAGGCCTCTTCAGGGTAGGCTAGGTCAGGCTTCTCTAGGCCTCTTCAGGCTAGGCTAGGTCAGGCTTCTCTAGGCCTCTTCAGGCTAGGCTAGTTCAGGCCTCTCTAGGCCTCTTCAGGCTAGGCTAGGTCTGGCTTCTCTAGGCCTTTTCAGGCTAGATCAGGCTTCTCTAGGCCTCTTCAGGCTAGGTCAGGCTACTCTAGGCCTCTTCAGGCTAGGTCAGGCTTCTCTAGGCCTCTTCAAACTAGGCTAGGTCAGACTTCTCTAGGCCTCTTCAGGCTAGTCTAGGTCAGGCCTCTCTAGGCCTCTTTAGGCTAGGCTAGGTCAGGCTTCTCTAGGCCTCTTCAGGCTAGGCTAGGTCAGGCCTCTCTAGGCCTCTTTAGGCTAGGCTAGGTCAGGCTTCTCTAGGCCTCTTCAGGCTAGGCTAGGTCAGGCTTCTCTAGGCCTCTTCAAACTAGGCTAGGTCAGACTTCTCTAGGCCTCTTCAGGCTAGTCTAGGTCAGGCCTCTCTAGGCCTCTTTAGGCTAGGCTAGGTCAGGCTTCTCTAGGCCTTTTCAGGCTAGACTAGGTCAGGCCTTTCTAGGCCTCTTCAGGCTAGGCTAGGTCAGGCTTCTCTAGGCCTCTTCAGGCTAGGCTAGGTCAGGCTTCTCTAGGCCTCTTCAGGCTAGGCTAGTTCAGGCCTCTCTAGGCCTCTTCAGGCTAGGCTAGGTCTGGCTTCTCTAGGCCTTTTCAGGCTAGATCAGGCTTCTCTAGGCCTCTTCAGGCTAGGTCAGGCTACTCTAGGCCTCTTCAGGCTAGGCTAGTTCAGGCCTCTCTAGGCCTCTTCAGGCTAGGCTAGGTCAGGCTTCTCTAGGCCTCTTCAAACTAGGCTAGGTCAGACTTCTCTAGGCCTCTTCAGGCTAGTCTAGGTCAGGCCTCTCTAGGCCTCTTTAGGCTAGGCTAGGTCAGGCTTCTCTAGGCCTCTTCAGGCTAGGCTAGGTCAGGCTTCTCTAGGCCTCTTCAGGCTAGGTCAGGCCTCTCTAGGCCTCTTTAGGCTAGGCTAGGTCAGGCCTCTCTAGGCCTCTTCAGGCTAGGTCAAGCTTCTCTAGGCCTCTTCAGGCTAGTCTAGTTCAGGCCTCTCTAGGCCTCTTCAGGCTAGGCTAGGTCAGGCTTCTCTAGGCGTCTTCAGGCTAGGTCAGGACTCTCTAGGCCTCTTCAGGCTAGGCTAGGTCAGGCTTCTCTAGGCCTCTTCAGGCTAGTTTAGGTCAGGCTTCTCTAGGCCTCTTCAAGCTAGGCTAGGTCAGGCTTCTCTAGGCCTCTTCAGACTAGACTAGGTCAGGCTACTCTAGACCTCTTCAGGCTGGGCTAGGTCAGGCTTCTCTAGGCCTCTTCAGGCTAGGTCAGGCTTCTCTAGGCCTTTTCAGGTAGGCTAGGCCAGGCTTCTATAGGCCTCTTCAGGCTAGGCTAGGTCAGGCCTCTCTAGGCCTCTTAATGCTAGGCTAGGTCAGGCCTCTCTAGGCCTCTTCAGACTAGGCTAGGTCCGGTCTCTCTAGGCCTCTTCAGGCTAGGTTAGGTCAGGCCTCTCCAGGCCTCTTCAGGCTAGGCTAGGTCAGGCTTCTCAAGGCCTCTTCAGGCTAGGTCAGGCTTCTCTAGGCCTCTTCATGCTAGGCTAGCTCAGGCTTCTCTAGGCCTCTTCAGGCTAGGCTAGGTCAGGCTTCTCTAGGCCTCTTCAGGCTAGGCTAGGTCAGGCTTCTCTAGGCCTCTTCAGGCTAGGCTAGGTCAGGCTTCTCTAGGCCTCTTCAGGCTAGGCTAGGTCAGGCCTCTCTAGGCCTCTTCAGGCTAGGTCAGGCCTCTCTAGGTCTCTTCAGGCTAGGCTAGGTCTGGCTACTCTAGGCCTTTTCAGGCTAGATCAGGCTTCTCTAGGCCTTTTCAGGCTAGGTCAGGCTACTCTAGGCCTCTTCGGGCTAGGCTAGTTCAGGCCTCTCTAGGCCTCTTAATGCTAGGCTAGGTCAGGCTTCTCATGGCCTCTTCCGGCTAGGCTAGGTCAGGCTTCTCTAGGACTCTTCAGACTAGGCTAGGTCAGACTTCTCTAGGCCTCTTCAGGCTAGTCTAGGTCAGGCCTCTCTAAGCCTCTTTAGGCTAGGCTAGGTCAGGCTTCTCTAGGCCTCTTCAGGCTAGGCTAAGTCAGGCTTCTCTAGGCCTCTTCAGGCTAGGCTAGGTCAGGCTTCTCTAGGCCTCTTCAGGCTAGGCTAGGTCAGGCCTCTCTAGGCCTCTTCAGGCTAGGCTAGGTCAGGCTTCTCTAGGCCTCTTCAGGCTAGGTCAGGCCTCTCTAGGCCTCTTCAGGCTAGGCTAGGTCAGGCTTCTCTAGGCGTCTTCAGGCTAGGTCAGGACTCTCTAGGCCTCTTCAGGCTAGGCTAGGTCAGGCTTCTCTAGGCCTCTTCAGGCTAGGCTAGGTCAGGCTTCTCTAGGCCTCTTCAAGCTAGGCTAGGTCAGGCTTCTCTAGGCATCTTCAGGCTAGGTCAGGCCTCTCTAGGCCTCTTCAGGCTAGGCTAGGTCAGGCTTCTCTAGGCGTCTTCAGGCTAGGTCAGGACTCTCTAGGCCTCTTCAGGTTAGGCTAGGTCAGGCTTCTCTAGGCCTCTTCAGGCTAGGCTAGGTCAGGCTTCTCTAGGACTCTTCAGACTAGGCTAGGTCAGGCTTCTCTAGGCCTCTTCAGGTAGGCTAGGCCAGGCTTCTCTAGGCCTCTTCAGGCTAGGCTAGGTCAGGCCTCTCTAGGCCTCTTAATGCTAGGCTAGGTCAGGCCTCTCTAGGCCTCTTCAGACTAGGCTAGGTCAGGTCTCTCTAGGCCTCTTCAGGCTAGGCTAGGTCAGGCCTCTCCAGGCCTCTTCAGGCTAGGCTAGGTCAGGCTTCTCAAGGCCTCTTCCGGCTAGGCTAGGTCAGGCTTCTCTAGGCCTCTTCATGCTAGGCTAGGTCAGGCTTATCTAGGCCTCTTCAGGCTAGGCTAGGTCAGGCCTATAGGCCTCTTCAGGCTAGGTCAGGCTTCTCTAGACCTCTTCAGGCTAGGCTAGGGCAGGCTTCTCTAGGCCTATTCAGGCTAGGCTAGGTACGGCCTCTCTAGGCCTCTTCACGCTAGGCTAGGTCAGGCTTCTCTAGGCCTCTTCAGGCTAGGCTAGGTCAGGCCTCTCTAGGCCTCTTCAGGCTAGGCTAGGTTAGGCTTCTCTAGGCCTCTTCAGGCTAGGTCAGGCCTCTCTAGGCCTCTTCAGGCTAGGCTAGGTCAGGCTTCTCTAGGCGTCTTCAGGCTAGGTCAGGACTCTCTAGGCCTCTTCAGGCTAGGCTAGGTCAGGCTTTTCTAGGCCTCTTCAGGCTAGGCTGGGTCAGGCTTCTCTAGGCCTCTTCAAGCTAGGCTAGGTCAGGCTTCTCTAGGCATCTTCAGGCTAGGTCAGGCCTCTCTAGGCCTCTTCAGGCTAGGCTAGGTCAGGCTTCTCTAGGCCTCTTCAGGCTAGGTTAGGCCTCTCTAAGCCTCTTCAGGCTAGGCTAGGTCAGGCTTCTCTAGGCGTCTTCAGGCTAGGTCAGGACTCTCTAGGCCTCTTCAGGCTAGGTTAGGTCAGGCTTCTCTAGGCCTCTTCAGGCTAGGCTAGGTCAGGCTTCTCTAGGCCTCTTCAAGCTAGGCTAGGTCAGGCTTCTCTAGGCATCTTCAGGCTAGGTCAGGCCTCTCTAGGCCTCTTCAGGCTAGGCTAGGTCAGGCTTCTCTAGGCGTCTTCAGGCTAGGTCAGGACTCTCTAGGCCTCTTCAGGCTAGGCTAGGTCAGGCTTCTCTAGGCCTCTTCAGGCTAGGCTAGGTCAGGCTTCTCTAGGCGTCTTCAGGCTAGGTCAGGACTCTCTAGGCCTCTTCAGGCTAGGCTAGGTCAGGCTTCTCTAGGCCTCTTCAGACTACGCTAGGTCAGGTCTCTCTAGGCCTCTTCAGGCTAGTCTAGGTCAGGCCTCTCTAGGCCTCTTTAGGCTAGGCTAGGTCAGGCCTCTCTAGGCCTCTTCATGCTAGGTTAGGCTTCTCTAGGCCTCTTCAGGCTAGGATAGGTCAGGCCTCTCTAGGCCTCTTCAGGCTAGGCTAGGTCAGGCCTACTCTAGGCCTCTTCAGGCTTCTCTACGCCTCTTCAGGCTAGGTCAGGCTTCTCTAGGCCTCTTCAGACTAGGCTAGGTAAGGCCTATCTAGGCCTCTTCAGGGTAGGCTAGGTCAGGCTTCTCTAGGCCTCTTCAGGCTAGACTAGGTCAGGCCTTTCTAGGCCTCTTCAGGCTAGGCTAGGTCAGGCTTCTCTAGGCCTCTTCAGGCTAGACTAGGTCAGGCCTTTCTAGGCCTCTTCAGGCTAGGCTAGGTCAGGCTTCTCTAGGCCTCTTCAGGCTAGGCTAGGTCAGGCTTCTCTAGGCGTCTTCAGGCTAGGTCAGGACTCTCTAGGCCTCTTCAGGCTAGGCTAGGTCAGGCTTCTCTAGGCCTCTTCAGACTACGCTAGGTCAGGTCTCTCTAGGCCTCTTCAGGTTAGTCTAGGTCAGGCCTCTCTAGGCCTCTTTAGGCTAGGCAAGGTCAGGCCTCTCTAGGCCTCTTCATGCTAGGTTAGGCTTCTCTAGGCCTCTTCAGGCTAGGATAGGTCAGGCCTCTCTAGGCCTCTTCAGGCTAGGCTAGGTCAGGCCTACTCTAGGCCTCTTCAGGCTTCTCTACGCCTCTTCAGGCTAGGTCAGGCTTCTCTAGGCCTCTTCAGACTAGGCTAGGTAAGGCCTATCTAGGCCTCTTCAGGGTAGGCTAGGTCAGGCTTCTCTAGGCCTCTTCAGGCTAGACTAGGTCAGGCCTTTCTAGGCCTCTTCAGGCTAGGCTAGGTCAGGCTTCTCTAGGCCTCTTCAGGCTAGGCTAGGTCAGGCTTCTCTAGGCCTCTTCAGGCTAGGATAGGTCAGGCCTCTCTAGGCCTCTTCAGGCTAGGTCAGGCCTCTCTAGGTCTCTTCAGGCTAGGCTAGGTCTGGCTTCTCTAGGCCTTTTTAGGCTAGGTTAGGCCTCTCTAGGCCTCTTCAGGCTAGGTCAGGCTTCTCTAGGCCTCTTCAGGCTAGTCTAGTAGCAGGCCTCTCTAGGCCTCTTCAGGCTATGCTAGGTCAGGACTCTCTAGGCCTAATCAGGCTAGGCTAGGTCAGGCCTAAAGGCCTCTTCAGACTAGACTATGTCAGGCTACTCTAGGCCTCTTCAGGCTGGGCTAGGTCAGGCTTCTCTAGGCCTCTTCAGGTAGGCTAGGTCAGGCCTCTCTAGGCCTCTTAATGCTAGGCTAGGTCAGGCCTCTCTAGGCCTCTTCAGACTAGGCTAGGTCAGGTCTCTCTAGGCCTCTTCAGGCTAGGCTAGGTCAGGCCTCTCCAGGCCTCTTCAGGCTAGGTCAAGCTTCTCTAGGCCTCTTCAGGCTAGGCTAGGTCAGGCTTCTCTAGGCCTCTTCAGGCTAGGTCAGGCCTCTCTAGGCCTCTTCAGGCTAGGCTAGGTCAGGCTTCTCTAGGCCTCTTCAGGCTAGGCTAGTTCAGGCCTCTCTAGGCCTCTTCAGGCTAGGCTAGGTCAGGCTTCTCTAGGCCTCTTCAAACTAGTCTAGGTCAGACTTCTCTAGGCCTCTTCAGGCTAGTCTAGGTCAGGCCTCTCTAGGCCTCTTTAGGCTAGGCTAGGTCAGGCTTCTCTAGGCCTCTTCAGGCTAGGCTAGGTCAGGCTTCTCTAGGCCTCTTCAGGCTAGGTCAGGCCTCTCTAGGCCTCTTTAGGCTAGGCTAGGTCAGGCCTCTCTAGGCCTCTTCAGGCTAGGTCAAGCTTCTCTAGGCCTCTTCAGGCTAGTCTAGTTCAGGCCTCTCTAGGCCTCTTCAGGCTAGGCTAGGTCAGGCCTCTCTAAGCCTCTTCAGGCTAGGCTAGGTCAGGTCTCTCTAGGCCTCTTCAGGCTAGGCTAGGTCAGGCCTCTCTAGGCCTCTTCATGCTAGGTCAGGCTTCTATAGGCCTCTTCAGGCTAGGCTAGGTAAGGCCTCTCTAGGCCTCTTCAGGCTAGGCTAGGTCAGGCTTCTCTAGGCCTCTTCAGGCTAGGTCAGGCCTCTCTAGGCCTCTTTAGGCTAGGCTACGTCAGGCCTCTCTAGGCCTCTTCAGGCTAGGTCAAGCTTCTCTAGGCCTCTTCAGGCTAGTCTAGTTCAGGCCTCTCTAGGCCTCTTCAGGCTAGGCTAGGTCAGGCCTCTCTAAGCCTCTTCAGGCTAGGCTAGGTCAGGTCTCTCTAGGCCTCTTCAGGCTAGGCTAGGTCAGGCCTCTCTAGGCCTCTTCATGCTAGGTCAGGCTTCTATAGGCCTCTTCAGGCTAGGCTAGGTAAGGCCTCTCTAGGCCTCTTCAGGCTAGGCTAGGTCAGGCTTCTCTAGGCATCTTCAGGCTAGGTCAGGCCTCTCTAGGCCTCTTCAGGCTAGGCTAGGCCAGGCCTACTCTAGGCCTCTGCAGGCTTCTCTAGGCCTCTTCAGGCTAGGTCAGGCTTCTCTAGGCCTCTTCAAACTAGGCTAGGTAAGGCCTCTCTAGGCCTCTTCAGGGTAGGCTAGGTCAGGCTTCTCTAGGCCTTTTCAGGCTAGACTAGGTCAGGCCTTTCTAGGCCTCTTCAGGCTAGGCTAGGTCAGGCTTCTCTAGGCCTCTTCAGGCTAGGCTAGGTCAGGCTTCTCTAGGCCTCTTCAGGCTAGGCTAGGTCAGGTCTCTCTAGGCCTCTTCAGGCTAGGCTAGGTCAGGCCTCTCCAGGCCTCTTCAGGCTAGGCTAGGTCAGGCTTCTCAAGGCCTCTTCCGGCTAGGCTAGGTCAGGCTTCTCTAGGCCTCTTCATGCTAGGCTAGGTCAGGCTTATCTAGGCCTCTTCAGGCTAGGCTAGGTCAGGCCTATAGGCCTCTTCAGGCTAGGTCAGGCTTCTCTAGACCTCTTCAGGCTAGGCTAGGGCAGGCTTCTCTAGGCCTATTCAGGCTAGGCTAGGTACGGCCTCTCTAGGCCTCTTCACGCTAGGCTAGGTCAGGCTTCTCTAGGCCTCTTCAGGCTAGGCTAGGTCAGGCCTCTCTAGGCCTCTTCAGGCTAGGCTAGGTTAGGCTTCTCTAGGCCTCTTCAGGCTAGGTCAGGCCTCTCTAGGCCTCTTCAGGCTAGGCTAGGTCAGGCTTCTCTAGGCGTCTTCAGGCTAGGTCAGGACTCTCTAGGCCTCTTCAGGCTAGGCTAGGTCAGGCTTTTCTAGGCCTCTTCAGGCTAGGCTGGGTCAGGCTTCTCTAGGCCTCTTCAAGCTAGGCTAGGTCAGGCTTCTCTAGGCATCTTCAGGCTAGGTCAGGCCTCTCTAGGCCTCTTCAGGCTAGGCTAGGTCAGGCTTCTCTAGGCCTCTTCAGGCTAGGTCAGGCCTCTCTAAGCCTCTTCAGGCTAGGCTAGGTCAGGCTTCTCTAGGCGTCTTCAGGCTAGGTCAGGACTCTCTAGGCCTCTTCAGGCTAGGTTAGGTCAGGCTTCTCTAGGCCTCTTCAGGCTAGGCTAGGTCAGGCTTCTCTAGGCCTCTTCAAGCTAGGCTAGGTCAGGCTTCTCTAGGCATCTTCAGGCTAGGTCAGGCCTCTCTAGGCCTCTTCAGGCTAGGCTAGGTCAGGCTTCTCTAGGCGTCTTCAGGCTAGGTCAGGACTCTCTAGGCCTCTTCAGGCTAGGCTAGGTCAGGCTTCTCTAGGCCTCTTCAGGCTAGGCTAGGTCAGGCTTCTCTAGGCGTCTTCAGGCTAGGTCAGGACTCTCTAGGCCTCTTCAGGCTAGGCTAGGTCAGGCTTCTCTAGGCCTCTTCAGACTACGCTAGGTCAGGTCTCTCTAGGCCTCTTCAGGCTAGTCTAGGTCAGGCCTCTCTAGGCCTCTTTAGGCTAGGCTAGGTCAGGCCTCTCTAGGCCTCTTCATGCTAGGTTAGGCTTCTCTAGGCCTCTTCAGGCTAGGATAGGTCAGGCCTCTCTAGGCCTCTTCAGGCTAGGCTAGGTCAGGCCTACTCTAGGCCTCTTCAGGCTTCTCTACGCCTCTTCAGGCTAGGTCAGGCTTCTCTAGGCCTCTTCAGACTAGGCTAGGTAAGGCCTATCTAGGCCTCTTCAGGGTAGGCTAGGTCAGGCTTCTCTAGGCCTCTTCAGGCTAGACTAGGTCAGGCCTTTCTAGGCCTCTTCAGGCTAGGCTAGGTCAGGCTTCTCTAGGCCTCTTCAGGCTAGGCTAGGTCAGGCTTCTCTAGGCCTCTTCAGGCTAGGATAGGTCAGGCTTCTCTAGGCCTCTTCAGGCTAGGTCAGGCCTCTCTAGGCCTCTTTAGGCTAGGCTACGTCAGGCCTCTCTAGGCCTCTTCAGGCTAGGTCAAGCTTCTCTAGGCCTCTTCAGGCTAGGCTAGGTCAGGCCTATAGGCCTCTTCAGGCTAGGTCAGGCTTCTCTAGGCCTCTTCAGGCTAGGCTAGGTCAGGCTTCTCTAGGCCTATTCAGGCTAGGCTAGGTACGGCCTCTCTAGGCCTCTTCAGGCTAGGCTAGGTCAGGCTTCTCTAGGCCTCTTCAGGCTCGGCTAGGTCAGGCCTCTCTAGGCCTCTTCAGGCTAGGCTAGGTTAGGCTTCTCTAGGCCTCTTCAGGCTAGGTCAGGCCTCTCTAGGCCTCTTCAGGCTAGGCTAGGTAAGGCTTCTCTAGGCGTCTTCAGCCTAGGTCAGGACTCTCTAGGCCTCTTCAGGCTAGGCTAGGTCAGGCTTTTCTAGGCCTCTTCAGGCTAGGCTGGGTCAGGCTTCTCTAGGCCTCTTCAAGCTAGGCTAGGTCAGGCTTCTCTAGGCATCTTCAGGCTAGGTCAGGCCTCTCTAGGCCTCTTCAGGCTAGGCTAGGGTCAGGCTTCTCTAGGCGTCTTCAGGCTAGGTCAGGCTTCTCTAGGCCTCTTCAGGTAGGCTAGGCCAGCCTTCTCTAGGCCTCTTCAGGCTAGGCTAGGTCAGGCCTCTCTAGGCCTCTTAATGCTAGGCTAGGTCAGGCTTCTCATGGCCTCTTCCGGCTAGGCTAGGTCAGGCTTCTCTAGGACTCTTCAGACTAGGCTAGGTCAGACTTCTCTAGGCCTCTTCAGGCTAGTCTAGGTCAGGCCTCTCTAAGCCTCTTTAGGCTAGGCTAGGTCAGGCTTCTCTAGGCCTCTTCAGGCTAGGCTAAGTCAGGCTTCTCTAGGCCTCTTCAGGCTAGGCTAGGTCAGGCTTCTCTAGGCCTCTTCAGGCTAGGCTAGGTCAGGCCTCTCTAGGCCTCTTCAGGCTAGGCTAGGTCAGGCTTCTCTAGGCCTCTTCAGGCTAGGTCAGGCCTCTCTAGGCCTCTTCAGGCTAGGCTAGGTCAGGCTTCTCTAGGCGTCTTCAGGCTAGGTCAGGCCTCTCTAGGCCTCTTCAGGCTAGGCTAGGTCAGGCTTCTCTAGGCGTCTTCAGGCTAGGTCAGGACTCTCTAGGCCTCTTCAGGTTAGGCTAGGTCAGGCTTCTCTAGGCCTCTTCAGGCTAGGCTAGGTCAGGCTTCTCTAGGACTCTTCAGACTAGGCTAGGTCAGGCTTCTCTAGGCCTCTTCAGGTAGGCTAGGCCAGGCTTCTCTAGGCCTCTTCAGGCTAGGCTAGGTCAGGCCTCTCTAGGCCTCTTAATGCTAGGCTAGGTCAGGCCTCTCTAGGCCTCTTCAGACTAGGCTAGGTCAGGTCTCTCTAGGCCTCTTCAGGCTAGGCTAGGTCAGGCCTCTCCAGGCCTCTTCAGGCTAGGCTAGGTCAGGCTTCTCAAGGCCTCTTCCGGCTAGGCTAGGTCAGGCTTCTCTAGGCCTCTTCATGCTAGGCTAGGTCAGGCTTATCTAGGCCTCTTCAGGCTAGGCTAGGTCAGGCCTATAGGCCTCTTCAGGCTAGGTCAGGCTTCTCTAGACCTCTTCAGGCTAGGCTAGGGCAGGCTTCTCTAGGCCTATTCAGGCTAGGCTAGGTACGGCCTCTCTAGGCCTCTTCACGCTAGGCTAGGTCAGGCTTCTCTAGGCCTCTTCAGGCTAGGCTAGGTCAGGCCTCTCTAGGCCTCTTCAGGCTAGGCTAGGTTAGGCTTCTCTAGGCCTCTTCAGGCTAGGTCAGGCCTCTCTAGGCCTCTTCAGGCTAGGCTAGGTCAGGCTTCTCTAGGCGTCTTCAGGCTAGGTCAGGACTCTCTAGGCCTCTTCAGGCTAGGCTAGGTCAGGCTTTTCTAGGCCTCTTCAGGCTAGGCTGGGTCAGGCTTCTCTAGGCCTCTTCAAGCTAGGCTAGGTCAGGCTTCTCTAGGCATCTTCAGGCTAGGTCAGGCCTCTCTAGGCCTCTTCAGGCTAGGCTAGGTCAGGCTTCTCTAGGCCTCTTCAGGCTAGGTCAGGCCTCTCTAAGCCTCTTCAGGCTAGGCTAGGTCAGGCTTCTCTAGGCGTCTTCAGGCTAGGTCAGGACTCTCTAGGCCTCTTCAGGCTAGGTTAGGTCAGGCTTCTCTAGGCCTCTTCAGGCTAGGCTAGGTCAGGCTTCTCTAGGCCTCTTCAAGCTAGGCTAGGTCAGGCTTCTCTAGGCATCTTCAGGCTAGGTCAGGCCTCTCTAGGCCTCTTCAGGCTAGGCTAGGTCAGGCTTCTCGAGGCGTCTTCAGGCTAGGTCAGGACTCTCTAGGCCTCTTCAGGCTAGGCTAGGTCAGGCTTCTCTAGGCCTCTTCAGGCTAGGCTAGGTCAGGCTTCTCTAGGCGTCTTCAGGCTAGGTCAGGACTCTCTAGGCCTCTTCAGGCTAGGCTAGGTCAGGCTTCTCTAGGCCTCTTCAGACTACGCTAGGTCAGGTCTCTCTAGGCCTCTTCAGGCTAGTCTAGGTCAGGCCTCTCTAGGCCTCTTTAGGCTAGGCTAGGTCAGGCCTCTCTAGGCCTCTTCATGCTAGGTTAGGCTTCTCTAGGCCTCTTCAGGCTAGGATAGGTCAGGCCTCTCTAGGCCTCTTCAGGCTAGGCTAGGTCAGGCCTACTCTAGGCCTCTTCAGGCTTCTCTACGCCTCTTCAGGCTAGGTCAGGCTTCTCTAGGCCTCTTCAGACTAGGCTAGGTAAGGCCTATCTAGGCCTCTTCAGGGTAGGCTAGGTCAGGCTTCTCTAGGCCTCTTCAGGCTAGACTAGGTCAGGCCTTTCTAGGCCTCTTCAGGCTAGGCTAGGTCAGGCTTCTCTAGGCCTCTTCAGGCTAGACTAGGTCAGGCCTTTCTAGGCCTCTTCAGGCTAGGCTAGGTCAGGCTTCTCTAGGCCTCTTCAGGCTAGGCTAGGTCAGGCTTCTCTAGGCGTCTTCAGGCTAGGTCAGGACTCTCTAGGCCTCTTCAGGCTAGGCTAGGTCAGGCTTCTCTAGGCCTCTTCAGACTACGCTAGGTCAGGTCTCTCTAGGCCTCTTCAGGTTAGTCTAGGTCAGGCCTCTCTAGGCCTCTTTAGGCTAGGCAAGGTCAGGCCTCTCTAGGCCTCTTCATGCTAGGTTAGGCTTCTCTAGGCCTCTTCAGGCTAGGATAGGTCAGGCCTCTCTAGGCCTCTTCAGGCTAGGCTAGGTCAGGCCTACTCTAGGCCTCTTCAGGCTTCTCTACGCCTCTTCAGGCTAGGTCAGGCTTCTCTAGGCCTCTTCAGACTAGGCTAGTTAAGGCCTATCTAGGCCTCTTCAGGGTAGGCTAGGTCAGGCTTCTCTAGGCCTCTTCAGGCTAGACTAGGTCAGGCCTTTCTAGGCCTCTTCAGGCTAGGCTAGGTCAGGCTTCTCTAGGCCTCTTCAGGCTAGGCTAGGTCAGGCTTCTCTAGGCCTCTTCAGGCTAGGATAGGTCAGGCCTCTCTAGGCCTCTTCAGGCTAGGTCAGGCCTCTCTAGGTCTCTTCAGGCTAGGCTAGGTCTGGCTTCTCTAGGCCTTTTTAGGCTAGGTTAGGCCTCTCTAGGCCTCTTCAGGCTAGGTCAGGCTTCTCTAGGCCTCTTCAGGCTAGTCTAGTAGCAGGCCTCTCTAGGCCTCTTCAGGCTATGCTAGGTCAGGACTCTCTAGGCCTAATCAGGCTAGGCTAGGTCAGGCCTAAAGGCCTCTTCAGACTAGACTATGTCAGGCTACTCTAGGCCTCTTCAGGCTGGGCTAGGTCAGGCTTTTCTAGGCCTCTTCAGGTAGGCTAGGTCAGGCCTCTCTAGGCCTCTTAATGCTAGGCTAGGTCAGGCCTCTCTAGGCCTCTTCAGACTAGGCTAGGTCAGGTCTCTCTAGGCCTCTTCAGGCTAGGCTAGGTCAGGCCTCTCCAGGCCTCTTCAGGCTAGGCTAGGTCAGGCTTCTCAAGGCCTCTTCCGGCTAGGCTAGGTCAGGCTTCTCTAGGCCTCATCATGCTAGGCTAGGTCAGGCTTCTCTAGGCCTCTTCAGGCTAGGCTAGGTCAGGCTTCTCTAGGCCTCTTCAAACTAGGCTAGGTCAGACTTCTCTAGGCCTCTTCAGGCTAGTCTAGGTCAGGCCTCTCTAGGCCTCTTTAGGCTAGGCTAGGTCAGGCTTCTCTAGGCCTCTTCAGGCTAGGCTAGGTCAGGCCTACTCTAGGCCTCTTCAGGCTAGGCTAGGTCAGGCTTCTCTAGGCGTCTTCAGGCTAGGTCAGGCCTCTCTAGGCCTCTTCATGCTAGGTCAGGCTTCTATAGGGCTCTTCAGGCTAGGCTAGGTAAGGCCTCTCTAGGCCTCTTCAGGCTAGGCTAGGTCAGGCTTCTCTAGGCATCTTCAGGCTAGGTAAGGCCTCTCTAGGCCTCTTCAGGCTAGGCTAGGCCAGGCCTACTCTAGGCCTCTGCAGGCTTCTCTAGGCCTCTTCAGGCTAGGTCAGGCTTCTCTAGGCCTCTTCAAACTAGGCTAGGTAAGGCCTCTCTAGGCCTCTTCAGGGTAGGCTAGGTCAGGCTTCTCTAGGCCTTTTCAGGCTAGACTAGGTCAGGCCTTTCTAGGCCTCTTCAGGCTAGGCTAGGTCAGGCTTCTCTAGGCCTCTTCAGGCTAGGCTAGGTCAGGCTTCTCTAGGCCTCTTCAGGCTAGGCTAGTTCAGGCCTCTCTAGGCCTCTTCAGGCTAGGCTAGGTCTGGCTTCTCTAGGCTTTTTCAGGCTAGATCAGGCTTCTCTAGGCCTCTTCAGGCTAGGTCAGGCTACTCTAGGCCTCTTCAGGCTAGGCTAGTTCAGGCCTCTCTAGGCCTCTTCAGGCTAGGCTAGGTCAGGCTTCTCTAGGCCTCTTCAAACTAGTCTAGGTCAGACTTCTCTAGGCCTCTTCAGGCTAGTCTAGGTCAGGCCTCTCTAGGCCTCTTTAGGCTAGGCTAGGTCAGGCTTCTCTAGGCCTCTTCAGGCTAGGCTAGGTCAGGCTTCTCTAGGCCTCTTCAGGCTAGGTCAGGCCTCTCTAGGCCTCTTTAGGCTAGGCTAGGTCAGGCCTCTCTAGGCCTCTTCAGGCTAGGTCAAGCTTCTCTAGGCCTCTTCAGGCTAGTCTAGTTCAGGCCTCTCTAGGCCTCTTCAGGCTAGGCTAGGTCAGGCCTCTCTAAGCCTCTTCAGGCTAGGCTAGGTCAGGTCTCTCTAGGCCTCTTCAGGCTAGGCTAGGTCAGGCCTCTCTAGGCCTCTTCATGCTAGGTCAGGCTTCTATAGGCCTCTTCAGGCTAGGCTAGGTAAGGCCTCTCTAGGCCTCTTCAGGCTAGGCTAGGTCAGGCTTCTCTAGGCCTCTTCAGGCTAGGTCAGGCCTCTCTAGGCCTCTTTAGGCTAGGCTACGTCAGGCCTCTCTAGGCCTCTTCAGGCTAGGTCAAGCTTCTCTAGGCCTCTTCAGGCTAGTCTAGTTCAGGCCTCTCTAGGCCTCTTCAGGCTAGGCTAGGTCAGGCCTCTCTAAGCCTCTTCAGGCTAGGCTAGGTCAGGTCTCTCTAGGCCTCTTCAGGCTAGGCTAGGTCAGGCCTCTCTAGGCCTCTTCATGCTAGGTCAGGCTTCTATAGGCCTCTTCAGGCTAGGCTAGGTAAGGCCTCTCTAGGCCTCTTCAGGCTAGGCTAGGTCAGGCTTCTCTAGGCATCTTCAGGCTAGGTCAGGCCTCTCTAGGCCTCTTCAGGCTAGGCTAGGCCAGGCCTACTCTAGGCCTCTGCAGGCTTCTCTAGGCCTCTTCAGGCTAGGTCAGGCTTCTCTAGGCCTCTTCAAACTAGGCTAGGTAAGGCCTCTCTAGGCCTCTTCAGGGTAGGCTAGGTCAGGCTTCTCTAGGCCTTTTCAGGCTAGACTAGGTCAGGCCTTTCTAGGCCTCTTCAGGCTAGGCTAGGTCAGGCTTCTCTAGGCCTCTTCAGGCTAGGCTAGGTCAGGCTTCTCTAGGCCTCTTCAGGCTAGGCTAGGTCAGGTCTCTCTAGGCCTCTTCAGGCTAGGCTAGGTCAGGCCTCTCCAGGCCTCTTCAGGCTAGGCTAGGTCAGGCTTCTCAAGGCCTCTTCCGGCTAGGCTAGGTCAGGCTTCTCTAGGCCTCTTCATGCTAGGCTAGGTCAGGCTTATCTAGGCCTCTTCAGGCTAGGCTAGGTCAGGCCTATAGGCCTCTTCAGGCTAGGTCAGGCTTCTCTAGACCTCTTCAGGCTAGGCTAGGGCAGGCTTCTCTAGGCCTATTCAGGCTAGGCTAGGTACGGCCTCTCTAGGCCTCTTCACGCTAGGCTAGGTCAGGCTTCTCTAGGCCTCTTCAGGCTAGGCTAGGTCAGGCCTCTCTAGGCCTCTTCAGGCTAGGCTAGGTTAGGCTTCTCTAGGCCTCTTCAGGCTAGGTCAGGCCTCTCTAGGCCTCTTCAGGCTAGGCTAGGTCAGGCTTCTCTAGGCGTCTTCAGGCTAGGTCAGGACTCTCTAGGCCTCTTCAGGCTAGGCTAGGTCAGGCTTTTCTAGGCCTCTTCAGGCTAGGCTGGGTCAGGCTTCTCTAGGCCTCTTCAAGCTAGGCTAGGTCAGGCTTCTCTAGGCATCTTCAGGCTAGGTCAGGCTTCTCTAGGCCTCTTCAAGCTAGGCTAGGTCAGGCTTCTCTAGGCATCTTCAGGCTAGGTCAGGCCTCTCTAGGCCTCTTCAGGCTAGGCTAGGTCAGGCTTCTCTAGGCGTCTTCAGGCTAGGTCAGGACTCTCTAGGCCTCTTCAGGCTAGGCTAGGTCAGGCTTCTCTAGGCCTCTTCAGGCTAGGCTAGGTCAGGCTTCTCTAGGCGTCTTCAGGCTAGGTCAGGACTCTCTAGGCCTCTTCAGGCTAGGCTAGGTCAGGCTTCTCTAGGCCTCTTCAGACTACGCTAGGTCAGGTCTCTCTAGGCCTCTTCAGGCTAGTCTAGGTCAGGCCTCTCTAGGCCTCTTTAGGCTAGGCTAGGTCAGGCCTCTCTAGGCCTCTTCATGCTAGGTTAGGCTTCTCTAGGCCTCTTCAGGCTTCTCTACGCCTCTTCAGGCTAGGTCAGGCTTCTCTAGGCCTCTTCAGACTAGGCTAGGTAAGGCCTATCTAGGCCTCTTCAGGGTAGGCTAGGTCAGGCTTCTCTAGGCCTCTTCAGGCTAGACTAGGTCAGGCCTTTCTAGGCCTCTTCAGGCTAGGCTAGGTCAGGCTTCTCTAGGCCTCTTCAGGCTAGACTAGGTCAGGCCTTTCTAGGCCTCTTCAGGCTAGGCTAGGTCAGGCTTCTCTAGGCCTCTTCAGGCTAGGCTAGGTCAGGCTTCTCTAGGCGTCTTCAGGCTAGGTCAGGACTCTCTAGGCCTCTTTAGGCTAGGCTACGTCAGGCCTCTCTAGGCCTCTTCAGGCTAGGTCAAGCTTCTCTAGGCCTCTTCAGGCTAGTCTAGTTCAGGCCTCTCTAGGCCTCTTCAGGCTAGGCTAGGTCAGGCCTCTCTAAGCCTCTTCAGGCTAGGCTAGGTCAGGTCTCTCTAGGCCTCTTCAGGCTAGGCTAGGTCAGGCCTCTCTAGGCCTCTTCATGCTAGGTCAGGCTTCTATAGGCCTCTTCAGGCTAGGCTAGGTAAGGCCTCTCTAGGCCTCTTCAGGCTAGGCTAGGTCAGGCTTCTCTAGGCATCTTCAGGCTAGGTCAGGCCTCTCTAGGCCTCTTCAGGCTAGGCTAGGCCAGGCCTACTCTAGGCCTCTGCAGGCTTCTCTAGGCCTCTTCAGGCTAGGTCAGGCTTCTCTAGGCCTCTTCAAACTAGGCTAGGTAAGGCCTCTCTAGGCCTCTTCAGGGTAGGCTAGGTCAGGCTTCTCTAGGCCTTTTCAGGCTAGACTAGGTCAGGCCTTTCTAGGCCTCTTCAGGCTAGGCTAGGTCAGGCTTCTCTAGGCCTCTTCAGGCTAGGCTAGGTCAGGCTTCTCTAGGCCTCTTCAGGCTAGGCTAGGTCAGGCTTCTCTAGGCCTCTTCAGGCTAGGCTAGGTCAGGCCTCTCTAGGCCTCTTCAGGCTAGGTCAGGCCTCTCTAGGTCTCTTCAGGCTAGGCTAGGTCTGGCTACTCTAGGCCTTTTCAGGCTAGATCAGGCTTCTCTAGGCCTTTTCAGGCTAGGTCAGGCTACTCTAGGCCTCTTCGGGCTAGGCTAGTTCAGGCCTCTCTAGGCCTCTTCAGGCTAGGCTAGGTCAGGCCTCTAGGCCTCTTCAGACTAGGCTAGGTCATGCTACTCTAGGCCTCTTCAGGCTAGAATAGGTCAGGCTTCTCTAGGCCTCTTCAGGCTAGGCTAGGTCAGGCTTCTCTAGGACTCTTCAGGCTAGGCTAGGTCAGGCCTCTCTAGGCCTCTTCAGGCTAGGCTAGGTCAGGCTTCTCTAGGCCTATTCAGGCTAGGCTAGGTACGGCCTCTCTAGGCCTCTTCAGGCTAGGCTAGGTCAGGCCTCTCTAGGCCTCTTCAGGCTAGGCTAGGTCAGGCTTCTCTAGGCGTCTTCAGGCTAGGTCAGGCTTCTCTAGGCCTCTTCAGGTAGGCTAGGCCAGGCTTCTCTAGGCCTCTTCAGGCTAGGCTAAGTCAGGCCTCTCTAGGCCTCTTAATGCTAGGCTAGGTCAGGCCTCTCTAGGCCTCTTCAGACTAGGTTAGGTCAGGTCTCTCTAGGCCTCTTCAGGCTAGGGTAGGTCAGGCCTCTCCAGGCCTCTTCAGGCTACGCTAGGTCAGGCTTCTCAAGGCCTCTTCCGGCTAGGCTAGGTCAGGCTTCTCTAGGCCTCTTCAGGCTAGGCTAGGTCAGGCTTCTCTAGGCCTCTTCAGGCTAGGCTAGGTCAGGCTTCTCTAGGCCTCTTCAGGCTAGGCTAGGTCAGGCCTCTCTAGGCCTCTTCAAGCTAGGTCAGGCATCTCTAGGTCTCTTCAGGCTAGGCTAGGTCTGGCTTCTCTAGACCTTTTCAGGCTAGGCTAGGTCGGGCCTCTCTAGGCCTCTTCAAGCTAGGTCAGGCATCTCTAGGTCTCTTCAGGCTAGGCTAGGTCAGGCTTCTCTAGGCCTCTTCAAGCTAGGTCAGGCATCTCTAGGTCTCTTCAGGCTAGGCTAGGTCAGGCCTCTCTAGGCCTCTTCAAGCTAGGTCAGGCATCTCTAGGTCTCTTCAGGCTAGGCTAGGTCTGGCTTCTCTAGACCTTTTCAGGCTAGGCTAGGTCGGGCCTCTCTAGGCCTCTTCAAGCTAGGTCAGGCATCTCTAGGTCTCTTCAGGCTAGGCTAGGTCAGGCTTCTCTAGGCCTCTTCAGGCTAGGCTAGGTCAGGCTTCTCTAGGCCTATTCAGGCTAGGCTAGGTACGGCCTCTCTAGGCCTCTTCAGGCTAGGCTAGGTCAGGCTTCTCTAGGCCTCTTCAGGCTAGGTCAGGCTTCTCTAGGCCTCTTCAAACTAGGCTAGGTAAGGCCTCTCTAGGCCTCTTCAGGGTAGGCTAGGTCAGGCTTCTCTAGGCCTTTTCAGGTTAGACTAGGTCAGGCCTTTCTAGGCCTCTTCAGGCTAGGCTAGGTCAGGCTTCTCTAGGCCTCCTCAGGCTAGGCTAGGTCAGGCTTCTCTAGGCCTCTTCAGGCTAGGTCAGGCCTCTTTAGGCCTCTTTAGGCTAGGCTAGGTCAGGCCTTTCTAGGCCTCTTCAGGCTAGGTCAAGCTTCTCTAGGCCTATTCAGGCTAGTCTAGTTCAGGCCTCGCTAGGCCTCTTCAGGCTAGGCTAGGTCAGGCCTCTCTAAGCCTCTTCAGGCTAGGCTAGGTCAGGTCTCTCTAGGCCTCTTCAGGCTAGGCTAGGTCAGGCCTCTCTAGGCCTCTTCATGCTAGGTCAGGCTTCTATAGGCCTCTTCAGGCTAGGCTAGGTAAGGCCTCTCTAGGCCTCTTCAGGCTAGGCTAGGTCAGGCTTCTCTAGGCATCTTCAGGCTAGGTAAGGCCTCTCTAGGCCTCTTCAGGCTAGGCTAGGCCAGGCCTACTCTAGGCCTCTGCAGGCTTCTCTAGGCCTCTTCAGGCTAGGTCAGGCTTCTCTAGGCCTCTTCAAACTAGGCTAGGTAAGGCCTCTCTAGGCCTCTTCAGGGTAGGCTAGGTCAGGCTTCTCTAGGCCTTTTCAGGCTAGACTAGGTCAGGCCTTTCTAGGCCTCTTCAGGCTAGGCTAGGTCAGGCTTCTCTAGGCCTCTTCAGGCTAGGCTAGTTCAGGCCTCTCTAGGCCTCTTCAGGCTAGGCTAGGTCTGGCTTCTCTAGGCTTTTTCAGGCTAGATCAGGCTTCTCTAGGCCTCTTCAGGCTAGGTCAGGCTACTCTAGGCCTCTTCAGGCTAGGCTAGTTCAGGCCTCTCTAGGCCTCTTCAGGCTAGGCTAGGTCAGGCTTCTCTAGGCCTCTTCAAACTAGTCTAGGTCAGACTTCTCTAGGCCTCTTCAGGCTAGTCTAGGTCAGGCCTCTCTAGGCCTCTTTAGGCTAGGCTAGGTCAGGCTTCTCTAGGCCTCTTCAGGCTAGGCTAGGTCAGGCTTCTCTAGGCCTCTTCAGGCTAGGTCAGGCCTCTCTAGGCCTCTTTAGGCTAGGCTAGGTCAGGCCTCTCTAGGCCTCTTCAGGCTAGGTCAAGCTTCTCTAGGCCTCTTCAGGCTAGTCTAGTTCAGGCCTCTCTAGGCCTCTTCAGGCTAGGCTAGGTCAGGCCTCTCTAAGCCTCTTCAGGCTAGGCTAGGTCAGGTCTCTCTAGGCCTCTTCAGGCTAGGCTAGGTCAGACCTCTCTAGGCCTCTTCGTGCTAGGTCAGGCTTCTATAGGCCTCTTCAGGCTAGGCTAGGTAAGGCCTCTCTAGGCCTCTTCAGGCTAGGCTAGGTCAGGCTTCTCTAGGCCTCTTCAGGCTAGGTCAGGCCTCTCTAGGCCTCTTTAGGCTAGGCTACGTCAGGCCTCTCTAGGCCTCTTCAGGCTAGGTCAAGCTTCTCTAGGCCTCTTCAGGCTAGTCTAGTTCAGGCCTCTCTAGGCCTCTTCAGGCTAGGCTAGGTCAGGCCTCTCTAAGCCTCTTCAGGCTAGGCTAGGTCAGGTCTCTCTAGGCCTCTTCAGGCTAGGCTAGGTCAGGCCTCTCTAAGCCTCTTCATGCTAGGTCAGGCTTCTATAGGCCTCTTCAGGCTAGGCTAGGTAAGGCCTCTCTAGGCCTCTTCAGGCTAGGCTAGGTCAGGCTTCTCTAGGCATCTTCAGGCTAGGTCAGGCCTCTCTAGGCCTCTTCAGGCTAGGCTAGGCCAGGCCTACTCTAGGCCTCTGCAGGCTTCTCTAGGCCTCTTCAGGCTAGGTCAGGCTTCTCTAGGCCTCTTCAAACTAGGCTAGGTAAGGCCTCTCTAGGCCTCTTCAGGGTAGGCTAGGTCAGGCTTCTCTAGGCCTTTTCAGGCTAGACTAGGTCAGGCCTTTCTAGGCCTCTTCAGGCTAGGCTAGGTCAGGCTTCTCTAGGCCTCTTCAGGCTAGGCTAGGTCAGGCTTCTCTAGGCCTCTTCAGGCTAGGCTAGGTCAGGCTTCTCTAGGCCTCTTCAGGCTAGGCTAGGTCAGGCCTCTCTAGGCCTCTTCAGGCTAGGTCAGGCCTCTCTAGGTCTCTTCAGGCTAGGCTAGGTCTGGCTTCTCTAGGCCTTTTCAGGCTAGATCAGGCTTCTCTAGGCCTTTTCAGGCTAGGTCAGGCTACTCTAGGCCTCTTCAGGCTAGGCTAGTTCAGGCCTCTCTAGGCCTCTTCAGGCTAGGCTAGGTCAGGCCTCTAGGCCTCTTCAGACTAGGCTAGGTCATGCTACTCTAGGCCTCTTCAGGCTAGAATAGGTCAGGCTTCTCTAGGCCTCTTCAGGCTAGGCTAGGTCAGGCTTCTCTAGGACTCTTCAGGCTAGGCTAGGTCAGGCCTCTCTAGGCCTCTTCAGGCTAGGCTAGGTCAGGCTTCTCTAGGCCTATTCAGGCTAGGCTAGGTACGGCCTCTCTAGGCCTCTTCAGGCTAGGCTAGGTCAGGCCTCTCTAGGCCTCTTCAGGCTAGGCTAGGTCAGGCTTCTCTAGGCGTCTTCAGGCTAGGTCAGGCTTCTCTAGGCCTCTTCAGGTAGGCTAGGCCAGGCTTCTCTAGGCCTCTTCAGGCTAGGCTAAGTCAGGCCTCTCTAGGCCTCTTAATGCTAGGCTAGGTCAGGCCTCTCTAGGCCTCTTCAGACTAGGTTAGGTCAGGTCTCTCTAGGCCTCTTCAGGCTAGGGTAGGTCAGGCCTCTCCAGGCCTCTTCAGGCTACGCTAGGTCAGGCTTCTCAAGGCCTCTTCCGGCTAGGCTAGGTCAGGCTTCTCTAGGCCTCTTCAGGCTAGGCTAGGTCAGGCTTCTCTAGGCCTCTTCAGGCTAGGCTAGGTCAGGCTTCTCTAGGCCTCTTCAGGCTAGGCTAGGTCAGGCCTCTCTAGGCCTCTTCAAGCTAGGTCAGGCATCTCTAGGTCTCTTCAGGCTAGGCTAGGTCTGGCTTCTCTAGACCTTTTCAGGCTAGGCTAGGTCGGGCCTCTCTAGGCCTCTTCAAGCTAGGTCAGGCATCTCTAGGTCTCTTCAGGCTAGGCTAGGTCAGGCCTCTCTAAGCCTCTTCAGGCTAGGCTAGGTCAGGTCTCTCTAGGCCTCTTCAGGCTAGGCTAGGTCAGGCCTCTCTAGGCCTCTTCATGCTAGGTCAGGCTTCTATAGGCCTCTTCAGGCTAGGCTAGGTAAGGCCTCTCTAGGCCTCTTCAGGCTAGGCTAGGTCAGGCTTCTCTAGGCATCTTCAGGCTAGGTAAGGCCTCTCTAGGCCTCTTCAGGCTAGGCTAGGCCAGGCCTACTCTAGGCCTCTGCAGGCTTCTCTAGGCCTCTTCAGGCTAGGTCAGGCTTCTCTAGGCCTCTTCAAACTAGGCTAGGTAAGGCCTCTCTAGGCCTCTTCAGGGTAGGCTAGGTCAGGCTTCTCTAGGCCTTTTCAGGCTAGACTAGGTCAGGCCTTTCTAGGCCTCTTCAGGCTAGGCTAGGTCAGGCTTCTCTAGGCCTCTTCAGGCTAGGCTAGTTCAGGCCTCTCTAGGCCTCTTCAGGCTAGGCTAGGTCTGGCTTCTCTAGGCTTTTTCAGGCTAGATCAGGCTTCTCTAGGCCTCTTCAGGCTAGGTCAGGCTACTCTAGGCCTCTTCAGGCTAGGCTAGTTCAGGCCTCTCTAGGCCTCTTCAGGCTAGGCTAGGTCAGGCTTCTCTAGGCCTCTTCAAACTAGTCTAGGTCAGACTTCTCTAGGCCTCTTCAGGCTAGTCTAGGTCAGGCCTCTCTAGGCCTCTTTAGGCTAGGCTAGGTCAGGCTTCTCTAGGCCTCTTCAGGCTAGGCTAGGTCAGGCTTCTCTAGGCCTCTTCAGGCTAGGTCAGGCCTCTCTAGGCCTCTTTAGGCTAGGCTAGGTCAGGCCTCTCTAGGCCTCTTCAGGCTAGGTCAAGCTTCTCTAGGCCTCTTCAGGCTAGTCTAGTTCAGGCCTCTCTAGGCCTCTTCAGGCTAGGCTAGGTCAGGCCTCTCTAAGCCTCTTCAGGCTAGGCTAGGTCAGGTCTCTCTAGGCCTCTTCAGGCTAGGCTAGGTCAGACCTCTCTAGGCCTCTTCGTGCTAGGTCAGGCTTCTATAGGCCTCTTCAGGCTAGGCTAGGTAAGGCCTCTCTAGGCCTCTTCAGGCTAGGCTAGGTCAGGCTTCTCTAGGCCTCTTCAGGCTAGGTCAGGCCTCTCTAGGCCTCTTTAGGCTAGGCTACGTCAGGCCTCTCTAGGCCTCTTCAGGCTAGGTCAAGCTTCTCTAGGCCTCTTCAGGCTAGTCTAGTTCAGGCCTCTCTAGGCCTCTTCAGGCTAGGCTAGGTCAGGCCTCTCTAAGCCTCTTCAGGCTAGGCTAGGTCAGGTCTCTCTAGGCCTCTTCAGGCTAGGCTAGGTCAGGCCTCTCTAAGCCTCTTCATGCTAGGTCAGGCTTCTATAGGCCTCTTCAGGCTAGGCTAGGTAAGGCCTCTCTAGGCCTCTTCAGGCTAGGCTAGGTCAGGCTTCTCTAGGCATCTTCAGGCTAGGTCAGGCCTCTCTAGGCCTCTTCAGGCTAGGCTAGGCCAGGCCTACTCTAGGCCTCTGCAGGCTTCTCTAGGCCTCTTCAGGCTAGGTCAGGCTTCTCTAGGCCTCTTCAAACTAGGCTAGGTAAGGCCTCTCTAGGCCTCTTCAGGGTAGGCTAGGTCAGGCTTCTCTAGGCCTTTTCAGGCTAGACTAGGTCAGGCCTTTCTAGGCCTCTTCAGGCTAGGCTAGGTCAGGCTTCTCTAGGCCTCTTCAGGCTAGGCTAGGTCAGGCTTCTCTAGGCCTCTTCAGGCTAGGCTAGGTCAGGCTTCTCTAGGCCTCTTCAGGCTAGGCTAGGTCAGGCCTCTCTAGGCCTCTTCAGGCTAGGTCAGGCCTCTCTAGGTCTCTTCAGGCTAGGCTAGGTCTGGCTTCTCTAGGCCTTTTCAGGCTAGATCAGGCTTCTCTAGGCCTTTTCAGGCTAGGTCAGGCTACTCTAGGCCTCTTCAGGCTAGGCTAGTTCAGGCCTCTCTAGGCCTCTTCAGGCTAGGCTAGGTCAGGCCTCTAGGCCTCTTCAGACTAGGCTAGGTCATGCTACTCTAGGCCTCTTCAGGCTAGAATAGGTCAGGCTTCTCTAGGCCTCTTCAGGCTAGGCTAGGTCAGGCTTCTCTAGGACTCTTCAGGCTAGGCTAGGTCAGGCCTCTCTAGGCCTCTTCAGGCTAGGCTAGGTCAGGCTTCTCTAGGCCTATTCAGGCTAGGCTAGGTACGGCCTCTCTAGGCCTCTTCAGGCTAGGCTAGGTCAGGCCTCTCTAGGCCTCTTCAGGCTAGGCTAGGTCAGGCTTCTCTAGGCGTCTTCAGGCTAGGTCAGGCTTCTCTAGGCCTCTTCAGGTAGGCTAGGCCAGGCTTCTCTAGGCCTCTTCAGGCTAGGCTAAGTCAGGCCTCTCTAGGCCTCTTAATGCTAGGCTAGGTCAGGCCTCTCTAGGCCTCTTCAGACTAGGTTAGGTCAGGTCTCTCTAGGCCTCTTCAGGCTAGGGTAGGTCAGGCCTCTCCAGGCCTCTTCAGGCTACGCTAGGTCAGGCTTCTCAAGGCCTCTTCCGGCTAGGCTAGGTCAGGCTTCTCTAGGCCTCTTCAGGCTAGGCTAGGTCAGGCTTCTCTAGGCCTCTTCAGGCTAGGCTAGGTCAGGCTTCTCTAGGCCTCTTCAGGCTAGGCTAGGTCAGGCCTCTCTAGGCCTCTTCAAGCTAGGTCAGGCATCTCTAGGTCTCTTCAGGCTAGGCTAGGTCTGGCTTCTCTAGACCTTTTCAGGCTAGGCTAGGTCGGGCCTCTCTAGGCCTCTTCAAGCTAGGTCAGGCATCTCTAGGTCTCTTCAGGCTAGGCTAGGTCAGGCCTCTCTAGGCCTCTTCAAGCTAGGTCAGGCATCTCTAGGTCTCTTCAGGCTAGGCTAGGTCAGGCATCTCTAGGCCTCTTCAGGCTAGGCTAGGTCTGGCTTCTCTAGACCTTTTCAGGCTAGGCTAGGTCGGGCCTCTCTAGGCCTCTTCAAGCTAGGTCAGGCATCTCTAGGTCTCTTCAGGCTAGGCTAGGTCAGGCTTCTCTAGGCCTCTTCAAGCTAGGTCAGGCATCTCTAGGTCTCTTCAGGCTAGGCTAGGTCAGGCCTCTCTAGGCCTCTTCAAGCTAGGTCAGGCATCTCTAGGTCTCTTCAGGCTAGGCTAGGTCTGGCTTCTCTAGACCTTTTCAGGCTAGGCTACGTCGGGCCTCTCTAGGCCTCTTCAAGCTAGGTCAGGCATCTCTAGGTCTCTTCAGGCTAGGCTAGGTCAGGCTTCTCTAGGCCTCTTCAGGCTAGGTCAGGCTTCTCTAGGCCTCTTCAGGCTAGGCTAGGTCAGGCTTCTCTAGGCCTATTCAGGCTAGGCTAGGTACGGCCTCTCTAGGCCTCTTCAGGCTAGGCTAGGTCAGGCTTCTCTAGGCCTCTTCAGGCTAGGTCAGGCTTCTCTAGGCCTCTTCAAACTAGGCTAGGTAAGGCCTCTCTAGGCCTCTTCAGGGTAGGCTAGGTCAGGCTTCTCTAGGCCTTTTCAGGTTAGACTAGGTCAGGCCTTTCTAGGCCTCTTCAGGCTAGGCTAGGTCAGGCTTCTCTAGGCCTCTTCAGGCTAGGCTAGGTCAGGCTTCTCTAGGCCTCTTCAGGCTAGGCTAGTTCAGGCCTCTCTAGGCCTCTTCAGGCTAGGCTAGGTCTGGCTTCTCTAGGCCTTTTCAGGCTAGATCAGGCTTCTCTAGGCCTCTTCAGGCTAGGTCAGGCTACTCTAGGCCTCTTCAGGCTAGGCTAGTTCAGGCCTCTCTAGGCCTCTTCAGGCTAGGCTAGGTCAGGCTTCTCTAGGCCTCTTCAAACTAGGCTAGGTCAGACTTCTCTAGGCCTCTTCAGGCTAGTCTAGGTCAGGCCTCTCTAGGCCTCTTTAGGCTAGGCTAGGTCAGGCTTCTCTAGGCCTCTTCAGGCTAGGCTAGGTCAGGCTTCTCTAGGCCTCTTCAGGCTAGGTCAGGCCTCTCTAGGCCTCTTTAGGCTAGGCTAGGTCAGGCCTCTCTAGGCCTCTTCAGGCTAGGTCAAGCTTCTCTAGGCCTCTTCAGGCTAGTCTAGTTCAGGCCTCTCTAGGCCTCTTCAGGCTAGGCTAGGTCAGGCTACTCTAGGCCTCTTCAGGCTAGGTCAGGCCTCTCTAGGCCTCTTCAGGCTAGGCTAGGCCAGGCCTACTCTAGGCCTCTGCAGGCTTCTCTAGGCCTCTTCAGGCTAGGTCAGGCTTCTCTAGGCCTCTTCAAACTAGGCTAGGTAAGGCCTCTCTAGGCCTCTTCAGGGTAGGCTAGGTCAGGCTTCTCTAGGCCTCTTCAGGCTAGGCTAGGTCAGGCTTCTCTAGGCCTCTTCAGGCTAGGCTAGTTCAGGCCTCTCTAGGCCTCTTCAGGCTAGGCTAGGTCTGGCTTCTCTAGGCCTTTTCAGGCTAGATCAGGCTTCTCTAGGCCTCTTCAGGCTAGGTCAGGCTACTCTAGGCCTCTTCAGGCTAGGCTAGTTCAGGCCTCTCTAGGCCTCTTCAGGCTAGGCTAGGTCAGGCTTCTCTAGGCCTCTTCAAACTAGGCTAGGTCAGACTTCTCTAGGCCTCTTCAGGCTAGTCTAGGTCAGGCCTCTCTAGGCCTCTTTAGGCTAGGCTAGGTCAGGCTTCTCTAGGCCTCTTCAGGCTAGGCTAGGTCAGGCTTCTCTAGGCCTCTTCAAACTAGGCTAGGTCAGACTTCTCTAGGCCTCTTCAGGCTAGTCTAGGTCAGGCCTCTCTAGGCCTCTTTAGGCTAGGCTAGGTCAGGCTTCTCTAGGCCTTTTCAGGCTAGACTAGGTCAGGCCTTTCTAGGCCTCTTCAGGCTAGGCTAGGTCAGGCTTCTCTAGGCCTCTTCAGGCTAGGCTAGGTCAGGCTTCTCTAGGCCTATTCAGGCTAGGCTAGGTACGGCCTCTCTAGGCCTCTTCAGGCTAGGCTAGGTCAGGCCTCTCTAGGCCTCTTCAGGCTAGGCTAGGTCAGGCTTCTCTAGGCGTCTTCAGGCTAGGTCAGGCTTCTCTAGGCCTCTTCAGGTAGGCTAGGCCAGGCTTCTCTAGGCCTCTTCAGGCTAGGCTAAGTCAGGCCTCTCTAGGCCTCTTAATGCTAGGCTAGGTCAGGCCTCTCTAGGCCTCTTCAGACTAGGTTAGGTCAGGTCTCTCTAGGCCTCTTCAGGCTAGGGTAGGTCAGGCCTCTCTAGGCCTCTTCAGGCTACGCTAGGTCAGGCTTCTCAAGGCCTCTTCCGGCTAGGCTAGGTCAGGCTTCTCTAGGCCTCTTCAGGCTAGGCTAGGTCAGGCTTCTCTAGGCCTCTTCAGGCTAGGCTAGGTCAGGCTTCTCTAGGCCTCTTCAGGCTAGGCTAGGTCAGGCCTCTCTAGGCCTCTTCAAGCTAGGTCAGGCATCTCTAGGTCTCTTCAGGCTAGGCTAGGTCAGGCCTCTCTAGGCCTCTTCAAGCTAGGTCAGGCATCTCTAGGTCTCTTCAGGCTAGGCTAGGTCAGGCATCTCTAGGCCTCTTCAGGCTACGCTAGGTCAGGCTTCTCAAGGCCTCTTCCGGCTAGGCTAGGTCAGGCTTCTCTAGGCCTCTTCAGGCTAGGCTAGGTCTGGCTTCTCTAGACCTTTTCAGGCTAGGCTAGGTCGGGCCTCTCTAGGCCTCTTCAAGCTAGGTCAGGCATCTCTAGGTCTCTTCAGGCTAGGCTAGGTCAGGCCTCTCTAGGCCTCTTCAAGCTAGGTCAGGCATCTCTAGGTCTCTTCAGGCTAGGCTAGGTCAGGCATCTCTAGGCCTCTTCAGGCTAGGCTAGGTCTGGCTTCTCTAGACCTTTTCAGGCTAGGCTAGGTCGGGCCTCTCTAGGCCTCTTCAAGCTAGGTCAGGCATCTCTAGGTCTCTTCAGGCTAGGCTAGGTCAGGCTTCTCTAGGCCTCTTCAAGCTAGGTCAGGCATCTCTAGGTCTCTTCAGGCTAGGCTAGGTCAGGCCTCTCTAGGCCTCTTCAAGCTAGGTCAGGCATCTCTAGGTCTCTTCAGGCTAGGCTAGGTCTGGCTTCTCTAGACCTTTTCAGGCTAGGCTACGTCGGGCCTCTCTAGGCCTCTTCAAGCTAGGTCAGGCATCTCTAGGTCTCTTCAGGCTAGGCTAGGTCAGGCTTCTCTAGGCCTCTTCAGGCTAGGTCAGGCTTCTCTAGGCCTCTTCAGGCTAGGCTAGGTCAGGCTTCTCTAGGCCTATTCAGGCTAGGCTAGGTACGGCCTCTCTAGGCCTCTTCAGGCTAGGCTAGGTCAGGCTTCTCTAGGCCTCTTCAGGCTAGGTCAGGCTTCTCTAGGCCTCTTCAAACTAGGCTAGGTAAGGCCTCTCTAGGCCTCTTCAGGGTAGGCTAGGTCAGGCTTCTCTAGGCCTTTTCAGGTTAGACTAGGTCAGGCCTTTCTAGGCCTCTTCAGGCTAGGCTAGGTCAGGCTTCTCTAGGCCTCTTCAGGCTAGGCTAGGTCAGGCTTCTCTAGGCCTCTTCAGGCTAGGCTAGTTCAGGCCTCTCTAGGCCTCTTCAGGCTAGGCTAGGTCTGGCTTCTCTAGGCCTTTTCAGGCTAGATCAGGCTTCTCTAGGCCTCTTCAGGCTAGGTCAGGCTACTCTAGGCCTCTTCAGGCTAGGCTAGTTCAGGCCTCTCTAGGCCTCTTCAGGCTAGGCTAGGTCAGGCTTCTCTAGGCCTCTTCAAACTAGGCTAGGTCAGACTTCTCTAGGCCTCTTCAGGCTAGTCTAGGTCAGGCCTCTCTAGGCCTCTTTAGGCTAGGCTAGGTCAGGCTTCTCTAGGCCTCTTCAGGCTAGGCTAGGTCAGGCTTCTCTAGGCCTCTTCAGGCTAGGTCAGGCCTCTCTAGGCCTCTTTAGGCTAGGCTAGGTCAGGCCTCTCTAGGCCTCTTCAGGCTAGGTCAAGCTTCTCTAGGCCTCTTCAGGCTAGTCTAGTTCAGGCCTCTCTAGGCCTCTTCAGGCTAGGCTAGGTCAGGCTACTCTAGGCCTCTTCAGGCTAGGTCAGGCCTCTCTAGGCCTCTTCAGGCTAGGCTAGGCCAGGCCTACTCTAGGCCTCTGCAGGCTTCTCTAGGCCTCTTCAGGCTAGGTCAGGCTTCTCTAGGCCTCTTCAAACTAGGCTAGGTAAGGCCTCTCTAGGCCTCTTCAGGGTAGGCTAGGTCAGGCTTCTCTAGGCCTCTTCAGGCTAGGCTAGGTCCGGCTTCTCTAGGCCTCTTCAGGCTAGGCTAGTTCAGGCCTCTCTAGGCCTCTTCAGGCTAGGCTAGGTCTGGCTTCTCTAGGCCTTTTCAGGCTAGATCAGGCTTCTCTAGGCCTCTTCAGGCTAGGTCAGGCTACTCTAGGCCTCTTCAGGCTAGGCTAGTTCAGGCCTCTCTAGGCCTCTTCAGGCTAGGCTAGGTCAGGCTTCTCTAGGCCTCTTCAAACTAGGCTAGGTCAGACTTCTCTAGGCCTCTTCAGGCTAGTCTAGGTCAGGCCTCTCTAGGCCTCTTTAGGCTAGGCTAGGTCAGGCTTCTCTAGGCCTCTTCAGGCTAGGCTAGGTCAGGCTTCTCTAGGCCTCTTCAAACTAGGCTAGGTCAGACTTCTCTAGGCCTCTTCAGGCTAGTCTAGGTCAGGCCTCTCTAGGCCTCTTTAGGCTAGGCTAGGTCAGGCTTCTCTAGGCCTTTTCAGGCTAGACTAGGTCAGGCCTTTCTAGGCCTCTTCAGGCTAGGCTAGGTCAGGCTTCTCTAGGCCTCTTCAGGCTAGGCTAGGTCAGGCTTCTCTAGGCCTATTCAGGCTAGGCTAGGTACGGCCTCTCTAGGCCTCTTCAGGCTAGGCTAGGTCAGGCCTCTCTAGGCCTCTTCAGGCTAGGCTAGGTCAGGCTTCTCTAGGCGTCTTCAGGCTAGGTCAGGCTTCTCTAGGCCTCTTCAGGTAGGCTAGGCCAGGCTTCTCTAGGCCTCTTCAGGCTAGGCTAAGTCAGGCCTCTCTAGGCCTCTTAATGCTAGGCTAGGTCAGGCCTCTCTAGGCCTCTTCAGACTAGGTTAGGTCAGGTCTCTCTAGGCCTCTTCAGGCTAGGGTAGGTCAGGCCTCTCTAGGCCTCTTCAGGCTACGCTAGGTCAGGCTTCTCAAGGCCTCTTCCGGCTAGGCTAGGTCAGGCTTCTCTAGGCCTCTTCAGGCTAGGCTAGGTCAGGCTTCTCTAGGCCTCTTCAGGCTAGGCTAGGTCAGGCTTCTCTAGGCCTCTTCAGGCTAGGCTAGGTCAGGCCTCTCTAGGCCTCTTCAAGCTAGGTCAGGCATCTCTAGGTCTCTTCAGGCTAGGCTAGGTCTGGCTTCTCTAGACCTTTTCAGGCTAGGCTAGGTCGGGCCTCTCTAGGCCTCTTCAAGCTAGGTCAGGCATCTCTAGGTCTCTTCAGGCTAGGCTAGGTCAGGCTTCTCTAGGCCTCTTCAAGCTAGGTCAGGCATCTCTAGGTCTCTTCAGGCTAGGCTAGGTCAGGCCTCTCTAGGCCTCTTCAAGCTAGGTCAGGCATCTCTAGGTCTCTTCAGGCTAGGCTAGGTCTGGCTTCTCTAGACCTTTTCAGGCTAGGCTAGGTCGGGCCTCTCTAGGCCTCTTCAAGCTAGGTCAGGCATCTCTAGGTCTCTTCAGGCTAGGCTAGGTCAGGCTTCTCTAGGCCTCTTCAGGCTAGGCTAGGTCAGGCTTCTCTAGGCCTATTCAGGCTAGGCTAGGTACGGCCTCTCTAGGCCTCTTCAGGCTAGGCTAGGTCAGGCTTCTCTAGGCCTCTTCAGGCTAGGTCAGGCTTCTCTAGGCCTCTTCAAACTAGGCTAGGTAAGGCCTCTCTAGGCCTCTTCAGGGTAGGCTAGGTCAGGCTTCTCTAGGCCTTTTCAGGTTAGACTAGGTCAGGCCTTTCTAGGCCTCTTCAGGCTAGGCTAGGTCAGGCTTCTCTAGGCATCTTCAGGCTAGGTAAGGCCTCTCTAGGCCTCTTCAGGCTAGGCTAGGCCAGGCCTACTCTAGGCCTCTGCAGGCTTCTCTAGGCCTCTTCAGGCTAGGTCAGGCTTCTCTAGGCCTCTTCAAACTAGGCTAGGTCAGGCTTCTCTAGGCCTCTTCAGAGTAGGCTAGGTCAGGCTTTTCTAGGCCTTTTCAGGCTAGACTAGGTCAGGCCTTTCTAGGCCTCTTCAGGCTAGGCTAGGTCAGGCTTCTCTAGGCCTCTTCAGGCTAGGCTAGGTCAGGCTTCTCTAGGCCTCTTCAGGCTAGGCTAGTTCAGGCCTCTCTAGGCCTCTTCAGGCTAGGCTAGGTCTGGCTTCTCTAGGCTTTTTCAGGCTAGATCAGGCTTCTCTAGGCCTCTTCAGGCTAGGTCAGGCTACTCTAGGCCTCTTCAGGCTAGGCTAGTTCAGGCCTCTCTAGGCCTCTTCAGGCTAGGCTAGGTCAGGCTTCTCTAGGCCTCTTCAAACTAGTCTAGGTCAGACTTCTCTAGGCCTCTTCAGGCTAGTCTAGGTCAGGCCTCTCTAGGCCTCTTTAGGCTAGGCTAGGTCAGGCTTCTCTAGGCCTCTTCAGGCTAGGCTAGGTCAGGCTTCTCTAGGCCTCTTCAGGCTAGGTCAGGCCTCTCTAGGCCTCTTTAGGCTAGGCTAGGTCAGGCCTCTCTAGGCCTCTTCAGGCTAGGTCAAGCTTCTCTAGGCCTCTTCAGGCTAGTCTAGTTCAGGCCTCTCTAGGCCTCTTCAGGCTAGGCTAGGTCAGGCCTCTCTAAGCCTCTTCAGGCTAGGCTAGGTCAGGTCTCTCTAGGCCTCTTCAGGCTAGGCTAGGTCAGGCCTCTCTAGGCCTCTTCATGCTAGGTCAGGCTTCTATAGGCCTCTTCAGGCTAGGCTAGGTAAGGCCTCTCTAGGCCTCTTCAGGCTAGGCTAGGTCAGGCTTCTCTAGGCCTCTTCAGGCTAGGTCAGGCCTCTCTAGGCCTCTTTAGGCTAGGCTACGTCAGGCCTCTCTAGGCCTCTTCAGGCTAGGTCAAGCTTCTCTAGGCCTCTTCAGGCTAGTCTAGTTCAGGCCTCTCTAGGCCTCTTCAGGCTAGGCTAGGTCAGGCCTCTCTAAGCCTCTTCAGGCTAGGCTAGGTCAGGTCTCTCTAGGCCTCTTCAGGCTAGGCTAGGTCAGGCCTCTCTAGGCCTCTTCATGCTAGGTCAGGCTTCTATAGGCCTCTTCAGGCTAGGCTAGGTAAGGCCTCTCTAGGCCTCTTCAGGCTAGGCTAGGTCAGGCTTCTCTAGGCATCTTCAGGCTAGGTCAGGCCTCTCTAGGCCTCTTCAGGCTAGGCTAGGCCAGGCCTACTCTAGGCCTCTGCAGGCTTCTCTAGGCCTCTTCAGGCTAGGTCAGGCTTCTCTAGGCCTCTTCAAACTAGGCTAGGTAAGGCCTCTCTAGGCCTCTTCAGGGTAGGCTAGGTCAGGCTTCTCTAGGCCTTTTCAGGCTAGATTAGGTCAGGCCTTTCTAGGCCTCTTCAGGCTAGGCTAGGTCAGGCTTCTCTAGGCCTCTTCAGGCTAGGCTAGGTCAGGCTTCTCTAGGCCTCTTCAGGCTAGGCTAGGTCAGGCTTCTCTAGGCCTCTTCAGGCTAGGCTAGGTCAGGCCTCTCTAGGCCTCTTCAGGCTAGGTCAGGCCTCTCTAGGTCTCTTCAGGCTAGGCTAGGTCTGGCTACTCTAGGCCTTTTCAGGCTAGATCAGGCTTCTCTAGGCCTTTTCAGGCTAGGTCAGGCTACTCTAGGCCTCTTCGGGCTAGGCTAGTTCAGGCCTCTCTAGGCCTCTTCAGGCTAGGCTAGGTCAGGCCTCTAGGCCTCTTCAGACTAGGCTAGGTCATGCTACTCTAGGCCTCTTCAGGCTAGAATAGGTCAGGCTTCTCTAGGCCTCTTCAGGCTAGGCTAGGTCAGGCTTCTCTAGGACTCTTCAGGCTAGGCTAGGTCAGGCCTCTCTAGGCCTCTTCAGGCTAGGCTAGGTCAGGCTTCTCTAGGCCTATTCAGGCTAGGCTAGGTACGGCCTCTCTAGGCCTCTTCAGGCTAGGCTAGGTCAGGCCTCTCTAGGCCTCTTCAGGCTAGGCTAGGTCAGGCTTCTCTAGGCGTCTTCAGGCTAGGTCAGGCTTCTCTAGGCCTCTTCAGGCTAGGCTAAGTCAGGCCTCTCTAGGCCTCTTAATGCTAGGCTAGGTCAGGCCTCTCTAGGCCTCTTCAGACTAGGTTAGGTCAGGTCTCTCTAGGCCTCTTCAGGCTAGGGTAGGTCAGGCCTCTCCAGGCCTCTTCAGGCTACGCTAGGTCAGGCTTCTCAAGGCCTCTTCCGGCTAGGCTAGGTCAGGCTTCTCTAGGCCTCTTCAGGCTAGGCTAGGTCAGGCTTCTCTAGGCCTCTTCAGGCTAGGCTAGGTCAGGCTTCTCTAGGCCTCTTCAGGCTAGGCTAGGTCAGGCCTCTCTAGGCCTCTTCAAGCTAGGTCAGGCATCTCTAGGTCTCTTCAGGCTAGGCTAGGTCTGGCTTCTCTAGACCTTTTCAGGCTAGGCTAGGTCGGGCCTCTCTAGGCCTCTTCAAGCTAGGTCAGGCATCTCTAGGTCTCTTCAGGCTAGGCTAGGTCAGGCTTCTCTAGGCCTCTTCAAGCTAGGTCAGGCATCTCTAGGTCTCTTCAGGCTAGGCTAGGTCAGGCCTCTCTAGGCCTCTTCAAGCTAGGTCAGGCATCTCTAGGTCTCTTCAGGCTAGGCTAGGTCTGGCTTCTCTAGACCTTTTCAGGCTAGGCTAGGTCGGGCCTCTCTAGGCCTCTTCAAGCTAGGTCAGGCATCTCTAGGTCTCTTCAGGCTAGGCTAGGTCAGGCTTCTCTAGGCCTCTTCAGGCTAGGCTAGGTCAGGCTTCTCTAGGCCTATTCAGGCTAGGCTAGGTACGGCCTCTCTAGGCCTCTTCAGGCTAGGCTAGGTCAGGCTTCTCTAGGCCTCTTCAGGCTAGGTCAGGCTTCTCTAGGCCTCTTCAAACTAGGCTAGGTAAGGCCTCTCTAGGCCTCTTCAGGGTAGGCTAGGTCAGGCTTCTCTAGGCCTTTTCAGGTTAGACTAGGTCAGGCCTTTCTAGGCCTCTTCAGGCTAGGCTAGGTCAGGCTTCTCTAGGCCTCCTCAGGCTAGGCTAGGTCAGGCTTCTCTAGGCCTCTTCAGGCTAGGTCAGGCCTCTCTAGGCCTCTTTAGGCTAGGCTAGGTCAGGCCTTTCTAGGCCTCTTCAGGCTAGGTCAAGCTTCTCTAGGCCTATTCAGGCTAGTCTAGTTCAGGCCTCGCTAGGCCTCTTCAGGCTAGGCTAGGTCAGGCCTCTCTAAGCCTCTTCAGGCTAGGCTAGGTCAGGTCTCTCTAGGCCTCTTCAGGCTAGGCTAGGTCAGGCCTCTCTAGGCCTCTTCATGCTAGGTCAGGCTTCTATAGGCCTCTTCAGGCTAGGCTAGGTAAGGCCTCTCTAGGCCTCTTCAGGCTAGGCTAGGTCAGGCTTCTCTAGGCATCTTCAGGCTAGGTAAGGCCTCTCTAGGCCTCTTCAGGCTAGGCTAGGCCAGGCCTACTCTAGGCCTCTGCAGGCTTCTCTAGGCCTCTTCAGGCTAGGTCAGGCTTCTCTAGGCCTCTTCAAACTAGGCTAGGTAAGGCCTCTCTAGGCCTCTTCAGGGTAGGCTAGGTCAGGCTTCTCTAGGCCTTTTCAGGCTAGACTAGGTCAGGCCTTTCTAGGCCTCTTCAGGCTAGGCTAGGTCAGGCTTCTCTAGGCCTCTTCAGGCTAGGCTAGTTCAGGCCTCTCTAGGCCTCTTCAGGCTAGGCTAGGTCTGGCTTCTCTAGGCTTTTTCAGGCTAGATCAGGCTTCTCTAGGCCTCTTCAGGCTAGGTCAGGCTACTCTAGGCCTCTTCAGGCTAGGCTAGTTCAGGCCTCTCTAGGCCTCTTCAGGCTAGGCTAGGTCAGGCTTCTCTAGGCCTCTTCAAACTAGTCTAGGTCAGACTTCTCTAGGCCTCTTCAGGCTAGTCTAGGTCAGGCCTCTCTAGGCCTCTTTAGGCTAGGCTAGGTCAGGCTTCTCTAGGCCTCTTCAGGCTAGGCTAGGTCAGGCTTCTCTAGGCCTCTTCAGGCTAGGTCAGGCCTCTCTAGGCCTCTTTAGGCTAGGCTAGGTCAGGCCTCTCTAGGCCTCTTCAGGCTAGGTCAAGCTTCTCTAGGCCTCTTCAGGCTAGTCTAGTTCAGGCCTCTCTAGGCCTCTTCAGGCTAGGCTAGGTCAGGCCTCTCTAAGCCTCTTCAGGCTAGGCTAGGTCAGGTCTCTCTAGGCCTCTTCAGGCTAGGCTAGGTCAGACCTCTCTATGCCTCTTCGTGCTAGGTCAGGCTTCTATAGGCCTCTTCAGGCTAGGCTAGGTAAGGCCTCTCTAGGCCTCTTCAGGCTAGGCTAGGTCAGGCTTCTCTAGGCCTCTTCAGGCTAGGTCAGGCCTCTCTAGGCCTCTTTAGGCTAGGCTACGTCAGGCCTCTCTAGGCCTCTTCAGGCTAGGTCAAGCTTCTCTAGGCCTCTTCAGGCTAGTCTAGTTCAGGCCTCTCTAGGCCTCTTCAGGCTAGGCTAGGTCAGGCCTCTCTAAGCCTCTTCAGGCTAGGCTAGGTCAGGTCTCTCTAGGCCTCTTCAGGCTAGGCTAGGTCAGGCCTCTCTAAGCCTCTTCATGCTAGGTCAGGCTTCTATAGGCCTCTTCAGGCTAGGCTAGGTAAGGCCTCTCTAGGCCTCTTCAGGCTAGGCTAGGTCAGGCTTCTCTAGGCATCTTCAGGCTAGGTCAGGCCTCTCTAGGCCTCTTCAGGCTAGGCTAGGCCAGGCCTACTCTAGGCCTCTGCAGGCTTCTCTAGGCCTCTTCAGGCTAGGTCAGGCTTCTCTAGGCCTCTTCAAACTAGGCTAGGTAAGGCCTCTCTAGGCCTCTTCAGGGTAGGCTAGGTCAGGCTTCTCTAGGCCTTTTCAGGCTAGACTAGGTCAGGCCTTTCTAGGCCTCTTCAGGCTAGGCTAGGTCAGGCTTCTCTAGGCCTCTTCAGGCTAGGCTAGGTCAGGCTTCTCTAGGCCTCTTCAGGCTAGGCTAGGTCAGGCTTCTCTAGGCCTCTTCAGGCTAGGCTAGGTCAGGCCTCTCTAGGCCTCTTCAGGCTAGGTCAGGCCTCTCTAGGTCTCTTCAGGCTAGGCTAGGTCTGGCTTCTCTAGGCCTTTTCAGGCTAGATCAGGCTTCTCTAGGCCTTTTCAGGCTAGGTCAGGCTACTCTAGGCCTCTTCAGGCTAGGCTAGTTCAGGCCTCTCTAGGCCTCTTCAGGCTAGGCTAGGTCAGGCCTCTAGGCCTCTTCAGACTAGGCTAGGTCATGCTACTCTAGGCCTCTTCAGGCTAGAATAGGTCAGGCTTCTCTAGGCCTCTTCAGGCTAGGCTAGGTCAGGCTTCTCTAGGACTCTTCAGGCTAGGCTAGGTCAGGCCTCTCTAGGCCTCTTCAGGCTAGGCTAGGTCAGGCTTCTCTAGGCCTATTCAGGCTAGGCTAGGTACGGCCTCTCTAGGCCTCTTCAGGCTAGGCTAGGTCAGGCCTCTCTAGGCCTCTTCAGGCTAGGCTAGGTCAGGCTTCTCTAGGCCTCTTCAGGCTAGGTCAGGCTTCTCTAGGCCTCTTCAAACTAGGCTAGGTAAGGCCTCTCTAGGCCTCTTCAGGGTAGGCTAGGTCAGGCTTCTCTAGGCCTTTTCAGGTTAGACTAGGTCAGGCCTTTCTAGGCCTCTTCAGGCTAGGCTAGGTCAGGCTTCTCTAGGCCTCTTCAGGCTAGGCTAGGTCAGGCTTCTCTAGGCCTCTTCAGGCTAGGCTAGTTCAGGCCTCTCTAGGCCTCTTCAGGCTAGGCTAGGTCTGGCTTCTCTAGGCCTTTTCAGGCTAGATCAGGCTTCTCTAGGCCTCTTCAGGCTAGGTCAGGCTACTCTAGGCCTCTTCAGGCTAGGCTAGTTCAGGCCTCTCTAGGCCTCTTCAGGCTAGGCTAGGTCAGGCTTCTCTAGGCCTCTTCAAACTAGGCTAGGTCAGACTTCTCTAGGCCTCTTCAGGCTAGTCTAGGTCAGGCCTCTCTAGGCCTCTTTAGGCTAGGCTAGGTCAGGCTTCTCTAGGCCTCTTCAGGCTAGGCTAGGTCAGGCTTCTCTAGGCCTCTTCAGGCTAGGTCAGGCCTCTCTAGGCCTCTTTAGGCTAGGCTAGGTCAGGCCTCTCTAGGCCTCTTCAGGCTAGGTCAAGCTTCTCTAGGCCTCTTCAGGCTAGTCTAGTTCAGGCCTCTCTAGGCCTCTTCAGGCTAGGCTAGGTCAGGCTACTCTAGGCCTCTTCAGGCTAGGTCAGGCCTCTCTAGGCCTCTTCAGGCTAGGCTAGGCCAGGCCTACTCTAGGCCTCTGCAGGCTTCTCTAGGCCTCTTCAGGCTAGGTCAGGCTTCTCTAGGCCTCTTCAAACTAGGCTAGGTAAGGCCTCTCTAGGCCTCTTCAGGGTAGGCTAGGTCAGGCTTCTCTAGGCCTCTTCAGGCTAGGCTAGGTCCGGCTTCTCTAGGCCTCTTCAGGCTAGGCTAGTTCAGGCCTCTCTAGGCCTCTTCAGGCTAGGCTAGGTCTGGCTTCTCTAGGCCTTTTCAGGCTAGATCAGGCTTCTCTAGGCCTCTTCAGGCTAGGTCAGGCTACTCTAGGCCTCTTCAGGCTAGGCTAGTTCAGGCCTCTCTAGGCCTCTTCAGGCTAGGCTAGGTCAGGCTTCTCTAGGCCTCTTCAAACTAGGCTAGGTCAGACTTCTCTAGGCCTCTTCAGGCTAGTCTAGGTCAGGCCTCTCTAGGCCTCTTTAGGCTAGGCTAGGTCAGGCTTCTCTAGGCCTCTTCAGGCTAGGCTAGGTCAGGCTTCTCTAGGCCTCTTCAAACTAGGCTAGGTCAGACTTCTCTAGGCCTCTTCAGGCTAGTCTAGGTCAGGCCTCTCTAGGCCTCTTTAGGCTAGGCTAGGTCAGGCTTCTCTAGGCCTTTTCAGGCTAGACTAGGTCAGGCCTTTCTAGGCCTCTTCAGGCTAGGCTAGGTCAGGCTTCTCTAGGCCTCTTCAGGCTAGGCTAGGTCAGGCTTCTCTAGGCCTATTCAGGCTAGGCTAGGTACGGCCTCTCTAGGCCTCTTCAGGCTAGGCTAGGTCAGGCCTCTCTAGGCCTCTTCAGGCTAGGCTAGGTCAGGCTTCTCTAGGCGTCTTCAGGCTAGGTCAGGCTTCTCTAGGCCTCTTCAGGTAGGCTAGGCCAGGCTTCTCTAGGCCTCTTCAGGCTAGGCTAAGTCAGGCCTCTCTAGGCCTCTTAATGCTAGGCTAGGTCAGGCCTCTCTAGGCCTCTTCAGACTAGGTTAGGTCAGGTCTCTCTAGGCCTCTTCAGGCTAGGGTAGGTCAGGCCTCTCTAGGCCTCTTCAGGCTACGCTAGGTCAGGCTTCTCAAGGCCTCTTCCGGCTAGGCTAGGTCAGGCTTCTCTAGGCCTCTTCAGGCTAGGCTAGGTCAGGCTTCTCTAGGCCTCTTCAGGCTAGGCTAGGTCAGGCTTCTCTAGGCCTCTTCAGGCTAGGCTAGGTCAGGCCTCTCTAGGCCTCTTCAAGCTAGGTCAGGCATCTCTAGGTCTCTTCAGGCTAGGCTAGGTCTGGCTTCTCTAGACCTTTTCAGGCTAGGCTAGGTCGGGCCTCTCTAGGCCTCTTCAAGCTAGGTCAGGCATCTCTAGGTCTCTTCAGGCTAGGCTAGGTCAGGCTTCTCTAGGCCTCTTCAAGCTAGGTCAGGCATCTCTAGGTCTCTTCAGGCTAGGCTAGGTCAGGCCTCTCTAGGCCTCTTCAAGCTAGGTCAGGCATCTCTAGGTCTCTTCAGGCTAGGCTAGGTCTGGCTTCTCTAGACCTTTTCAGGCTAGGCTAGGTCGGGCCTCTCTAGGCCTCTTCAAGCTAGGTCAGGCATCTCTAGGTCTCTTCAGGCTAGGCTAGGTCAGGCTTCTCTAGGCCTCTTCAGGCTAGGCTAGGTCAGGCTTCTCTAGGCCTATTCAGGCTAGGCTAGGTACGGCCTCTCTAGGCCTCTTCAGGCTAGGCTAGGTCAGGCTTCTCTAGGCCTCTTCAGGCTAGGTCAGGCTTCTCTAGGCCTCTTCAAACTAGGCTAGGTAAGGCCTCTCTAGGCCTCTTCAGGGTAGGCTAGGTCAGGCTTCTCTAGGCCTTTTCAGGTTAGACTAGGTCAGGCCTTTCTAGGCCTCTTCAGGCTAGGCTAGGTCAGGCTTCTCTAGGCATCTTCAGGCTAGGTAAGGCCTCTCTAGGCCTCTTCAGGCTAGGCTAGGCCAGGCCTACTCTAGGCCTCTGCAGGCTTCTCTAGGCCTCTTCAGGCTAGGTCAGGCTTCTCTAGGCCTCTTCAAACTAGGCTAGGTCAGGCTTCTCTAGGCCTCTTCAGAGTAGGCTAGGTCAGGCTTTTCTAGGCCTTTTCAGGCTAGACTAGGTCAGGCCTTTCTAGGCCTCTTCAGGCTAGGCTAGGTCAGGCTTCTCTAGGCCTCTTCAGGCTAGGCTAGGTCAGGCTTCTCTAGGCCTCTTCAGGCTAGGCTAGTTCAGGCCTCTCTAGGCCTCTTCAGGCTAGGCTAGGTCTGGCTTCTCTAGGCTTTTTCAGGCTAGATCAGGCTTCTCTAGGCCTCTTCAGGCTAGGTCAGGCTACTCTAGGCCTCTTCAGGCTAGGCTAGTTCAGGCCTCTCTAGGCCTCTTCAGGCTAGGCTAGGTCAGGCTTCTCTAGGCCTCTTCAAACTAGTCTAGGTCAGACTTCTCTAGGCCTCTTCAGGCTAGTCTAGGTCAGGCCTCTCTAGGCCTCTTTAGGCTAGGCTAGGTCAGGCTTCTCTAGGCCTCTTCAGGCTAGGCTAGGTCAGGCTTCTCTAGGCCTCTTCAGGCTAGGTCAGGCCTCTCTAGGCCTCTTTAGGCTAGGCTAGGTCAGGCCTCTCTAGGCCTCTTCAGGCTAGGTCAAGCTTCTCTAGGCCTCTTCAGGCTAGTCTAGTTCAGGCCTCTCTAGGCCTCTTCAGGCTAGGCTAGGTCAGGCCTCTCTAAGCCTCTTCAGGCTAGGCTAGGTCAGGTCTCTCTAGGCCTCTTCAGGCTAGGCTAGGTCAGGCCTCTCTAGGCCTCTTCATGCTAGGTCAGGCTTCTATAGGCCTCTTCAGGCTAGGCTAGGTAAGGCCTCTCTAGGCCTCTTCAGGCTAGGCTAGGTCAGGCTTCTCTAGGCCTCTTCAGGCTAGGTCAGGCCTCTCTAGGCCTCTTTAGGCTAGGCTACGTCAGGCCTCTCTAGGCCTCTTCAGGCTAGGTCAAGCTTCTCTAGGCCTCTTCAGGCTAGTCTAGTTCAGGCCTCTCTAGGCCTCTTCAGGCTAGGCTAGGTCAGGCCTCTCTAAGCCTCTTCAGGCTAGGCTAGGTCAGGTCTCTCTAGGCCTCTTCAGGCTAGGCTAGGTCAGGCCTCTCTAGGCCTCTTCATGCTAGGTCAGGCTTCTATAGGCCTCTTCAGGCTAGGCTAGGTAAGGCCTCTCTAGGCCTCTTCAGGCTAGGCTAGGTCAGGCTTCTCTAGGCATCTTCAGGCTAGGTCAGGCCTCTCTAGGCCTCTTCAGGCTAGGCTAGGCCAGGCCTACTCTAGGCCTCTGCAGGCTTCTCTAGGCCTCTTCAGGCTAGGTCAGGCTTCTCTAGGCCTCTTCAAACTAGGCTAGGTAAGGCCTCTCTAGGCCTCTTCAGGGTAGGCTAGGTCAGGCTTCTCTAGGCCTTTTCAGGCTAGATTAGGTCAGGCCTTTCTAGGCCTCTTCAGGCTAGGCTAGGTCAGGCTTCTCTAGGCCTCTTCAGGCTAGGCTAGGTCAGGCTTCTCTAGGCCTCTTCAGGCTAGGCTAGGTCAGGCTTCTCTAGGCCTCTTCAGGCTAGGCTAGGTCAGGCCTCTCTAGGCCTCTTCAGGCTAGGTCAGGCCTCTCTAGGTCTCTTCAGGCTAGGCTAGGTCTGGCTACTCTAGGCCTTTTCAGGCTAGATCAGGCTTCTCTAGGCCTTTTCAGGCTAGGTCAGGCTACTCTAGGCCTCTTCGGGCTAGGCTAGTTCAGGCCTCTCTAGGCCTCTTCAGGCTAGGCTAGGTCAGGCCTCTAGGCCTCTTCAGACTAGGCTAGGTCATGCTACTCTAGGCCTCTTCAGGCTAGAATAGGTCAGGCTTCTCTAGGCCTCTTCAGGCTAGGCTAGGTCAGGCTTCTCTAGGACTCTTCAGGCTAGGCTAGGTCAGGCCTCTCTAGGCCTCTTCAGGCTAGGCTAGGTCAGGCTTCTCTAGGCCTATTCAGGCTAGGCTAGGTACGGCCTCTCTAGGCCTCTTCAGGCTAGGCTAGGTCAGGCCTCTCTAGGCCTCTTCAGGCTAGGCTAGGTCAGGCTTCTCTAGGCGTCTTCAGGCTAGGTCAGGCTTCTCTAGGCCTCTTCAGGCTAGGCTAAGTCAGGCCTCTCTAGGCCTCTTAATGCTAGGCTAGGTCAGGCCTCTCTAGGCCTCTTCAGACTAGGTTAGGTCAGGTCTCTCTAGGCCTCTTCAGGCTAGGGTAGGTCAGGCCTCTCCAGGCCTCTTCAGGCTACGCTAGGTCAGGCTTCTCAAGGCCTCTTCCGGCTAGGCTAGGTCAGGCTTCTCTAGGCCTCTTCAGGCTAGGCTAGGTCAGGCTTCTCTAGGCCTCTTCAGGCTAGGCTAGGTCAGGCTTCTCTAGGCCTCTTCAGGCTAGGCTAGGTCAGGCCTCTCTAGGCCTCTTCAAGCTAGGTCAGGCATCTCTAGGTCTCTTCAGGCTAGGCTAGGTCTGGCTTCTCTAGACCTTTTCAGGCTAGGCTAGGTCGGGCCTCTCTAGGCCTCTTCAAGCTAGGTCAGGCATCTCTAGGTCTCTTCAGGCTAGGCTAGGTCAGGCTTCTCTAGGCCTCTTCAAGCTAGGTCAGGCATCTCTAGGTCTCTTCAGGCTAGGCTAGGTCAGGCCTCTCTAGGCCTCTTCAAGCTAGGTCAGGCATCTCTAGGTCTCTTCAGGCTAGGCTAGGTCTGGCTTCTCTAGACCTTTTCAGGCTAGGCTAGGTCGGGCCTCTCTAGGCCTCTTCAAGCTAGGTCAGGCATCTCTAGGTCTCTTCAGGCTAGGCTAGGTCAGGCTTCTCTAGGCCTCTTCAGGCTAGGCTAGGTCAGGCTTCTCTAGGCCTATTCAGGCTAGGCTAGGTACGGCCTCTCTAGGCCTCTTCAGGCTAGGCTAGGTCAGGCTTCTCTAGGCCTCTTCAGGCTAGGTCAGGCTTCTCTAGGCCTCTTCAAACTAGGCTAGGTAAGGCCTCTCTAGGCCTCTTCAGGGTAGGCTAGGTCAGGCTTCTCTAGGCCTTTTCAGGTTAGACTAGGTCAGGCCTTTCTAGGCCTCTTCAGGCTAGGCTAGGTCAGGCTTCTCTAGGCCTCCTCAGGCTAGGCTAGGTCAGGCTTCTCTAGGCCTCTTCAGGCTAGGTCAGGCCTCTCTAGGCCTCTTTAGGCTAGGCTAGGTCAGGCCTTTCTAGGCCTCTTCAGGCTAGGTCAAGCTTCTCTAGGCCTATTCAGGCTAGTCTAGTTCAGGCCTCGCTAGGCCTCTTCAGGCTAGGCTAGGTCAGGCCTCTCTAAGCCTCTTCAGGCTAGGCTAGGTCAGGTCTCTCTAGGCCTCTTCAGGCTAGGCTAGGTCAGGCCTCTCTAGGCCTCTTCATGCTAGGTCAGGCTTCTATAGGCCTCTTCAGGCTAGGCTAGGTAAGGCCTCTCTAGGCCTCTTCAGGCTAGGCTAGGTCAGGCTTCTCTAGGCATCTTCAGGCTAGGTAAGGCCTCTCTAGGCCTCTTCAGGCTAGGCTAGGCCAGGCCTACTCTAGGCCTCTGCAGGCTTCTCTAGGCCTCTTCAGGCTAGGTCAGGCTTCTCTAGGCCTCTTCAAACTAGGCTAGGTAAGGCCTCTCTAGGCCTCTTCAGGGTAGGCTAGGTCAGGCTTCTCTAGGCCTTTTCAGGCTAGACTAGGTCAGGCCTTTCTAGGCCTCTTCAGGCTAGGCTAGGTCAGGCTTCTCTAGGCCTCTTCAGGCTAGGCTAGTTCAGGCCTCTCTAGGCCTCTTCAGGCTAGGCTAGGTCTGGCTTCTCTAGGCTTTTTCAGGCTAGATCAGGCTTCTCTAGGCCTCTTCAGGCTAGGTCAGGCTACTCTAGGCCTCTTCAGGCTAGGCTAGTTCAGGCCTCTCTAGGCCTCTTCAGGCTAGGCTAGGTCAGGCTTCTCTAGGCCTCTTCAAACTAGTCTAGGTCAGACTTCTCTAGGCCTCTTCAGGCTAGTCTAGGTCAGGCCTCTCTAGGCCTCTTTAGGCTAGGCTAGGTCAGGCTTCTCTAGGCCTCTTCAGGCTAGGCTAGGTCAGGCTTCTCTAGGCCTCTTCAGGCTAGGTCAGGCCTCTCTAGGCCTCTTTAGGCTAGGCTAGGTCAGGCCTCTCTAGGCCTCTTCAGGCTAGGTCAAGCTTCTCTAGGCCTCTTCAGGCTAGTCTAGTTCAGGCCTCTCTAGGCCTCTTCAGGCTAGGCTAGGTCAGGCCTCTCTAAGCCTCTTCAGGCTAGGCTAGGTCAGGTCTCTCTAGGCCTCTTCAGGCTAGGCTAGGTCAGACCTCTCTATGCCTCTTCGTGCTAGGTCAGGCTTCTATAGGCCTCTTCAGGCTAGGCTAGGTAAGGCCTCTCTAGGCCTCTTCAGGCTAGGCTAGGTCAGGCTTCTCTAGGCCTCTTCAGGCTAGGTCAGGCCTCTCTAGGCCTCTTTAGGCTAGGCTACGTCAGGCCTCTCTAGGCCTCTTCAGGCTAGGTCAAGCTTCTCTAGGCCTCTTCAGGCTAGTCTAGTTCAGGCCTCTCTAGGCCTCTTCAGGCTAGGCTAGGTCAGGCCTCTCTAAGCCTCTTCAGGCTAGGCTAGGTCAGGTCTCTCTAGGCCTCTTCAGGCTAGGCTAGGTCAGGCCTCTCTAAGCCTCTTCATGCTAGGTCAGGCTTCTATAGGCCTCTTCAGGCTAGGCTAGGTAAGGCCTCTCTAGGCCTCTTCAGGCTAGGCTAGGTCAGGCTTCTCTAGGCATCTTCAGGCTAGGTCAGGCCTCTCTAGGCCTCTTCAGGCTAGGCTAGGCCAGGCCTACTCTAGGCCTCTGCAGGCTTCTCTAGGCCTCTTCAGGCTAGGTCAGGCTTCTCTAGGCCTCTTCAAACTAGGCTAGGTAAGGCCTCTCTAGGCCTCTTCAGGGTAGGCTAGGTCAGGCTTCTCTAGGCCTTTTCAGGCTAGACTAGGTCAGGCCTTTCTAGGCCTCTTCAGGCTAGGCTAGGTCAGGCTTCTCTAGGCCTCTTCAGGCTAGGCTAGGTCAGGCTTCTCTAGGCCTCTTCAGGCTAGGCTAGGTCAGGCTTCTCTAGGCCTCTTCAGGCTAGGCTAGGTCAGGCCTCTCTAGGCCTCTTCAGGCTAGGTCAGGCCTCTCTAGGTCTCTTCAGGCTAGGCTAGGTCTGGCTTCTCTAGGCCTTTTCAGGCTAGATCAGGCTTCTCTAGGCCTTTTCAGGCTAGGTCAGGCTACTCTAGGCCTCTTCAGGCTAGGCTAGTTCAGGCCTCTCTAGGCCTCTTCAGGCTAGGCTAGGTCAGGCCTCTAGGCCTCTTCAGACTAGGCTAGGTCATGCTACTCTAGGCCTCTTCAGGCTAGAATAGGTCAGGCTTCTCTAGGCCTCTTCAGGCTAGGCTAGGTCAGGCTTCTCTAGGACTCTTCAGGCTAGGCTAGGTCAGGCCTCTCTAGGCCTCTTCAGGCTAGGCTAGGTCAGGCTTCTCTAGGCCTATTCAGGCTAGGCTAGGTACGGCCTCTCTAGGCCTCTTCAGGCTAGGCTAGGTCAGGCCTCTCTAGGCCTCTTCAGGCTAGGCTAGGTCAGGCTTCTCTAGGCGTCTTCAGGCTAGGTCAGGCTTCTCTAGGCCTCTTCAGGTAGGCTAGGCCAGGCTTCTCTAGGCCTCTTCAGGCTAGGCTAAGTCAGGCCTCTCTAAGCCTCTTCAGGCTAGGCTAGGTCAGGTCTCTCTAGGCCTCTTCAGGCTAGGCTAGGTCAGACCTCTCTAGGCCTCTTCGTGCTAGGTCAGGCTTCTATAGGCCTCTTCAGGCTAGGCTAGGTAAGGCCTCTCTAGGCCTCTTCAGGCTAGGCTAGGTCAGGCTTCTCTAGGCCTCTTCAGGCTAGGTCAGGCCTCTCTAGGCCTCTTTAGGCTAGGCTACGTCAGGCCTCTCTAGGCCTCTTCAGGCTAGGTCAAGCTTCTCTAGGCCTCTTCAGGCTAGTCTAGTTCAGGCCTCTCTAGGCCTCTTCAGGCTAGGCTAGGTCAGGCCTCTCTAAGCCTCTTCAGGCTAGGCTAGGTCAGGTCTCTCTAGGCCTCTTCAGGCTAGGCTAGGTCAGGCCTCTCTAAGCCTCTTCATGCTAGGTCAGGCTTCTATAGGCCTCTTCAGGCTAGGCTAGGTAAGGCCTCTCTAGGCCTCTTCAGGCTAGGCTAGGTCAGGCCTCTCTAGGCCTCTTCAAGCTAGGTCAGGCATCTCTAGGTCTCTTCAGGCTAGGCTAGGTCTGGCTTCTCTAGACCTTTTCAGGCTAGGCTAGGTCGGGCCTCTCTAGGCCTCTTCAGGCTAGGCTAGGTCAGGCTTCTCTAGGCGTCTTCAGGCTAGGTCAGGCTTCTCTAGGCCTCTTCAGGTAGGCTAGGCCAGGCTTCTCTAGGCCTCTTCAGGCTAGGCTAAGTCAGGCCTCTCTAGGCCTCTTAATGCTAGGCTAGGTCAGGCCTCTCTAGGCCTCTTCAGACTAGGTTAGGTCAGGTCTCTCTAGGCCTCTTCAGGCTAGGGTAGGTCAGGCCTCTCCAGGCCTCTTCAGGCTACGCTAGGTCAGGCTTCTCAAGGCCTCTTCCGGCTAGGCTAGGTCAGGCTTCTCTAGGCCTCTTCAGGCTAGGCTAGGTCAGGCTTCTCTAGGCCTCTTCAGGCTAGGCTAGGTCAGGCTTCTCTAGGCCTCTTCAGGCTAGGCTAGGTCAGGCCTCTCTAGGCCTCTTCAAGCTAGGTCAGGCATCTCTAGGTCTCTTCAGGCTAGGCTAGGTCTGGCTTCTCTAGACCTTTTCAGGCTAGGCTAGGTCGGGCCTCTCTAGGCCTCTTCAAGCTAGGTCAGGCATCTCTAGGTCTCTTCAGGCTAGGCTAGGTCAGGCTTCTCTAGGCCTCTTCAAGCTAGGTCAGGCATCTCTAGGTCTCTTCAGGCTAGGCTAGGTCAGGCCTCTCTAGGCCTCTTCAAGCTAGGTCAGGCATCTCTAGGTCTCTTCAGGCTAGGCTAGGTCTGGCTTCTCTAGACCTTTTCAGGCTAGGCTACGTCGGGCCTCTCTAGGCCTCTTCAAGCTAGGTCAGGCATCTCTAGGTCTCTTCAGGCTAGGCTAGGTCAGGCTTCTCTAGGCCTCTTCAGGCTAGGTCAGGCTTCTCTAGGCCTCTTCAGGCTAGGCTAGGTCAGGCTTCTCTAGGCCTATTCAGGCTAGGCTAGGTACGGCCTCTCTAGGCCTCTTCAGGCTAGGCTAGGTCAGGCTTCTCTAGGCCTCTTCAGGCTAGGTCAGGCTTCTCTAGGCCTCTTCAAACTAGGCTAGGTAAGGCCTCTCTAGGCCTCTTCAGGGTAGGCTAGGTCAGGCTTCTCTAGGCCTTTTCAGGTTAGACTAGGTCAGGCCTTTCTAGGCCTCTTCAGGCTAGGCTAGGTCAGGCTTCTCTAGGCCTCTTCAGGCTAGGCTAGGTCAGGCTTCTCTAGGCCTCTTCAGGCTAGGCTAGTTCAGGCCTCTCTAGGCCTCTTCAGGCTAGGCTAGGTCTGGCTTCTCTAGGCCTTTTCAGGCTAGATCAGGCTTCTCTAGGCCTCTTCAGGCTAGGTCAGGCTACTCTAGGCCTCTTCAGGCTAGGCTAGTTCAGGCCTCTCTAGGCCTCTTCAGGCTAGGCTAGGTCAGGCTTCTCTAGGCCTCTTCAAACTAGGCTAGGTCAGACTTCTCTAGGCCTCTTCAGGCTAGTCTAGGTCAGGCCTCTCTAGGCCTCTTTAGGCTAGGCTAGGTCAGGCTTCTCTAGGCCTCTTCAGGCTAGGCTAGGTCAGGCTTCTCTAGGCCTCTTCAGGCTAGGTCAGGCCTCTCTAGGCCTCTTTAGGCTAGGCTAGGTCAGGCCTCTCTAGGCCTCTTCAGGCTAGGTCAAGCTTCTCTAGGCCTCTTCAGGCTAGTCTAGTTCAGGCCTCTCTAGGCCTCTTCAGGCTAGGCTAGGTCAGGCTACTCTAGGCCTCTTCAGGCTAGGTCAGGCCTCTCTAGGCCTCTTCAGGCTAGGCTAGGCCAGGCCTACTCTAGGCCTCTGCAGGCTTCTCTAGGCCTCTTCAGGCTAGGTCAGGCTTCTCTAGGCCTCTTCAAACTAGGCTAGGTAAGGCCTCTCTAGGCCTCTTCAGGGTAGGCTAGGTCAGGCTTCTCTAGGCCTCTTCAGGCTAGGCTAGGTCAGGCTTCTCTAGGCCTCTTCAGGCTAGGCTAGTTCAGGCCTCTCTAGGCCTCTTCAGGCTAGGCTAGGTCTGGCTTCTCTAGGCCTTTTCAGGCTAGATCAGGCTTCTCTAGGCCTCTTCAGGCTAGGTCAGGCTACTCTAGGCCTCTTCAGGCTAGGCTAGTTCAGGCCTCTCTAGGCCTCTTCAGGCTAGGCTAGGTCAGGCTTCTCTAGGCCTCTTCAAACTAGGCTAGGTCAGACTTCTCTAGGCCTCTTCAGGCTAGTCTAGGTCAGGCCTCTCTAGGCCTCTTTAGGCTAGGCTAGGTCAGGCTTCTCTAGGCCTCTTCAGGCTAGGCTAGGTCAGGCTTCTCTAGGCCTCTTCAAACTAGGCTAGGTCAGACTTCTCTAGGCCTCTTCAGGCTAGTCTAGGTCAGGCCTCTCTAGGCCTCTTTAGGCTAGGCTAGGTCAGGCTTCTCTAGGCCTTTTCAGGCTAGACTAGGTCAGGCCTTTCTAGGCCTCTTCAGGCTAGGCTAGGTCAGGCTTCTCTAGGCCTCTTCAGGCTAGGCTAGGTCAGGCTTCTCTAGGCCTCTTCAGGCTAGGCTAGTTCAGGCCTCTCTAGGCCTCTTCAGGCTAGGCTAGGTCTGGCTTCTCTAGGCCTTTTCAGGCTAGATCAGGCTTCTCTAGGCCTCTTCAGGCTAGGTCAGGCTACTCTAGGCCTCTTCAGGCTAGGCTAGTTCAGGCCTCTCTAGGCCTCTTCAGGCTAGGCTAGGTCAGGCTTCTCTAGGCCTCTTCAAACTAGGCTAGGTCAGACTTCTCTAGGCCTCTTCAGGCTAGTCTAGGTCAGGCCTCTCTAGGCCTCTTTAGGCTAGGCTAGGTCAGGCTTCTCTAGGCCTCTTCAGGCTAGGCTAGGTCAGGCTTCTCTAGGCCTCTTCAGGCTAGGTCAGGCCTCTCTAGGCCTCTTTAGGCTAGGCTAGGTCAGGCCTCTCTAGGCCTCTTCAGGCTAGGTCAAGCTTCTCTAGGCCTCTTCAGGCTAGTCTAGTTCAGGCCTCTCTAGGCCTCTTCAGGCTAGGCTAGGTCAGGCTTCTCTAGGCGTCTTCAGGCTAGGTCAGGACTCTCTAGGCCTCTTCAGGCTAGGCTAGGTCAGGCTTCTCTAGGCCTCTTCAGGCTAGTTTAGGTCAGGCTTCTCTAGGCCTCTTCAAGCTAGGCTAGGTCAGGCTTCTCTAGGCCTCTTCAGACTAGACTAGGTCAGGCTACTCTAGACCTCTTCAGGCTGGGCTAGGTCAGGCTTCTCTAGGCCTCTTCAGGCTAGGTCAGGCTTCTCTAGGCCTTTTCAGGTAGGCTAGGCCAGGCTTCTATAGGCCTCTTCAGGCTAGGCTAGGTCAGGCCTCTCTAGGCCTCTTAATGCTAGGCTAGGTCAGGCCTCTCTAGGCCTCTTCAGACTAGGCTAGGTCCGGTCTCTCTAGGCCTCTTCAGGCTAGGTTAGGTCAGGCCTCTCCAGGCCTCTTCAGGCTAGGCTAGGTCAGGCTTCTCAAGGCCTCTTCAGGCTAGGTCAGGCTTCTCTAGGCCTCTTCATGCTAGGCTAGCTCAGGCTTCTCTAGGCCTCTTCAGGCTAGGCTAGGTCAGGCTTCTCTAGGCCTCTTCAGGCTAGGCTAGGTCAGGCTTCTCTAGGCCTCTTCAGGCTAGGCTAGGTCAGGCTTCTCTAGGCCTCTTCAGGCTAGGCTAGGTCAGGCCTCTCTAGGCCTCTTCAGGCTAGGTCAGGCCTCTCTAGGTCTCTTCAGGCTAGGCTAGGTCTGGCTACTCTAGGCCTTTTCAGGCTAGATCAGGCTTCTCTAGGCCTTTTCAGGCTAGGTCAGGCTACTCTAGGCCTCTTCGGGCTAGGCTAGTTCAGGCCTCTCTAGGCCTCTTAATGCTAGGCTAGGTCAGGCTTCTCATGGCCTCTTCCGGCTAGGCTAGGTCAGGCTTCTCTAGGACTCTTCAGACTAGGCTAGGTCAGACTTCTCTAGGCCTCTTCAGGCTAGTCTAGGTCAGGCCTCTCTAAGCCTCTTTAGGCTAGGCTAGGTCAGGCTTCTCTAGGCCTCTTCAGGCTAGGCTAAGTCAGGCTTCTCTAGGCCTCTTCAGGCTAGGCTAGGTCAGGCTTCTCTAGGCCTCTTCAGGCTAGGCTAGGTCAGGCCTCTCTAGGCCTCTTCAGGCTAGGCTAGGTCAGGCTTCTCTAGGCCTCTTCAGGCTAGGTCAGGCCTCTCTAGGCCTCTTCAGGCTAGGCTAGGTCAGGCTTCTCTAGGCGTCTTCAGGCTAGGTCAGGACTCTCTAGGCCTCTTCAGGCTAGGCTAGGTCAGGCTTCTCTAGGCCTCTTCAGGCTAGGCTAGGTCAGGCTTCTCTAGGCCTCTTCAAGCTAGGCTAGGTCAGGCTTCTCTAGGCATCTTCAGGCTAGGTCAGGCCTCTCTAGGCCTCTTCAGGCTAGGCTAGGTCAGGCTTCTCTAGGCGTCTTCAGGCTAGGTCAGGACTCTCTAGGCCTCTTCAGGTTAGGCTAGGTCAGGCTTCTCTAGGCCTCTTCAGGCTAGGCTAGGTCAGGCTTCTCTAGGACTCTTCAGACTAGGCTAGGTCAGGCTTCTCTAGGCCTCTTCAGGTAGGCTAGGCCAGGCTTCTCTAGGCCTCTTCAGGCTAGGCTAGGTCAGGCCTCTCTAGGCCTCTTAATGCTAGGCTAGGTCAGGCCTCTCTAGGCCTCTTCAGACTAGGCTAGGTCAGGTCTCTCTAGGCCTCTTCAGGCTAGGCTAGGTCAGGCCTCTCCAGGCCTCTTCAGGCTAGGCTAGGTCAGGCTTCTCAAGGCCTCTTCCGGCTAGGCTAGGTCAGGCTTCTCTAGGCCTCTTCATGCTAGGCTAGGTCAGGCTTATCTAGGCCTCTTCAGGCTAGGCTAGGTCAGGCCTATAGGCCTCTTCAGGCTAGGTCAGGCTTCTCTAGACCTCTTCAGGCTAGGCTAGGGCAGGCTTCTCTAGGCCTATTCAGGCTAGGCTAGGTACGGCCTCTCTAGGCCTCTTCACGCTAGGCTAGGTCAGGCTTCTCTAGGCCTCTTCAGGCTAGGCTAGGTCAGGCCTCTCTAGGCCTCTTCAGGCTAGGCTAGGTTAGGCTTCTCTAGGCCTCTTCAGGCTAGGTCAGGCCTCTCTAGGCCTCTTCAGGCTAGGCTAGGTCAGGCTTCTCTAGGCGTCTTCAGGCTAGGTCAGGACTCTCTAGGCCTCTTCAGGCTAGGCTAGGTCAGGCTTTTCTAGGCCTCTTCAGGCTAGGCTGGGTCAGGCTTCTCTAGGCCTCTTCAAGCTAGGCTAGGTCAGGCTTCTCTAGGCATCTTCAGGCTAGGTCAGGCCTCTCTAGGCCTCTTCAGGCTAGGCTAGGTCAGGCTTCTCTAGGCCTCTTCAGGCTAGGTTAGGCCTCTCTAAGCCTCTTCAGGCTAGGCTAGGTCAGGCTTCTCTAGGCGTCTTCAGGCTAGGTCAGGACTCTCTAGGCCTCTTCAGGCTAGGTTAGGTCAGGCTTCTCTAGGCCTCTTCAGGCTAGGCTAGGTCAGGCTTCTCTAGGCCTCTTCAAGCTAGGCTAGGTCAGGCTTCTCTAGGCATCTTCAGGCTAGGTCAGGCCTCTCTAGGCCTCTTCAGGCTAGGCTAGGTCAGGCTTCTCTAGGCGTCTTCAGGCTAGGTCAGGACTCTCTAGGCCTCTTCAGGCTAGGCTAGGTCAGGCTTCTCTAGGCCTCTTCAGGCTAGGCTAGGTCAGGCTTCTCTAGGCGTCTTCAGGCTAGGTCAGGACTCTCTAGGCCTCTTCAGGCTAGGCTAGGTCAGGCTTCTCTAGGCCTCTTCAGACTACGCTAGGTCAGGTCTCTCTAGGCCTCTTCAGGCTAGTCTAGGTCAGGCCTCTCTAGGCCTCTTTAGGCTAGGCTAGGTCAGGCCTCTCTAGGCCTCTTCATGCTAGGTTAGGCTTCTCTAGGCCTCTTCAGGCTAGGATAGGTCAGGCCTCTCTAGGCCTCTTCAGGCTAGGCTAGGTCAGGCCTACTCTAGGCCTCTTCAGGCTTCTCTACGCCTCTTCAGGCTAGGTCAGGCTTCTCTAGGCCTCTTCAGACTAGGCTAGGTAAGGCCTATCTAGGCCTCTTCAGGGTAGGCTAGGTCAGGCTTCTCTAGGCCTCTTCAGGCTAGACTAGGTCAGGCCTTTCTAGGCCTCTTCAGGCTAGGCTAGGTCAGGCTTCTCTAGGCCTCTTCAGGCTAGACTAGGTCAGGCCTTTCTAGGCCTCTTCAGGCTAGGCTAGGTCAGGCTTCTCTAGGCCTCTTCAGGCTAGGCTAGGTCAGGCTTCTCTAGGCGTCTTCAGGCTAGGTCAGGACTCTCTAGGCCTCTTCAGGCTAGGCTAGGTCAGGCTTCTCTAGGCCTCTTCAGACTACGCTAGGTCAGGTCTCTCTAGGCCTCTTCAGGTTAGTCTAGGTCAGGCCTCTCTAGGCCTCTTTAGGCTAGGCAAGGTCAGGCCTCTCTAGGCCTCTTCATGCTAGGTTAGGCTTCTCTAGGCCTCTTCAGGCTAGGATAGGTCAGGCCTCTCTAGGCCTCTTCAGGCTAGGCTAGGTCAGGCCTACTCTAGGCCTCTTCAGGCTTCTCTACGCCTCTTCAGGCTAGGTCAGGCTTCTCTAGGCCTCTTCAGACTAGGCTAGGTAAGGCCTATCTAGGCCTCTTCAGGGTAGGCTAGGTCAGGCTTCTCTAGGCCTCTTCAGGCTAGACTAGGTCAGGCCTTTCTAGGCCTCTTCAGGCTAGGCTAGGTCAGGCTTCTCTAGGCCTCTTCAGGCTAGGCTAGGTCAGGCTTCTCTAGGCCTCTTCAGGCTAGGATAGGTCAGGCCTCTCTAGGCCTCTTCAGGCTAGGTCAGGCCTCTCTAGGTCTCTTCAGGCTAGGCTAGGTCTGGCTTCTCTAGGCCTTTTTAGGCTAGGTTAGGCCTCTCTAGGCCTCTTCAGGCTAGGTCAGGCTTCTCTAGGCCTCTTCAGGCTAGTCTAGTAGCAGGCCTCTCTAGGCCTCTTCAGGCTATGCTAGGTCAGGACTCTCTAGGCCTAATCAGGCTAGGCTAGGTCAGGCCTAAAGGCCTCTTCAGACTAGACTATGTCAGGCTACTCTAGGCCTCTTCAGGCTGGGCTAGGTCAGGCTTCTCTAGGCCTCTTCAGGTAGGCTAGGTCAGGCCTCTCTAGGCCTCTTAATGCTAGGCTAGGTCAGGCCTCTCTAGGCCTCTTCAGACTAGGCTAGGTCAGGTCTCTCTAGGCCTCTTCAGGCTAGGCTAGGTCAGGCCTCTCCAGGCCTCTTCAGGCTAGGTCAAGCTTCTCTAGGCCTCTTCAGGCTAGGCTAGGTCAGGCTTCTCTAGGCCTCTTCAGGCTAGGTCAGGCCTCTCTAGGCCTCTTCAGGCTAGGCTAGGTCAGGCTTCTCTAGGCCTCTTCAGGCTAGGCTAGTTCAGGCCTCTCTAGGCCTCTTCAGGCTAGGCTAGGTCAGGCTTCTCTAGGCCTCTTCAAACTAGTCTAGGTCAGACTTCTCTAGGCCTCTTCAGGCTAGTCTAGGTCAGGCCTCTCTAGGCCTCTTTAGGCTAGGCTAGGTCAGGCTTCTCTAGGCCTCTTCAGGCTAGGCTAGGTCAGGCTTCTCTAGGCCTCTTCAGGCTAGGTCAGGCCTCTCTAGGCCTCTTTAGGCTAGGCTAGGTCAGGCCTCTCTAGGCCTCTTCAGGCTAGGTCAAGCTTCTCTAGGCCTCTTCAGGCTAGTCTAGTTCAGGCCTCTCTAGGCCTCTTCAGGCTAGGCTAGGTCAGGCCTCTCTAAGCCTCTTCAGGCTAGGCTAGGTCAGGTCTCTCTAGGCCTCTTCAGGCTAGGCTAGGTCAGGCCTCTCTAGGCCTCTTCATGCTAGGTCAGGCTTCTATAGGCCTCTTCAGGCTAGGCTAGGTAAGGCCTCTCTAGGCCTCTTCAGGCTAGGCTAGGTCAGGCTTCTCTAGGCCTCTTCAGGCTAGGTCAGGCCTCTCTAGGCCTCTTTAGGCTAGGCTACGTCAGGCCTCTCTAGGCCTCTTCAGGCTAGGTCAAGCTTCTCTAGGCCTCTTCAGGCTAGTCTAGTTCAGGCCTCTCTAGGCCTCTTCAGGCTAGGCTAGGTCAGGCCTCTCTAAGCCTCTTCAGGCTAGGCTAGGTCAGGTCTCTCTAGGCCTCTTCAGGCTAGGCTAGGTCAGGCCTCTCTAGGCCTCTTCATGCTAGGTCAGGCTTCTATAGGCCTCTTCAGGCTAGGCTAGGTAAGGCCTCTCTAGGCCTCTTCAGGCTAGGCTAGGTCAGGCTTCTCTAGGCATCTTCAGGCTAGGTCAGGCCTCTCTAGGCCTCTTCAGGCTAGGCTAGGCCAGGCCTACTCTAGGCCTCTGCAGGCTTCTCTAGGCCTCTTCAGGCTAGGTCAGGCTTCTCTAGGCCTCTTCAAACTAGGCTAGGTAAGGCCTCTCTAGGCCTCTTCAGGGTAGGCTAGGTCAGGCTTCTCTAGGCCTTTTCAGGCTAGACTAGGTCAGGCCTTTCTAGGCCTCTTCAGGCTAGGCTAGGTCAGGCTTCTCTAGGCCTCTTCAGGCTAGGCTAGGTCAGGCTTCTCTAGGCCTCTTCAGGCTAGGCTAGGTCAGGTCTCTCTAGGCCTCTTCAGGCTAGGCTAGGTCAGGCCTCTCCAGGCCTCTTCAGGCTAGGCTAGGTCAGGCTTCTCAAGGCCTCTTCCGGCTAGGCTAGGTCAGGCTTCTCTAGGCCTCTTCATGCTAGGCTAGGTCAGGCTTATCTAGGCCTCTTCAGGCTAGGCTAGGTCAGGCCTATAGGCCTCTTCAGGCTAGGTCAGGCTTCTCTAGACCTCTTCAGGCTAGGCTAGGGCAGGCTTCTCTAGGCCTATTCAGGCTAGGCTAGGTACGGCCTCTCTAGGCCTCTTCACGCTAGGCTAGGTCAGGCTTCTCTAGGCCTCTTCAGGCTAGGCTAGGTCAGGCCTCTCTAGGCCTCTTCAGGCTAGGCTAGGTTAGGCTTCTCTAGGCCTCTTCAGGCTAGGTCAGGCCTCTCTAGGCCTCTTCAGGCTAGGCTAGGTCAGGCTTCTCTAGGCGTCTTCAGGCTAGGTCAGGACTCTCTAGGCCTCTTCAGGCTAGGCTAGGTCAGGCTTTTCTAGGCCTCTTCAGGCTAGGCTGGGTCAGGCTTCTCTAGGCCTCTTCAAGCTAGGCTAGGTCAGGCTTCTCTAGGCATCTTCAGGCTAGGTCAGGCCTCTCTAGGCCTCTTCAGGCTAGGCTAGGTCAGGCTTCTCTAGGCCTCTTCAGGCTAGGTCAGGCCTCTCTAAGCCTCTTCAGGCTAGGCTAGGTCAGGCTTCTCTAGGCGTCTTCAGGCTAGGTCAGGACTCTCTAGGCCTCTTCAGGCTAGGTTAGGTCAGGCTTCTCTAGGCCTCTTCAGGCTAGGCTAGGTCAGGCTTCTCTAGGCCTCTTCAAGCTAGGCTAGGTCAGGCTTCTCTAGGCATCTTCAGGCTAGGTCAGGCCTCTCTAGGCCTCTTCAGGCTAGGCTAGGTCAGGCTTCTCTAGGCGTCTTCAGGCTAGGTCAGGACTCTCTAGGCCTCTTCAGGCTAGGCTAGGTCAGGCTTCTCTAGGCCTCTTCAGGCTAGGCTAGGTCAGGCTTCTCTAGGCGTCTTCAGGCTAGGTCAGGACTCTCTAGGCCTCTTCAGGCTAGGCTAGGTCAGGCTTCTCTAGGCCTCTTCAGACTACGCTAGGTCAGGTCTCTCTAGGCCTCTTCAGGCTAGTCTAGGTCAGGCCTCTCTAGGCCTCTTTAGGCTAGGCTAGGTCAGGCCTCTCTAGGCCTCTTCATGCTAGGTTAGGCTTCTCTAGGCCTCTTCAGGCTAGGATAGGTCAGGCCTCTCTAGGCCTCTTCAGGCTAGGCTAGGTCAGGCCTACTCTAGGCCTCTTCAGGCTTCTCTACGCCTCTTCAGGCTAGGTCAGGCTTCTCTAGGCCTCTTCAGACTAGGCTAGGTAAGGCCTATCTAGGCCTCTTCAGGGTAGGCTAGGTCAGGCTTCTCTAGGCCTCTTCAGGCTAGACTAGGTCAGGCCTTTCTAGGCCTCTTCAGGCTAGGCTAGGTCAGGCTTCTCTAGGCCTCTTCAGGCTAGGCTAGGTCAGGCTTCTCTAGGCCTCTTCAGGCTAGGATAGGTCAGGCTTCTCTAGGCCTCTTCAGGCTAGGTCAGGCCTCTCTAGGCCTCTTTAGGCTAGGCTACGTCAGGCCTCTCTAGGCCTCTTCAGGCTAGGTCAAGCTTCTCTAGGCCTCTTCAGGCTAGTCTAGTTCAGGCCTCTCTAGGCCTCTTCAGGCTAGGCTAGGTCAGGCCTCTCTAAGCCTCTTCAGGCTAGGCTAGGTCAGGTCTCTCTAGGCCTCTTCAGGCTAGGCTAGGTCAGGCCTCTCTAGGCCTCTTCATGCTAGGTCAGGCTTCTATAGGCCTCTTCAGGCTAGGCTAGGTAAGGCCTCTCTAGGCCTCTTCAGGCTAGGCTAGGTCAGGCTTCTCTAGGCATCTTCAGGCTAGGTCAGGCCTCTCTAGGCCTCTTCAGGCTAGGCTAGGCCAGGCCTACTCTAGGCCTCTGCAGGCTTCTCTAGGCCTCTTCAGGCTAGGTCAGGCTTCTCTAGGCCTCTTCAAACTAGGCTAGGTAAGGCCTCTCTAGGCCTCTTCAGGGTAGGCTAGGTCAGGCTTCTCTAGGCCTTTTCAGGCTAGACTAGGTCAGGCCTTTCTAGGCCTCTTCAGGCTAGGCTAGGTCAGGCTTCTCTAGGCCTCTTCAGGCTAGGCTAGGTCAGGCTTCTCTAGGCCTCTTCAGGCTAGGCTAGGTCAGGCTTCTCTAGGCCTCTTCAGGCTAGGCTAGGTCAGGCCTCTCTAGGCCTCTTCAGGCTAGGTCAGGCCTCTCTAGGTCTCTTCAGGCTAGGCTAGGTCTGGCTTCTCTAGGCCTTTTCAGGCTAGATCAGGCTTCTCTAGGCCTTTTCAGGCTAGGTCAGGCTACTCTAGGCCTCTTCAGGCTAGGCTAGTTCAGGCCTCTCTAGGCCTCTTCAGGCTAGGCTAGGTCAGGCCTCTAGGCCTCTTCAGACTAGGCTAGGTCATGCTACTCTAGGCCTCTTCAGGCTAGAATAGGTCAGGCTTCTCTAGGCCTCTTCAGGCTAGGCTAGGTCAGGCTTCTCTCGGACTCTTCAGGCTAGGCTAGGTCAGGCCTCTCTAGGCCTCTTCAGGCTAGGCTAGGTCAGGCCTCTCTAGGCCTCTTCAGGCTAGGCTAGGTCAGGCTTCTCTAGGCGTCTTCAGGCTAGGTCAGGCTTCTCTAGGCCTCTTCAGGTAGGCTAGGCCAGGCTTCTCTAGGCCTCTTCAGGCTAGGCTAAGTCAGGCCTCTCTAGGCCTCTTAATGCTAGGCTAGGTCAGGCCTCTCTAGGCCTCTTCAGACTAGGTTAGGTCAGGTCTCTCTAGGCCTCTTCAGGCTAGGGTAGGTCAGGCCTCTCCAGGCCTCTTCAGGCTACGCTAGGTCAGGCTTCTCAAGGCCTCTTCCGGCTAGGCTAGGTCAGGCTTCTCTAGGCCTCTTCAGGCTAGGCTAGGTCAGGCTTCTCTAGGCCTCTTCAGGCTAGGTCAGGCCTCTCTAGGCCTCTTTAGGCTAGGCTACGTCAGGCCTCTCTAGGCCTCTTCAGGCTAGGTCAAGCTTCTCTAGGCCTCTTCAGGCTAGTCTAGTTCAGGCCTCTCTAGGCCTCTTCAGGCTAGGCTAGGTCAGGCCTCTCTAAGCCTCTTCAGGCTAGGCTAGGTCAGGTCTCTCTAGGCCTCTTCAGGCTAGGCTAGGTCAGGCCTCTCTAGGCCTCTTCATGCTAGGTCAGGCTTCTATAGGCCTCTTCAGGCTAGGCTAGGTAAGGCCTCTCTAGGCCTCTTCAGGCTAGGCTAGGTCAGGCTTCTCTAGGCATCTTCAGGCTAGGTCAGGCCTCTCTAGGCCTCTTCAGGCTAGGCTAGGCCAGGCCTACTCTAGGCCTCTGCAGGCTTCTCTAGGCCTCTTCAGGCTAGGTCAGGCTTCTCTAGGCCTCTTCAAACTAGGCTAGGTAAGGCCTCTCTAGGCCTCTTCAGGGTAGGCTAGGTCAGGCTTCTCTAGGCCTTTTCAGGCTAGACTAGGTCAGGCCTTTCTAGGCCTCTTCAGGCTAGGCTAGGTCAGGCTTCTCTAGGCCTCTTCAGGCTAGGCTAGGTCAGGCTTCTCTAGGCCTCTTCAGGCTAGGCTAGGTCAGGCTTCTCTAGGCCTCTTCAGGCTAGGCTAGGTCAGGCCTCTCTAGGCCTCTTCAGGCTAGGTCAGGCCTCTCTAGGTCTCTTCAGGCTAGGCTAGGTCTGGCTTCTCTAGGCCTTTTCAGGCTAGATCAGGCTTCTCTAGGCCTTTTCAGGCTAGGTCAGGCTACTCTAGGCCTCTTCAGGCTAGGCTAGTTCAGGCCTCTCTAGGCCTCTTCAGGCTAGGCTAGGTCAGGCCTCTAGGCCTCTTCAGACTAGGCTAGGTCATGCTACTCTAGGCCTCTTCAGGCTAGAATAGGTCAGGCTTCTCTAGGCCTCTTCAGGCTAGGCTAGGTCAGGCTTCTCTCGGACTCTTCAGGCTAGGCTAGGTCAGGCCTCTCTAGGCCTCTTCAGGCTAGGCTAGGTCAGGCTTCTCTAGGCCTATTCAGGCTAGGCTAGGTACGGCCTCTCTAGGCCTCTTCAGGCTAGGCTAGGTCAGGCCTCTCTAGGCCTCTTCAGGCTAGGCTAGGTCAGGCTTCTCTAGGCGTCTTCAGGCTAGGTCAGGCTTCTCTAGGCCTCTTCAGGTAGGCTAGGCCAGGCTTCTCTAGGCCTCTTCAGGCTAGGCTAAGTCAGGCCTCTCTAGGCCTCTTAATGCTAGGCTAGGTCAGGCCTCTCTAGGCCTCTTCAGACTAGGTTAGGTCAGGTCTCTCTAGGCCTCTTCAGGCTAGGGTAGGTCAGGCCTCTCCAGGCCTCTTCAGGCTACGCTAGGTCAGGCTTCTCAAGGCCTCTTCCGGCTAGGCTAGGTCAGGCTTCTCTAGGCCTCTTCAGGCTAGGCTAGGTCAGGCTTCTCTAGGCCTCTTCAGGCTAGGCTAGGTCAGGCTTCACTAGGCCTCTTCAGGCTAGGCTAGGTCAGGCCTCTCTAGGCCTCTTCAAGCTAGGTCAGGCATCTCTAGGTCTCTTCAGGCTAGGCTAGGTCTGGCTTCTCTAGACCTTTTCAGGCTAGGCTAGGTCGGGCCTCTCTAGGCCTCTTCAAGCTAGGTCAGGCATCTCTAGGTCTCTTCAGGCTAGGCTAGGTCAGGCTTCTCTAGGCCTCTTCAAGCTAGGTCAGGCATCTCTAGGTCTCTTCAGGCTAGGCTAGGTCAGGCCTCTCTAGGCCTCTTCAAGCTAGGTCAGGCATCTCTAGGTCTCTTCAGGCTAGGCTAGGTCTGGCTTCTCTAGACCTTTTCAGGCTAGGCTAGGTCGGGCCTCTCTAGGCCTCTTCAAGCTAGGTCAGGCATCTCTAGGTCTCTTCAGGCTAGGCTAGGTCAGGCTTCTCTAGGCCTCTTCAGGCTAGGTCAGGCTTCTCTAGGCCTCTTCAGGCTAGGCTAGGTCAGGCTTCTCTAGGCCTATTCAGGCTAGGCTAGGTACGGCCTCTCTAGGCCTCTTCAGGCTAGGCTAGGTCAGGCTTCTCTAGGCCTCTTCAGGCTAGGTCAGGCTTCTCTAGGCCTTTTCAGGTTAGACTAGGTCAGGCCTTTCTAGGCCTCTTCAGGCTAGGCTAGGTCAGGCTTCTCTAGGCCTCTTCAGGCTAGGCTAGGTCAGGCTTCTCTAGGCCTCTTCAGGCTAGGCTAGTTCAGGCCTCTCTAGGCCTATTCAGGCTAGGCTAGGTCTGGCTTCTCTAGGCCTTTTCAGGCTAGATCAGGCTTCTCTAGGCCTTTTCAGGTTAGACTAGGTCAGGCCTTTCTAGGCCTCTTCAGGCTAGGCTAGGTCAGGCTTCTCTAGGCCTCTTCAGGGTAGGCTAGGTCAGGCTTCTCTAGGCCTTTTCAGGTTAGACTAGGTCAGGCCTTTCTAGGCCTCTTCAGGCTAGGCTAGGTCAGGCTTCTCTAGGCCTCTTCAGGCTAGGCTAGGTCAGGCTTCTCTAGGCCTCTTCAGGCTAGGCTAGTTCAGGCCTCTCTAGGCCTCTTCAGGCTAGGCTAGGTCTGGCTTCTCTAGGCCTTTTCAGGCTAGATCAGGCTTCTCTAGGCCTCTTCAGGCTAGGTCAGGCTACTCTAGGCCTCTTCAGGCTAGGCTAGTTCAGGCCTCTCTAGGCCTCTTCAGGCTAGGCTAGGTCAGGCTTCTCTAGGCCTCTTCAAACTAGGCTAGGTCAGACTTCTCTAGGCCTCTTCAGGCTAGTCTAGGTCAGGCCTCTCTAGGCCTCTTTAGGCTAGGCTAAGTCAGGCTTCTCTAGGCCTCTTCAGGCTAGGCTAGGTCAGGCTTCTCTAGGCCTCTTCAGGCTAGGTCAGGCCTCTCTAGGCCTCTTTAGGCTAGGCTAGGTCAGGCCTCTCTAGGCCTCTTCAGGCTAGGTCAAGCTTCTCTAGGCCTCTTCATGCTAGTCTAGTTCAGGCCTCTCTAGGCCTCTTCAGGCTAGGCTAGGTCAGGCCTCTCTAAGCCTCTTCAGGCTAGGCTAGGTCAGGTCTCTCTAGGCCTCTTCAGGCTAGGCTAGGTCAGGCCTCTCTAGGCCTCTTCATGCTAGGCTAGGTCAGGCTACTCTAGGCCTCTTCAGGCTAGGTCAGGCCTCTCTAGGCCTCTTCAGGCTAGGCTAGGCCAGGCCTACTCTAGGCCTCTGCAGGCTTCTCTAGGCCTCTTCAGGCTAGGTCAGGCTTCTCTAGGCCTCTTCAAACTAGGCTAGGTAAGGCCTCTCTAGGCCTCTTCAGGGTAGGCTAGGTCAGGCTTCTCTAGGCCTTTTCAGGCTAGACTAGGTCAGGCCTTTCTAGGCCTCTTCAGGCTAGGCTAGGTCAGGCTTCTCTAGGCCTCTTCAGGCTAGGCTAGGTCAGGCTTCTCTAGGCCTCTTCAGGCTAGGCTAGTTCAGGCCTCTCTAGGCCTCTTCAGGCTAGGCTAGGTCTGGCTTCTCTAGGCCTTTTCAGGCTAGATCAGGCTTCTCTAGGCCTCTTCAGGCTAGGTCAGGCTACTCTAGGCCTCTTCAGGCTAGGCTAGTTCAGGCCTCTCTAGGCCTCTTCAGGCTAGGCTAGGTCAGGCTTCTCTAGGCCTCTTCAAACTAGGCTAGGTCAGACTTCTCTAGGCCTCTTCAGGCTAGTCTAGGTCAGGCCTCTCTAGGCCTCTTTAGGCTAGGCTAGGTCAGGCTTCTCTAGGCCTCTTCAGGCTAGGCTAGGTCAGGCTTCTCTAGGCCTCTTCAAACTAGGCTAGGTCAGACTTCTCTAGGCCTCTTCAGGCTAGTCTAGGTCAGGCCTCTCTAGGCCTCTTTAGGCTAGGCTAGGTCAGGCTTCTCTAGGCCTTTTCAGGCTAGACTAGGTCAGGCCTTTCTAGGCCTCTTTAGGCTAGGCTAGGTCAGGCTTCTCTAGGCCTCTTCAGGCTAGGCTAGGTCAGGCTTCTCTAGGCCTCTTCAGGCTAGGCTAGTTCAGGCCTCTCTAGGCCTCTTCAGGCTAGGCTAGGTCTGGCTTCTCTAGGCCTTTTCAGGCTAGATCAGGCTTCTCTAGGCCTCTTCAGGCTAGTCTAGGTCAGGCCTCTCTAGGCCTCTTTAGGCTAGGCTAGGTCAGGCTTCTCTAGGCCTTTTCAGGCTAGACTAGGTCAGGCCTTTCTAGGCCTCTTCAGGCTAGGCTAGGTCAGGCTTCTCTAGGCCTCTTCAGGCTAGGCTAGTTCAGGCCTCTCTAGGCCTCTTCAGGCTAGGCTAGGTCAGGCTTCTCTAGGCCTCTTCAAACTAGGCTAGGTCAGACTTCTCTAGGCCTCTTCAGGCTAGTCTAGGTCAGGCCTCTCTAGGCCTCTTTAGGCTAGGCTAGGTCAGGCTTCTCTAGGCCTCTTCAGGCTAGGCTAGGTCAGGCTTCTCTAGGCCTCTTCAGGCTAGGTCAGGCCTCTCTAGGCCTCTTTAGGCTAGGCTAGGTCAGGCCTCTCTAGGCCTCTTCAGGCTAGGTCAAGCTTCTCTAGGCCTCTTCAGGCTAGTCTAGTTCAGGCCTCTCTAGGCCTCTTCAGGCTAGGCTAGGTCAGGCCTCTCTAAGCCTCTTCAGGCTAGGCTAGGTCAGGTCTCTCTAGCCCTCTTCAGGCTAGGCTAGGTCAGGCCTCTCTAGGCCTCTTCATGCTAGGTCAGGCTACTCTAGGCCTCTTCAGGCTAGGCTAGTTCAGGCCTCTCTAGGCCTCTTCAGGCTAGGCTAGGTCAGGCTTCTCTAGGCCTCTTCAAACTAGGCTAGGTCAGACTTCTCTAGGCCTCTTCAGGCTAGTCTAGGTCAGGCCTCTCTAGGCCTCTTTAGGCTAGGCTAGGTCAGGCTTCTCTAGGCCTCTTCAGGCTAGGCTAGGTCAGGCTTCTCTAGGCCTCTTCAGGCTAGGTCAGGCCTCTCTAGGCCTCTTTAGGCTAGGCTAGGTCAGGCCTCTCTAGGCCTCTTCAGGCTAGGTCAAGCTTCTCTAGGCCTCTTCAGGCTAGTCTAGTTCAGGCCTCTCTAGGCCTCTTCAGGCTAGGCTAGGTCAGGCTTCTCTAGGCGTCTTCAGGCTAGGTCAGGACTCTCTAGGCCTCTTCAGGCTAGGCTAGGTCAGGCTTCTCTAGGCCTCTTCAGGCTAGTTTAGGTCAGGCTTCTCTAGGCCTCTTCAAGCTAGGCTAGGTCAGGCTTCTCTAGGCCTCTTCAGACTAGACTAGGTCAGGCTACTCTAGACCTCTTCAGGCTGGGCTAGGTCAGGCTTCTCTAGGCCTCTTCAGGCTAGGTCAGGCTTCTCTAGGCCTTTTCAGGTAGGCTAGGCCAGGCTTCTATAGGCCTCTTCAGGCTAGGCTAGGTCAGGCCTCTCTAGGCCTCTTAATGCTAGGCTAGGTCAGGCCTCTCTAGGCCTCTTCAGACTAGGCTAGGTCAGGTCTCTCTAGGCCTCTTCAGGCTAGGTTAGGGCAGGCCTCTCCAGGCCTCTTCAGGCTAGGCTAGGTCAGGCTTCTCAAGGCCTCTTCAGGCTAGGTCAGGCTTCTCTAGGCCTCTTCATGCTAGGCTAGCTCAGGCTTCTCTAGGCCTCTTCAGGCTAGGCTAGGTCAGGCTTCTCTAGGCCTCTTCAGACTAGGCTAGGTCAGGCTTCTCTAGGCCTCTTCAGGCTAGGCTAGGTCAGGCTTCTCTAGGCCTCTTCTGACTAGGCTAGGGCAGGCTTCTCTAGGCCTCTTCATGCTAGGCTAGGTCAGGATTCTCTAGGCCTCTTCAGGCTAGGCTAGGTCAGGCTTCTCTAGGCCTCTTCAGGCTAGGCTAGGTCAGGCTTCTCTAGGCCTCTTCAGGCTAGGCTAGGTCAGGCCTCTCTAGGCCTGTTCAGTCTAGGCTAGGTCAGGCCTACTCTAGGCCTCTTCAGGCCTCTCTAGGATTCTTCAGGCTAGTTCAGGCTCCTCTAGGCCTCTTCAGACTAGGCTAGGTAAGGCCTCTCTAGGCCTCTTCAGGGTAGGCTAGGTCAGGCATCTCTAGGTCTCTTCAGGCTAGGCTAGGTCAGGCTTCTCTAGGCCTCTTCAAGCTAGGTCAGGCATCTCTAGGTCTCTTCAGGCTAGGCTAGGTCAGGCCTCTCTAGGCCTCTTCAAGCTAGGTCAGGCATCTCTAGGTCTCTTCAGGCTAGGCTAGGTCTGGCTTCTCTAGACCTTTTCAGGCTAGGCTAGGTCGGGCCTCTCTAGGCCTCTTCAAGCTAGGTCAGGCATCTCTAGGTCTCTTCAGGCTAGGCTAGGTCAGGCTTCTCTAGGCCTCTTCAGGCTAGGTCAGGCTTCTCTAGGCCTCTTCAGGCTAGGCTAGGTCAGGCTTCTCTAGGCCTATTCAGGCTAGGCTAGGTACGGCCTCTCTAGGCCTCTTCAGGCTAGGCTAGGTCAGGCTTCTCTAGGCCTCTTCAGGCTAGGCTAGGTCAGGCCTCTCTAGGCCTCTTCAGGCTAGGCTAGGTCAGGCTTCTCTAGGCCTATTCAGGCTAGGCTAGGTACGGCCTCTCTAGGCCTCTTCAGGCTAGGCTAGGTCAGGCCTCTCTAGGCCTCTTCAGGCTAGGCTAGGTCAGGCTTCTCTAGGCGTCTTCAGGCTAGGTCAGGCTTCTCTAGGCCTCTTCAGGTAGGCTAGGCCAGGCTTCTCTAGGCCTCTTCAGGCTAGGCTAAGTCAGGCCTCTCTAGGCCTCTTAATGCTAGGCTAGGTCAGGCCTCTCTAGGCCTCTTCAGACTAGGTTAGGTCAGGTCTCTCTAGGCCTCTTCAGGCTAGGGTAGGTCAGGCCTCTCCAGGCCTCTTCAGGCTACGCTAGGTCAGGCTTCTCAAGGCCTCTTCCGGCTAGGCTAGGTCAGGCTTCTCTAGGCCTCTTCAGGCTAGGCTAGGTCAGGCTTCTCAAGGCCTCTTCCGGCTAGGCTAGGTCAGGCTTCTCTAGGCCTCTTCAGGCTAGGCTAGGTCAGGCTTCTCTAGGCCTCTTCAGGCTAGGCTAGGTCAGGCCTCTCTAGGCCTCTTCAAGCTAGGTCAGGCATCTCTAGGTCTCTTCAGGCTAGGCTAGGTCTGGCTTCTCTAGACCTTTTCAGGCTAGGCTAGGTCGGGCCTCTCTAGGCCTCTTCAAGCTAGGTCAGGCATCTCTAGGTCTCTTCAGGCTAGGCTAGGTCAGGCTTCTCTAGGCCTCTTCAAGCTAGGTCAGGCATCTCTAGGTCTCTTCAGGCTAGGCTAGGTCAGGCCTCTCTAGGACTCTTCAAGCTAGGTCAGGCATCTCTAGGTCTCTTCAGGCTAGGCTAGGTCTGGCTTCTCTAGACCTTTTCAGGCTAGGCTAGGTCGGGCCTCTCTAGGCCTCTTCAAGCTAGGTCAGGCATCTCTAGGTCTCTTCAGGCTAGGCTAGGTCAGGCTTCTCTAGGCCTCTTCAGGCTAGGTCAGGCTTCTCTAGGCCTCTTCAGGCTAGGCTAGGTCAGGCTTCTCTAGGCCTATTCAGGCTAGGCTAGGTACGGCCTCTCTAGGCCTCTTCAGGCTAGGCTAGGTCAGGCCTCTCTAGGCCTCTTCAGGCTAGGCTAGGTCAGGCTTCTCTAGGCCTCTTCAGGCTAGGTCAGGCCTCTCTAGGCCTCTTCAGGCTAGGCTAGGTCAGGCTTCTCTAGGCCTCTTCAGGCTAGGCTAGGTCAGGCTTGTCTAGGCCTCTTCAGGCTAGGCTAGGTCAGGCTTCTCTAGGCATCTTCAGGCTAGGTCAGGCCTCTCTAGGCCTCTTCAGGCTAGGCTAGGTCAGGCTTCTCTAGGCCTCCTCAGGCTAGGCTAGGTCAGGCCTATAGGCCTCTTCAGGCTAGGTCAGGCTTCTGTAGGCCTCTTCAGGCTAGGCTAGGTCAGGCTTCTCTAGGCCTATTCAGGCTAGGCTAGGTACGGCCTCTCTAGGCCTCTTCAGGCTAGGCTAGGTCAGGCTTCTCTAGGCCTCTTCAGGCTAGGCTAGGTCAGGCCTCTCTAGGCCTCTTCAGGCTAGGCTAGGTCAGGCTTCTCTAGGCCTATTCAGGCTAGGCTAGGTACGGCCTCTCTAGGCCTCTTCAGGCTAGGCTAGGTCAGGCTTCTCTAGGCCTCTTCAGGCTAGGCTAGGTCAGGCCTCTCTAGGCCTCTTCAGGCTAGGCTAGGTCAGGCTTCTCTAGGCCTCTTCAGGCTAGGCTAGGTCAGGCTTCTCTAGGCCTCTTCAGGCTAGGCTAGGTCAGGCTTCTCTAGGCATCTTCAGGCTAGGTCAGGCCTCTCTAGGCCTCTTCAGGCTAGGCTAGGTCAGGCTTCTCTAGGCCTCTTCAGGCTAGGTCAGGCCTCTCTAGGCCTCTTCAGGCTAGGCTAGGTCAGGCTTCTCTAGGCCTCTTCAGGCTAGGCTAGGTCAGGCTTGTCTAGGCCTCTTCAGGCTAGGCTAGGTCAGGCTTCTCTAGGCATCTTCAGGCTAGGTCAGGCCTCTCTAGGCCTCTTCAGGCTAGGCTAGGTCAGGCTTCTCTAGGCCTCCTCAGGCTAGGCTAGGTCAGGCCTATAGGCCTCTTCAGGCTAGGTCAGGCTTCTGTAGGCCTCTTCAGGCTAGGCTAGGTCAGGCTTCTCTAGGCCTATTCAGGCTAGGCTAGGTACGGCCTCTCTAGGCCTCTTCAGGCTAGGCTAGGTCAGGCTTCTCTAGGCCTCTTCAGGCTAGGCTAGGTCAGGCCTCTCTAGGCCTCTTCAGGCTAGGCTAGGTCAGGCTTCTCTAGGCCTATTCAGTCTAGGCTAGGTACGGCCTCTCTAGGCCTCTTCAGGCTAGGCTAGGTCAGGCTTCTCTAGGCCTCTTCAGGCTAGGCTAGGTCAGGCCTCTCTAGGCCTCTTCAGGCTAGGCTAGGTCAGGCTTCTCTAGGCCTCTTCAGGCTAGGCTAGGTCAGGCTTCTCTAGGCCTCTTCAGGCTAGGCTAGGTCAGGCTTCTCTAGGCATCTTCAGGCTAGGTCAGGCCTCTCTAGGCCTCTTCAGGCTAGGCTAGGTCAGGCTTCTCTAGGCCTCTTCAGGCTAGGCTAGGTCAGGCCTATAGGCCTCTTCAGGCTAGGTCAGGCTTCTCTAGGCCTCTTCAGGCTAGGCTAGGTCAGGCTTCTCTAGGCCTATTCAGGCTAGGCTAGGTACGGCCTCTCTAGGCCTCTTCAGGCTAGGCTAGGTCAGGCTTCTCTAGGCCTCTTCAGGCTAGGCTAGGTCAGGCTTCTCTAGGCCTCTTCAGGCTAGGCTAGGTCAGGCCTCTCTAGGCCTCTTCAGGCTAGGCTAGGTCAGGCCTCTCTAGGCCTCTTCAGGCTAGGCTAGGTCAGGCTTCTCTAGGCCTCTTCAGGCTAGGTCAGGCCTCTCTAGGCCTCTTCAGGCAAGGCTAGGTCAGGCCTCTCTAGGCCTCTTCAAGCTAGGTCAGGCATCTCTAGGTCTCTTCAGGCTAGGCTAGGTCTGGCTTCTCTAGACCTTTTCAGGCTAGGCTAGGTCGGGCCTCTCTAGGCCTCTTCAAGCTAGGTCAGGCATCTCTAGGTCTCTTCAGGCTAGGCTAGGTCAGGCTTCTCTAGGCCTCTTCAAGCTAGGTCAGGCATCTCTAGGTCTCTTCAGGCTAGGCTAGGTCAGGCCTCTCTAGGCCTCTTCAAGCTAGGTCAGGTATCTCTAGGTCTCTTCAGGCTAGGGTAGGTCAGGCCTCTCCAGGCCTCTTAATGCTAGGCTAGGTCAGGCCTCTCTAGGCCTCTTCAGACTAAGCTAGGTCAGGCTTCTCTAGGCCTCTTCAGGCTAGGCTAGGTCAGGCTTCTCTAGGCCTCTTCAGGCTAGGCTAGGTCAGGCTTCTCTAGGCCTCTTCAGGCTAGGCTAGGTCAGGCCTCTCTAGGCCTCTTCAGGCTAGGCTAGGTCAGGCTTCTCTAGGCCTCTTCAGGCTAGGTCAGGCCTCTCTAGGCCTCTTCAGGCTAGGCTAGGTCAGGCTTCTCTAGGCGTCTTCAGGCTAGGTCAGGACTCTCTAGGCCTCTTCAGGCTAGGCTAGGTCAGGCTTCTCTAGGCCTCTTCAAGCTAGGCTAGGTCAGGCTTCTCTAGGCATCTTCAGGCTAGGTCAGGCCTCTCTAGGCCTCTTCAGGCTAGGCTAGGTCAGGCTTCTCTAGGCCTCTTCAGGCTAGGCTAGGTCAGGTTACTCCAGGCCTCTTCAGGCTGGGCTAGGTCAGGCTTCTCTAGGCCTCTTCAGGCTAGGTCAGGCTTCTCTAGGCCTCTTCAGGCTAGGCTAGGTCAGGTTACTCCAGGCCTCTTCAGGCTGGGCTAGGTCAGGCTTCTCTAGGCCTCTTCAGGCTAGGTCAGGCTTCTCTAGGCCTTTTCAGGTAGGCTAGGCCAGGCTTCTATAGGCCTCTTCAGGCTAGGCTAGGTCAGGCTTCTCTAGGCCTATTCAGGCTAGGCTAGGTACGGCCTCTCTAGGCCTCTTCAGGCTAGGCTAGGTCAGGCTTCTCTAGGCCTCTTCAGGCTAGGCTAGGCTTCTCTAGGCCTCTTCAGGCTAGGCTAGGTCAGGCCTCTCTAGGCCTCTTCAGGCTAGGCTAGGTCAGGCCTCTCTAGGCCTCTTCAGGCTAGGCTAGGTCAGGCTTCTCTAGGCCTCTTCAGGCTAGGTCAGGCCTCTCTAGGCCTCTTCAGGCTAGGCTAGGTCAGGCTTCTCTAGGCCTCTTCAGGCTAGGCTAGGTCAGGCTTCTCTAGGCCTCTTCAGGCTAGGCTAGGTCAGGCTTCTCTAGGCATCTTCAGGCTAGGTCAGGCCTCTCTAGGCCTCTTCAGGCTAGGCTAGGTCAGGCTTCTCTAGGCCTCTTCAGGCTAGGCTAGGTCAGGCCTATAGGCCTCTTCAGGCTAGGTCAGGCTTCTCTAGGCCTCTTCAGGCTAGGCTAGGTCAGGCTTCTCTAGGCCTATTCAGGCTAGGCTAGGTACGGCCTCTCTAGGCCTCTTCAGGCTAGGCTAGGTCAGGCCTCTCTAGGCCTCTTCAGGCTAGGCTAGGTCAGGCTTCTCTAGGCGTCTTCAGGCTAGGTCAGGCTTCTCTAGGCCTCTTCAGGTAGGCTAGGCCAGGCTTCTCTAGGCCTCTTCAGGCTAGGCTAAGTCAGGCCTCTCTAGGCCTCTTAATGCTAGGCTAGGTCAGGCCTCTCTAGGCCTCTTCAGACTAGGTTAGGTCAGGTCTCTCTAGGCCTCTTCAGGCTAGGGTAGGTCAGGCCTCTCCAGGCCTCTTCAGGCTACGCTAGGTCAGGCTTCTCAAGGCCTCTTCCGGCTAGGCTAGGTCAGGCTTCTCTAGGCCTCTTCAGGCTAGGCTAGGTCAGGCTTCTCTAGGCCTCTTCAGGCTAGGCTAGGTCAGGCTTCTCTAGGCCTCTTCAGGCTAGGCTAGGTCAGGCCTCTCTAGGCCTCTTCAAGCTAGGTCAGGCATCTCTAGGTCTCTTCAGGCTAGGCTAGGTCTGGCTTCTCTAGACCTTTTCAGGCTAGGCTAGGTCGGGCCTCTCTAGGCCTCTTCAAGCTAGGTCAGGCATCTCTAGGTCTCTTCAGGCTAGGCTAGGTCAGGCTTCTCTAGGCCTCTTCAAGCTAGGTCAGGCATCTCTAGGTCTCTTCAGGCTAGGCTAGGTCAGGCCTCTCTAGGCCTCTTCAAGCTAGGTCAGGCATCTCTAGGTCTCTTCAGGCTAGGGTAGGTCAGGCCTCTCCAGGCCTCTTAATGCTAGGCTAGGTCAGGCCTCTCTAGGCCTCTTCAGACTAAGCTAGGTCAGGCTTCTCTAGGCCTCTTCAGGCTAGGCTAGGTCAGGCTTCTCTAGGCCTCTTCAGGCTAGGCTAGGTCAGGCTTCTCTAGGCCTCTTCAGGCTAGGCTAGGTCAGGCCTCTCTAGGCCTCTTCAGGCTAGGCTAGGTCAGGCTTCTCTAGGCCTCTTCAGGCTAGGTCAGGCCTCTCTAGGCCTCTTCAGGCTAGGCTAGGTCAGGCTTCTCTAGGCGTCTTCAGGCTAGGTCAGGACTCTCTAGGCCTCTTCAGGCTAGGCTAGGTCAGGCTTCTCTAGGCCTCTTAATGCTAGGCTAGGTCAGGCCTCTCTAGGCCTCTTCAGACTAAGCTAGGTCAGGCTTCTCTAGGCCTCTTCAAGCTAGGCTAGGTCAGGCTTCTCTAGGCATCTTCAGGCTAGGTCAGGCCTCTCTAGGCCTCTTCAAGCTAGGTCAGGCATCTCTAGGTCTCTTCAGGCTAGGGTAGGTCAGGCCTCTCCAGGCCTCTTAATGCTAGGCTAGGTCAGGCCTCTCTAGGCCTCTTCAGACTAAGCTAGGTCAGGCTTCTCTAGGCCTCTTCAGGCTAGGCTAGGTCAGGCTTCTCTAGGCCTCTTCAGGCTAGGCTAGGTCAGGCCTCTCTAGGCCTCTTCAGGCTAGGCTAGGTCAGGCTTCTCTAGGCCTCTTCAGGCTAGGTCAGGCCTCTCTAGGCCTCTTCAGGCTAGGCTAGGTCAGGCTTCTCTAGGCGTCTTCAGGCTAGGTCAGGACTCTCTAGGCCTCTTCAGGCTAGGCTAGGTCAGGCTTCTCTAGGCCTCTTCAAGCTAGGCTAGGTCAGGCTTCTCTAGGCATCTTCAGGCTAGGTCAGGCCTCTCTAGGCCTCTTCAGGCTAGGCTAGGTCAGGCTTCTCTAGGCGTCTTCAGGCTAGGTCAGGACTCTCTAGACCTCTTCAGGCTAGGCTAGGTCAGGCTTCTCTAGGCCTCTTCAGGCTAGGCTAGGTCAGGTTACTCCAGGCCTCTTCAGGCTGGGCTAGGTCAGGCTTCTCTAGGCCTCTTCAGGCTAGGTCAGGCTTCTCTAGGCCTTTTCAGGTAGGCTAGGCCAGGCTTCTATAGGCCTCTTCAGGCTAGGCTAGGTCAGGCCTCTCTAGGCCTCTTAATGCTAGGCTAGGTTAGGCCTCTCTAGGCCTCTTCAGACTAGGCTAGGTCAGGTCTCTCTAGGCCTCTTCAGGCTAGGCTAGGTCAGGCCTCTCCAGGCCTCTTCAGGCTAGGCTAGGTCAGGCTTCTCCAGGCCTCTTCCGGCTAGGCTAGGTCAGGCTTCTCTAGGCCTCTTCATGCTAGGCTAGGTCAGGCTTCTCTAGGCCTCTTCAGGTTAGGCTTCTCTAGGCCTCTTCAGACTAGGCTAAGTCAGACTTCTCTAGGCCTCTTTAGGCTAGGCTAGGTCAGGCCTCTCCAGGCCTCTTCAGGCTACGCTAGGTCAGGCTTCTCAAGGCCTCTTCCGGCTAGGCTTGGTCAGGCTTCTCAAGGCCTCTTCCGGCTAGGCTAGGTCAGGCTTCTCTAGGCCTCTTCCGGCTAGGCTAGGTCAGGCTTCTCTAGGCCTCTTCATGCTAGGCTAGGTCAGGCTTCTCAAGGCCTCTTCAGGCTAGGCTAGGCTTCTCTAGGCCTCTTCAGACTAGGCTAGGTCAGACTTCTCTAGGCCTCTTCAGGCTAGTCTAGGTCAGGCCTCTCTAGGCCTCTTTAGGCTAGGCTAGGTCAGGCTTCTCTAGGCATCTTCAGGCTAGGCTAGGTCAGGCTTCTCTAGGCCTCTTCAGGCTAGGCTAGGTCAGGCTTCTCTAGGCCTCTTCAGGCTAGGCTAGGTCAGGCCTCTCTAGGCCTCTTCAGGCTAGGCTAGGTCAGGCTTCTCTAGGCCTCTTCAGGCTAGGTCAGGCCTCTCTAGGCCTCTTCAGGCTAGGCTAGGTCAGGCTTCTCTAGGCGTCTTCAGGCTAGGTCAGGACTCTCTAGGCCTCTTCAGGCTAGGCTAGGTCAGGCTTCTCTAGGCCTCTTCAGGCTAGGCTAGGTCAGGCTTCTCTAGGCCTCTTCAAGCTAGGCTAGGTCAGGCTTCTCTAGGCATCTTCAGGCTAGGTCAGGACTCTCTAGGCCTCTTCAGGCTAGGCTAGGTCAGGCTTCTCTAGGCCTCTTCAGGCTAGGCTAGGTCAGGTTACTCCAGGCCTCTTCAGGCTGGGCTAGGTCAGGCTTCTCTAGGCCTCTTCAGGCTAGGTCAGGCTTCTCTAGGCCTTTTCAGGTAGGCTAGGCCAAGCTTCTATAGGCCTCTTCAGGCTAGGCTAGGTCAGGCCTCTCTAGGCCTCTTAATGCTAGGCTAGGTCAGGCCTCTCTAGGCCTCTTCAGACTAGGCTAGGTCAGGTCTCTCTAGGCCTCTTCAGGCTAGGCTAGGTCAGGCCTCTCCAGGCCTCTTCAGGCTAGGCTAGGTCAGGCTTCTCCAGGCCTCTTCCGGCTAGGCTAGGTCAGGCTTCTCTAGGCCTCTTCATGCTAGGCTAGGTCAGGCTTCTCTAGGCCTCTTCAGGTTAGGCTTCTCTAGGCCTCTTCAGACTAGGCTAAGTCAGACTTCTCTAGGCCTCTTTAGGCTAGGCTAGGTCAGGCCTCTCCAGGCCTCTTCAGGCTACGCTAGGTCAGGCTTCTCAAGGCCTCTTCCGGCTAGGCTTGGTCAGGCTTCTCAAGGCCTCTTCCGGCTAGGCTAGGTCAGGCTTCTCTAGGCCTCTTCCGGCTAGGCTAGGTCAGGCTTCTCTAGGCCTCTTCATGCTAGGCTAGGTCAGGCTTCTCTAGGCCTCTTCAGGCTAGGCTAGGCTTCTCTAGGCCTCTTCAGACTAGGCTAGGTCAGATTTCTCTAGGCCTCCTCAGGCTAGTCTAGGTCAGGCCTCTCTAGGCCTCTTTAGGCTAGGCTAGGTCAGGCTTCTCTAGGCCTCTTCAGGCTAGGCTAGGTCAGGCTTCTCTAGGCCTCTTCAGGCTAGGCTAGGTCAGGCTTCTCTAGGCCTCTTCAGGCTAGGCTAGGTCAGGCCTCTCTAGGCCTCTTCTGGCTAGGCTAGGTCAGGCTTCTCTAGGCCTCTTCAGGCTAGGTCAGGCCTCTCTAGGCCTCTTCAGGCTAGGCTAGGTCAGGCTTCTCTAGGCGTCTTCAGGCTAGGTCAGGCCTCTCTAGGCCTCTTCAGGCTAGGCTAGGTCAGGCTTCTCTAGGCCTCTTCAGGCTAGGCTAGGTCAGGCCTCTCTAGGCCTCTTCAGGCTAGGCTAGGTCAGGCTTCTCTAGGCCTCTTCAGGCTAGGTCAGGCCTCTCTAGGCCTCTTCAGGCTAGGCTAGGTCAGGCTTCTCTAGGCGTCTTCAGGCTAGGTCAGGACTCTCTAGGCCTCTTCAGGCTAGGCTAGGTCAGGCTTCTCTAGGCCTCTTCAGGCTAGGCTAGGTCAGGCTTCTCTAGGCCTCTTCAAGCTAGGCTAGGTCAGGCTTCTCTAGGCATCTTCAGGCTAGGTCAGGCCTCTCTAGGCCTCTTCAGGCTAGGCTAGGTCAGGCTTCTCTAGGCGTCTTCAGGCTAGGTCAGGACTCTCTAGGCCTCTTCAGGCTAGGCTAGGTCAGGCTTCTCTAGGCCTCTTCAGGCTAGGCTAGGTCAGGTTACTCTAGGCCTCTTCAGGCTGGGCTAGGTCAGGCTTCTCTAGGCCTTTTCAGGCTAGGTCAGGCTTCTCTAGGCCTTTTCAGGTAGGCTAGGCCAGGCTTCTATAGGCCTCTTCAGGCTAGGCTAGGTCAGGCCTCTCTAGGCCTCTTAATGCTAGGCTAGGTCAGGCCTCTCTAGGCCTCTTCAGACTAGGCTAGGTCAGGTCTCTCTAGGCCTCTTCAGGCTAGGCTAGGTCAGGCCTCTCCAGGCCTCTTCAGGCTAGGCTAGGTCAGGCTTCTCCAGGCCTCTTCCGGCTAGGCTAGGTCAGGCTTCTCTAGGCCTCTTCATGCTAGGCTAGGTCAGGCTTCTCTAGGCCTCTTCAGGCTAGGCTTCTCTAGGCCTCTTCAGACTAGGCTAGGTCAGACTTCTCTAGGCCTCTTTAGGCTAGGCTAGGTCAGGCCTCTCCAGGCCTCTTCAGGCTACGCTAGGTCAGGCTTCTCAAGGCCTCTTCCGGCTAGGCTAGGTCAGGCTTCTCAAGGCCTCTTCTGGCTAGGCTAGGTCAGGCTTCTCTAGGCCTCTTCCGGCTAGGCTAGGTCAGGCTTCTCTAGGCCTCTTCATGCTAGGCTAGGTCAGGCTTCTCTAGGCCTCTTCAGGCTAGGCTAGGCTTCTCTAGGCCTCTTCAGACTAGGCTAGTTCAGACTTCTCTAGGCCTCTTCAGGCTAGTCTAGGTCAGGCCTCTCTAGGCCTCTTCAGGCTAGGCTAGGTCAGGCCTCTCTAGGCCTCTTCAGGCTAGGCTAGGTCAGGCTTCTCTAGGCCTCTTCAGGCTAGGTCAGGCCTCTCTAGGCCTCTTCAGGCTAGGCTAGGTCAGGCTTCTCTAGGCCTCTTCAGGCTAGGCTTCTCTAGGCCTCTTCAGACTGGGCTAGGTCAGACTTCTCTAGGCCTCTTTAGGCTAGGCTAGGTCAGGCCTCTCCAGGCCTCTTCAGGCTACGCTAGGTCAGGCTTCTCAAGGCCTCTTCCGGCTAGGCTAGGTCAGGCTTCTCAAGGCCTCTTCTGGCTAGGCTAGGTCAGGCTTCTCTAGGCCTCTTCCGGCTAGGCTAGGTCAGGCTTCTCTAGGCCTCTTCATGCTAGGCTAGGTCAGGCTTCTCTAGGCCTCTTCAGGCTAGGCTAGGCTTCTCTAGGCCTCTTCAGACTAGGCTAGGTCAGACTTCTCTAGGCCTCTTCAGGCTAGTCTAGGTCAGGCCTCTCTAGGCCTCTTTAGGCTAGGCTAGGTCAGGCTTCTCTAGGCCTCTTCAGGCTAGGCTAGGTCAGGATTCTCTAGGCCTCTTCAGGCTAGGCTAGGTCAGGCTTCTCTAGGCCTCTTCAGGCTAGGCTAGGTCAGGCCTCTCTAGGCCTCTTCAGGCTAGGCTAGGTCAGGCCTCTCTAGGCCTCTTCAGGCTAGGCTAGGTCAGGCTTCTCTAGGCCTCTTCAGGCTAGGTCAGGCCTCTCTAGGCCTCTTCAGGCTAGGCTAGGTCAGGCTTCTCTAGGCCTCTTCAGGCTAGGCTAGGTCAGGCTTCTCTAGGCCTCTTCAGGCTAGGCTAGGTCAGGCTTCTCTAGGCCTCTTCAGGCTAGGCTAGGTCAGGCTTCTCTAGGCATCTTCAGGCTAGGTCAGGCCTCTCTAGGCCTCTTCAGGCTAGGCTAGGTCAGGCTTCTCTAGGCCTCTTCAGGCTAGGCTAGGTCAGGCCTATAGGCCTCTTCAGGCTAGGTCAGGCTTCTCTAGGCCTCTTCAGGCTAGGCTAGGTCAGGATTCTCTAGGCCTCTTCAGGCTAGGCTAGGTCAGGCTTCTCTAGGCCTCTTCAGGCTAGGTCAGGCCTCTCTAGGCCTCTTCAGGCTAGGCTAGGTCAGGCTTCTCTAGGCGTCTTCAGGCTAGGTCAGGACTCTCTAGGCCTCTTCAGGCTAGGCTAGGTCAGGCTTTTCTAGGCCTCTTCACGCTAGGCTGGGTCAGGCTTCTCTAGGCCTCTTCAAGCTAGGCTAGGTCAGGCTTCTCTAGGCATCTTCAGGCTCGGTCAGGCCTCTCTAGGCCTCTTCAGGCTAGGCTAGGTCAGGCTTCTCTAGGCCTATTCAGGCTAGGCTAGGTACGGCCTCTCTAGGCCTCTTCAGGCTAGGCTAGGTCAGGCTTCTCTAGGCCTCTTCAGGCTAGGCTAGGTCAGGCCTCTCTAGGCCTCTTCAGGCTAGGCTAGGTCAGGCTTCTCTAGGCCTCTTCAGGCTAGGCTAGGTCAGGCTTCTCTAGGCCTCTTCAGGCTAGGCTAGGTCAGGCTTCTCTAGGCATCTTCAGGCTAGGTCAGGCCTCTCTAGGCCTCTTCAGGCTAGGCTAGGTCAGGCTTCTCTAGGCCTCTTCAGGCTAGGCTAGGTCAGGCCTATAGGCCTCTTCAGGCTAGGTCAGGCTTCTCTAGGCCTCTTCAGGCTAGGCTAGGTCAGGCTTCTCTAGGCCTATTCAGGCTAGGCTAGGTACGGCCTCTCTAGGCCTCTTCAGGCTAGGCTAGGTCAGGCTTCTCTAGGCCTCTTCAGGCTAGGCTAGGTCAGGCTTCTCTAGGCCTCTTCAGGCTAGGCTAGGTCAGGTCTCTCTAGGCCTCTTCAGGCTAGGCTAGGTCAGGCCTCTCTAGGCCTCTTCAGGCTAGGCTAGGTCAGGCTTCTCTAGGCCTCTTCAGGCTAGGTCAGGCCTCTCTAGGCCTCTTCAGGCTAGGCTAGGTCAGGCCTCTCTAGGCCTCTTCAAGCTAGGTCAGGCATCTCTAGGTCTCTTCAGGCTAGGCTAGGTCTGGCTTCTCTAGACCTTTTCAGGCTAGGCTAGGTCGGGCCTCTCTAGGCCTCTTCAAGCTAGGTCAGGCATCTCTAGGTCTCTTCAGGCTAGGCTAGGTCAGGCTTCTCTAGGCCTCTTCAAGCTAGGTCAGGCATCTCTAGGTCTCTTCAGGCTAGGCTAGGTCAGGCCTCTCTAGGCCTCTTCAAGCTAGGTCAGGCATCTCTAGGTCTCTTCAGGCTAGGTTAGGTCAGGCCTCTCCAGGCCTCTTAATGCTAGGCTAGGTCAGGCCTCTCTAGGCCTCTTCAGACTAAGCTAGGTCAGGCTTCTCTAGGCCTCTTTAGGCTAGGCTAGGTCAGGCCTCTCCAGGCCTCTTCAGGCTACGCTAGGTCAGGCTTCTCAAGGCCTCTTCCGGCTAGGCTAGGTCAGGCTTCTCAAGGCCTCTTCTGGCTAGGCTAGGTCAGGCTTCTCTAGGCCTCTTCCGGCTAGGCTAGGTCAGGCTTCTCTAGGCCTCTTCATGCTAGGCTAGGTCAGGCTTCTCTAGGCCTCTTCAGGCTAGGCTAGGCTTCTCTAGGCCTCTTCAGACTAGGCTAGGTCAGACTTCTCTAGGCCTCTTCAGGCTAGTCTAGGTCAGGCCTCTCTAGGCCTCTTTAGGCTAGGCTAGGTCAGGCTTCTCTAGGCCTCTTCAGGCTAGGCTAGGTCAGGATTCTCTAGGCCTCTTCAGGCTAGGCTAGGTCAGGCTTCTCTAGGCCTCTTCAGGCTAGGCTAGGTCAGGCCTCTCTAGGCCTCTTCAGGCTAGGCTAGGTCAGGCCTCTCTAGGCCTCTTCAGGCTAGGCTAGGTCAGGCTTCTCTAGGCCTCTTCAGGCTAGGTCAGGCCTCTCTAGGCCTCTTCAGGCTAGGCTAGGTCAGGCTTCTCTAGGCCTCTTCAGGCTAGGCTAGGTCAGGCTTCTCTAGGCCTCTTCAGGCTAGGCTAGGTCAGGCTTCTCTAGGCCTCTTCAGGCTAGGCTAGGTCAGGCTTCTCTAGGCATCTTCAGGCTAGGTCAGGCCTCTCTAGGCCTCTTCAGGCTAGGCTAGGTCAGGCTTCTCTAGGCCTCTTCAGGCTAGGCTAGGTCAGGCCTATAGGCCTCTTCAGGCTAGGTCAGGCTTCTCTAGGCCTCTTCAGGCTAGGCTAGGTCAGGATTCTCTAGGCCTCTTCAGGCTAGGCTAGGTCAGGCTTCTCTAGGCCTCTTCAGGCTAGGTCAGGCCTCTCTAGGCCTCTTCAGGCTAGGCTAGGTCAGGCTTCTCTAGGCGTCTTCAGGCTAGGTCAGGACTCTCTAGGCCTCTTCAGGCTAGGCTAGGTCAGGCTTTTCTAGGCCTCTTCACGCTAGGCTGGGTCAGGCTTCTCTAGGCCTCTTCAAGCTAGGCTAGGTCAGGCTTCTCTAGGCATCTTCAGGCTCGGTCAGGCCTCTCTAGGCCTCTTCAGGCTAGGCTAGGTCAGGCTTCTCTAGGCCTATTCAGGCTAGGCTAGGTACGGCCTCTCTAGGCCTCTTCAGGCTAGGCTAGGTCAGGCTTCTCTAGGCCTCTTCAGGCTAGGCTAGGTCAGGCCTCTCTAGGCCTCTTCAGGCTAGGCTAGGTCAGGCTTCTCTAGGCCTCTTCAGGCTAGGCTAGGTCAGGCTTCTCTAGGCCTCTTCAGGCTAGGCTAGGTCAGGCTTCTCTAGGCATCTTCAGGCTAGGTCAGGCCTCTCTAGGCCTCTTCAGGCTAGGCTAGGTCAGGCTTCTCTAGGCCTCTTCAGGCTAGGCTAGGTCAGGCCTATAGGCCTCTTCAGGCTAGGTCAGGCTTCTCTAGGCCTCTTCAGGCTAGGCTAGGTCAGGCTTCTCTAGGCCTATTCAGGCTAGGCTAGGTACGGCCTCTCTAGGCCTCTTCAGGCTAGGCTAGGTCAGGCTTCTCTAGGCCTCTTCAGGCTAGGCTAGGTCAGGCTTCTCTAGGCCTCTTCAGGCTAGGCTAGGTCAGGTCTCTCTAGGCCTCTTCAGGCTAGGCTAGGTCAGGCCTCTCTAGGCCTCTTCAGGCTAGGCTAGGTCAGGCTTCTCTAGGCCTCTTCAGGCTAGGTCAGGCCTCTCTAGGCCTCTTCAGGCTAGGCTAGGTCAGGCCTCTCTAGGCCTCTTCAAGCTAGGTCAGGCATCTCTAGGTCTCTTCAGGCTAGGCTAGGTCTGGCTTCTCTAGACCTTTTCAGGCTAGGCTAGGTCGGGCTTCTCTAGGCCTCTTCAGGCTAGGCTAGGTCAGGCTTCTCTAGGCATCTTCAGGCTAGGTCAGGCCTCTCTAGGCCTCTTCAGGCTAGGCTAGGTCAGGCTTCTCTAGGCCTCTTCAGGCTAGGCTAGGTCAGGCTTCTCTAGGCCTCTTCAGGCTAGGCTAGGTCAGGCTTCTCTAGGCCTCTTCAGGCTAGGCTAGGTCAGGCTTCTCTAGGCCTCTTCAGGCTAGGCTAGGTCAGGCTTCTCTAGGCCTCTTCAGGCTAGGCTAGGTCAGGCTTCTCTAGGCCTCTTCAGGCTAGGCTAGGTCAGGATTCTCTAGGCCTCTTCAGGCTAGGCTAGGTCAGGCTTCTCTAGGCCTCTTCAGGCTAGGTCAGGCCTCTCTAGGCCTCTTCAGGCTAGGCTAGGTCAGGCTTCTCTAGGCGTCTTCAGGCTAGGTCAGGACTCTCTAGGCCTCTTCAGGCTAGGCTAGGTCAGGCTTTTCTAGGCCTCTTCACGCTAGGCTGGGTCAGGCTTCTCTAGGCCTCTTCAAGCTAGGCTAGGTCAGGCTTCTCTAGGCATCTTCAGGCTCGGTCAGGCCTCTCTAGGCCTCTTCAGGCTAGGCTAGGTCAGGCTTCTCTAGGCCTATTCAGGCTAGGCTAGGTACGGCCTCTCTAGGCCTCTTCAGGCTAGGCTAGGTCAGGCTTCTCTAGGCCTCTTCAGGCTAGGCTAGGTCAGGCCTCTCTAGGCCTCTTCAGGCTAGGCTAGGTCAGGCTTCTCTAGGCCTCTTCAGGCTAGGCTAGGTCAGGCTTCTCTAGGCCTCTTCAGGCTAGGCTAGGTCAGGCTTCTCTAGGCATCTTCAGGCTAGGTCAGGCCTCTCTAGGCCTCTTCAGGCTAGGCTAGGTCAGGCTTCTCTAGGCCTCTTCAGGCTAGGCTAGGTCAGGCTTCTCTAGGCCTCTTCAGGCTAGGCTAGGTCAGGTCTCTCTAGGCCTCTTCAGGCTAGGCTAGGTCAGGCCTCTCTAGGCCTCTTCAGGCTAGGCTAGGTCAGGCCTCTCTAGGCCTCTTCAGGCTAGGCTAGGTCAGGCTTCTCTAGGCCTCTTCAGGCTAGGTCAGGCCTCTCTAGGCCTCTTCAGGCTAGGCTAGGTCAGGCCTCTCTAGGCCTCTTCAAGCTAGGTCAGGCATCTCTAGGTCTCTTCAGGCTAGGCTAGGTCTGGCTTCTCTAGACCTTTTCAGGCTAGGCTAGGTCGGGCCTCTCTAGGCCTCTTCAAGCTAGGTCAGGCATCTCTAGGTCTCTTCAGGCTAGGCTAGGTCAGGCTTCTCTAGGCCTCTTCAAGCTAGGTCAGGCATCTCTAGGTCTCTTCAGGCTAGGCTAGGTCAGGCCTCTCTAGGCCTCTTCAAGCTAGGTCAGGCATCTCTAGGTCTCTTCAGGCTAGGGTAGGTCAGGCCTCTCCAGGCCTCTTAATGCTAGGCTAGGTCAGGCCTCTCTAGGCCTCTTCAGACTAAGCTAGGTCAGGCTTCTCTAGGCCTCTTCAGGCTAGGCTAGGTCAGGCTTCTCTAGGCCTCTTCAGGCTAGGCTAGGTCAGGCTTCTCTAGGCCTCTTCAGGCTAGGCTAGGTCAGGCCTCTCTAGGCCTCTTCAGGCTAGGCTAGGTCAGGCTTCTCTAGGCCTCTTCAGGCTAGGTCAGGCCTCTCTAGGCCTCTTCAGGCTAGGCTAGGTCAGGCTTCTCTAGGCGTCTTCAGGCTAGGTCAGGACTCTCTAGGCCTCTTCAGGCTAGGCTAGGTCAGGCTTCTCTAGGCCTCTTCAAGCTAGGCTAGGTCAGGCTTCTCTAGGCATCTTCAGGCTAGGTCAGGCCTCTCTAGGCCTCTTCAGGCTAGGCTAGGTCAGGCTTCTCTAGGCGTCTTCAGGCTAGGTCAGGACTCTCTAGACCTCTTCAGGCTAGGCTAGGTCAGGCTTCTCTAGGCCTCTTCAGGCTAGGCTAGGTCAGGTTACTCCAGGCCTCTTCAGGCTGGGCTAGGTCAGGCTTCTCTAGGCCTCTTCAGGCTAGGTCAGGCTTCTCTAGGCCTTTTCAGGTAGGCTAGGCCAGGCTTCTATAGGCCTCTTCAGGCTAGGCTAGGTCAGGCTTCTCTAGGCCTATTCAGGCTAGGCTAGGTACGGCCTCTCTAGGCCTCTTCAGGCTAGGCTAGGTCAGGCTTCTCTAGGCCTCTTCAGGCTAGGCTAGGCTTCTCTAGGCCTCTTCAGGCTAGGCTAGGTCAGGCCTCTCTAGGCCTCTTCAGGCTAGGCTAGGTCAGGCCTCTCTAGGCCTCTTCAGGCTAGGCTAGGTCAGGCTTCTCTAGGCCTCTTCAGGCTAGGTCAGGCCTCTCTAGGCCTCTTCAGGCTAGGCTAGGTCAGGCTTCTCTAGGCCTCTTCAGGCTAGGCTAGGTCAGGCTTCTCTAGGCCTCTTCAGGCTAGGCTAGGTCAGGCTTCTCTAGGCATCTTCAGGCTAGGTCAGGCCTCTCTAGGCCTCTTCAGGCTAGGCTAGGTCAGGCTTCTCTAGGCCTCTTCAGGCTAGGCTAGGTCAGGCCTATAGGCCTCTTCAGGCTAGGTCAGGCTTCTCTAGGCCTCTTCAGGCTAGGCTAGGTCAGGCTTCTCTAGGCCTATTCAGGCTAGGCTAGGTACGGCCTCTCTAGGCCTCTTCAGGCTAGGCTAGGTCAGGCCTCTCTAGGCCTCTTCAGGCTAGGCTAGGTCAGGCTTCTCTAGGCGTCTTCAGGCTAGGTCAGGCTTCTCTAGGCCTCTTCAGGTAGGCTAGGCCAGGCTTCTCTAGGCCTCTTCAGGCTAGGCTAAGTCAGGCCTCTCTAGGCCTCTTAATGCTAGGCTAGGTCAGGCCTCTCTAGGCCTCTTCAGACTAGGTTAGGTCAGGTCTCTCTAGGCCTCTTCAGGCTAGGGTAGGTCAGGCCTCTCCAGGCCTCTTCAGGCTACGCTAGGTCAGGCCTCTCTAGGCCTCTTCAGGCTAGGCTAGGTCAGGCTTCTCTAGGCGTCTTCAGGCTAGGTCAGGACTCTCTAGGCCTCTTCAGGCTAGGCTAGGTCAGGTTACTCTAGGCCTCTTCAGGCTGGGCTAGGTCAGGCTTCTCTAGGCCTCTTCAGGCTAGGTCAGGCTTCTCTAGGCCTTTTCAGGTAGGCTAGGCCAGGCTTCTATAGGCCTCTTCAGGCTAGGCTAGGTCAGGCCTCTCTAGGCCTCTTAATGCTAGGCTAGGTCAGGCCTCTCTAGGCCTCTTTAGGCTAGGCTAGGTCAGGCTTCTCTAGGCATCTTCATGCTAGGTCAGGCCTCTCTAGGCCTCTTCAGGCTAGGCTAGGTCAGGCTTCTCTAGGCGTCTTCAGGCTAGGTCAGGCTTCTCTAGGCCTCTTCAGGTAGGCTAGGCCAGGCTTCTCTAGGCCTCTTCAGACTAGGCTAAGTCAGGCCTCTCTAGGCCTCTTAATGCTAGGCTAGGTCAGGCCTCTCTAGGCCTCTTCAGACTAGGTTAGGTCAGGTCTCTCTAGGCCTCTTCAGGCTAGGGTAGGTCAGGCCTCTCCAGGCCTCTTCAGGCTACGCTAGGTCAGGCTTCTCAAGGCCTCTTCCGGCTAGGCTAGGTCAGGCTTCTCAAGGCCTCTTCCGGCTAGGCTAGGTCAGGCTTCTCTAGGCCTCTTCCGGCTAGGCTAGGTCAGGCTTCTCTAGGCCTCTTCATGCTAGGCTAGGTCAGGCTTCTCTAGGCCTCTTCAGGCTAGGCTAGGCTTCTCTAGGCCTCTTCAGACTAGGCTAGGTCAGACTTCTCTAGGCCTCTTCAGGCTAGTCTAGGTCAGGCCTCTCTAGGCCTCTTTAGGCTAGGCTAGGTCAGGCTTCTCTAGGCCTCTTCAGGCTAGGCTAGGTCAGGCTTCTCTAGGCCTCTTCAGGCTAGGCTAGGTCAGGCTTCTCTAGGCCTCTTCAGGCTAGGCTAGGTCAGGCCTCTCTAGGCCTCTTCAGGCTCGGCTAGGTCAGGCTTCTCTAGGCCTCTTCAGGCTAGGTCAGGCCTCTCTAGGCCTCTTCAGGCTAGGCTAGGTCAGGCTTCTCTAGGCGTCTTCAGGCTAGGTCAGGACTCTCTAGGCCTCTTCAGGCTAGGCTAGGTCAGGCTTCTCTAGGCCTCTTCAGGCTAGGCTAGGTCAGGCTTCTCTAGGCCTCTTCAAGCTAGGCTAGGTCAGGCTTCTCTAGGCATCTTCAGGCTAGGTCAGGCCTCTCTAGGCCTCTTCAGGCTAGGCTAGGTCAGGCTTCTCTAGGCGTCTTCAGGCTAGGTCAGGACTCTCTAGGCCTCTTCAGGCTAGGCTAGATCAGGCTTCTCTAGGCCTCTTCAGGCTAGGCTAGGTCAGGTTACTCTAGGCCTCTTCAGGCTGGGCTAGGTCAGGCTTCTCTAGGCCTCTTCAGGCTAGGTCAGGCTTCTCTAGGCCTTTTCAGGTAGGCTAGGCCAGGCTTCTATAGGCCTCTTCAGGCTAGGCTAGGTCAGGCCTCTCTAGGCCTCTTAATGCTAGGCTAGGTCAGGCCTCTCTAGGCCTCTTCAGACTAGGCTAGGTCAGGTCTCTCTAGGCCTCTTCAGGCTAGGCTAGGTCAGGCCTCTCCAGGCCTCTTCAGGCTAGGCTAGGTCAGGCTTCTCCAGGCCTCTTCCGGCTAGGCTAGGTCAGGCTTCTCTAGGCCTCTTCATGCTAGGCTAGGTCAGGCTTCTCTAGGCCTCTTCAGGCTAGGCTTCTCTAGGCCTCTTCAGACTAGGCTAGGTCAGACTTCTCTAGGCCTCTTTAGGCTAGGCTAGGTCAGGCCTCTCCAGGCCTCTTCAGGCTACGCTAGGTCAGGCTTCTCAAGGCCTCTTCCGGCTAGGCTAGGTCAGGCTTCTCAAGGCCTCTTCTGGCTAGGCTAGGTCAGGCTTCTCTAGGCCTCTTCCGGCTAGGCTAGGTCAGGCTTCTCTAGGCCTCTTCATGCTAGGATAGGTCAGGCTTCTCTAGGCCTCTTCAGGCTAGGCTAGGCTTCTCTAGGCCTCTTCAGACTAGGCTAGGTCAGACTTCTCTAGGCCTCTTCAGGCTAGTCTAGGTCAGGCCTCTCTAGGCCTCTTTAGGCTAGGCTAGGTCAGGCTTCTCTAGGCCTCTTCAGGCTAGGCTAGGTCAGGCTTCTCTAGGCCTCTTCAGGCTAGGCTAGGTCAGGCCTCTCTAGGCCTCTTCAGGCTAGGCTAGGTCAGGCCTCTCTAGGCCTCTTCAGGCTAGGTCAGGCCTCTCTAGGCCTCTTCAGGCTAGGCTAGGTCAGGCTTCTCTAGGCCTCTTCATGCTAGGTTAGGCTTCTCTAGGCCTCTTCAGGCTAGGATAGGTCAGGCCTCTCTAGGCCTCTTCAGGCTAGGCTAGGTCAGGCCTACTCTAGGCCTCTTCAGGCTTCTCTACGCCTCTTCAGGCTAGGTCAGGCTTCTCTAGGCCTCTTCAGACTAGGCTAGGTAAGGCCTATCTAGGCCTCTTCAGGGTAGGCTAGGTCAGGCTTCTCTAGGCCTCTTCAGGCTAGACTAGGTCAGGCCTTTCTAGGCCTCTTCAGGCTAGGCTAGGTCAGGCTTCTCTAGGCCTCTTCAGGCTAGGCTAGGTCAGGCTTCTCTAGGCCTATTCAGGCTAGGATAGGTCAGGCCTCTCTAGGCCTCTTCAGGCTAGGTCAGGCCTCTCTAGGTCTCTTCAGGCTAGGCTAGGTCTGGCTTCTCTAGGCCTTTTTAGGCTAGGTTAGGCCTCTCTAGGCCTCTTCAGGCTAGGTCAGGCTTCTCTAGGCCTCTTCAGGCTAGTCTAGTAGCAGGCCTCTCTAGGCCTCTTCAGGCTATGCTAGGTCAGGACTCTCTAGGCCTAATCAGGCTAGGCTAGGTCAGGCCTAAAGGCCTCTTCAGACTAGACTATGTCAGGCTACTCTAGGCCTCTTCAGGCTGGGCTAGGTCAGGCTTCTCTAGGCCTCTTCAGGTAGGCTAGGTCAGGCCTCTCTAGGCCTCTTAATGCTAGGCTAGGTCAGGCCTCTCTAGGCCTCTTCAGACTAGGCTAGGTCAGGTCTCTCTAGGCCTCTTCAGGCTAGGCTAGGTCAGGCCTCTCCAGGCCTCTTCAGGCTAGGCTAGGTCAGGCTTCTCAAGGCCTCTTCCGTCTAGGCTAGGTCAGGCTTCTCTAGGCCTCATCATGCTAGGCTAGGTCAGGCTTCTCTAGGCCTCTTCAGGCTAGGCTAGGTCAGGCTTCTCTAGGCCTCTTCAAACTAGGCTAGGTCAGACTTCTCTAGGCCTCTTCAGGCTAGTCTAGGTCAGGCCTCTCTAGGCCTCTTTAGGCTAGGCTAGGTCAGGCTTCTCTAGGCCTCTTCAGGCTAGGCTAGGTCAGGCTTCTCTAGGCCTCTTCAGGCTAGGTCAGGCCTCTCTAGGCCTCTTTAGGCTAGGCTAGGTCAGGCCTCTCTAGGCCTCTTCAGGCTAGGTCAAGCTTCTCTAGGCCTATTCAGGCTAGTCTAGTTCAGGCCTCGCTAGGCCTCTTCAGGCTAGGCTAGGTCAGGCCTCTCTAAGCCTCTTCAGGCTAGGCTAGGTCAGGTCTCTCTAGGCCTCTTCAGGCTAGGCTAGGTCAGGCCTCTCTAGGCCTCTTCATGCTAGGTCAGGCTTCTATAGGCCTCTTCAGGCTAGGCTAGGTAAGGCCTCTCTAGGCCTCTTCAGGCTAGGCTAGGTCAGGCTTCTCTAGGCATCTTCAGGCTAGGTAAGGCCTCTCTAGGCCTCTTCAGGCTAGGCTAGGCCAGGCCTACTCTAGGCCTCTGCAGGCTTCTCTAGGCCTCTTCAGGCTAGGTCAGGCTTCTCTAGGCCTCTTCAAACTAGGCTAGGTAAGGCCTCTCTAGGCCTCTTCAGGGTAGGCTAGGTCAGGCTTCTCTAGGCCTTTTCAGGCTAGACTAGGTCAGGCCTTTCTAGGCCTCTTCAGGCTAGGCTAGGTCAGGCTTCTCTAGGCCTCTTCAGGCTAGGCTAGGTCAGGCTTCTCTAGGCCTCTTCAGGCTAGGCTAGTTCAGGCCTCTCTAGGCCTCTTCAGGCTAGGCTAGGTCTGGCTTCTCTAGGCTTTTTCAGGCTAGATCAGGCTTCTCTAGGCCTCTTCAGGCTAGGTCAGGCTACTCTAGGCCTCTTCAGGCTAGGCTAGTTCAGGCCTCTCTAGGCCTCTTCAGGCTAGGCTAGGTCAGGCTTCTCTAGGCCTCTTCAAACTAGTCTAGGTCAGACTTCTCTAGGCCTCTTCAGGCTAGTCTAGGTCAGGCCTCTCTAGGCCTCTTTAGGCTAGGCTAGGTCAGGCTTCTCTAGGCCTCTTCAGGCTAGGCTAGGTCAGGCTTCTCTAGGCCTCTTCAGGCTAGGTCAGGCCTCTCTAGGCCTCTGTAGGCTAGGCTAGGTCAGGCCTCTCTAGGCCTCTTCAGGCTAGGTCAAGCTTCTCTAGGCCTCTTCAGGCTAGTCTAGTTCAGGCCTCTCTAGGCCTCTTCAGGCTAGGCTAGGTCAGGCCTCTCTAAGCCTCTTCAGGCTAGGCTAGGTCAGGTCTCTCTAGGCCTCTTCAGGCTAGGCTAGGTCAGGCCTCTCTAGGCCTCTTCATGCTAGGTCAGGCTTCTATAGGCCTCTTCAGGCTAGGCTAGGTAAGGCCTCTCTAGGCCTCTTCAGGCTAGGCTAGGTCAGGCTTCTCTAGGCCTCTTCAGGCTAGGTCAGGCCTCTCTAGGCCTCTTTAGGCTAGGCTACGTCAGGCCTCTCTAGGCCTCTTCAGGCTAGGTCAAGCTTCTCTAGGCCTCTTCAGGCTAGTCTAGTTCAGGCCTCTCTAGGCCTCTTCAGGCTAGGCTAGGTCAGGCCTCTCTAAGCCTCTTCAGGCTAGGCTAGGTCAGGTCTCTCTAGGCCTCTTCAGGCTAGGCTAGGTCAGGCCTCTCTAGGCCTCTTCATGCTAGGTCAGGCTTCTATAGGCCTCTTCAGGCTAGGCTAGGTAAGGCCTCTCTAGGCCTCTTCAGGCTAGGCTAGGTCAGGCTTCTCTAGGCATCTTCAGGCTAGGTCAGGCCTCTCTAGGCCTCTTCAGGCTAGGCTAGGCCAGGCCTACTCTAGGCCTCTGCAGGCTTCTCTAGGCCTCTTCAGGCTAGGTCAGGCTTCTCTAGGCCTCTTCAAACTAGGCTAGGTAAGGCCTCTCTAGGCCTCTTCAGGGTAGGCTAGGTCAGGCTTCTCTAGGCCTTTTCAGGCTAGACTAGGTCAGGCCTTTCTAGGCCTCTTCAGGCTAGGCTAGGTCAGGCTTCTCTAGGCCTCTTCAGGCTAGGCTAGGTCAGGCTTCTCTAGGCCTCTTCAGGCTAGGCTAGGTCAGGCTTCTCTAGGCCTCTTCAGGCTAGGCTAGGTCAGGCCTCTCTAGGCCTCTTCAGGCTAGGTCAGGCCTCTCTAGGTCTCTTCAGGCTAGGCTAGGTCTGGCTTCTCTAGGCCTTTTCAGGCTAGATCAGGCTTCTCTAGGCCTTTTCAGGCTAGGTCAGGCTACTCTAGGCCTCTTCAGGCTAGGCTAGTTCAGGCCTCTCTAGGCCTCTTCAGGCTAGGCTAGGTCAGGCCTCTAGGCCTCTTCAGACTAGGCTAGGTCATGCTACTCTAGGCCTCTTCAGGCTAGAATAGGTCAGGCTTCTCTAGGCCTCTTCAGGCTAGGCTAGGTCAGGCTTCTCTCGGACTCTTCAGGCTAGGCTAGGTCAGGCCTCTCTAGGCCTCTTCAGGCTAGGCTAGGTCAGGCTTCTCTAGGCCTATTCAGGCTAGGCTAGGTACGGCCTCTCTAGGCCTCTTCAGGCTAGGCTAGGTCAGGCCTCTCTAGGCCTCTTCAGGCTAGGCTAGGTCAGGCTTCTCTAGGCGTCTTCAGGCTAGGTCAGGCTTCTCTAGGCCTCTTCAGGTAGGCTAGGCCAGGCTTCTCTAGGCCTCTTCAGGCTAGGCTAAGTCAGGCCTCTCTAGGCCTCTTAATGCTAGGCTAGGTCAGGCCTCTCTAGGCCTCTTCAGACTAGGTTAGGTCAGGTCTCTCTAGGCCTCTTCAGGCTAGGGTAGGTCAGGCCTCTCCAGGCCTCTTCAGGCTACGCTAGGTCAGGCTTCTCAAGGCCTCTTCCGGCTAGGCTAGGTCAGGCTTCTCTAGGCCTCTTCAGGCTAGGCTAGGTCAGGCTTCTCTAGGCCTCTTCAGGCTAGGCTAGGTCAGGCTTCACTAGGCCTCTTCAGGCTAGGCTAGGTCAGGCCTCTCTAGGCCTCTTCAAGCTAGGTCAGGCATCTCTAGGTCTCTTCAGGCTAGGCTAGGTCTGGCTTCTCTAGACCTTTTCAGGCTAGGCTAGGTCGGGCCTCTCTAGGCCTCTTCAAGCTAGGTCAGGCATCTCTAGGTCTCTTCAGGCTAGGCTAGGTCAGGCTTCTCTAGGCCTCTTCAAGCTAGGTCAGGCATCTCTAGGTCTCTTCAGGCTAGGCTAGGTCAGGCCTCTCTAGGCCTCTTCAAGCTAGGTCAGGCATCTCTAGGTCTCTTCAGGCTAGGCTAGGTCTGGCTTCTCTAGACCTTTTCAGGCTAGGCTAGGTCGGGCCTCTCTAGGCCTCTTCAAGCTAGGTCAGGCATCTCTAGGTCTCTTCAGGCTAGGCTAGGTCAGGCTTCTCTAGGCCTCTTCAGGCTAGGTCAGGCTTCTCTAGGCCTCTTCAGGCTAGGCTAGGTCAGGCTTCTCTAGGCCTATTCAGGCTAGGCTAGGTACGGCCTCTCTAGGCCTCTTCAGGCTAGGCTAGGTCAGGCTTCTCTAGGCCTTTTCAGGTTAGACTAGGTCAGGCCTTTCTAGGCCTCTTCAGGCTAGGCTAGGTCAGGCTTCTCTAGGCCTCTTCAGGCTAGGCTAGGTCAGGCTTCTCTAGGCCTCTTCAGGCTAGGCTAGTTCAGGCCTCTCTAGGCCTATTCAGGCTAGGCTAGGTCTGGCTTCTCTAGGCCTTTTCAGGCTAGATCAGGCTTCTCTAGGCCTTTTCAGGTTAGACTAGGTCAGGCCTTTCTAGGCCTCTTCAGGCTAGGCTAGGTCAGGCTTCTCTAGGCCTCTTCAGGGTAGGCTAGGTCAGGCTTCTCTAGGCCTTTTCAGGTTAGACTAGGTCAGGCCTTTCTAGGCCTCTTCAGGCTAGGCTAGGTCAGGCTTCTCTAGGCCTCTTCAGGCTAGGCTAGGTCAGGCTTCTCTAGGCCTCTTCAGGCTAGGCTAGTTCAGGCCTCTCTAGGCCTCTTCAGGCTAGGCTAGGTCTGGCTTCTCTAGGCCTTTTCAGGCTAGATCAGGCTTCTCTAGGCCTCTTCAGGCTAGGTCAGGCTACTCTAGGCCTCTTCAGGCTAGGCTAGTTCAGGCCTCTCTAGGCCTCTTCAGGCTAGGCTAGGTCAGGCTTCTCTAGGCCTCTTCAAACTAGGCTAGGTCAGACTTCTCTAGGCCTCTTCAGGCTAGTCTAGGTCAGGCCTCTCTAGGCCTCTTTAGGCTAGGCTAGGTCAGGCTTCTCTAGGCCTCTTCAGGCTAGGCTAGGTCAGGCTTCTCTAGGCCTCTTCAGGCTAGGTCAGGCCTCTCTAGGCCTCTTTAGGCTAGGCTAGGTCAGGCCTCTCTAGGCCTCTTCAGGCTAGGTCAAGCTTCTCTAGGCCTCTTCAGGCTAGTCTAGTTCAGGCCTCTCTAGGCCTCTTCAGGCTAGGCTAGGTCAGGCCTCTCTAAGCCTCTTCAGGCTAGGCTAGGTCAGGTCTCTCTAGGCCTCTTCAGGCTAGGCTAGGTCAGGCCTCTCTAGGCCTCTTCATGCTAGGCTAGGTCAGGCTACTCTAGGCCTCTTCAGGCTAGGTCAGGCCTCTCTAGGCCTCTTCAGGCTAGGCTAGGCCAGGCCTACTCTAGGCCTCTGCAGGCTTCTCTAGGCCTCTTCAGGCTAGGTCAGGCTTCTCTAGGCCTCTTCAAACTAGGCTAGGTAAGGCCTCTCTAGGCCTCTTCAGGGTAGGCTAGGTCAGGCTTCTCTAGGCCTTTTCAGGCTAGACTAGGTCAGGCCTTTCTAGGCCTCTTCAGGCTAGGCTAGGTCAGGCTTCTCTAGGCCTCTTCAGGCTAGGCTAGGTCAGGCTTCTCTAGGCCTCTTCAGGCTAGGCTAGTTCAGGCCTCTCTAGGCCTCTTCAGGCTAGGCTACGTCTGGCTTCTCTAGGCCTTTTCAGGCTAGATCAGGCTTCTCTAGGCCTCTTCAGGCTAGGTCAGGCTACTCTAGGCCTCTTCAGGCTAGGCTAGTTCAGGCCTCTCTAGGCCTCTTCAGGCTAGGCTAGGTCAGGCTTCTCTAGGCCTCTTCAAACTAGGCTAGGTCAGACTTCTCTAGGCCTCTTCAGGCTAGTCTAGGTCAGGCCTCTCTAGGCCTCTTTAGGCTAGGCTAGGTCAGGCTTCTCTAGGCCTCTTCAGGCTAGGCTAGGTCAGGCTTCTCTAGGCCTCTTCAAACTAGGCTAGGTCAGACTTCTCTAGGCCTCTTCAGGCTAGTCTAGGTCAGGCCTCTCTAGGCCTCTTTAGGCTAGGCTAGGTCAGGCTTCTCTAGGCCTTTTCAGGCTAGACTAGGTCAGGCCTTTCTAGGCCTCTTTAGGCTAGGCTAGGTCAGGCTTCTCTAGGCCTCTTCAGGCTAGGCTAGGTCAGGCTTCTCTAGGCCTCTTCAGGCTAGGCTAGTTCAGGCCTCTCTAGGCCTCTTCAGGCTAGGCTAGGTCTGGCTTCTCTAGGCCTTTTCAGGCTAGATCAGGCTTCTCTAGGCCTCTTCAGGCTAGTCTAGGTCAGGCCTCTCTAGGCCTCTTTAGGCTAGGCTAGGTCAGGCTTCTCTAGGCCTTTTCAGGCTAGACTAGGTCAGGCCTTTCTAGGCCTCTTCAGGCTAGGCTAGGTCAGGCTTCTCTAGGCCTCTTCAGGCTAGGCTAGTTCAGGCCTCTCTAGGCCTCTTCAGGCTAGGCTAGGTCAGGCTTCTCTAGGCCTCTTCAAACTAGGCTAGGTCAGACTTCTCTAGGCCTCTTCAGGCTAGTCTAGGTCAGGCCTCTCTAGGCCTCTTTAGGCTAGGCTAGGTCAGGCTTCTCTAGGCCTCTTCAGGCTAGGCTAGGTCAGGCTTCTCTAGGCCTCTTCAGGCTAGGTCAGGCCTCTCTAGGCCTCTTTAGGCTAGGCTAGGTCAGGCCTCTCTAGGCCTCTTCAGGCTAGGTCAAGCTTCTCTAGGCCTCTTCAGGCTAGTCTAGTTCAGGCCTCTCTAGGCCTCTTCAGGCTAGGCTAGGTCAGGCCTCTCTAAGCCTCTTCAGGCTAGGCTAGGTCAGGTCTCTCTAGGCCTCTTCAGGCTAGGCTAGGTCAGGCTTCTCTAGGCCTCTTCAGGCTAGGCTAGGTCAGGCTTCTCTAGGCCTCTTCAGGCTAGGTCAGGCCTCTCTAGGCCTCTTTAGGCTAGGCTAGGTCAGGTCTCTCTAGGCCTCTTCAGGCTAGGCTAGGTCAGGCTTCTCTAGGCCTCTTCAGGCTAGGCTAGGTCAGGCTTCTCTAGGCCTCTTCAGGCTAGGTCAGGCCTCTCTAGGCCTCTTTAGGCTAGTCTAGGTCAGGCCTCTCTAGGCCTCTTTAGGCTAGGCTAGGTCAGGCTTCTCTAGGCCTCTTCAGGCTAGGCTAGGTCAGGCTTCTCTAGGCCTCTTCAGGCTAGGTCAGGCCTCTCTAGGCCTCTTTAGGCTAGGCTAGGTCAGGCCTCTCTAGGCCTCTTCAGGCTAGGTCAAGCTTCTCTAGGCCTCTTCAGGCTAGTCTAGTTCAGGCCTCTCTAGGCCTCTTCAGGCTAGGCTAGGTCAGGCTTCTCTAGGCGTCTTCAGGCTAGGTCAGGACTCTCTAGGCCTCTTCAGGCTAGGCTAGGTCAGGCTTCTCTAGGCCTCTTCAGGCTAGTTTAGGTCAGGCTTCTCTAGGCCTCTTCAAGCTAGGCTAGGTCAGGCTTCTCTAGGCCTCTTCAGACTAGACTAGGTCAGGCTACTCTAGACCTCTTCAGGCTGGGCTAGGTCAGGCTTCTCTAGGCCTCTTCAGGCTAGGTCAGGCTTCTCTAGGCCTTTTCAGGTAGGCTAGGCCAGGCTTCTATAGGCCTCTTCAGGCTAGGCTAGGTCAGGCCTCTCTAGGCCTCTTAATGCTAGGCTAGGTCAGGCCTCTCTAGGCCTCTTCAGACTAGGCTAGGTCAGGTCTCTCTAGGCCTCTTCAGGCTAGGTTAGGGCAGGCCTCTCCAGGCCTCTTCAGGCTAGGCTAGGTCAGGCTTCTCAAGGCCTCTTCAGGCTAGGTCAGGCTTCTCTAGGCCTCTTCATGCTAGGCTAGCTCAGGCTTCTCTAGGCCTCTTCAGGCTAGGCTAGGTCAGGCTTCTCTAGGCCTCTTCAGACTAGGCTAGGTCAGGCTTCTCTAGGCCTCTTCAGGCTAGGCTAGGTCAGGCTTCTCTAGGCCTCTTCTGACTAGGCTAGGGCAGGCTTCTCTAGGCCTCTTCATGCTAGGCTAGGTCAGGATTCTCTAGGCCTCTTCAGGCTAGGCTAGGTCAGGCTTCTCTAGGCCTCTTCAGGCTAGGCTAGGTCAGGCTTCTCTAGGCCTCTTCAGGCTAGGCTAGGTCAGGCCTCTCTAGGCCTGTTCAGTCTAGGCTAGGTCAGGCCTACTCTAGGCCTCTTCAGGCCTCTCTAGGATTCTTCAGGCTAGTTCAGGCTCCTCTAGGCCTCTTCAGACTAGGCTAGGTAAGGCCTCTCTAGGCCTCTTCAGGGTAGGCTAGGTCAGGCATCTCTAGGTCTCTTCAGGCTAGGCTAGGTCAGGCTTCTCTAGGCCTCTTCAAGCTAGGTCAGGCATCTCTAGGTCTCTTCAGGCTAGGCTAGGTCAGGCCTCTCTAGGCCTCTTCAAGCTAGGTCAGGCATCTCTAGGTCTCTTCAGGCTAGGCTAGGTCTGGCTTCTCTAGACCTTTTCAGGCTAGGCTAGGTCGGGCCTCTCTAGGCCTCTTCAAGCTAGGTCAGGCATCTCTAGGTCTCTTCAGGCTAGGCTAGGTCAGGCTTCTCTAGGCCTCTTCAGGCTAGGTCAGGCTTCTCTAGGCCTCTTCAGGCTAGGCTAGGTCAGGCTTCTCTAGGCCTATTCAGGCTAGGCTAGGTACGGCCTCTCTAGGCCTCTTCAGGCTAGGCTAGGTCAGGCTTCTCTAGGCCTCTTCAGGCTAGGCTAGGTCAGGCCTCTCTAGGCCTCTTCAGGCTAGGCTAGGTCAGGCTTCTCTAGGCCTATTCAGGCTAGGCTAGGTACGGCCTCTCTAGGCCTCTTCAGGCTAGGCTAGGTCAGGCCTCTCTAGGCCTCTTCAGGCTAGGCTAGGTCAGGCTTCTCTAGGCGTCTTCAGGCTAGGTCAGGCTTCTCTAGGCCTCTTCAGGTAGGCTAGGCCAGGCTTCTCTAGGCCTCTTCAGGCTAGTCTAGGTCAGGCCTCTCTAGGCCTCTTTAGGCTAGGCTAGGTCAGGCTTCTCTAGGCCTCTTCAGGCTAGGCTAGGTCAGACTTCTCTAGGCCTCTTCAGGCTAGTCTAGGTCAGGCCTCTCTAGGCCTCTTTAGGCTAGGCTAGGTCAGGCTTCTCTAGGCCTCTTCAGGCTAGGCTAGGTCAGGCTTCTCTAGGCCTCTTCAGGCTAGGTCAGGCCTCTCTAGGCCTCTTTAGGCTAGGCTAGGTCAGGCCTCTCTAGGCCTCTTCAGGCTAGGTCAAGCTTCTCTAGGCCTCTTCAGGCTAGTCTAGTTCAGGCCTCTCTAGGCCTCTTCAGGCTAGGCTAGGTCAGGCTTCTCTAGGCGTCTTCAGGCTAGGTCAGGACTCTCTAGGCCTCTTCAGGCTAGGCTAGGTCAGGCTTCTCTAGGCCTCTTCAGGCTAGTTTAGGTCAGGCTTCTCTAGGCCTCTTCAAGCTAGGCTAGGTCAGGCTTCTCTAGGCCTCTTCAGACTAGACTAGGTCAGGCTACTCTAGACCTCTTCAGGCTGGGCTAGGTCAGGCTTCTCTAGGCCTCTTCAGGCTAGGTCAGGCTTCTCTAGGCCTTTTCAGGTAGGCTAGGCCAGGCTTCTATAGGCCTCTTCAGGCTAGGCTAGGTCAGGCCTCTCTAGGCCTCTTAATGCTAGGCTAGGTCAGGCCTCTCTAGGCCTCTTCAGACTAGGCTAGGTCAGGTCTCTCTAGGCCTCTTCAGGCTAGGTTAGGGCAGGCCTCTCCAGGCCTCTTCAGGCTAGGCTAGGTCAGGCTTCTCAAGGCCTCTTCAGGCTAGGTCAGGCTTCTCTAGGCCTCTTCATGCTAGGCTAGCTCAGGCTTCTCTAGGCCTCTTCAGGCTAGGCTAGGTCAGGCTTCTCTAGGCCTCTTCAGACTAGGCTAGGTCAGGCTTCTCTAGGCCTCTTCAGGCTAGGCTAGGTCAGGCTTCTCTAGGCCTCTTCTGACTAGGCTAGGGCAGGCTTCTCTAGGCCTCTTCATGCTAGGCTAGGTCAGGATTCTCTAGGCCTCTTCAGGCTAGGCTAGGTCAGGCTTCTCTAGGCCTCTTCAGGCTAGGCTAGGTCAGGCTTCTCTAGGCCTCTTCAGGCTAGGCTAGGTCAGGCCTCTCTAGGCCTGTTCAGTCTAGGCTAGGTCAGGCCTACTCTAGGCCTCTTCAGGCCTCTCTAGGATTCTTCAGGCTAGTTCAGGCTCCTCTAGGCCTCTTCAGACTAGGCTAGGTAAGGCCTCTCTAGGCCTCTTCAGGGTAGGCTAGGTCAGGCATCTCTAGGTCTCTTCAGGCTAGGCTAGGTCAGGCTTCTCTAGGCCTCTTCAAGCTAGGTCAGGCATCTCTAGGTCTCTTCAGGCTAGGCTAGGTCAGGCCTCTCTAGGCCTCTTCAAGCTAGGTCAGGCATCTCTAGGTCTCTTCAGGCTAGGCTAGGTCTGGCTTCTCTAGGCCTATTCAGGCTAGGCTAGGTACGGCCTCTCTAGGCCTCTTCAGGCTAGGCTAGGTCAGGCTTCTCTAGGCCTCTTCAGGCTAGGCTAGGTCAGGCCTCTCTAGGCCTCTTCAGGCTAGGCTAGGTCAGGCTTCTCTAGGCCTATTCAGGCTAGGCTAGGTACGGCCTCTCTAGGCCTCTTCAGGCTAGGCTAGGTCAGGCCTCTCTAGGCCTCTTCAGGCTAGGCTAGGTCAGGCTTCTCTAGGCGTCTTCAGGCTAGGTCAGGCTTCTCTAGGCCTCTTCAGGTAGGCTAGGCCAGGCTTCTCTAGGCCTCTTCAGGCTAGGCTAAGTCAGGCCTCTCTAGGCCTCTTAATGCTAGGCTAGGTCAGGCCTCTCTAGGCCTCTTCAGACTAGGTTAGGTCAGGTCTCTCTAGGCCTCTTCAGGCTAGGGTAGGTCAGGCCTCTCCAGGCCTCTTCAGGCTACGCTAGGTCAGGCTTCTCAAGGCCTCTTCCGGCTAGGCTAGGTCAGGCTTCTCTAGGCCTCTTCAGGCTAGGCTAGGTCAGGCTTCTCAAGGCCTCTTCCGGCTAGGCTAGGTCAGGCTTCTCTAGGCCTCTTCAGGCTAGGCTAGGTCAGGCTTCTCTAGGCCTCTTCAGGCTAGGCTAGGTCAGGCCTCTCTAGGCCTCTTCAAGCTAGGTCAGGCATCTCTAGGTCTCTTCAGGCTAGGCTAGGTCTGGCTTCTCTAGACCTTTTCAGGCTAGGCTAGGTCGGGCCTCTCTAGGCCTCTTCAAGCTAGGTCAGGCATCTCTAGGTCTCTTCAGGCTAGGCTAGGTCAGGCTTCTCTAGGCCTCTTCAAGCTAGGTCAGGCATCTCTAGGTCTCTTCAGGCTAGGCTAGGTCAGGCCTCTCTAGGACTCTTCAAGCTAGGTCAGGCATCTCTAGGTCTCTTCAGGCTAGGCTAGGTCTGGCTTCTCTAGACCTTTTCAGGCTAGGCTAGGTCGGGCCTCTCTAGGCCTCTTCAAGCTAGGTCAGGCATCTCTAGGTCTCTTCAGGCTAGGCTAGGTCAGGCTTCTCTAGGCCTCTTCAGGCTAGGTCAGGCTTCTCTAGGCCTCTTCAGGCTAGGCTAGGTCAGGCTTCTCTAGGCCTATTCAGGCTAGGCTAGGTACGGCCTCTCTAGGCCTCTTCAGGCTAGGCTAGGTCAGGCCTCTCTAGGCCTCTTCAGGCTAGGCTAGGTCAGGCTTCTCTAGGCCTCTTCAGGCTAGGTCAGGCCTCTCTAGGCCTCTTCAGGCTAGGCTAGGTCAGGCTTCTCTAGGCCTCTTCAGGCTAGGCTAGGTCAGGCTTGTCTAGGCCTCTTCAGGCTAGGCTAGGTCAGGCTTCTCTAGGCATCTTCAGGCTAGGTCAGGCCTCTCTAGGCCTCTTCAGGCTAGGCTAGGTCAGGCTTCTCTAGGCCTCCTCAGGCTAGGCTAGGTCAGGCCTATAGGCCTCTTCAGGCTAGGTCAGGCTTCTGTAGGCCTCTTCAGGCTAGGCTAGGTCAGGCTTCTCTAGGCCTATTCAGGCTAGGCTAGGTACGGCCTCTCTAGGCCTCTTCAGGCTAGGCTAGGTCAGGCTTCTCTAGGCCTCTTCAGGCTAGGCTAGGTCAGGCCTCTCTAGGCCTCTTCAGGCTAGGCTAGGTCAGGCTTCTCTAGGCCTATTCAGGCTAGGCTAGGTACGGCCTCTCTAGGCCTCTTCAGGCTAGGCTAGGTCAGGCTTCTCTAGGCCTCTTCAGGCTAGGCTAGGTCAGGCCTCTCTAGGCCTCTTCAGGCTAGGCTAGGTCAGGCTTCTCTAGGCCTCTTCAGGCTAGGCTAGGTCAGGCTTCTCTAGGCGTCTTCAGGCTAGGTCAGGACTCTCTAGGCCTCTTCAGGCTAGGCTAGGTCAGGCTTCTCTAGGCCTCTTCAGGCTAGTTTAGGTCAGGCTTCTCTAGGCCTCTTCAAGCTAGGCTAGGTCAGGCTTCTCTAGGCCTCTTCAGACTAGACTAGGTCAGGCTACTCTAGACCTCTTCAGGCTGGGCTAGGTCAGGCTTCTCTAGGCCTCTTCAGGCTAGGTCAGGCTTCTCTAGGCCTTTTCAGGTAGGCTAGGCCAGGCTTCTATAGGCCTCTTCAGGCTAGGCTAGGTCAGGCCTCTCTAGGCCTCTTAATGCTAGGCTAGGTCAGGCCTCTCTAGGCCTCTTCAGACTAGGCTAGGTCAGGTCTCTCTAGGCCTCTTCAGGCTAGGTTAGGGCAGGCCTCTCCAGGCCTCTTCAGGCTAGGCTAGGTCAGGCTTCTCAAGGCCTCTTCAGGCTAGGTCAGGCTTCTCTAGGCCTCTTCATGCTAGGCTAGCTCAGGCTTCTCTAGGCCTCTTCAGGCTAGGCTAGGTCAGGCTTCTCTAGGCCTCTTCAGACTAGGCTAGGTCAGGCTTCTCTAGGCCTCTTCAGGCTAGGCTAGGTCAGGCTTCTCTAGGCCTCTTCTGACTAGGCTAGGGCAGGCTTCTCTAGGCCTCTTCATGCTAGGCTAGGTCAGGATTCTCTAGGCCTCTTCAGGCTAGGCTAGGTCAGGCTTCTCTAGGCCTCTTCAGGCTAGGCTAGGTCAGGCTTCTCTAGGCCTCTTCAGGCTAGGCTAGGTCAGGCCTCTCTAGGCCTGTTCAGTCTAGGCTAGGTCAGGCCTACTCTAGGCCTCTTCAGGCCTCTCTAGGATTCTTCAGGCTAGTTCAGGCTCCTCTAGGCCTCTTCAGACTAGGCTAGGTAAGGCCTCTCTAGGCCTCTTCAGGGTAGGCTAGGTCAGGCATCTCTAGGTCTCTTCAGGCTAGGCTAGGTCAGGCTTCTCTAGGCCTCTTCAAGCTAGGTCAGGCATCTCTAGGTCTCTTCAGGCTAGGCTAGGTCAGGCCTCTCTAGGCCTCTTCAAGCTAGGTCAGGCATCTCTAGGTCTCTTCAGGCTAGGCTAGGTCTGGCTTCTCTAGACCTTTTCAGGCTAGGCTAGGTCGGGCCTCTCTAGGCCTCTTCAAGCTAGGTCAGGCATCTCTAGGTCTCTTCAGGCTAGGCTAGGTCAGGCTTCTCTAGGCCTCTTCAGGCTAGGTCAGGCTTCTCTAGGCCTCTTCAGGCTAGGCTAGGTCAGGCTTCTCTAGGCCTATTCAGGCTAGGCTAGGTACGGCCTCTCTAGGCCTCTTCAGGCTAGGCTAGGTCAGGCTTCTCTAGGCCTCTTCAGGCTAGGCTAGGTCAGGCCTCTCTAGGCCTCTTCAGGCTAGGCTAGGTCAGGCTTCTCTAGGCCTATTCAGGCTAGGCTAGGTACGGCCTCTCTAGGCCTCTTCAGGCTAGGCTAGGTCAGGCCTCTCTAGGCCTCTTCAGGCTAGGCTAGGTCAGGCTTCTCTAGGCGTCTTCAGGCTAGGTCAGGCTTCTCTAGGCCTCTTCAGGTAGGCTAGGCCAGGCTTCTCTAGGCCTCTTCAGGCTAGGCTAAGTCAGGCCTCTCTAGGCCTCTTAATGCTAGGCTAGGTCAGGCCTCTCTAGGCCTCTTCAGACTAGGTTAGGTCAGGTCTCTCTAGGCCTCTTCAGGCTAGGGTAGGTCAGGCCTCTCCAGGCCTCTTCAGGCTACGCTAGGTCAGGCTTCTCAAGGCCTCTTCCGGCTAGGCTAGGTCAGGCTTCTCTAGGCCTCTTCAGGCTAGGCTAGGTCAGGCTTCTCAAGGCCTCTTCCGGCTAGGCTAGGTCAGGCTTCTCTAGGCCTCTTCAGGCTAGGCTAGGTCAGGCTTCTCTAGGCCTCTTCAGGCTAGGCTAGGTCAGGCCTCTCTAGGCCTCTTCAAGCTAGGTCAGGCATCTCTAGGTCTCTTCAGGCTAGGCTAGGTCTGGCTTCTCTAGACCTTTTCAGGCTAGGCTAGGTCGGGCCTCTCTAGGCCTCTTCAAGCTAGGTCAGGCATCTCTAGGTCTCTTCAGGCTAGGCTAGGTCAGGCTTCTCTAGGCCTCTTCAAGCTAGGTCAGGCATCTCTAGGTCTCTTCAGGCTAGGCTAGGTCAGGCCTCTCTAGGACTCTTCAAGCTAGGTCAGGCATCTCTAGGTCTCTTCAGGCTAGGCTAGGTCTGGCTTCTCTAGACCTTTTCAGGCTAGGCTAGGTCGGGCCTCTCTAGGCCTCTTCAAGCTAGGTCAGGCATCTCTAGGTCTCTTCAGGCTAGGCTAGGTCAGGCTTCTCTAGGCCTCTTCAGGCTAGGTCAGGCTTCTCTAGGCCTCTTCAGGCTAGGCTAGGTCAGGCTTCTCTAGGCCTATTCAGGCTAGGCTAGGTACGGCCTCTCTAGGCCTCTTCAGGCTAGGCTAGGTCAGGCCTCTCTAGGCCTCTTCAGGCTAGGCTAGGTCAGGCTTCTCTAGGCCTCTTCAGGCTAGGTCAGGCCTCTCTAGGCCTCTTCAGGCTAGGCTAGGTCAGGCTTCTCTAGGCCTCTTCAGGCTAGGCTAGGTCAGGCTTGTCTAGGCCTCTTCAGGCTAGGCTAGGTCAGGCTTCTCTAGGCATCTTCAGGCTAGGTCAGGCCTCTCTAGGCCTCTTCAGGCTAGGCTAGGTCAGGCTTCTCTAGGCCTCCTCAGGCTAGGCTAGGTCAGGCCTATAGGCCTCTTCAGGCTAGGTCAGGCTTCTGTAGGCCTCTTCAGGCTAGGCTAGGTCAGGCTTCTCTAGGCCTATTCAGGCTAGGCTAGGTACGGCCTCTCTAGGCCTCTTCAGGCTAGGCTAGGTCAGGCTTCTCTAGGCCTCTTCAGGCTAGGCTAGGTCAGGCCTCTCTAGGCCTCTTCAGGCTAGGCTAGGTCAGGCTTCTCTAGGCCTATTCAGGCTAGGCTAGGTACGGCCTCTCTAGGCCTCTTCAGGCTAGGCTAGGTCAGGCTTCTCTAGGCCTCTTCAGGCTAGGCTAGGTCAGGCCTCTCTAGGCCTCTTCAGGCTAGGCTAGGTCAGGCTTCTCTAGGCCTCTTCAGGCTAGGCTAGGTCAGGCTTCTCTAGGCCTCTTCAGGCTAGGCTAGGTCAGGCTTCTCTAGGCATCTTCAGGCTAGGTCAGGCCTCTCTAGGCCTCTTCAGGCTAGGCTAGGTCAGGCTTCTCTAGGCCTCTTCAGGCTAGGCTAGGTCAGGCCTATAGGCCTCTTCAGGCTAGGTCAGGCTTCTCTAGGCCTCTTCAGGCTAGGCTAGGTCAGGCTTCTCTAGGCCTATTCAGGCTAGGCTAGGTACGGCCTCTCTAGGCCTCTTCAGGCTAGGCTAGGTCAGGCTTCTCTAGGCCTCTTCAGGCTAGGCTAGGTCAGGCTTCTCTAGGCCTCTTCAGGCTAGGCTAGGTCAGGCCTCTCTAGGCCTCTTCAGGCTAGGCTAGGTCAGGCCTCTCTAGGCCTCTTCAGGCTAGGCTAGGTCAGGCTTCTCTAGGCCTCTTCAGGCTAGGTCAGGCCTCTCTAGGCCTCTTCAGGCTAGGCTAGGTCAGGCCTCTCTAGGCCTCTTCAAGCTAGGTCAGGCATCTCTAGGTCTCTTCAGGCTAGGCTAGGTCTGGCTTCTCTAGACCTTTTCAGGCTAGGCTAGGTCGGGCCTCTCTAGGCCTCTTCAAGCTAGGTCAGGCATCTCTAGGTCTCTTCAGGCTAGGCTAGGTCAGGCTTCTCTAGGCCTCTTCAAGCTAGGTCAGGCATCTCTAGGTCTCTTCAGGCTAGGCTAGGTCAGGCCTCTCTAGGCCTCTTCAAGCTAGGTCAGGCATCTCTAGGTCTCTTCAGGCTAGGGTAGGTCAGGCCTCTCCAGGCCTCTTAATGCTAGGCTAGGTCAGGCCTCTCTAGGCCTCTTCAGACTAAGCTAGGTCAGGCTTCTCTAGGCCTCTTCAGGCTAGGCTAGGTCAGGCTTCTCTAGGCCTCTTCAGGCTAGGCTAGGTCAGGCTTCTCTAGGCCTCTTCAGGCTAGGCTAGGTCAGGCCTCTCTAGGCCTCTTCAGGCTAGGCTAGGTCAGGCTTCTCTAGGCCTCTTCAGGCTAGGTCAGGCCTCTCTAGGCCTCTTCAGGCTAGGCTAGGTCAGGCTTCTCTAGGCGTCTTCAGGCTAGGTCAGGACTCTCTAGGCCTCTTCAGGCTAGGCTAGGTCAGGCTTCTCTAGGCCTCTTCAAGCTAGGCTAGGTCAGGCTTCTCTAGGCATCTTCAGGCTAGGTCAGGCCTCTCTAGGCCTCTTCAGGCTAGGCTAGGTCAGGCTTCTCTAGGCGTCTTCAGGCTAGGTCAGGACTCTCTAGACCTCTTCAGGCTAGGCTAGGTCAGGCTTCTCTAGGCCTCTTCAGGCTAGGCTAGGTCAGGTTACTCCAGGCCTCTTCAGGCTGGGCTAGGTCAGGCTTCTCTAGGCCTCTTCAGGCTAGGTCAGGCTTCTCTAGGCCTTTTCAGGTAGGCTAGGCCAGGCTTCTATAGGCCTCTTCAGGCTAGGCTAGGTCAGGCTTCTCTAGGCCTATTCAGGCTAGGCTAGGTACGGCCTCTCTAGGCCTCTTCAGGCTAGGCTAGGTCAGGCTTCTCTAGGCCTCTTCAGGCTAGGCTAGGCTTCTCTAGGCCTCTTCAGGCTAGGCTAGGTCAGGCCTCTCTAGGCCTCTTCAGGCTAGGCTAGGTCAGGCCTCTCTAGGCCTCTTCAGGCTAGGCTAGGTCAGGCTTCTCTAGGCCTCTTCAGGCTAGGTCAGGCCTCTCTAGGCCTCTTCAGGCTAGGCTAGGTCAGGCTTCTCTAGGCCTCTTCAGGCTAGGCTAGGTCAGGCTTCTCTAGGCCTCTTCAGGCTAGGCTAGGTCAGGCTTCTCTAGGCATCTTCAGGCTAGGTCAGGCCTCTCTAGGCCTCTTCAGGCTAGGCTAGGTCAGGCTTCTCTAGGCCTCTTCAGGCTAGGCTAGGTCAGGCCTATAGGCCTCTTCAGGCTAGGTCAGGCTTCTCTAGGCCTCTTCAGGCTAGGCTAGGTCAGGCTTCTCTAGGCCTATTCAGGCTAGGCTAGGTACGGCCTCTCTAGGCCTCTTCAGGCTAGGCTAGGTCAGGCCTCTCTAGGCCTCTTCAGGCTAGGCTAGGTCAGGCTTCTCTAGGCGTCTTCAGGCTAGGTCAGGCTTCTCTAGGCCTCTTCAGGTAGGCTAGGCCAGGCTTCTCTAGGCCTCTTCAGGCTAGGCTAAGTCAGGCCTCTCTAGGCCTCTTAATGCTAGGCTAGGTCAGGCCTCTCTAGGCCTCTTCAGACTAGGTTAGGTCAGGTCTCTCTAGGCCTCTTCAGGCTAGGGTAGGTCAGGCCTCTCCAGGCCTCTTCAGGCTACGCTAGGTCAGGCTTCTCAAGGCCTCTTCCGGCTAGGCTAGGTCAGGCTTCTCTAGGCCTCTTCAGGCTAGGCTAGGTCAGGCTTCTCTAGGCCTCTTCAGGCTAGGCTAGGTCAGGCTTCTCTAGGCCTCTTCAGGCTAGGCTAGGTCAGGCCTCTCTAGGCCTCTTCAAGCTAGGTCAGGCATCTCTAGGTCTCTTCAGGCTAGGCTAGGTCTGGCTTCTCTAGACCTTTTCAGGCTAGGCTAGGTCGGGCCTCTCTAGGCCTCTTCAAGCTAGGTCAGGCATCTCTAGGTCTCTTCAGGCTAGGCTAGGTCAGGCTTCTCTAGGCCTCTTCAAGCTAGGTCAGGCATCTCTAGGTCTCTTCAGGCTAGGCTAGGTCAGGCCTCTCTAGGCCTCTTCAAGCTAGGTCAGGCATCTCTAGGTCTCTTCAGGCTAGGGTAGGTCAGGCCTCTCCAGGCCTCTTAATGCTAGGCTAGGTCAGGCCTCTCTAGGCCTCTTCAGACTAAGCTAGGTCAGGCTTCTCTAGGCCTCTTCAGGCTAGGCTAGGTCAGGCTTCTCTAGGCCTCTTCAGGCTAGGCTAGGTCAGGCTTCTCTAGGCCTCTTCAGGCTAGGCTAGGTCAGGCCTCTCTAGGCCTCTTCAGGCTAGGCTAGGTCAGGCTTCTCTAGGCCTCTTCAGGCTAGGTCAGGCCTCTCTAGGCCTCTTCAGGCTAGGCTAGGTCAGGCTTCTCTAGGCGTCTTCAGGCTAGGTCAGGACTCTCTAGGCCTCTTCAGGCTAGGCTAGGTCAGGCTTCTCTAGGCCTCTTCAAGCTAGGCTAGGTCAGGCTTCTCTAGGCATCTTCAGGCTAGGTCAGGCCTCTCTAGGCCTCTTCAAGCTAGGTCAGGCATCTCTAGGTCTCTTCAGGCTAGGGTAGGTCAGGCCTCTCCAGGCCTCTTAATGCTAGGCTAGGTCAGGCCTCTCTAGGCCTCTTCAGACTAAGCTAGGTCAGGCTTCTCTAGGCCTCTTCAGGCTAGGCTAGGTCAGGCTTCTCTAGGCCTCTTCAGGCTAGGCTAGGTCAGGCTTCTCTAGGCCTCTTCAGGCTAGGCTAGGTCAGGCCTCTCTAGGCCTCTTCAGGCTAGGCTAGGTCAGGCTTCTCTAGGCCTCTTCAGGCTAGGTCAGGCCTCTCTAGGCCTCTTCAGGCTAGGCTAGGTCAGGCTTCTCTAGGCGTCTTCAGGCTAGGTCAGGACTCTCTAGGCCTCTTCAGGCTAGGCTAGGTCAGGCTTCTCTAGGCCTCTTCAAGCTAGGCTAGGTCAGGCTTCTCTAGGCATCTTCAGGCTAGGTCAGGCCTCTCTAGGCCTCTTCAGGCTAGGCTAGGTCAGGCTTCTCTAGGCGTCTTCAGGCTAGGTCAGGACTCTCTAGACCTCTTCAGGCTAGGCTAGGTCAGGCTTCTCTAGGCCTCTTCAGGCTAGGCTAGGTCAGGTTACTCCAGGCCTCTTCAGGCTGGGCTAGGTCAGGCTTCTCTAGGCCTCTTCAGGCTAGGTCAGGCTTCTCTAGGCCTTTTCAGGTAGGCTAGGCCAGGCTTCTATAGGCCTCTTCAGGCTAGGCTAGGTCAGGCCTCTCTAGGCCTCTTAATGCTAGGCTAGGTTAGGCCTCTCTAGGCCTCTTCAGACTAGGCTAGGTCAGGTCTCTCTAGGCCTCTTCAGGCTAGGCTAGGTCAGGCCTCTCCAGGCCTCTTCAGGCTAGGCTAGGTCAGGCTTCTCCAGGCCTCTTCCGGCTAGGCTAGGTCAGGCTTCTCTAGGCCTCTTCATGCTAGGCTAGGTCAGGCTTCTCTAGGCCTCTTCAGGTTAGGCTTCTCTAGGCCTCTTCAGACTAGGCTAAGTCAGACTTCTCTAGGCCTCTTTAGGCTAGGCTAGGTCAGGCCTCTCCAGGCCTCTTCAGGCTACGCTAGGTCAGGCTTCTCAAGGCCTCTTCCGGCTAGGCTTGGTCAGGCTTCTCAAGGCCTCTTCCGGCTAGGCTAGGTCAGGCTTCTCTAGGCCTCTTCCGGCTAGGCTAGGTCAGGCTTCTCTAGGCCTCTTCATGCTAGGCTAGGTCAGGCTTCTCAAGGCCTCTTCAGGCTAGGCTAGGCTTCTCTAGGCCTCTTCAGACTAGGCTAGGTCAGACTTCTCTAGGCCTCTTCAGGCTAGTCTAGGTCAGGCCTCTCTAGGCCTCTTTAGGCTAGGCTAGGTCAGGCTTCTCTAGGCATCTTCAGGCTAGGCTAGGTCAGGCTTCTCTAGGCCTCTTCAGGCTAGGCTAGGTCAGGCTTCTCTAGGCCTCTTCAGGCTAGGCTAGGTCAGGCCTCTCTAGGCCTCTTCAGGCTAGGCTAGGTCAGGCTTCTCTAGGCCTCTTCAGGCTAGGTCAGGCCTCTCTAGGCCTCTTCAGGCTAGGCTAGGTCAGGCTTCTCTAGGCGTCTTCAGGCTAGGTCAGGACTCTCTAGGCCTCTTCAGGCTAGGCTAGGTCAGGCTTCTCTAGGCCTCTTCAGGCTAGGCTAGGTCAGGCTTCTCTAGGCCTCTTCAAGCTAGGCTAGGTCAGGCTTCTCTAGGCATCTTCAGGCTAGGTCAGGACTCTCTAGGCCTCTTCAGGCTAGGCTAGGTCAGGCTTCTCTAGGCCTCTTCAGGCTAGGCTAGGTCAGGTTACTCCAGGCCTCTTCAGGCTGGGCTAGGTCAGGCTTCTCTAGGCCTCTTCAGGCTAGGTCAGGCTTCTCTAGGCCTTTTCAGGTAGGCTAGGCCAGGCTTCTATAGGCCTCTTCAGGCTATGCTAGGTCAGGCCTCTCTAGGCCTCTTAATGCTAGGCTAGGTCAGGCCTCTCTAGGCCTCTTCAGACTAGGCTAGGTCAGGTCTCTCTAGGCCTCTTCAGGCTAGGCTAGGTCAGGCCTCTCCAGGCCTCTTCAGGCTAGGCTAGGTCAGGCTTCTCCAGGCCTCTTCCGGCTAGGCTAGGTCAGGCTTCTCTAGGCCTCTTCATGCTAGGCTAGGTCAGGCTTCTCTAGGCCTCTTCAGGTTAGGCTTCTCTAGGCCTCTTCAGACTAGGCTAAGTCAGACTTCTCTAGGCCTCTTTAGGCTAGGCTAGGTCAGGCCTCTCCAGGCCTCTTCAGGCTACGCTAGGTCAGGCTTCTCAAGGCCTCTTCCGGCTAGGCTTGGTCAGGCTTCTCAAGGCCTCTTCCGGCTAGGCTAGGTCAGGCTTCTCTAGGCCTCTTCCGGCTAGGCTAGGTCAGGCTTCTCTAGGCCTCTTCATGCTAGGCTAGGTCAGGCTTCTCTAGGCCTCTTCAGGCTAGGCTAGGCTTCTCTAGGCCTCTTCAGACTAGGCTAGGTCAGATTTCTCTAGGCCTCCTCAGGCTAGTCTAGGTCAGGCCTCTCTAGGCCTCTTTAGGCTAGGCTAGGTCAGGCTTCTCTAGGCCTCTTCAGGCTAGGCTAGGTCAGGCTTCTCTAGGCCTCTTCAGGCTAGGCTAGGTCAGGCTTCTCTAGGCCTCTTCAGGCTAGGCTAGGTCAGGCCTCTCTAGGCCTCTTCAGGCTAGGCTAGGTCAGGCTTCTCTAGGCCTCTTCAGGCTAGGTCAGGCCTCTCTAGGCCTCTTCAGGCTAGGCTAGGTCAGGCTTCTCTAGGCGTCTTCAGGCTAGGTCAGGCCTCTCTAGGCCTCTTCAGGCTAGGCTAGGTCAGGCTTCTCTAGGCCTCTTCAGGCTAGGCTAGGTCAGGCCTCTCTAGGCCTCTTCAGGCTAGGCTAGGTCAGGCTTCTCTAGGCCTCTTCAGGCTAGGTCAGGCCTCTCTAGGCCTCTTCAGGCTAGGCTAGGTCAGGCTTCTCTAGGCGTCTTCAGGCTAGGTCAGGACTCTCTAGGCCTCTTCAGGCTAGGCTAGGTCAGGCTTCTCTAGGCCTCTTCAGGCTAGGCTAGGTCAGGCTTCTCTAGGCCTCTTCAAGCTAGGCTAGGTCAGGCTTCTCTAGGCATCTTCAGGCTAGGTCAGGCCTCTCTAGGCCTCTTCAGGCTAGGCTAGGTCAGGCTTCTCTAGGCGTCTTCAGGCTAGGTCAGGACTCTCTAGGCCTCTTCAGGCTAGGCTAGGTCAGGCTTCTCTAGGCCTCTTCAGGCTAGGCTAGGTCAGGTTACTCTAGGCCTCTTCAGGCTGGGCTAGGTCAGGCTTCTCTAGGCCTTTTCAGGCTAGGTCAGGCTTCTCTAGGCCTTTTCAGGTAGGCTAGGCCAGGCTTCTATAGGCCTCTTCAGGCTAGGCTAGGTCAGGCCTCTCTAGGCCTCTTAATGCTAGGCTAGGTCAGGCCTCTCTAGGCCTCTTCAGACTAGGCTAGGTCAGGTCTCTCTAGGCCTCTTCAGGCTAGGCTAGGTCAGGCCTCTCCAGGCCTCTTCAGGCTAGGCTAGGTCAGGCTTCTCCAGGCCTCTTCCGGCTAGGCTAGGTCAGGCTTCTCTAGGCCTCTTCATGCTAGGCTAGGTCAGGCTTCTCTAGGCCTCTTCAGGCTAGGCTTCTCTAGGCCTCTTCAGACTAGGCTAGGTCAGAATTCTCTAGGCCTCTTTAGGCTAGGCTAGGTCAGGCCTCTCCAGGCCTCTTCAGGCTACGCTAGGTCAGGCTTCTCAAGGCCTCTTCCGGCTAGGCTAGGTCAGGCTTCTCAAGGCCTCTTCTGGCTAGGCTAGGTCAGGCTTCTCTAGGCCTCTTCCGGCTAGGCTAGGTCAGGCTTCTCTAGGCCTCTTCATGCTAGGCTAGGTCAGGCTTCTCTAGGCCTCTTCAGGCTAGGCTAGGCTTCTCTAGGCCTCTTCAGACTAGGCTAGGTCAGACTTCTCTAGGCCTCTTCAGGCTAGTCTAGGTCAGGCCTCTCTAGGCCTCTTCAGGCTAGGCTAGGTCAGGCCTCTCTAGGCCTCTTCAGGCTAGGCTAGGTCAGGCTTCTCTAGGCCTCTTCAGGCTAGGTCAGGCCTCTCTAGGCCTCTTCAGGCTAGGCTAGGTCAGGCTTCTCTAGGCCTCTTCAGGCTAGGCTTCTCTAGGCCTCTTCAGACTGGGCTAGGTCAGACTTCTCTAGGCCTCTTTAGGCTAGGCTAGGTCAGGCCTCTCCAGGCCTCTTCAGGCTACGCTAGGTCAGGCTTCTCAAGGCCTCTTCCGGCTAGGCTAGGTCAGGCTTCTCAAGGCCTCTTCTGGCTAGGCTAGGTCAGGCTTCTCTAGGCCTCTTCCGGCTAGGCTAGGTCAGGCTTCTCTAGGCCTCTTCATGCTAGGCTAGGTCAGGCTTCTCTAGGCCTCTTCAGGCTAGGCTAGGCTTCTCTAGGCCTCTTCAGACTAGGCTAGGTCAGACTTCTCTAGGCCTCTTCAGGCTAGGCTAGGTCAGGATTCTCTAGGCCTCTTCAGGCTAGGCTAGGTCAGGCTTCTCTAGGCCTCTTCAGGCTAGGCTAGGTCAGGCCTCTCTAGGCCTCTTCAGGCTAGGCTAGGTCAGGCCTCTCTAGGCCTCTTCAGGCTAGGCTAGGTCAGGCTTCTCTAGGCCTCTTCAGGCTAGGTCAGGCCTCTCTAGGCCTCTTCAGGCTAGGCTAGGTCAGGCTTCTCTAGGCCTCTTCAGGCTAGGCTAGGTCAGGCTTCTCTAGGCCTCTTCAGGCTAGGCTAGGTCAGGCTTCTCTAGGCCTCTTCAGGCTAGGCTAGGTCAGGCTTCTCTAGGCATCTTCAGGCTAGGTCAGGCCTCTCTAGGCCTCTTCAGGCTAGGCTAGGTCAGGCTTCTCTAGGCCTCTTCAGGCTAGGCTAGGTCAGGCCTATAGGCCTCTTCAGGCTAGGTCAGGCTTCTCTAGGCCTCTTCAGGCTAGGCTAGGTCAGGATTCTCTAGGCCTCTTCAGGCTAGGCTAGGTCAGGCTTCTCTAGGCCTCTTCAGGCTAGGTCAGGCCTCTCTAGGCCTCTTCAGGCTAGGCTAGGTCAGGCTTCTCTAGGCGTCTTCAGGCTAGGTCAGGACTCTCTAGGCCTCTTCAGGCTAGGCTAGGTCAGGCTTTTCTAGGCCTCTTCACGCTAGGCTGGGTCAGGCTTCTCTAGGCCTCTTCAAGCTAGGCTAGGTCAGGCTTCTCTAGGCATCTTCAGGCTCGGTCAGGCCTCTCTAGGCCTCTTCAGGCTAGGCTAGGTCAGGCTTCTCTAGGCATCTTCAGGCTAGGCTAGGTCAGGCCTCTCTAGGCCTCTTCAGGCTAGGCTAGGTCAGGCTTCTCTAGGCCTCTTCAGGCTAGGTCAGGCCTCTCTAGGCCTCTTCAGGCTAGGCTAGGTCAGGCTTCTCTAGGCCTCTTCAGGCTAGGCTAGGTCAGGCTTCTCTAGGCCTCTTCAGGCTAGGCTAGGTCAGGCTTCTCTAGGCATCTTCAGGCTAGGTCAGGCCTCTCTAGGCCTCTTCAGGCTAGGCTAGGTCAGGCTTCTCTAGGCCTCTTCAGGCTAGGCTAGGTCAGGCCTATAGGCCTCTTCAGGCTAGGTCAGGCTTCTCTAGGCCTCTTCAGGCTAGGCTAGGTCAGGCTTCTCTAGGCCTATTCAGGCTAGTCTAGGTACGGCCTCTCTAGGCCTCTTCAGGCTAGGCTAGGTCAGGATTCTCTAGGCCTCTTCAGGCTAGGCTAGGTCAGGCCTCTCTAGGCCTCTTCAGGCTAGGCTAGGTCAGGCTTCTCTAGGCCTCTTCAGGCTAGGTCAGGCCTCTCTAGGCCTCTTCAGGCTAGGCTAGGTCAGGCTTCTCTAGGCGTCTTCAGGCTAGGTCAGGACTCTCTAGGCCTCTTCAGGCTAGGCTAGGTCAGGCTTTTCTAGGCCTCTTCACGCTAGGCTGGGTCAGGCTTCTCTAGGCCTCTTCAAGCTAGGCTAGGTCAGGCTTCTCTAGGCATCTTCAGGCTAGGTCAGGCCTCTCTAGGCCTCTTCAGGCTAGGCTAGGTCAGGCTTCTCTAGGCGTCTTCAGGCTAGGTCAGGCTTCTCTAGGCCTCTTCAGGTAGGCTAGGCCAGGCTTCTCTAGGCCTCTTCAGGCTAGGCTAAGTCAGGCCTCTCTAGGCCTCTTAATGCTAGGCTAGGTCAGGCCTCTCTAGGCCTCTTCAGACTAGGTTAGGTCAGGTCTCTCTAGGCCTCTTCAGGCTAGGGTAGGTCAGGCCTCTCCAGGCCTCTTCAGGCTACGCTAGGTCAGGCTTCTCAAGGCCTCTTCCGGCTAGGCTAGGTCAGGCTTCTCAAGGCCTCTTCCGGCTAGGCTAGGTCAGGCTTCTCTAGGCCTCTTCCGGCTAGGCTAGGTCAGGCTTCTCTAGGCCTCTTCATGCTAGGCTAGGTCAGGCTTCTCTAGGCCTCTTCAGGCTAGGCTAGGCTTCTCTAGGCCTCTTCAGACTAGGCTAGGTCAGACTTCTCTAGGCCTCTTCAGGCTAGTCTAGGTCAGGCCTCTCTAGGCCTCTTTAGGCTAGGCTAGGTCAGGCTTCTCTAGGCCTCTTTAGGCTAGGCTAGGTCAGGCTTCTCTAGGCCTCTTCAGGCTAGGCTAGGTCAGGCTTTTCTAGGCCTCTTCACGCTAGGCTGGGTCAGGCTTCTCTAGGCCTCTTCAAGCTAGGCTAGGTCAGGCTTCTCTAGGCATCTTCAGGCTAGGTCAGGCCTCTCTAGGCCTCTTCAGGCTAGGCTAGGTCAGGCTTCTCTAGGCGTCTTCAGGCTAGGTCAGGCTTCTCTAGGCCTCTTCAGGTAGGCTAGGCCAGGCTTCTCTAGGCCTCTTCAGGCTAGGCTAAGTCAGGCCTCTCTAGGCCTCTTAATGCTAGGCTAGGTCAGGCCTCTCTAGGCCTCTTCAGACTAGGTTAGGTCAGGTCTCTCTAGGCCTCTTCAGGCTAGGGTAGGTCAGGCCTCTCCAGGCCTCTTCAGGCTACGCTAGGTCAGGCTTCTCAAGGCCTCTTCCGGCTAGGCTAGGTCAGGCTTCTCAAGGCCTCTTCCGGCTAGGCTAGGTCAGGCTTCTCTAGGCCTCTTCCGGCTAGGCTAGGTCAGGCTTCTCTAGGCCTCTTCATGCTAGGCTAGGTCAGGCTTCTCTAGGCCTCTTCAGGCTAGGCTAGGCTTCTCTACGCCTCTTCAGACTAGGCTAGGTCAGACTTCTCTAGGCCTCTTCAGGCTAGTCTAGGTCAGGCCTCTCTAGGCCTCTTTAGGCTAGGCTAGGTCAGGCTTCTCTAGGCCTCTTCAGGCTAGGCTAGGTCAGGCTTCTCTAGGCCTCTTCAGGCTAGGCTAGGTCAGGCTTCTCTAGGCCTCTTCAGGCTAGGCTAGGTCAGGCCTCTCTAGGCCTCTTCAGGCTCGGCTAGGTCAGGCTTCTCTAGGCCTCTTCAGGCTAGGTCAGGCCTCTCTAGGCCTCTTCAGGCTAGGCTAGGTCAGGCTTCTCTAGGCGTCTTCAGGCTAGGTCAGGACTCTCTAGGCCTCTTCAGGCTAGGCTAGGTCAGGCTTCTCTAGGCCTCTTCAGGCTAGGCTAGGTCAGGCTTCTCTAGGCCTCTTCAAGCTAGGCTAGGTCAGGCTTCTCTAGGCATCTTCAGGCTAGGTCAGGCCTCTCTAGGCCTCTTCAGGCTAGGCTAGGTCAGGCTTCTCTAGGCGTCTTCAGGCTAGGTCAGGACTCTCTAGGCCTCTTCAGGCTAGGCTAGATCAGGCTTCTCTAGGCCTCTTCAGGCTAGGCTAGGTCAGGTTACTCTAGGCCTCTTCAGGCTGGGCTAGGTCAGGCTTCTCTAGGCCTCTTCAGGCTAGGTCAGGCTTCTCTAGGCCTTTTCAGGTAGGCTAGGCCAGGCTTCTATAGGCCTCTTCAGGCTAGGCTAGGTCAGGCCTCTCTAGGCCTCTTAATGCTAGGCTAGGTCAGGCCTCTCTAGGCCTCTTCAGACTAGGCTAGGTCAGGTCTCTCTAGGCCTCTTCAGGCTAGGCTAGGTCAGGCCTCTCCAGGCCTCTTCAGGCTAGGCTAGGTCAGGCTTCTCCAGGCCTCTTCCGGCTAGGCTAGGTCAGGCTTCTCTAGGCCTCTTCATGCTAGGCTAGGTCAGGCTTCTCTAGGCCTCTTCAGGCTAGGCTTCTCTAGGCCTCTTCAGACTAGGCTAGGTCAGACTTCTCTAGGCCTCTTTAGGCTAGGCTAGGTCAGGCCTCTCCAGGCCTCTTCAGGCTACGCTAGGTCAGGCTTCTCAAGGCCTCTTCCGGCTAGGCTAGGTCAGGCTTCTCAAGGCCTCTTCTGGCTAGGCTAGGTCAGGCTTCTCTAGGCCTCTTCCGGCTAGGCTAGGTCAGGCTTCTCTAGGCCTCTTCATGCTAGGCTAGGTCAGGCTTCTCTAGGCCTCTTCAGGCTAGGCTAGGCTTCTCTAGGCCTCTTCAGACTAGGCTAGGTCAGACTTCTCTAGGCCTCTTCAGGCTAGTCTAGGTCAGGCCTCTCTAGGCCTCTTTAGGCTAGGCTAGGTCAGGCTTCTCTAGGCCTCTTCAGGCTAGGCTAGGTCAGGCTTCTCTAGGCCTCTTCAGGCTAGGCTAGGTCAGGCTTCTCTAGGCCTCTTCAGGCTAGGCTAGGTCAGGCCTCTCTAGGCCTCTTCAGGCTAGGCTAGGTCAGGCTTCTCTAGGCCTCTTCAGGCTAGGTCAGGCCTCTCTAGGCCTCTTCAGGCTAGGCTAGGTCAGGCTTCTCTAGGCGTCTTCAGGCTAGGTCAGGACTCTCTAGGCCTCTTCAGGCTAGGCTAGGTCAGGCTTCTCTAGGCCTCTTCAGGCTAGGCTAGGTCAGGCTTCTCTAGGCCTCTTCAAGCTAGGCTAGGTCAGGCTTCTCTAGGCATCTTCAGGCTAGGTCAGGCCTCTCTAGGCCTCTTCAGGCTAGGCTAGGTCAGGCTTCTCTAGGCGTCTTCAGGCTAGGTCAGGACTCTCTAGGCCTCTTCAGGCTAGGCTAGGTCAGGCCTCTCCAGGCCTCTTCAGGCTAGGCTAGGTCAGGCTTCTCCAGGCCTCTTCCGGCTAGGCTAGGTCAGGCTTCTCTAGGCCTCTTCATGCTAGGCTAGGTCAGGCTTCTCTAGGCCTCTTCAGGCTAGGCTTCTCTAGGCCTCTTCAGACTAGGCTAGGTCAGACTTCTCTAGGCCTCTTTAGGCTAGGCTAGGTCAGGCCTCTCCAGGCCTCTTCAGGCTACGCTAGGTCAGGCTTCTCAAGGCCTCTTCCGGCTAGGCTAGGTCAGGCTTCTCAAGGCCTCTTCTGGCTAGGCTAGGTCAGGCTTCTCTAGGCCTCTTCCGGCTAGGCTAGGTCAGGCTTCTCTAGGCCTCTTCATGCTAGGCTAGGTCAGGCTTCTCTAGGCCTCTTCAGGCTAGGCTAGGCTTCTCTAGGCCTCTTCAGACTAGGCTAGGTCAGACTTCTCTAGGCCTCTTCAGGCTAGTCTAGGTCAGGCCTCTCTAGGCCTCTTTAGGCTAGGCTAGGTCAGGCTTCTCTAGGCCTCTTCAGGCTAGGCTAGGTCAGGCTTCTCTAGGCCTCTTCAGGCTAGGCTAGGTCAGGCTTCTCTAGGCCTCTTCAGGCTAGGCTAGGTCAGGCCTCTCTAGGCCTCTTCAGGCTAGGCTAGGTCAGGCTTCTCTAGGCCTCTTCAGGCTAGGTCAGGCCTCTCTAGGCCTCTTCAGGCTAGGCTAGGTCAGGCTTCTCTAGGCGTCTTCAGGCTAGGTCAGGACTCTCTAGGCCTCTTCAGGCTAGGCTAGGTCAGGCTTCTCTAGGCCTCTTCAGGCTAGGCTAGGTCAGGCTTCTCTAGGCCTCTTCAAGCTAGGCTAGGTCAGGCTTCTCTAGGCATCTTCAGGCTAGGTCAGGCCTCTCTAGGCCTCTTCAGGCTAGGCTAGGTCAGGCTTCTCTAGGCGTCTTCAGGCTAGGTCAGGACTCTCTAGGCCTCTTCAGGCTAGGCTAGGTCAGGTTACTCTAGGCCTCTTCAGGCTGGGCTAGGTCAGGCTTCTCTAGGCCTCTTCAGGCTAGGTCAGGCTTCTCTAGGCCTTTTCAGGTAGGCTAGGCCAGGCTTCTATAGGCCTCTTCAGGCTAGGCTAGGTCAGGCCTCTCTAGGCCTCTTAATGCTAGGCTAGGTCAGGCCTCTCTAGGCCTCTTCAGACTAGGCTAGGTCAGGTCTCTCTAGGCCTCTTCAGGCTAGGCTAGGTCAGGTCTCTCCAGGCCTCATCAGGCTAGGCTAGGTCAGGCTTCTCAAGGCCTCTTCCGGCTAGGCTAGGTCAGGCTTCTCTAGGCCTCTTTAGGCTAGGCTAGGTCAGGCTTCTCTAGGCCTCTTCAGGCTAGGCTAGGTCAGGCTTTTCTAGGCCTCTTCACGCTAGGCTGGGTCAGGCTTCTCTAGGCCTCTTCAAGCTAGGCTAGGTCAGGCTTCTCTAGGCATCTTCAGGCTAGGTCAGGCCTCTCTAGGCCTCTTCAGGCTAGGCTAGGTCAGGCTTCTCTAGGCGTCTTCAGGCTAGGTCAGGCTTCTCTAGGCCTCTTCAGGTAGGCTAGGCCAGGCTTCTCTAGGCCTCTTCAGGCTAGGCTAAGTCAGGCCTCTCTAGGCCTCTTAATGCTAGGCTAGGTCAGGCCTCTCTAGGCCTCTTCAGACTAGGTTAGGTCAGGTCTCTCTAGGCCTCTTCAGGCTAGGGTAGGTCAGGCCTCTCCAGGCCTCTTCAGGCTACGCTAGGTCAGGCTTCTCAAGGCCTCTTCCGGCTAGGCTAGGTCAGGCTTCTCAAGGCCTCTTCCGGCTAGGCTAGGTCAGGCTTCTCTAGGCCTCTTCCGGCTAGGCTAGGTCAGGCTTCTCTAGGCCTCTTCATGCTAGGCTAGGTCAGGCTTCTCTAGGCCTCTTCAGGCTAGGCTAGGCTTCTCTAGGCCTCTTCAGACTAGGCTAGGTCAGACTTCTCTAGGCCTCTTCAGGCTAGTCTAGGTCAGGCCTCTCTAGGCCTCTTTAGGCTAGGCTAGGTCAGGCTTCTCTAGGCCTCTTCAGGCTAGGCTAGGTCAGGCTTCTCTAGGCCTCTTCAGGCTAGGCTAGGTCAGGCTTCTCTAGGCCTCTTCAGGCTAGGCTAGGTCAGGCCTCTCTAGGCCTCTTCAGGCTCGGCTAGGTCAGGCTTCTCTAGGCCTCTTCAGGCTAGGTCAGGCCTCTCTAGGCCTCTTCAGGCTAGGCTAGGTCAGGCTTCTCTAGGCGTCTTCAGGCTAGGTCAGGACTCTCTAGGCCTCTTCAGGCTAGGCTAGGTCAGGCTTCTCTAGGCCTCTTCAGGCTAGGCTAGGTCAGGCTTCTCTAGGCCTCTTCAAGCTAGGCTAGGTCAGGCTTCTCTAGGCATCTTCAGGCTAGGTCAGGCCTCTCTAGGCCTCTTCAGGCTAGGCTAGGTCAGGCTTCTCTAGGCGTCTTCAGGCTAGGTCAGGACTCTCTAGGCCTCTTCAGGCTAGGCTAGATCAGGCTTCTCTAGGCCTCTTCAGGCTAGGCTAGGTCAGGTTACTCTAGGCCTCTTCAGGCTGGGCTAGGTCAGGCTTCTCTAGGCCTCTTCAGGCTAGGTCAGGCTTCTCTAGGCCTTTTCAGGTAGGCTAGGCCAGGCTTCTATAGGCCTCTTCAGGCTAGGCTAGGTCAGGCCTCTCTAGGCCTCTTAATGCTAGGCTAGGTCAGGCCTCTCTAGGCCTCTTCAGACTAGGCTAGGTCAGGTCTCTCTAGGCCTCTTCAGGCTAGGCTAGGTCAGGCCTCTCCAGGCCTCTTCAGGCTAGGCTAGGTCAGGCTTCTCCAGGCCTCTTCCGGCTAGGCTAGGTCAGGCTTCTCTAGGCCTCTTCATGCTAGGCTAGGTCAGGCTTCTCTAGGCCTCTTCAGGCTAGGCTTCTCTAGGCCTCTTCAGACTAGGCTAGGTCAGACTTCTCTAGGCCTCTTTAGGCTAGGCTAGGTCAGGCCTCTCCAGGCCTCTTCAGGCTACGCTAGGTCAGGCTTCTCAAGGCCTCTTCCGGCTAGGCTAGGTCAGGCTTCTCAAGGCCTCTTCTGGCTAGGCTAGGTCAGGCTTCTCTAGGCCTCTTCCGGCTAGGCTAGGTCAGGCTTCTCTAGGCCTCTTCATGCTAGGCTAGGTCAGGCTTCTCTAGGCCTCTTCAGGCTAGGCTAGGCTTCTCTAGGCCTCTTCAGACTAGGCTAGGTCAGACTTCTCTAGGCCTCTTCAGGCTAGTCTAGGTCAGGCCTCTCTAGGCCTCTTTAGGCTAGGCTAGGTCAGGCTTCTCTAGGCCTCTTCAGGCTAGGCTAGGTCAGGCTTCTCTAGGCCTCTTCAGGCTAGGCTAGGTCAGGCCTCTCTAGGCCTCTTCAGGCTAGGCTAGGTCAGGCCTCTCTAGGCCTCTTCAGGCTAGGCTAGGTCAGGCTTCTCTAGGCCTCTTCAGGCTAGGTCAGGCCTCTCTAGGCCTCTTCAGGCTAGGCTAGGTCAGGCTTCTCTAGGCGTCTTCAGGCTAGGTCAGGACTCTCTAGGCCTCTTCAGGCTAGGCTAGGTCAGGCTTCTCTAGGCCTCTTCACGCTAGGCTAGGTCAGGCTTCTCTAGGCCTCTTCAAGCTAGGCTAGGTCAGGCTTCTCTAGGCATCTTCAGGCTAGGTCAGGCCTCTCTAGGCCTCTTCAGGCTAGGCTAGGTCAGGCTTCTCTAGGCGTCTTCAGGCTAGGTCAGGACTCTCTAGGCCTCTTCAGGCTAGGCTAGGTCAGGTTACTCTAGGCCTCTTCAGGCTGGGCTAGGTCAGGCTTCTCTAGGCCTCTTCAGGCTAGGTCAGGCTTCTCTAGGCCTTTTCAGGTAGGCTAGGCCAGGCTTCTATAGGCCTCTTCAGGCTAGGCTAGGTCAGGCCTCTCTAGGCCTCTTAATGCTAGGCTAGGTCAGGCCTCTCTAGGCCTCTTCAGACTAGGCTAGGTCAGGTCTCTCTAGGCCTCTTCAGGCTAGGCTAGGTCAGGCCTCTACAGGCCTCATCAGGCTAGGCTAGGTCAGGCTTCTCAAGGCCTCTTCCGGCTAGGCTAGGTCAGGCTTCTCTAGGCCTCTTCATGCTAGGCTAGGTCAGGCTTCTCTAGGCCTCTTCAGGCTAGGCTTCTCTAGGCCTCTTCAGACTAGGCTAGGTCAGACTTCTCTAGGCCTCTTTAGGCTAGGCTAGGTCAGGCCTCTCTAGGCCTCTTCATGCTAGGTTAGGCTTCTCTAGGCCTCTTCAGGCTAGGGTAGGTCAGGCCTCTCTAGGCCTCTTCAGGCTAGGCTAGGTCAGGCTTCTCTAGGCCTCTTCAGGCTAGGTCAGGCCTCTCTAGGCCTCTTCAGGCTAGGCTAGGTCAGGCTTCTCTAGGCGTCTTCAGGCTAGGTCAGGCTTCTCTAGGCCTCTTCAGGCTAGTCTAGGTCAGGCCTCTCTAGGCCTCTTTAGGCTAGGCTAGGTCAGGCTTCTCTAGGCCTCTTCAGGCTAGGCTAGGTCAGGCTTCTCTAGGCCTCTTCAGGCTAGGCTAGGTCAGGCCTCTCTAGGCCTCTTCAGGCTAGGCTAGGTCAGGCCTCTCTAGGCCTCTTCAGGCTAGGCTAGGTCAGGCTTCTCTAGGCCTCTTCAGGCTAGGTCAGGCCTCTCTAGGCCTCTTCAGGCTAGGCTAGGTCAGGCTTCTCTAGGCGTCTTCAGGCTAGGTCAGGACTCTCTAGGCCTCTTCAGGCTAGGCTAGGTCAGGCTTCTCTAGGCCTCTTCAGGCTAGGCTAGGTCAGGCTTCTCTAGGCCTCTTCAAGCTAGGCTAGGTCAGGCTTCTCTAGGCATCTTCAGGCTAGGTCAGGCCTCTCTAGGCCTCTTCAGGCTAGGCTAGGTCAGGCTTCTCTAGGCGTCTTCAGGCTAGGTCAGGACTCTCTAGGCCTCTTCAGGCTAGGCTAGGTCAGGCCTCTCCAGGCCTCTTCAGGCTAGGCTAGGTCAGGCTTCTCCAGGCCTCTTCCGGCTAGGCTAGGTCAGGCTTCTCTAGGCCTCTTCATGCTAGGCTAGGTCAGGCTTCTCTAGGCCTCTTCCGGCTAGGCTTCTCTAGGCCTCTTCAGACTAGGCTAGGTCAGACTTCTCTAGGCCTCTTTAGGCTAGGCTAGGTCAGGCCTCTCCAGGCCTCTTCAGGCTACGCTAGGTCAGGCTTCTCAAGGCCTCTTCCGGCTAGGCTAGGTCAGGCTTCTCAAGGCCTCTTCTGGCTAGGCTAGGTCAGGCTTCTCTAGGCCTCTTCCGGCTAGGCTAGGTCAGGCTTCTCTAGGCCTCTTCATGCTAGGCTAGGTCAGGCTTCTCTAGGCCTCTTCAGGCTAGGCTAGGCTTCTCTAGGCCTCTTCAGACTAGGCTAGGTCAGACTTCTCTAGGCCTCTTCAGGCTAGTCTAGGTCAGGCCTCTCTAGGCCTCTTTAGGCTAGGCTAGGTCAGGCTTCTCTAGGCCTCTTCAGGCTAGGCTAGGTCAGGCTTCTCTAGGCCTCTTCAGGCTAGGCTAGGTCAGGCTTCTCTAGGCCTCTTCAGGCTAGGCTAGGTCAGGCCTCTCTAGGCCTCTTCAGGCTAGGCTAGGTCAGGCTTCTCTAGGCCTCTTCAGGTTAGGTCAGGCCTCTCTAGGCCTCTTCAGGCTAGGCTAGGTCAGGCTTCTCTAGGCGTCTTCAGGCTAGGTCAGGACTCTCTAGGCCTCTTCAGGCTAGGCTAGGTCAGGCTTCTCTAGGCCTCTTCAGGCTAGGCTAGGTCAGGCTTCTCTAGGCCTCTTCAAGCTAGGCTAGGTCAGGCTTCTCTAGGCATCTTCAGGCTAGGTCAGGCCTCTCTAGGCCTCTTCAGGCTAGGCTAGGTCAGGCTTCTCTAGGCGTCTTCAGGCTAGGTCAGGACTCTCTAGGCCTCTTCAGGCTAGGCTAGGTCAGGTTACTCTAGGCCTCTTCAGGCTGGGCTAGGTCAGGCTTCTCTAGGCCTCTTCAGGCTAGGTCAGGCTTCTCTAGGCCTTTTCAGGTAGGCTAGGCCAGGCTTCTATAGGCCTCTTCAGGCTAGGCTAGGTCAGGCCTCTCTAGGCCTCTTAATGCTAGGCTAGGTCAGGCCTCTCTAGGCCTCTTCAGACTAGGCTAGGTCAGGTCTCTCTAGGCCTCTTCAGGCTAGGCTAGGTCAGGCCTCTCCAGGCCTCATCAGGCTAGGCTAGGTCAGGCTTCTCAAGGCCTCTTCCGGCTAGGCGAGGTCAGGCTTCTCTAGGCCTCTTCATGCTAGGCTAGGTCAGGCTTCTCTAGGCCTCTTCAGGCTAGGCTTCTCTAGGCCTCTTCAGACTAGGCTAGGTCAGACTTCTCTAGGCCTCTTTAGGCTAGGCTAGGTCAGGCCTCTCTAGGCCTCTTCATGCTAGGTTAGGCTTCTCTAGGCCTCTTCAGGCTAGGGTAGGTCAGGCCTCTCTAGGCCTCTTCAGGCTAGGCTAGGTCAGGCTTCTCTAGGCCTCTTCAGGCTAGGTCAGGCCTCTCTAGGCCTCTTCAGGCTAGGCTAGGTCAGGCTTCTCTAGGCGTCTTCAGGCTAGGTCAGGACTCTCTAGGCCTCTTCAGGCTAGGCTAGGTCAGGCCTCTCCAGGCCTCTTCAGGCTAGGCTAGGTCAGGCTTCTCCAGGCCTCTTCCGGCTAGGCTAGGTCAGGCTTCTTTAGGCCTCTTCATGCTAGGCTAGGTCAGGCTTCTCTAGGCCTCTTCAGGCTAGGCTTCTCTAGGCCTCTTCAGACTAGGCTAGGTCAGACTTCTCTAGGCCTCTTTAGGCTAGGCTAGGTCAGGCCTCTCCAGGCCTCTTCAGGCTACGCTAGGTCAGGCTTCTCAAGGCCTCTTCCGGCTAGGCTAGGTCAGGCTTCTCAAGGCCTCTTCTGGCTAGGCTAGGTCAGGCTTCTCTAGGCCTCTTCCGGCTAGGCTAGGTCAGGCTTCTCTAGGCCTCTTCATGCTAGGCTAGGTCAGGCTTTTCTAGGCCTCTTCAGGCTAGGCTAGGCTTCTCTAGGCCTCTTCAGACTAGGCTAGGTCAGACTTCTCTAGGCCTCTTCAGGCTAGTCTAGGTCAGGCCTCTCTAGGCCTCTTTAGGCTAGGCTAGGTCAGGCTTCTCTAGGCCTCTTCAGGCTAGGCTAGGTCAGGCTTCTCTAGGCCTCTTCAGGCTAGGCTAGGTCAGGCTTCTCTAGGCCTCTTCAGGCTAGGCTAGGTCAGGCCTCTCTAGGCCTCTTCAGGCTAGGCTAGGTCAGGCTTCTCTAGGCCTCTTCAGGCTAGGTCAGGCCTCTCTAGGCCTCTTCAGGCTAGGCTAGGTCAGGCTTCTCTAGGCGTCTTCAGGCTAGGTCAGGACTCTCTAGGCCTCTTCAGGCTAGGCTAGGTCAGGCTTCTCTAGGCCTCTTCAGGCTAGGCTAGGTCAGGCTTCTCTAGGCCTCTTCAAGCTAGGCTAGGTCAGGCTTCTCTAAGCATCTTCAGGCTAGGTCAGGCCTCTCTAGGCCTCTTCAGGCTAGGCTAGGTCAGGTTTCTCTAGGCGTCTTCAGGCTAGGTCAGGACTCTCTAGGCCTCTTCAGGCTAGGCTAGGTCAGGCTTCTCTAGGCCTCTTCAGGCTAGGCTAGGTCAGGCTTCTCTAGGCCTCTTCAGACTAGACTAGGTCAGGTTACTCTAGGCCTCTTCAGGCTGGGCTAGGTCAGGCTTCTCTAGGCCTCTTCAGGCTAGGTCAGGCTTCTCTAGGCCTTTTCAGGTAGGCTAGGCCAGGCTTCTATAGGCCTCTTCAGGCTAGGCTAGGTCAGGCCTCTCTAGGCCTTTTAATGCTAGGCTAGGTCAGGCCTCTCTAGGCCTCTTCAGACTAGGCTAGGTCAGGTCTCTCTAGGCCTCTTCAGGCTAGGCTAGGTCAGGCCTCTCCAGGCCTCTTCAGGCTAGGCTAGGTCAGGCTTCTCAAGGCCTCTTCCGGCTAGGCTAGGTCAGGCTTCTCTAGGCCTCTTCATGCTAGGCTAGGTCAGGCTTCTCTAGGCCTCTTCAGGCTAGGCTTCTCTAGGCCTCTTCAGACTAGGCTAGGTCAGACTTCTCTAGGCCTCTTTAGGCTAGGCTAGGTCAGGCCTCTCTAGGCCTCTTCATGCTAGGTTAGGCTTCTCTAGGCCTCTTCAGGCTAGGGTAGGTCAGGCCTCTCTAGGCCTCTTCAGGCTAGGCTAGATCAGGCTTCTCTAGGCATCTTCAGGCTAGGTCAGGCCTCTCTAGGCCTATTCAGGCTAGGCTAGGTCAGGCCTACTCTAGGCCTCTTCAGGCTAGGTCAGGCCTCTCTAGGCCTCTTCAGGCTAGGCTAGGTCAGGCTTCTCTAGGCGTCTTCAGGCTAGGTCAGGCCTCTCTAGGCCTCTTCAGGCTAGGCTAGGTCAGGCTTCTCTAGGCCTCTTCAGGCTAGGCTAGGTCAGGCTACTCCAGGCCTCTTCAGGCTGGGCTAGGTCAGGCTTCTCTAGGCCTCTTCAGGCTAGGTCAGGCTTCTCTAGGCCTCTTCAGGCTAGGCTAGGTCAGGCCTCTCTAGGCCTCTTAATGCTAGGCTAGGTCAGGCCTCTCTAGGCCTCTTCAGACTAGGCTAGGTCAGGTCTCTCTAGGCCTCTTCAGGCTAGGCTAGGTCAGGCCTCTCCAGGCCTCCTCAGGCTAGGCTAGGTCAGGCTTCTCAAGGCCTCATCCGGCTAGGCTAGGTCAGGCTTCTCTAGGCCTCTTCATGCTAGGCTAGGTCAGGCTTATCTAGGCCTCTTCAGGCTAGGCTAGGCTTCTCTAGGCCTCTTCAGACTAGGCTAGGTCAGGCTTCTCTAGGCCTCTTCAGGCTAGGCTAGGTCAGGCTTCTCTAGGCCTCTTCAGGCTAGGCTAGGTCAGGCCTCTCTAGGCCGCTTTAGGCTAGGCTAGGTCAGGCCTCTCTAGGCCTCTTCATGCTAGGTTAGGCTTCTCTAGGCCTCTTCAGGCTAGGATAGGTCAGGCCTCTCTAGGCCTCTTCAGGCTAGGCTAGGTCAGGCTTCTCTAGGCATCTTCAGGCTAGGTCAGACCTCTCTAGGCCTCTTCAGGCTAGGCTAGGTCAGGCCTACTCTAGGCCTCTTCAGGCTTCTCTAGGCCTCTTCAGGCTAGGTCAGGCTTCTCTAGGCCTCTTCAGACTAGGCTAGGTAAGGCTTATCTAGGTCTCTTCAGGGTAGGCTAGGTCAGGCTTATCTAGGCCTCTTCAGGCTAGACTAGGTCAGGCCTTTCTAGGCCTCTTCAGGCTAGGCTAGGTCAGGCTTCTCTAGGCGTCTTCAGGCTAGGTCAGGACTCTCTAGGCCTCTTCAGGCTAGGCTAGGTCAGGCTTCTCTAGGCCTCTTCAGGCTAGGCTAGGTCAGGCTACTCCAGGCCTCTTCAGGCTGGGCTAGGTCAGGCTTCTCTAGGCCTCTTCAGGCTAGGTCAGGCTTCTCTAGGCCTCTTCAGGTAGGCTAGGCCAGGATTCTCTAGGCCTCTTCAGGCTAGGCTAGGTCAGGCCTCTCTAGGCCTCTTAATGCTAGGCTAGGTCAGGCCTCTCTAGGCCTCTTCAGACTAGGCTAGGTCAGGTCTCTCTAGGCCTCTTCAGGCTAGGCTAGGTCAGGCCTCTCCAGGCCTCTTCAGGCTAGGCTAGGTCAGGCTTCTCAAGGCCTCTTCCGGCTAGGCTAGGTCAGGCTTCTCTAGGCCTCTTCATGCTAGGCTAGGTCAGGCTTATCTAGGCCTCTTCAGGCTAGACTAGGTCAGGCCTTTCTAGGCCTCTTCAGGCTAGGCTAGGTCAGGTTTCTCTAGGCGTCTTCAGGCTAGGTCAGGACTCTCTAGGCCTCTTCAGGCTAGGCTAGGTCAGGCCTCTCTAGGCCTCTTAATGCTAGGCTAGGTCAGGCCTCTCTAGGCCTCTTCAGACTAGGCTAGGTCAGGTCCTTCTAGGCCTCTTCAGGCTAGGCTAGGTCAGGCCTCTCCAGGCCTCTTCAGGCTAGGCTAGGTCAGGCTTCTCAAGGCCTCTTCCGGCTAGGCTAGGTCAGGCTTCTCTAGGCCTCTTCATGCTAGGCTAGGTCAGGCTTATCTAGGCCTCTTCAGGCTAGGCTAGGCTTCTCTAGGCCTCTTCAGACTAGGCTAGGTCAGACTTCTCTAGGCCTCTTCAGGCTAGTCTAGGTCAGGCCTCTCTAGGCCTCTTTAGGTTAGGCTAGGTCAGGCTTCTCTAGGCCTCTTCAGGCTAGGCTAGGTCAGGCTTCTCTAGGCCTCTTCAGGCTAGGCTAGGTCAGGCCTCTCTAGGCCTCTTTAGGCTAGGCTAGGTCAGGCCTCTCTAGGCCTCTTCATGCTAGGTTAGGCTTCTCTAGGCCTCTTCAGGCTAGGATAGGTCAGGCCTCTCTAGGCCTCTTCAGGCTAGGCTAGGTCAGGCCTCTCTAGGCCTCTTCATGCTAGGTTAGGCTTCTCTAGGCCTCTTCAGGCTAGGATAGGTCAGGCTTCTCAAGGCCTCTTCCGGCTAGGCTAGGTCAGGCTTCTCAAGGCCTCTTCCGGCTAGGCTAGGTCAGGCTTCTCTAGGCCTCTTCCGGCTAGGCTAGGTCAGGCTTCTCTAGGCCTCTTCATGCTAGGCTAGGTCAGGCTTCTCTAGGCCTCTTCAGGCTAGGCTAGGCTTCTCTAGGCCTCTTCAGACTAGGCTAGGTCAGACTTCTCTAGGCCTCTTCAGGCTAGTCTAGATCAGGCCTCTCTAGGCCTCTTTAGGCTAGGCTAGGTCAGGCTTCTCTAGGCCTCTTCAGGCTAGGCTAGGTCAGGCTTCTATAGGCCTCTTCAGGCTAGGCTAGGTCAGGCTTCTCTAGGCCTCTTCAGGCTAGGCTAGGTCAGGCCTCTCTAGGCCTCTTCAGGCTAGGCTAGGTCAGGCTTCTCTAGGCCTCTTCAGGCTAGTTCAGGCCTCTCTAGGCCTCTTCAGGCTAGGCTAGGTCAGGCTTCTCTAGGCGTCTTCAGGCTAGGTCAGGACTCTCTAGGCCTCTTCAGGCTAGGCTAGGTCAGGCTTCTCTAGGCCTCTTCAGGCTAGGCTAGGTCAGGCTTCTCTAGGCCTCTTCAAGCTAGGCTAGGTCAGGCTTCTCTAGGCATCTTCAGGCTAGGCTAGGCTTCTCTAGGCCTCTTCAGACTAGGCTAGGTCAGACTTCTCTAGGCCTCTTCAGGCTAGTCTAGGTCAGGCCTCTCTAGGCCTCTTTAGGTTAGGCTAGGTCAGGCTTCTCTAGGCCTCTTCAGGCTAGGCTAGGTCAGGCTTCTCTAGGCCTCTTCAGGCTAGGCTAGGTCAGGCCTCTCTAGGCCTCTTTAGGCTAGGCTAGGTCAGGCCTCTCTAGGCCTCTTCATGCTAGGTTAGGCTTCTCTAGGCCTCTTCAGGCTAGGATAGGTCAGGCCTCTCTAGGCCTCTTCAGGCTAGGCTAGGTCAGGCCTCTCTAGGCCTCTTCATGCTAGGTTAGGCTTCTCTAGGCCTCTTCAGGCTAGGATAGGTCAGGCTTCTCAAGGCCTCTTCCGGCTAGGCTAGGTCAGGCTTCTCAAGGCCTCTTCCGGCTAGGCTAGGTCAGGCTTCTCTAGGCCTCTTCCGGCTAGGCTAGGTCAGGCTTCTCTAGGCCTCTTCATGCTAGGCTAGGTCAGGCTTCTCTAGGCCTCTTCAGGCTAGGCTAGGCTTCTCTAGGCCTCTTCAGACTAGGCTAGGTCAGACTTCTCTAGGCCTCTTCAGGCTAGTCTAGATCAGGCCTCTCTAGGCCTCTTTAGGCTAGGCTAGGTCAGGCTTCTCTAGGCCTCTTCAGGCTAGGCTAGGTCAGGCTTCTATAGGCCTCTTCAGGCTAGGCTAGGTCAGGCTTCTCTAGGCCTCTTCAGGCTAGGCTAGGTCAGGCCTCTCTAGGCCTCTTCAGGCTAGGCTAGGTCAGGCTTCTCTAGGCCTCTTCAGGCTAGTTCAGGCCTCTCTAGGCCTCTTCAGGCTAGGCTAGGTCAGGCTTCTCTAGGCGTCTTCAGGCTAGGTCAGGACTCTCTAGGCCTCTTCAGGCTAGGCTAGGTCAGGCTTCTCTAGGCCTCTTCAGGCTAGGCTAGGTCAGGCTTCTCTAGGCCTCTTCAAGCTAGGCTAGGTCAGGCTTCTCTAGGCATCTTCAGGCTAGGTCAGGCCTCTCTAGGCCTCTTCAGGCTAGGCTAGGTCAGGCTTCTCTAGGCGTCTTCAGGCTAGGTCAGGACTCTCTAGGCCTCTTCAGGCAAGGCTAGGTCAGGCTTCTCTAGGCCTCTTCAGACTAGACTAGGTCAGGTTACTCTAGGCCTCTTCAGGCTGGGCTAGGTCAGGCTTCTCTAGGCCTCTTCAGGCTAGGTCAGGCTTCTCTAGGCCTTTTCAGGTAGGCTAGGCCAGGCTTCTATAGGCCTCTTCAGGCTAGGCTAGGTCAGGCCTCTCTAGGCCTCTTCAGGCTAGGTCAGGCCTCTCTAGGCCTCTTCAGGCTAGGCTAGGTCAGGCTTCTCTAGGCGTCTTCAGGCTAGGTCAGGACTCTCTAGGCCTCTTCAGGCTAGGCTAGGTCAGGCTTCTCTAGGCCTCTTCAGGCTAGGCTAGGTCAGGCTTCTCTAGGCCTCTTCAAGCTAGGCTAGGTCAGGCTTCTCTAGGCATCTTCAGGCTAGGTCAGGCCTCTCTAGGCCTCTTCAGGCTAGGCTAGGTCAGGCTTCTCTAGGCGTCTTCAGGCTAGGTCAGGACTCTCTAGGCCTCTTCAGGCTAGGCTAGGTCAGGTTACTCTATGCCTCTTCAGGCTAGTTCAGGACTCTCTAGGCCTCTTCAGGCTAGGCTAGGTCAGGCTTCTCTAGGCCTCTTCAGGCTAGGCTAAGTCAGGCTACTCCAGGCCTCTTCAGGCTGGGCTAGGTCAGGCTTCTCTAGGCCTCTTCAGGCTAGGTCAGGCTTCTCTAGGCCTCTTCAGGTAGGCTAGGCCAGGCTTCTCTAGGCCTCTTCAGGCTAGGCTAGGTCAGGCCTCTCTAGGCCTCTTAATGCTAGGCTAGGTCAGGCCTCTCTAGGCCTCTTTAGGCTAGGCTAGGTCAGGCTTCTCTAGGCCTCTTCAGGCTAGGCTAGGTCAGGCCTCTCCAGGCCTCTTCAGGCTAGGCTAGGTCAGGCTTCTCAAGGCCTCTTCCGGCTAGGCTAGGTCAGGCTTCTCTAGGCCTCTTCATGCTAGGCTAGGTCAGGCTTATCTAGGCCTCTTCAGGCTAGGCTAGGCTTCTCTAGGCCTCTTCAGACTAGGGTAGGTCAGACTTCTCTAGGCCTCTTCAGGCTAGTCTAGGTCAGGCCTCTCTAGGCCTCTTTAGGTTAGGCTAGGTCAGGCTTCTCTAGGCCTCTTCAGGCTAGGCTAGGTCAGGCTTCTCTAGGCCTCTTCAGGCTAGGCTAGGTCAGGCCTCTCTAGGCCTCTTTAGGCTAGGCTAGGTCAGGCCTCTCTAGGCCTCTTCATGCTAGGTTAGGCTTCTCTAGGCCTCTTCAGGCTAGGATAGGTCAGGCCTCTCTAGGCCTCTTCAGGCTAGGCTAGGTCAGGCCTCTCTAGGCCTCTTCATGCTAGGTTAGGCTTCTCTAGGCCTCTTCAGGCTAGGATAGGTCAGGCTTCTCAAGGCCTCTTCCGGCTAGGCTAGGTCAGGCTTCTCAAGGCCTCTTCTGGCTAGGCTAGGTCAGGCTTCTCTAGGCCTCTTCCGGCTAGGCTAGGTCAGGCTTCTCTAGGCCTCTTCATGCTAGGCTAGGTCAGGCTTCTCTAGGCCTCTTCAGGCTAGGCTAGGCTTCTCTAGGCCTCTTCAGACTAGGCTAGGTCAGGCCTCTCTAGGCCTCTTCAGGCTAGTCTAGGTCAGGCCTCTCTAGGCCTCTTTAGGCTAGGCTAGGTCAGGCTTCTCTAGGCCTCTTCAGGCTAGGCTAGGTCAGGCTTCTCTAGGCCTCTTCAGGCTAGGCTAGGTCAGGCTTCTCTAGGCCTCTTCAGGCTAGGCTAGGTCAGGCTTCTCTAGGCCTCTTCAGGCTAGGCTAGGTCAGGCTTCTCTAGGCCTCTTCAAGCTAGGCTAGGTCAGGCTTCTCTAGGCATCTTCAGGCTAGGTCAGGCCTCTCTAGGTCTCTTCAGGCTAGGCTAGGTCAGGCTTTTCTAGGCGTCTTCAGGCTAGGTCAGGCTTCTCTAGGCCTCTTCAGGCTAGGCTAGGTCAGGCTTCTCTAGGCCTCTTCAAGCTAGGCTAGGTCAGGCTTCTCTAGGCATCTTCAGGCTAGGTCAGGCCTCTCTAGGCCTCTTCAGGCTAGGCTAGGTCAGGCTTCTCTAGGCGTCTTCAGGCTAGGTCAGGACTCTCTAGGCCTCTTCAGGCAAGGCTAGGTCAGGCTTCTCTAGGCCTCTTCAGACTAGACTAGGTCAGGTTACTCTAGGCCTCTTCAGGCTGGGCTAGGTCAGGCTTCTCTAGGCCTCTTCAGGCTAGGTCAGGCTTCTCTAGGCCTTTTCAGGTAGGCTAGGCCAGGCTTCTATAGGCCTCTTCAGGCTAGGCTAGGTCAGGCCTCTCTAGGCCTCTTCAGGCTAGGTCAGGCCTCTCTAGGCCTCTTCAGGCTAGGCTAGGTCAGGCTTCTCTAGGCGTCTTCAGGCTAGGTCAGGACTCTCTAGGCCTCTTCAGGCTAGGCTAGGTCAGGCTTCTCTAGGCCTCTTCAGGCTAGGCTAGGTCAGGCTTCTCTAGGCCTCTTCAAGCTAGGCTAGGTCAGGCTTCTCTAGGCATCTTCAGGCTAGGTCAGGCCTCTCTAGGCCTCTTCAGGCTAGGCTAGGTCAGGCTTCTCTAGGCGTCTTCAGGCTAGGTCAGGACTCTCTAGGCCTCTTCAGGCTAGGCTAGGTCAGGTTACTCTATGCCTCTTCAGGCTAGTTCAGGCTTCTCTAGGCTTCTTCAGGCTAGGTCAGGCTTCTCTAGGCCTCTTCAGACTAGACTAGGTCAGGTTACTCTAGGCCTCTTCAGGCTGGGCTAGGTCAGGCTTCTCTAGGCCTCTTCAGGCTAGGTCAGGCTTCTCTAGGCCTTTTCAGGTAGGCTAGGCCAGGCTTCTATAGGCCTCTTCAGGCTAGGCTAGGTCAGGCCTCTCTAGGCCTCTTAATGCTAGGCTAGGTCAGGCCTCTCTAGGCCTCTTCAGACTAGGCTAGGTCAGGTCTCTCTAGGCCTCTTCAGGCTAGGCTAGGTCAGGCCTCTCCAGGCCTCTTCAGGCTAGGCTAGGTCAGGCTTCTCAAGGCCTCTTCCGGCTAGGCTAGGTCAGGCTTCTCTAGGCCTCTTCATGCTAGGCTAGGTCAGGCTTCTCTAGGCCTCTTCAGGCTAGGCTTCTCTAGGCCTCTTCAGACTAGGCTAGGTCAGACTTCTCTAGGCCTCTTTAGGCTAGGCTAGGTCAGGCCTCTCCAGGCCTCTTCAGGCTACGCTAGGTCAGGCTTCTCAAGGCCTCTTCCGGCTAGGCTAGGTCAGGCTTCTCAAGGCCTCTTCCGGCTAGGCTAGGTCAGGCTTCTCTAGGCCTCTTCCGGCTAGGCTAGGTCAGGCTTCTCTAGGCCTCTTCATGCTAGGCTAGGTCAGGCTTCTCTAGGCCTCTTCAGGCTAGGCTAGGCTTCTCTAGGCCTCTTCAGACTAGGCTAGGTCAGACTTCTCTAGGCCTCTTCAGGCTAGTCTAGGTCAGGCCTCTCTAGGCCTCTTTAGGCTAGGCTAGGTCAGGCTTCTCTAGGCCTCTTCAGGCTAGGCTAGGTCAGGCTTCTCTAGGCCTCTTCAGGCTAGGCTAGGTCAGGCTTCTCTAGGCCTCTTCAGGCTAGGCTAGGTCAGGCCTCTCTAGGCCTCTTCAGGCTAGGCTAGGTCAGGCTTCTCTAGACCTCTTCAGGCTAGGTCAGGCCTCTCTAGGCCTCTTCAGGCTAGGCTAGGTCAGGCTTCTCTAGGCGTCTTCAGGCTAGGTCAGGACTCTCTAGGCCTCTTCAGGCTAGGCTAGGTCAGGCTTCTCTAGGCCTCTTCAGGCTAGGCTAGGTCAGGCTTCTCTAGGCCTCTTCAAGCTAGGCTAGGTCAGGCTTCTCTAGGCATCTTCAGGCTAGGTCAGGCCTCTCTAGGCCTCTTCAGGCTAGGCTAGGTCAGGCTTCTCTAGGCGTCTTCAGGCTAGGTCAGGACTCTCTAGGCCTCTTCAGGCTAGGCTAGGTCAGGCTTCTCTAGGCCTCTTCAGGCTAGGCTAGGTCAGGCTTCTCTAGGCCTCTTCAGACTAGACTAGGTCAGGTTACTCTAGGCCTCTTCAGGCTGGGCTAGGTCAGGCTTCTCTAGGCCTCTTCAGGCTAGGTCAGGCTTCTCTAGGCCTTTTCAGGTAGGCTAGGCCAGGCTTCTATAGGCCTCTTCAGGCTAGGCTAGGTCAGGCCTCTCTAGGCCTCTTAATGCTAGGCTAGGTCAGGCCTCTCTAGGCCTCTTCAGACTAGGCTAGGTCAGGTCTCTCTAGGCCTCTTCAGGCTAGGCTAGGTCAGGCCTCTCCAGGCCTCTTCAGGCTAGGCTAGGTCAGGCTTCTCAAGGCCTCTTCCGGCTAGGCTAGGTCAGGCTTCTCTAGGCCTCTTCATGCTAGGCTAGGTCAGGCTTCTCCAGGCCTCTTCAGGCTAGGCTTCTCTAGGCCTCTTCAGACTAGGCTAGGTCAGACTTCTCTAGGCCTCTTTAGGCTAGGCTAGGTCAGGCCTCTTTAGGCCTCTTCATGCTAGGTTAGGCTTCTCTAGGCCTCTTCAGGCTAGGGTAGGTCAGGCCTCTCTAGGCCTCTTTAGGATAGGCTAGATCAGGCTTCTCTAGGCATCTTCAGGCTAGGTCAGGCCTCTCTAGGCCTATTCAGGCTAGGCTAGGTCAGGCCTACTCTAGGCCTCTTCAGGCTAGGTCAGGCCTCTCTAGGCCTCTTCAGGCTAGGCTAGGTCAGGCTTCTCTAGGCGTCTTCAGGCTAGGTCAGGACTCTCTAGGCCTCTTCAGGCTAGGCTAGGTCAGGCTTCTCTAGGCCTCTTCAGGCTAGGCTAGGTCAGGCTACTCCAGGCCTCTTCAGGCTGGGCTAGGTCAGGCTTCTCTAGGCCTCTTCAGGCTAGGTCAGGCTTCTCTAGGCCTCTTCAGGTAGGCTAGGCCAGGCTTCTCTAGGCCTCTTCAGGCTAGGCTAGGTCAGGCCTCTCTAGGCCTCTTAATGCTAGGCTAGGTCAGGCCTCTCTAGGCCTCTTCAGACTAGGCTAGGTCAGGTCTCTCTAGGCCTCTTCAGGCTAGGCTAGGTCAGGCCTCTCCAGGCCTCTTCAGGCTAGGCTAGGTCAGGCTTCTCAAGGCCTCTTCCGGCTAGGCTAGGTCAGGCTTCTCTAGGCCTCTTCATGCTAGGCTAGGTCAGGCTTATCTAGGCCTCTTCAGGCTAGGCTAGGCTTCTCTAGGCCTCTTCAGACTAGGCTAGGTCAGACTTCTCTAGGCCTCTTCAGGCTAGTCTAGGTCAGGCCTCTCTAGGCCTCTTTAGGTTAGGCTAGGTCAGGCTTCTCTAGGCCTCTTCAGGCTAGGCTAGGTCAGGCTTCTCTAGGCCTCTTCAGGCTAGGCTAGGTCAGGCCTCTCTAGGCCTCTTTAGGCTAGGCTAGGTCAGGCCTCTCTAGGCCTCTTCATGCTAGGTTAGGCTTCTCTAGGCCTCTTCAGGATAGGTCAGACCTCTCTAGGCCTCTTCAGGCTAGGCTAGGTCAGGCTTCTCTAGGCATCTTCAGGATAGGTCAGACCTCTCTAGGCCTCTTCAGGCTAGGCTAGGTCAGGCCTACTCTAGGCCTCTTCAGGCTTCTCTAGGCCTCTTCAGGCTAGGTCAGGCTTCTCTAGGCCTCTTCAGACTAGGCTAGGTAAGGCCTATCTAGGCCTCTTCAGGGTAGGCTAGGTCAGGCTTCTCTAGGCCTCTTCAGGCTAGACTAGGTCAGGCCTTTCTAGGCCTCTTCAGGCTAGGCTAGGTCAGGCTTCTCTAGGCCTCTTCAGGCTAGGCTAGGTCAGGCCTCTCTAGGCCTCTTCAGGCTAGGTCAGGCCTCTCTAGGTCTCTTCAGGCTAGGCTAGGTCTGGCTTCTCTAGGCCTTTTCAGGCTAGGTCAGGCCTCTCTAGGCCTCTTCAGGCTAGGCTAGGTCAGGCCTCTCTAAGCCTCTTCAGGCTAGGCTAGGTCAGGTCTCTTCTTTGGTTCTTTCGGTAAAGTCACGTAGAATGATAATAAAATAATAAATTGATAAAATAAAATAACACAATAATATTCTCACGACGTTCGGCCACAACACAAGCGGCCTTCATCAGGTGAAGGGGGGCGAGACTGTCTGGTAGGACAGCGCTGGAGTGAAAGAGCCACGTTCAGATACGGCCTTTTAAGCTGTGTGAGAGGAACAAAGCGCCTTGACAAAGGAATTAGCATATAATTTAGCATTGAAATGGCTGAATGATTAGCTTGTGACTGGTCACAGAAATAGCTATGTTAAAAGTTAAAGCATACACACCCGCAGAGGCACCCATTGTTAAAGGAATTAGCATAGAATTTAGCATTGAAATAGCTAAGTTAAGGCATACACATCTTGACAATGGAATTAGCATAGAATTTAGCATTGAGATAGCTGGGTGATTAGCTTGTACCTGCTGCAGAAATAGAGCTTGCACCTGCTGCAGAAATAGCTACGTTAAAGTCAGAGCATACACAATCACCGAGGCCCTTAGTACAAATCAAACAGGAGAATTTAGCATTGAAATAACTAGGCGAATCCAGCATTGAAACAACTGAGTGATTAGCTAGTGACTGGTCACAGAAATGATTACACATCTGAGCTATTCACAGTACTATATAGTGAACCAATAAAAACTAAAATATAAATTACCTTCATGTTATCAATAAACTCTATATTCTCCAATCAGCTAAGCTACCAACAATAAGTCGTTATATACCACAATGCTATATGGCGAAAAAATGGGTGGATTCTTACCCTCAAAATTCAGCACCACGGATAGCTACGGGCCCCGTTCAGACGGACGAGTTCGTCCATGGTCGGAACAGAGGAGGGGGAGAGAGACAGCTGCGAGGCCCTAGTATGCTCCATGTTGTAAAACTATACCATTAACCGTGGTGTGAGAGGTATTAAGAGGCAATGCTGGCGAAAGAGCTGCGGTCTGAAGGTCATCGTGAAAATACAATTAATTAAGAACAGAAATGATTTAAAACATCTTTCCAGTGGTTACTAAGCCTGAATCCATCTTCTCGGTTGAAATTGTCTCTGTGCTTGTATATGTGAATGGCCTCATGAACGAATCTCTCATGGTAGCCGGTTGGTTTGCAAAGAACCTCCGTCTTGGAGAAGTCAATGTCATGTGAGCCCACTGAATTATAACAGTGATCTGCCACGGCAGAGGAGTTCGTCCTACCGTGTTTCAAGTCTGCTTTGTGTTCGCGGATGCGGTCCGAGATATGTCTTTTGGTTTCTCCAATGTAGCTACTACCACAGAGGCACTTTAGTTTGTAAACGCCCGGGTACTGTATGTCTGGAACAGCATCTTTTACAGATGGAACTAAATCACGGATTTTATGTACTGTGTTGAATCGGACCTGGATCTTGTGTTTGTTCAGGATTTTGGAGATCTTTTTAGTGACCCCTGCAATGTAGGGTAAGGTGATGGTTTTGAGTGGCTCCACAAGAGGATCCTTCTTCATGACTGGAGTGATGGCTTTGCCGATTGTGTAGTCGGAGTAGCCATTAGCCCTGAGAGCCTGGTGTACGTGCTTGAGTTCACTGGTAATGTGTTCCTGGTCGGAAATGCATTGGGCTCTATGGTATAGAGTCTTGATGAGGGAGTTCTTCTGGGATGGATGGTGGTGGGAATCCGGTTTCAAGTAAGCATCTGTATGGGTAGCTTTCCTGTAGCCAGAGTGGCTCATTGAACCATCATGTCTTCTTTTAATTAAGACATCCAAAAAGGGTAGTTTGCCATCTTTTTCGACCTCCATGGTAAATCTGATGGCTGGGTGTATGGAATTGATGTGGTCGCGGAATTGGTCTAGAGCAGGCTGGCCATGTGGCCAGATGACAAAGGTGTCATCAACGTACCTCTTCCATAAGGTCGGGCGTAGAGTGGCAGTCTGGATGGCGTCAGTTTCAAATTTTTCCATGAATACGTTGGCTACAACCGGAGATAGGGGGGAGCCCATTGGGGTGCCCTCAGTTTGTTTGTAGAAAGCTCCATTCCAGGTGAAGTAAGTGTTGGTTAAGCAATGTCTCACCAGGGGGGTACATCAGTATGCAGTCCTTGATGAACCAGGTCTTCAATGATAGCGATGGTGCCAGGTACCGGGACTTTGGTGAACAAGGACACCACATCAAAACTGACAAGCAGGTCGTTTGGGGACAGGGAAATGCCTTTGATTGTCGATACCAGGTGAGTAGAATTTAGTACCGCAGAGGTGTTTTTTCCAGTGAAAGGTCGCAGTATATCAGCAAGAAAACGTGCCAGTTTGTAGGTGGGGGAGCTGATAGTAGAGACGATGGGACGAAGGGGTGTATCTTCTTTGTGTGTCTTTGGAAGGCCATATAATCTTGGTGGTCTGGCAGCAGAGGGCTTCAACGAGAACTGTTTGATCTCATCAATTAATGCTGTTGAATCAGAGATGATTTTGTTCGTTTTGGTGACCAGGCTGTTGGTGGGATCTCTTTTTATTTTTGTGTAGCTGCCATCGTTGAGTAGTTCTTGAATTTTGTTGTTATATTCTGTTTTGTCCATGATGACAGTGGCATTGCCTTTGTCGGCTGAGAGGAGGACAATATCATCCCTATTTTTTAATTGAGATAATTCAAAACGTTCGTCTTTGCTGATGTTGCTGGATGGCAACTTAGCGTTTTTGAGGGTTGCAGCGATTTCAGATCTTGCTAGGTCTGCAGAGATGTGACTCAAGCCCTTGAGTGCAACGTCGACATGGGCAATGATATCATTAACTGGTAAGTGTCTCGGTGTGACAGCAAAGTTTAGACCTTTAGCTAAAACGGATTTCAGACCATCAGAAATGGAACTGTTACTGCGATTAATTACGACTTTGTTGACGTGGTGCTGAAATTTGAGGGTAAGAATCCACCCATTTTTTCGCCATATAGCATTGTGGTATATAACGACTTATTGTTGGTAGCTTAGCTGATTGGAGAATATAGAGTTTATTGATAACATGAAGGTAATTTATATTTTAGTTTTTATTGGTTCACTATATAGTACTGTGAATAGCTCAGATGTGTAATCATTTCTGTGACCAGTCACTAGCTAATCACTCAGTTGTTTCAATGCTGGATTCGCCTAGTTATTTCAATGCTAAATTCTCCTGTTTGATTTGTACTAAGGGCCTCGGTGATTGTGTATGCTCTGACTTTAACGTAGCTATTTCTGCAGCAGGTACAAGCTCTATTTCTGCAGCAGGTACAAGCTAATCACCCAGCTATCTCAATGCTAAATTCTATGCTAATTCCATTGTCAAGATGTGTATGCCTTAACTTAGCTATTTCAATGCTAAATTCTGTGCTAATTCCTTTAACAATGGGTGCCTCTGCGGGTGTGTATGCTTTAACTTTTAACATAGCTATTTCTGTGACCAGTCACAAGCTAATCATTCAGCCATTTCAATGCTAAATTATATGCTAATTCCTTTGTCAAGGCGCTTTGTTCCTCTCACACAGCTTAAAAGGCCGTATCTGAACGTGGCTCTTTCACTCCAGCGTTGTCCTACCAGACAGTCTCGCCCCCCTTCACCTGATGAAGGCCGCTTGTGTTGTGGCCGAAACGTCGTGAGAATATTATTGTGTTATTTTATTTTATCAATTTATTATTTTATTATCATTCTACGTGACTTTACCGAAAGAACCAAAGAAGATGAATCATTGCAGTCACGAAAGCTTTAAATCGAAATTTAGGTCAGGTCTCTCTAGGCCTCTTCAGGCTAGGCTAGGTCAGGCCTCTCTAGGCCTCTTCATGCTAGGTCAGGCTTCTCTAGGCCTCTTCAGGCTAGGCTAGGTCAGGCCTCTCTAGGCCTCTTCAGGCTAGGCTAGGTCAGGCTTCTCTAGGCATCTTCAGGCTAGGTCAGGCCTCTCTAGGCCTCTTCAGGCTAGGCTAGGTCAGGCCTACTCTAGGCCTCTTCAGGGTAGGCTAGGTCAGGCTTCTCTAGGCCTCTTCAGGCTAGACTAGGTCAGGCCTTTCTAGGCCTCTTCAGGCTAGGCTAGGTCAGGCTTCTCTATGCCTCTTCAGGCTAGGCTAGGTCAGGCTTCTCTAGTCCTCTTCAGGCTAGGCTAGGTCAGGCTTCTCTAGGCCTCTTCAGGCTAGGCTAGGTCAGGCCTCTCTAGGCCTCTTCAGGCTAGGTCAGGCCTCTCTAGGTCTCTTCAGGCTAGGCTAGGTCTGGCTTCTCTAGGCCTCTTCAGGCTAGGTCAGGCTACTCTAGACCTCTTCAGGCTAGGCTAGTTCAGGCCTCTCTAGGCCTCTTCAGGCTAGGCTAGGTCAGGCCTCTAGGCCTCTTCAGACTAGGCTAGGTCAGGCTACTCTAGGCCTCTTCAGGCTAGAATAGGTCAGGCTTCTCTAGGCCTCTTCAGGCTAGGCTAAGTCAGGCTTCTCTAGGCCTCTTCAGACTAGGCTAGGTCAGGCCTCTCTAGGTCTCTTCAGGCTAGGCTAGGTCAGGCTTCTCTAGGCCTCTTCAGGCTAGGTCAGGCTTCTCTAGGCCTCTTCAGGCTAGGCTAGGTCAGGCTTCTCTAGGCCTCTTCAGGCTAGGCTAGGTCAGGCCTCTTCAGGCTAGGCTAGGTCAGGCTTCTCTAGGCATCTTCAGGCTAGGTCAGGACTCTCTAGGCCTCTTCAAGCTAGGCTGGGTCAGGCTTCTCTAGGCCTCTTCAGGCTAGGCTAGGTCAGGCCTATAGGCCTCTTCAGACTAGGCTAGGTCAGGCTACTCTAGGCATCTTCAGGCTAGGTCAGGACTCTCTAGGCCTCTTCAAGCTAGGCTAGGTCAGGTTTCTCTAGGCCTCTTCAGGCTAGGCTAGGTCAGGCCTCTCCAGGCCTCTTCAGGCTAGGCTAGGTCAGGCTTCTAAAGGCCTCTTCAGGCTAGGCTAGGTCAGGCTTCTCTAGGCCTCTTCATGCTAGGCTATGTCAGGCTTCTCTAGGCCTCTTCAGGCTAGGCTAGGTCAGGCTTCTCTAGGCCTCTTCAGACTAGGCTAGGTCAGGCTTCTCTAGGCCTCTTCAGGCTAGGCTAGGTCAGGCTTCTCTAGGCCTCTTCAGACGAGGCTAGGTCAGGCTTCTCTAGGCCTCTTCATGCTAGGCTAGGTCAGGCTTCTCTAGGCCTCTTCAGGCTAGGCTAGGTCAGGCTTCTCTAGGCCTCTTCAGACTAGGCTAGGTCAGGCTTCTCTAGGCCTCTTCAGGCTAGGCTAGGTCAGGCTTCTCTAGGCCTCTTCAGATTAGGCTAGGTCAGGCTTCTCTAGGCCTCTTCAGGCTAGGCTAGGTCAGGCCTCTCTAGGCCTCTTTAGGCTAAGCTTCTCTAGGCCTCTTCAGGCTAGGCTAGGTCAGGCCTCTCTAGGCCTCTTCAGGCTAGGCTAGGTCAGGCTTCTCTAGGCATCTTCAGGCTAGGTCAGGCCTCTCTAGGCCTCTTCAGGCTAGGCTAGGTCAGGCCTACTCTAGGCCTCTTCAGGCTTCTCTAGGCCTCTTCAGGCTAGGTCAGGCCTCTATAGGCCTCTTTAGGCTAGGCTAGGTCAGGCCTCTCTAGGCCTCTTCAGGCTAGGTCAGGCTTCTCTAGGCCTCTTCAGGCTAGTCTAGGTCAGGCTTCTCTAGGCCTCTTCAGACTAGGCTAGGTCAGGCCTCTCTAGGTCTCTTCAGGCTAGGCTAGGTCAGGCTTCTCTAGGCCTCTTCAGGCTAGGTCAGACTTCTCTAGGCCTATTCAGGCTAGTTCAGGCTTCTCTAGGCCTCTGCAGGCTAGGTCAGGCTTCTCTAGGCCTCTTCAGACTAGGCTAGGTCAGGTCTCTCTAGGCCTCTTCAGGCTAGGCTAGGTCAGGCCTCTCCAGGCTAGGCTAGGTCAGGCTTCTCAAGGCCTCTTCAGGCTAGGCTAGGGCAGGCTTCTCTAGGCCTCTTCAGGCTAGGCTAGGTCAGGGTTCTCTAGGCCTCTTCAGGCTAGGTCAGGCCTCTCTAGGCCTCTTTATGCTAGGCTAGGTCAGGCCTCTCTAGGCCTCTTCAGGCTAGGTCAGGCTTCTCTAGGCCTCTTCAGGCAAGTCTAGGTCAGGCTTCTCTAGGCCTCTTCAGACTAGGCTAGGTCAGGCCTCTCTAGGTCTCTTCAGGCTAGGCTAGGTCAGGCTTCTCTAGGCCTCTTCAGGCTAGGTCACGCTTCTCTAGGCCTCTTCAGGCTAGTTCAGGCTTCTCTAGGCCTCTGCAGGCTAGGTCAGGCTTCTCTAGGCCTCTTCAGACTAGGCTAGGTCAGGTCTCTCTAGGCCTCTTCAGGCTAGGCTAGGTCAGGCCTCTCCAGGCTAGGCTAGGTCAGGCTTCTCAAGGCCTCTTCAGGCTAGGCTAGGTCAGGCTTCTCTAGGCCTCTTCAGGCTAGGCTAGGTCAGGGTTCTCTAGGCCTCTTCAGGCTAGGTCAGGCCTCTCTAGGCCTCTTTAGGCTAGGCTAGGTCAGGCCTCTATAGGCCTCTTCAGGCTAGGTCAGGCTTCTCTAGGCCTCTTCAGGCTAGTCTAGTTCAGGCCTCTCTAGGCCTCTTCAGGCTAGGCTAGGTCAGGCCACTCTAAGCCTCTTCAGGCTAGGCTAGGTCAGGCTTCTCTAGGCCTCTTCAGGCTAGGCTAGGCTTCTCTAGGCCTCTTCAGACTAGGCTAGGTCAGACTTCTCTAGGCCTCTTCAGGCTAGTCTAGGTCAGGCCTCTCTAGGCCTCTTTAGGCTAGGCTAGGTCAGGCTTCTCTAGGCCTCTTCAGGCTAGGCTAGGTCAGGCTTCTCTAGGCCTCTTCAGGCTAGGCTAGGTCAGGCTTCTCTAGGCCTCTTCAGGCTAGGCTAGGTCAGGCCTCTCTAGGCCTCTTCAGGCTAGGCTAGGTCAGGCTTCTCTAGGCCTCTTCAGGCTAGGTCAGGCCTCTCTAGGCCTCTTCAGGCTAGGCTAGGTCAGGCTTCTCTAGGCGTCTTCAGGCTAGGTCAGGACTCTCTAGGCCTCTTCAGGCTAGGCTAGGTCAGGCTTCTCTAGGCCTCTTCAGGCTAGGCTAGGTCAGGCTTCTCTAGGCCTCTTCAAGCTAGGCTAGGTCAGGCTTCTCTAGGCATCTTCAGGCTAGGTCAGGCCTCTCTAGGCCTCTTCAGGCTAGGCTAGGTCAGGCTTCTCTAGGCGTCTTCAGGCTAGGTCAGGACTCTCTAGGCCTCTTCAGGCTAGGCTAGGTCAGGTTACTCTAGGCCTCTTCAGGCTGGGCTAGGTCAGGCTTCTCTAGGCCTCTTCAGGCTAGGTCAGGCTTCTCTAGGCCTTTTCAGGTAGGCTAGGCCAGGCTTCTATAGGCCTCTTCAGGCTAGGCTAGGTCAGGCCTCTCTAGGCCTCTTAATGCTAGGCTAGGTCAGGCCTCTCTAGGCCTCTTCAGACTAGGCTAGGTCAGGTCTCTCTAGGCCTCTTCAGGCTAGGCTAGGTCAGGTCTCTCCAGGCCTCATCAGGCTAGGCTAGGTCAGGCTTCTCAAGGCCTCTTCCGGCTAGGCTAGGTCAGGCTTCTCTAGGCCTCTTTATGCTAGGCTAGGTCAGGCTTCTCTAGGCCTCTTCAGGCTAGGCTAGGTCAGGCTTTTCTAGGCCTCTTCACGCTAGGCTGGGTCAGGCTTCTCTAGGCCTCTTCAAGCTAGGCTAGGTCAGGCTTCTCTAGGCATCTTCAGGCTAGGTCAGGCCTCTCTAGGCCTCTTCAGGCTAGGCTAGGTCAGGCTTCTCTAGGCGTCTTCAGGCTAGGTCAGGCTTCTCTAGGCCTCTTCAGGTAGGCTAGGCCAGGCTTCTCTAGGCCTCTTCAGGCTAGGCTAAGTCAGGCCTCTCTAGGCCTCTTAATGCTAGGCTAGGTCAGGCCTCTCTAGGCCTCTTCAGACTAGGTTAGGTCAGGTCTCTCTAGGCCTCTTCAGGCTAGGGTAGGTCAGGCCTCTCCAGGCCTCTTCAGGCTACGCTAGGTCAGGCTTCTCAAGGCCTCTTCCGGCTAGGCTAGGTCAGGCTTCTCAAGGCCTCTTCCGGCTAGGCTAGGTCAGGCTTCTCTAGGCCTCTTCCGGCTAGGCTAGGTCAGGCTTCTCTAGGCCTCTTCATGCTAGGCTAGGTCAGGCTTCTCTAGGCCTCTTCAGGCTAGGCTAGGCTTCTCTAGGCCTCTTCAGACTAGGCTAGGTCAGACTTCTCTAGGCCTCTTCAGGCTAGTCTAGGTCAGGCCTCTCTAGGCCTCTTTAGGCTAGGCTAGGTCAGGCTTCTCTAGGCCTCTTCAGGCTAGGCTAGGTCAGGCTTCTCTAGGCCTCTTCAGGCTAGGCTAGGTCAGGCTTCTCTAGGCCTCTTCAGGCTAGGCTAGGTCAGGCCTCTCTAGGCCTCTTCAGGCTCGGCTAGGTCAGGCTTCTCTAGGCCTCTTCAGGCTAGGTCAGGCCTCTCTAGGCCTCTTCAGGCTAGGCTAGGTCAGGCTTCTCTAGGCGTCTTCAGGCTAGGTCAGGACTCTCTAGGCCTCTTCAGGCTAGGCTAGGTCAGGCTTCTCTAGGCCTCTTCAGGCTAGGCTAGGTCAGGCTTCTCTAGGCCTCTTCAAGCTAGGCTAGGTCAGGCTTCTCTAGGCATCTTCAGGCTAGGTCAGGCCTCTCTAGGCCTCTTCAGGCTAGGCTAGGTCAGGCTTCTCTAGGCGTCTTCAGGCTAGGTCAGGACTCTCTAGGCCTCTTCAGGCTAGGCTAGATCAGGCTTCTCTAGGCCTCTTCAGGCTAGGCTAGGTCAGGTTACTCTAGGCCTCTTCAGGCTGGGCTAGGTCAGGCTTCTCTAGGCCTCTTCAGGCTAGGTCAGGCTTCTCTAGGCCTTTTCAGGTAGGCTAGGCCAGGCTTCTATAGGCCTCTTCAGGCTAGGCTAGGTCAGGCCTCTCTAGGCCTCTTAATGCTAGGCTAGGTCAGGCCTCTCTAGGCCTCTTCAGACTAGGCTAGGTCAGGTCTCTCTAGGCCTCTTCAGGCTAGGCTAGGTCAGGCCTCTCCAGGCCTCTTCAGGCTAGGCTAGGTCAGGCTTCTCCAGGCCTCTTCCGGCTAGGCTAGGTCAGGCTTCTCTAGGCCTCTTCATGCTAGGCTAGGTCAGGCTTCTCTAGGCCTCTTCAGGCTAGGCTTCTCTAGGCCTCTTCAGACTAGGCTAGGTCAGACTTCTCTAGGCCTCTTTAGGCTAGGCTAGGTCAGGCCTCTCCAGGCCTCTTCAGGCTACGCTAGGTCAGGCTTCTCAAGGCCTCTTCCGGCTAGGCTAGGTCAGGCTTCTCAAGGCCTCTTCTGGCTAGGCTAGGTCAGGCTTCTCTAGGCCTCTTCCGGCTAGGCTAGGTCAGGCTTCTCTAGGCCTCTTCATGCTAGGCTAGGTCAGGCTTCTCTAGGCCTCTTCAGGCTAGGCTAGGCTTCTCTAGGCCTCTTCAGACTAGGCTAGGTCAGACTTCTCTAGGCCTCTTCAGGCTAGTCTAGGTCAGGCCTCTCTAGGCCTCTTTAGGCTAGGCTAGGTCAGGCTTCTCTAGGCCTCTTCAGGCTAGGCTAGGTCAGGCTTCTCTAGGCCTCTTCAGGCTAGGCTAGGTCAGGCCTCTCTAGGCCTCTTCAGGCTAGGCTAGGTCAGGCCTCTCTAGGCCTCTTCAGGCTAGGCTAGGTCAGGCTTCTCTAGGCCTCTTCAGGCTAGGTCAGGCCTCTCTAGGCCTCTTCAGGCTAGGCTAGGTCAGGCTTCTCTAGGCGTCTTCAGGCTAGGTCAGGACTCTCTAGGCCTCTTCAGGCTAGGCTAGGTCAGGCTTCTCTAGGCCTCTTCAGGCTAGGCTAGGTCAGGCTTCTCTAGGCCTCTTCAAGCTAGGCTAGGTCAGGCTTCTCTAGGCATCTTCAGGCTAGGTCAGGCCTCTCTAGGCCTCTTCAGGCTAGGCTAGGTCAGGCTTCTCTAGGCGTCTTCAGGCTAGGTCAGGACTCTCTAGGCCTCTTCAGGCTAGGCTAGGTCAGGCCTCTCCAGGCCTCTTCAGGCTAGGCTAGGTCAGGCTTCTCCAGGCCTATTCCGGCTAGGCTAGGTGAGGCTTCTCTAGGCCTCTTCATGCTAGGCTAGGTCAGGCTTCTCTAGGCCTCTTCAGGCTAGGCTTCTCTAGGCCTCTTCAGACTAGGCTAGGTCAGACTTCTCTAGGCCTCTTTAGGCTAGGCTAGGTCAGGCCTCTCCAGGCCTCTTCAGGCTACGCTAGGTCAGGCTTCTCAAGGCCTCTTCCGGCTAGGCTAGGTCAGGCTTCTCAAGGCCTCTTCTGGCTAGGCTAGGTCAGGCTTCTCTAGGCCTCTTCCGGCTAGGCTAGGTCAGGCTTCTCTAGGCCTCTTCATGCTAGGCTAGGTCAGGCTTCTCTAGGCCTCTTCAGGCTAGGCTAGGCTTCTCTAGGCCTCTTCAGACTAGGCTAGGTCAGACTTCTCTAGGCCTCTTCAGGCTAGTCTAGGTCAGGCCTCTCTAGGCCTCTTTAGGCTAGGCTAGGTCAGGCTTCTCTAGGCCTCTTCAGGCTAGGCTAGGTCAGGCTTCTCTAGGCCTCTTCAGGCTAGGCTAGGTCAGGCTTCTCTAGGCCTCTTCAGGCTAGGCTAGGTCAGGCCTCTCTAGGCCTCTTCAGGCTAGGCTAGGTCAGGCTTCTCTAGGCCTCTTCAGGTTAGGTCAGGCCTCTCTAGGCCTCTTCAGGCTAGGCTAGGTCAGGCTTCTCTAGGCGTCTTCAGGCTAGGTCAGGACTCTCTAGGCCTCTTCAGGCTAGGCTAGGTCAGGCTTCTCTAGGCCTCTTCAGGCTAGGCTAGGTCAGGCTTCTCTAGGCCTCTTCAAGCTAGGCTAGGTCAGGCTTCTCTAGCCATCTTCAGGCTAGGTCAGGCCTCTCTAGGCCTCTTCAGGCTAGGCTAGGTCAGGCTTCTCTAGGCGTCTTCAGGCTAGGTCAGGACTCTCTAGGCCTCTTCAGGCTGGGCTAGGTCAGGCTTCTCTAGGCCTCTTCAGGCTAGGTCAGGCTTCTCTAGGCCTTTTCAGGTAGGCTAGGCCAGGCTTCTATAGGCCTCTTCAGGCTAGGCTAGGTCAGGCCTCTCTAGGCCTCTTAATGCTAGGCTAGGTCAGGCCTCTCTAGGCCTCTTCAGACTAGGCTAGGTCAGGTCTCTCTAGGCCTCTTCAGGCTAGGCTAGGTCAGGCCTCTCCAGGCCTCATCAGGCTAGGCTAGGTCAGGCTTCTCAAGGCCTCTTCCGGCTAGGCTAGGTCAGGCTTCTCTAGGCCTCTTCATGCTAGGCTAGGTCAGGCTTCTCTAGGCCTCTTCAGGCTAGGCTTCTCTAGGCCTCTTCAGACTAGGCTAGGTCAGACTTCTCTAGGCCTCTTTAGGCTAGGCTAGGTCAGGCCTCTCTAGGCCTCTTCATGCTAGGTTAGGCTTCTCTAGGCCTCTTCAGGCTAGGGTAGGTCAGGCCTCTCTAGGCCTCTTCAGGCTAGGCTAGGTCAGGCTTCTCTAGGCCTCTTCAGGCTAGGTCAGGCCTCTCTAGGCCTCTTCAGGCTAGGCTAGGTCAGGCTTCTCTAGGCGTCTTCAGGCTAGGTCAGGCTTCTCTAGGCCTCTTCAGGCTAGTCTAGGTCAGGCCTCTCTAGGCCTCTTTAGGCTAGGCTAGGTCAGGCTTCTCTAGGCCTCTTCAGGCTAGGCTAGGTCAGGCTTCTCTAGGCCTCTTCAGGCTAGGCTAGGTCAGGCCTCTCTAGGCCTCTTCAGGCTAGGCTAGGTCAGGCCTCTCTAGGCCTCTTCAGGCTAGGCTAGGTCAGGCTTCTCTAGGCCTCTTCAGGCTAGGTCAGGCCTCTCTAGGCCTCTTCAGGCTAGGCTAGGTCAGGCTTCTCTAGGCGTCTTCAGGCTAGGTCAGGACTCTCTAGGCCTCTTCAGGCTAGGCTAGGTCAGGCTTCTCTAGGCCTCTTCAGGCTAGGCTAGGTCAGGCTTCTCTAGGCCTCTTCAAGCTAGGCTAGGTCAGGCTTCTCTAGGCATCTTCAGGCTAGGTCAGGCCTCTCTAGGCCTCTTCAGGCTAGGCTAGGTCAGGCTTCTCTAGGCGTCTTCAGGCTAGGTCAGGACTCTCTAGGCCTCTTCAGGCTAGGCTAGGTCAGGCCTCTCCAGGCCTCTTCAGGCTAGGCTAGGTCAGGCTTCTCCAGGCCTCTTCCGGCTAGGCTAGGTCAGGCTTCTCTAGGCCTCTTCATGCTAGGCTAGGTCAGGCTTCTCTAGGCCTCTTCCGGCTAGGCTTCTCTAGGCCTCTTCAGACTAGGCTAGGTCAGACTTCTCTAGGCCTCTTTAGGCTAGGCTAGGTCAGGCCTCTCCAGGCCTCTTCAGGCTACGCTAGGTCAGGCTTCTCAAGGCCTCTTCCGGCTAGGCTAGGTCAGGCTTCTCAAGGCCTCTTCTGGCTAGGCTAGGTCAGGCTTCTCTAGGCCTCTTCCGGCTAGGCTAGGTCAGGCTTCTCTAGGCCTCTTCATGCTAGGCTAGGTCAGGCTTCTCTAGGCCTCTTCAGGCTAGGCTAGGCTTCTCTAGGCCTCTTCAGACTAGGCTAGGTCAGACTTCTCTAGGCCTCTTCAGGCTAGTCTAGGTCAGGCCTCTCTAGGCCTCTTTAGGCTATGCTAGGTCAGGCTTCTCTAGGCCTCTTCAGGCTAGGCTAGGTCAGGCTTCTCTAGGCCTCTTCAGGCTAGGCTAGGTCAGGCTTCTCTAGGCCTCTTCAGGCTAGGCTAGGTCAGGCCTCTCTAGGCCTCTTCAGGCTAGGCTAGGTCAGGCTTCTCTAGGCCTCTTCAGGTTAGGTCAGGCCTCTCTAGGCCTCTTCAGGCTAGGCTAGGTCAGGCTTCTCTAGGCGTCTTCAGGCTAGGTCAGGACTCTCTAGGCCTCTTCAGGCTAGGCTAGGTCAGGCTTCTCTAGGCCTCTTCAGGCTAGGCTAGGTCAGGCTTCTCTAGGCCTCTTCAAGCTAGGCTAGGTCAGGCTTCTCTAGGCATCTTCAGGCTAGGTCAGGCCTCTCTAGGCCTCTTCAGGCTAGGCTAGGTCAGGCTTCTCTAGGCGTCTTCAGGCTAGGTCAGGACTCTCTAGGCCTCTTCAGGCTAGGCTAGGTCAGGTTACTCTAGGCCTCTTCAGGCTGGGCTAGGTCAGGCTTCTCTAGGCCTCTTCAGGCTAGGTCAGGCTTCTCTAGGCCTTTTCAGGTAGGCTAGGCCAGGCTTCTATAGGCCTCTTCAGGCTAGGCTAGGTCAGGCCTCTCTAGGCCTCTTAATGCTAGGCTAGGTCAGGCCTCTCTAGGCCTCTTCAGACTAGGCTAGGTCAGGTCTCTCTAGGCCTCTTCAGGCTAGGCTAGGTCAGGCCTCTCCAGGCCTCATCAGGCTAGGCTAGGTCAGGCTTCTCAAGGCCTCTTCCGGCTAGGCGAGGTCAGGCTTCTCTAGGCCTCTTCATGCTAGGCTAGGTCAGGCTTCTCTAGGCCTCTTCAGGCTAGGCTTCTCTAGGCCTCTTCAGACTAGGCTAGGTCAGACTTCTCTAGGCCTCTTTAGGCTAGGCTAGGTCAGGCCTCTCTAGGCCTCTTCATGCTAGGTTAGGCTTCTCTAGGCCTCTTCAGGCTAGGGTAGGTCAGGCCTCTCTAGGCCTCTTCAGGCTAGGCTAGGTCAGGCTTCTCTAGGCCTCTTCAGGCTAGGTCAGGCCTCTCTAGGCCTCTTCAGGCTAGGCTAGGTCAGGCTTCTCTAGGCGTCTTCAGGCTAGGTCAGGACTCTCTAGGCCTCTTCAGGCTAGGCTAGGTCAGGCCTCTCCAGGCCTCTTCAGGCTAGGCTAGGTCAGGCTTCTCCAGGCCTCTTCCGGCTAGGCTAGGTCAGGCTTCTTTAGGCCTCTTCATGCTAGGCTAGGTCAGGCTTCTCTAGGCCTCTTCAGGCTAGGCTTCTCTAGGCCTCTTCAGACTAGGCTAGGTCAGACTTCTCTAGGCCTCTTTAGGCTAGGCTAGGTCAGGCCTCTCCAGGCCTCTTCAGGCTACGCTAGGTCAGGCTTCTCAAGGCCTCTTCCGGCTAGGCTAGGTCAGGCTTCTCAAGGCCTCTTCTGGCTAGGCTAGGTCAGGCTTCTCTAGGCCTCTTCCGGCTAGGCTAGGTCAGGCTTCTCTAGGCCTCTTCATGCTAGGCTAGGTCAGGCTTCTCTAGGCCTCTTCAGGCTAGGCTAGGCTTCTCTAGGCCTCTTCAGACTAGGCTAGGTCAGACTTCTCTAGGCCTCTTCAGGCTAGTCTAGGTCAGGCCTCTCTAGGCCTCTTTAGGCTAGGCTAGGTCAGGCTTCTCTAGGCCTCTTCAGGCTAGGCTAGGTCAGGCTTCTCTAGGCCTCTTCAGGCTAGGCTAGGTCAGGCTTCTCTAGGCCTCTTCAGGCTAGGCTAGGTCAGGCCTCTCTAGGCCTCTTCAGGCTAGGCTAGGTCAGGCTTCTCTAGGCCTCTTCAGGCTAGGTCAGGCCTCTCTAGGCCTCTTCAGGCTAGGCTAGGTCAGGCTTCTCTAGGCGTCTTCAGGCTAGGTCAGGACTCTCTAGGCCTCTTCAGGCTAGGCTAGGTCAGGCTTCTCTAGGCCTCTTCAGGCTAGGCTAGGTCAGGCTTCTCTAGGCCTCTTCAAGCTAGGCTAGGTCAGGCTTCTCTAAGCATCTTCAGGCTAGGTCAGGCCTCTCTAGGCCTCTTCAGGCTAGGCTAGGTCAGGTTTCTCTAGGCGTCTTCAGGCTAGGTCAGGACTCTCTAGGCCTCTTCAGGCTAGGCTAGGTCAGGCTTCTCTAGGCCTCTTCAGGCTAGGCTAGGTCAGGCTTCTCTAGGCCTCTTCAGACTAGACTAGGTCAGGTTACTCTAGGCCTCTTCAGGCTGGGCTAGGTCAGGCTTCTCTAGGCCTCTTCAGGCTAGGTCAGGCTTCTCTAGGCCTTTTCAGGTAGGCTAGGCCAGGCTTCTATAGGCCTCTTCAGGCTAGGCTAGGTCAGGCCTCTCTAGGCCTCTTAATGCTAGGCTAGGTCAGGCCTCTCTAGGCCTCTTCAGACTAGGCTAGGTCAGGTCTCTCTAGGCCTCTTCAGGCTAGGCTAGGTCAGGCCTCTCCAGGCCTCTTCAGGCTAGGCTAGATCAGGCTTCTCAAGGCCTCTTCCGGCTAGGCTAGGTCAGGCTTCTCTAGGCCTCTTCATGCTAGGCTAGGTCAGGCTTCTCTAGGCCTCTTCAGGCTAGGCTTCTCTAGGCCTCTTCAGACTAGGCTAGGTCAGACTTCTCTAGGCCTCTTTAGGCTAGGCTAGGTCAGGCCTCTCTAGGCCTCTTCATGCTAGGTTAGGCTTCTCTAGGCCTCTTCAGGCTAGGGTAGGTCAGGCCTCTCTAGGCCTCTTCAGGCTAGGCTAGATCAGGCTTCTCTAGGCATCTTCAGGCTAGGTCAGGCCTCTCTAGGCCTATTCAGGCTAGGCTAGGTCAGGCCTACTCTAGGCCTCTTCAGGCTAGGTCAGGCCTCTCTAGGCCTCTTCAGGCTAGGCTAGGTCAGGCTTCTCTAGGCGTCTTCAGGCTAGGTCAGGCCTCTCTAGGCCTCTTCAGGCTAGGCTAGGTCAGGCTTCTCTAGGCCTCTTCAGGCTAGGCTAGGTCAGGCTACTCCAGGCCTCTTCAGGCTGGGCTAGGTCAGGCTTCTCTAGGCCTCTTCAGGCTAGGTCAGGCTTCTCTAGGCCTCTTCAGGCTAGGCTAGGTCAGGCCTCTCTAGGCCTCTTAATGCTAGGCTAGGTCAGGCCTCTCTAGGCCTCTTCAGACTAGGCTAGGTCAGGTCTCTCTAGGCCTCTTCAGGCTAGGCTAGGTCAGGCCTCTCCAGGCCTCCTCAGGCTAGGCTAGGTCAGGCTTCTCAAGGCCTCATCCGGCTAGGCTAGGTCAGGCTTCTCTAGGCCTCTTCATGCTAGGCTAGGTCAGGCTTATCTAGGCCTCTTCAGGCTAGGCTAGGCTTCTCTAGGCCTCTTCAGACTAGGCTAGGTCAGACTTCTCTAGGCCTCTTCAGGCTAGGCTAGGTCAGGCCTCTCTAGGCCGCTTTAGGCTAGGCTAGGTCAGGCCTCTCTAGGCATCTTCAGGCTAGGTCAGACCTCTCTAGGCCTCTTCAGGCTAGGCTAGGTCAGGCCTACTCTAGGCCTCTTCAGGCTTCTCTAGGCCTCTTCAGGCTAGGTCAGGCTTCTCTAGGCCTCTTCAGACTAGGCTAGGTAAGGCTTATCTAGGTCTCTTCAGGGTAGGCTAGGTCAGGCTTATCTAGGCCTCTTCAGGCTAGACTAGGTCAGGCCTTTCTAGGCCTCTTCAGGCTAGGCTAGGTCAGGCTTCTCTAGGCGTCTTCAGGCTAGGTCAGGACTCTCTAGGCCTCTTCAGGCTAGGCTAGGTCAGGCTTCTCTAGGCCTCTTCAGGCTAGGCTAGGTCAGGCTACTCCAGGCCTCTTCAGGCTGGGCTAGGTCAGGCTTCTCTAGGCCTCTTCAGGCTAGGTCAGGCTTCTCTAGGCCTCTTCAGGTAGGCTAGGCCAGGATTCTCTAGGCCTCTTCAGGCTAGGCTAGGTCAGGCCTCTCTAGGCCTCTTAATGCTAGGCTAGGTCAGGCCTCTCTAGGCCTCTTCAGACTAGGCTAGGTCAGGTCTCTCTAGGCCTCTTCAGGCTAGGCTAGGTCAGGCCTCTCCAGGCCTCTTCAGGCTAGGCTAGGTCAGGCTTCTCAAGGCCTCTTCCGGCTAGGCTAGGTCAGGCTTCTCTAGGCCTCTTCATGCTAGGCTAGGTCAGGCTTATCTAGGCCTCTTCAGGCTAGACTAGGTCAGGCCTTTCTAGGCCTCTTCAGGCTAGGCTAGGTCAGGCTTCTCTAGGCGTCTTCAGGCTAGGTCAGGACTCTCTAGGCCTCTTCAGGCTAGGCTAGGTCAGGCCTCTCTAGGCCTCTTAATGCTAGGCTAGGTCAGGCCTCTCTAGGCCTCTTCAGACTAGGCTAGGTCAGGTCCTTCTAGGCCTCTTCAGGCTAGGCTAGGTCAGGCCTCTCCAGGCCTCTTCAGGCTAGGCTAGGTCAGGCTTCTCAAGGCCTCTTCCGGCTAGGCTAGGTCAGGCTTCTCTAGGCCTCTTCATGCTAGGCTAGGTCAGGCTTATCTAGGCCTCTTCAGGCTAGGCTAGGCTTCTCTAGGCCTCTTCAGACTAGGCTAGGTCAGACTTCTCTAGGCCTCTTCAGGCTAGTCTAGGTCAGGCCTCTCTAGGCCTCTTTAGGTTAGGCTAGGTCAGGCTTCTCTAGGCCTCTTCAGGCTAGGCTAGGTCAGGCTTCTCTAGGCCTCTTCAGGCTAGGCTAGGTCAGGCCTCTCTAGGCCTCTTTAGGCTAGGCTAGGTCAGGCCTCTCTAGGCCTCTTCATGCTAGGTTAGGCTTCTCTAGGCCTCTTCAGGCTAGGATAGGTCAGGCCTCTCTAGGCCTCTTCAGGCTAGGCTAGGTCAGGCCTCTCTAGGCCTCTTCATGCTAGGTTAGGCTTCTCTAGGCCTCTTCAGGCTAGGATAGGTCAGGCTTCTCAAGGCCTCTTCCGGCTAGGCTAGGTCAGGCTTCTCAAGGCCTCTTCCGGCTAGGCTAGGTCAGGCTTCTCTAGGCCTCTTCCGGCTAGGCTAGGTCAGGCTTCTCTAGGCCTCTTCATGCTAGGCTAGGTCAGGCTTCTCTAGGCCTCTTCAGGCTAGGCTAGGCTTCTCTAGGCCTCTTCAGACTAGGCTAGGTCAGACTTCTCTAGGCCTCTTCAGGCTAGTCTAGATCAGGCCTCTCTAGGCCTCTTTAGGCTAGGCTAGGTCAGGCTTCTCTAGGCCTCTTCAGGCTAGGCTAGGTCAGGCTTCTATAGGCCTCTTCAGGCTAGGCTAGGTCAGGCTTCTCTAGGCCTCTTCAGGCTAGGCTAGGTCAGGCCTCTCTAGGCCTCTTCAGGCTAGGCTAGGTCAGGCTTCTCTAGGCCTCTTCAGGCTAGTTCAGGCCTCTCTAGGCCTCTTCAGGCTAGGCTAGGTCAGGCTTCTCTAGGCGTCTTCAGGCTAGGTCAGGACTCTCTAGGCCTCTTCAGGCTAGGCTAGGTCAGGCTTCTCTAGGCCTCTTCAGGCTAGGCTAGGTCAGGCTTCTCTAGGCCTCTTCAAGCTAGGCTAGGTCAGGCTTCTCTAGGCATCTTCAGGCTAGGTCAGGCCTCTCTAGGCCTCTTCAGGCTAGGCTAGGTCAGGCTTCTCTAGGCGTCTTCAGGCTAGGTCAGGACTCTCTAGGCCTCTTCAGGCAAGGCTAGGTCAGGCTTCTCTAGGCCTCTTCAGACTAGACTAGGTCAGGTTACTCTAGGCCTCTTCAGGCTGGGCTAGGTCAGGCTTCTCTAGGCCTCTTCAGGCTAGGTCAGGCTTCTCTAGGCCTTTTCAGGTAGGCTAGGCCAGGCTTCTATAGGCCTCTTCAGGCTAGGCTAGGTCAGGCCTCTCTAGGCCTCTTCAGGCTAGGTCAGGCCTCTCTAGGCCTCTTCAGGCTAGGCTAGGTCAGGCTTCTCTAGGCGTCTTCAGGCTAGGTCAGGACTCTCTAGGCCTCTTCAGGCTAGGCTAGGTCAGGCTTCTCTAGGCCTCTTCAGGCTAGGCTAGGTCAGGCTTCTCTAGGCCTCTTCAAGCTAGGCTAGGTCAGGCTTCTCTAGGCATCTTCAGGCTAGGTCAGGCCTCTCTAGGCCTCTTCAGGCTAGGCTAGGTCAGGCTTCTCTAGGCGTCTTCAGGCTAGGTCAGGACTCTCTAGGCCTCTTCAGGCTAGGCTAGGTCAGGTTACTCTATGCCTCTTCAGGCTAGTTCAGGACTCTCTAGGCCTCTTCAGGCTAGGCTAGGTCAGGCTTCTCTAGGCCTCTTCAGGCTAGGCTAAGTCAGGCTACTCCAGGCCTCTTCAGGCTGGGCTAGGTCAGGCTTCTCTAGGCCTCTTCAGGCTAGGTCAGGCTTCTCTAGGCCTCTTCAGGTAGGCTAGGCCAGGCTTCTCTAGGCCTCTTCAGGCTAGGCTAGGTCAGGCCTCTCTAGGCCTCTTAATGCTAGGCTAGGTCAGGCCTCTCTAGGCCTCTTTAGGCTAGGCTAGGTCAGGCTTCTCTAGGCCTCTTCAGGCTAGGCTAGGTCAGGCCTCTCCAGGCCTCTTCAGGCTAGGCTAGGTCAGGCTTCTCAAGGCCTCTTCCGGCTAGGCTAGGTCAGGCTTCTCTAGGCCTCTTCATGCTAGGCTAGGTCAGGCTTATCTAGGCCTCTTCAGGCTAGGCTAGGCTTCTCTAGGCCTCTTCAGACTAGGCTAGGTCAGACTTCTCTAGGCCTCTTCAGGCTAGTCTAGGTCAGGCCTCTCTAGGCCTCTTTAGGTTAGGCTAGGTCAGGCTTCTCTAGGCCTCTTCAGGCTAGGCTAGGTCAGGCTTCTCTAGGCCTCTTCAGGCTAGGCTAGGTCAGGCCTCTCTAGGCCTCTTTAGGCTAGGCTAGGTCAGGCCTCTCTAGGCCTCTTCATGCTAGGTTAGGCTTCTCTAGGCCTCTTCAGGCTAGGATAGGTCAGGCCTCTCTAGGCCTCTTCAGGCTAGGCTAGGTCAGGCCTCTCTAGGCCTCTTCATGCTAGGTTAGGCTTCTCTAGGCCTCTTCAGGCTAGGATAGGTCAGGCTTCTCAAGGCCTCTTCCGGCTAGGCTAGGTCAGGCTTCTCAAGGCCTCTTCCGGCTAGGCTAGGTCAGGCTTCTCTAGGCCTCTTCCGGCTAGGCTAGGTCAGGCTTCTCTAGGCCTCTTCATGCTAGGCTAGGTCAGGCTTCTCTAGGCCTCTTCAGGCTAGGCTAGGCTTCTCTAGGCCTCTTCAGACTAGGCTAGGTCAGGCCTCTCTAGGCCTCTTCAGGCTAGTCTAGGTCAGGCCTCTCTAGGCCTCTTTAGGCTAGGCTAGGTCAGGCTTCTCTAGGCCTCTTCAGGCTAGGCTAGGTCAGGCTTCTCTAGGCCTCTTCGGGCTAGGCTAGGTCAGGCTTCTCTAGGCCTCTTCAGGCTAGGCTAGGTCAGGCTTCTCTAGGCCTCTTCAGGCTAGGCTAGGTCAGGCTTCTCTAGGCCTCTTCAAGCTAGGCTAGGTCAGGCTTCTCTAGGCATCTTCAGGCTAGGTCAGGCCTCTCTAGGTCTCTTCAGGCTAGGCTAGGTCAGGCTTTTCTAGGCGTCTTCAGGCTAGGTCAGGCTTCTCTAGGCCTCTTCAGGCTAGGCTAGGTCAGGCTTCTCTAGGCCTCTTCAAGCTAGGCTAGGTCAGGCTTCTCTAGGCATCTTCAGGCTAGGTCAGGCCTCTCTAGGCCTCTTCAGGCTAGGCTAGGTCAGGCTTCTCTAGGCGTCTTCAGGCTAGGTCAGGCTTCTCTAGGCCTCTTCAGGCTAGGCTAGGTCAGGCTTCTCTAGGCCTCTTCAAGCTAGGCTAGGTCAGGCTTCTCTAGGCATCTTCAGGCTAGGTCAGGCCTCTCTAGGCCTCTTCAGGCTAGGCTAGGTCAGGCTTCTCTAGGCGTCTTCAGGCTAGGTCAGGACTCTCTAGGCCTCTTCAGGCAAGGCTAGGTCAGGCTTCTCTAGGCCTCTTCAGACTAGACTAGGTCAGGTTACTCTAGGCCTCTTCAGGCTGGGCTAGGTCAGGCTTCTCTAGGCCTCTTCAGGCTAGGTCAGGCTTCTCTAGGCCTTTTCAGGTAGGCTAGGCCAGGCTTCTATAGGCCTCTTCAGGCTAGGCTAGGTCAGGCCTCTCTAGGCCTCTTCAGGCTAGGTCAGGCCTCTCTAGGCCTCTTCAGGCTAGGCTAGGTCAGGCTTCTCTAGGCGTCTTCAGGCTAGGTCAGGACTCTCTAGGCCTCTTCAGGCTAGGCTAGGTCAGGCTTCTCTAGGCCTCTTCAGGCTAGGCTAGGTCAGGCTTCTCTAGGCCTCTTCAAGCTAGGCTAGGTCAGGCTTCTCTAGGCATCTTCAGGCTAGGTCAGGCCTCTCTAGGCCTCTTCAGGCTAGGCTAGGTCAGGCTTCTCTAGGCGTCTTCAGGCTAGGTCAGGACTCTCTAGGCCTCTTCAGGCTAGGCTAGGTCAGGTTACTCTATGCCTCTTCAGGCTAGTTCAGGCTTCTCTAGGCTTCTTCAGGCTAGGTCAGGCTTCTCTAGGCCTCTTCAGACTAGACTAGGTCAGGTTACTCTAGGCCTCTTCAGGCTGGGCTAGGTCAGGCTTCTCTAGGCCTCTTCAGGCTAGGTCAGGCTTCTCTAGGCCTTTTCAGGTAGGCTAGGCCAGGCTTCTATAGGCCTCTTCAGGCTAGGCTAGGTCAGGCCTCTCTAGGCCTCTTAATGCTAGGCTAGGTCAGGCCTCTCTAGGCCTCTTCAGACTAGGCTAGGTCAGGTCTCTCTAGGCCTCTTCAGGCTAGGCTAGGTCAGGCCTCTCCAGGCCTCTTCAGGCTAGGCTAGGTCAGGCTTCTCAAGGCCTCTTCCGGCTAGGCTAGGTCAGGCTTCTCTAGGCCTCTTCATGCTAGGCTAGGTCAGGCTTCTCTAGGCCTCTTCAGGCTAGGCTTCTCTAGGCCTCTTCAGACTAGGCTAGGTCAGACTTCTCTAGGCCTCTTTAGGCTAGGCTAGGTCAGGCCTCTCCAGGCCTCTTCAGGCTACGCTAGGTCAGGCTTCTCAAGGCCTCTTCCGGCTAGGCTAGGTCAGGCTTCTCAAGGCCTCTTCCGGCTAGGCTAGGTCAGGCTTCTCTAGGCCTCTTCCGGCTAGGCTAGGTCAGGCTTCTCTAGGCCTCTTCATGCTAGGCTAGGTCAGGCTTCTCTAGGCCTCTTCAGGCTAGGCTAGGCTTCTCTAGGCCTCTTCAGACTAGGCTAGGTCAGACTTCTCTAGGCCTCTTCAGGCTAGTCTAGGTCAGGCCTCTCTAGGCCTCTTTAGGCTAGGCTAGGTCAGGCTTCTCTAGGCCTCTTCAGGCTAGGCTAGGTCAGGCTTCTCTAGGCCTCTTCAGGCTAGGCTAGGTCAGGCTTCTCTAGGCCTCTTCAGGCTAGGCTAGGTCAGGCCTCTCTAGGCCTCTTCAGGCTAGGCTAGGTCAGGCTTCTCTAGACCTCTTCAGGCTAGGTCAGGCCTCTCTAGGCCTCTTCAGGCTAGGCTAGGTCAGGCTTCTCTAGGCGTCTTCAGGCTAGGTCAGGACTCTCTAGGCCTCTTCAGGCAAGGCTAGGTCAGGCTTCTCTAGGCCTCTTCAGACTAGACTAGGTCAGGTTACTCTAGGCCTCTTCAGGCTGGGCTAGGTCAGGCTTCTCTAGGCCTCTTCAGGCTAGGTCAGGCTTCTCTAGGCCTTTTCAGGTAGGCTAGGCCAGGCTTCTATAGGCCTCTTCAGGCTAGGCTAGGTCAGGCCTCTCTAGGCCTCTTCAGGCTAGGTCAGGCCTCTCTAGGCCTCTTCAGGCTAGGCTAGGTCAGGCTTCTCTAGGCGTCTTCAGGCTAGGTCAGGACTCTCTAGGCCTCTTCAGGCTAGGCTAGGTCAGGCTTCTCTAGGCCTCTTCAGGCTAGGCTAGGTCAGGCTTCTCTAGGCCTCTTCAAGCTAGGCTAGGTCAGGCTTCTCTAGGCATCTTCAGGCTAGGTCAGGCCTCTCTAGGCCTCTTCAGGCTAGGCTAGGTCAGGCTTCTCTAGGCGTCTTCAGGCTAGGTCAGGACTCTCTAGGCCTCTTCAGGCTAGGCTAGGTCAGGTTACTCTATGCCTCTTCAGGCTAGTTCAGGCTTCTCTAGGCTTCTTCAGGCTAGGTCAGGCTTCTCTAGGCCTCTTCAGACTAGACTAGGTCAGGTTACTCTAGGCCTCTTCAGGCTGGGCTAGGTCAGGCTTCTCTAGGCCTCTTCAGGCTAGGTCAGGCTTCTCTAGGCCTTTTCAGGTAGGCTAGGCCAGGCTTCTATAGGCCTCTTCAGGCTAGGCTAGGTCAGGCCTCTCTAGGCCTCTTAATGCTAGGCTAGGTCAGGCCTCTCTAGGCCTCTTCAGACTAGGCTAGGTCAGGTCTCTCTAGGCCTCTTCAGGCTAGGCTAGGTCAGGCCTCTCCAGGCCTCTTCAGGCTAGGCTAGGTCAGGCTTCTCAAGGCCTCTTCCGGCTAGGCTAGGTCAGGCTTCTCTAGGCCTCTTCATGCTAGGCTAGGTCAGGCTTCTCTAGGCCTCTTCAGGCTAGGCTTCTCTAGGCCTCTTCAGACTAGGCTAGGTCAGACTTCTCTAGGCCTCTTTAGGCTAGGCTAGGTCAGGCCTCTCCAGGCCTCTTCAGGCTACGCTAGGTCAGGCTTCTCAAGGCCTCTTCCGGCTAGGCTAGGTCAGGCTTCTCAAGGCCTCTTCCGGCTAGGCTAGGTCAGGCTTCTCTAGGCCTCTTCCGGCTAGGCTAGGTCAGGCTTCTCTAGGCCTCTTCATGCTAGGCTAGGTCAGGCTTCTCTAGGCCTCTTCAGGCTAGGCTAGGCTTCTCTAGGCCTCTTCAGACTAGGCTAGGTCAGACTTCTCTAGGCCTCTTCAGGCTAGTCTAGGTCAGGCCTCTCTAGGCCTCTTTAGGCTAGGCTAGGTCAGGCTTCTCTAGGCCTCTTCAGGCTAGGCTAGGTCAGGCTTCTCTAGGCCTCTTCAGGCTAGGCTAGGTCAGGCTTCTCTAGGCCTCTTCAGGCTAGGCTAGGTCAGGCCTCTCTAGGCCTCTTCAGGCTAGGCTAGGTCAGGCTTCTCTAGACCTCTTCAGGCTAGGTCAGGCCTCTCTAGGCCTCTTCAGGCTAGGCTAGGTCAGGCTTCTCTAGGCGTCTTCAGGCTAGGTCAGGACTCTCTAGGCCTCTTCAGGCTAGGCTAGGTCAGGCTTCTCTAGGCCTCTTCAGGCTAGGCTAGGTCAGGCTTCTCTAGGCCTCTTCAAGCTAGGCTAGGTCAGGCTTCTCTAGGCATCTTCAGGCTAGGTCAGGCCTCTCTAGGCCTCTTCAGGCTAGGCTAGGTCAGGCTTCTCTAGGCGTCTTCAGGCTAGGTCAGGACTCTCTAGGCCTCGTCAGGCTAGGCTAGGTCAGGCTTCTCTAGGCCTCTTCAGGCTAGGCTAGGTCAGGCTTCTCTAGGCCTCTTCAGACTAGACTAGGTCAGGTTACTCTAGGCCTCTTCAGGCTGGGCTAGGTCAGGCTTCTCTAGGCCTCTTCAGGCTAGGTCAGGCTTCTCTAGGCCTTTTCAGGTAGGCTAGGCCAGGCTTCTATAGGCCTCTTCAGGCTAGGCTAGGTCAGGCCTCTCTAGGCCTCTTAATGCTAGGCTAGGTCAGGCCTCTCTAGGCCTCTTCAGACTAGGCTAGGTCAGGTCTCTCTAGGCCTCTTCAGGCTAGGCTAGGTCAGGCCTCTCCAGGCCTCTTCAGGCTAGGCTAGGTCAGGCTTCTCAAGGCCTCTTCCGGCTAGGCTAGGTCAGGCTTCTCTAGGCCTCTTCATGCTAGGCTAGGTCAGGCTTCTCCAGGCCTCTTCAGGCTAGGCTTCTCTAGGCCTCTTCAGACTAGGCTAGGTCAGACTTCTCTAGGCCTCTTTAGGCTAGGCTAGGTCAGGCCTCTTTAGGCCTCTTCATGCTAGGTTAGGCTTCTCTAGGCCTCTTCAGGCTAGGGTAGGTCAGGCCTCTCTAGGCCTCTTTAGGATAGGCTAGATCAGGCTTCTCTAGGCATCTTCAGGCTAGGTCAGGCCTCTCTAGGCCTATTCAGGCTAGGCTAGGTCAGGCCTACTCTAGGCCTCTTCAGGCTAGGTCAGGCCTCTCTAGGCCTCTTCAGGCTAGGCTAGGTCAGGCTTCTCTAGGCGTCTTCAGGCTAGGTCAGGACTCTCTAGGCCTCTTCAGGCTAGGCTAGGTCAGGCTTCTCTAGGCCTCTTCAGGCTAGGCTAGGTCAGGCTACTCCAGGCCTCTTCAGGCTGGGCTAGGTCAGGCTTCTCTAGGCCTCTTCAGGCTAGGTCAGGCTTCTCTAGGCCTCTTCAGGTAGGCTAGGCCAGGCTTCTCTAGGCCTCTTCAGGCTAGGCTAGGTCAGGCCTCTCTAGGCCTCTTAATGCTAGGCTAGGTCAGGCCTCTCTAGGCCTCTTCAGACTAGGCTAGGTCAGGTCTCTCTAGGCCTCTTCAGGCTAGGCTAGGTCAGGCCTCTCCAGGCCTCTTCAGGCTAGGCTAGGTCAGGCTTCTCAAGGCCTCTTCCGGCTAGGCTAGGTCAGGCTTCTCTAGGCCTCTTCATGCTAGGCTAGGTCAGGCTTATCTAGGCCTCTTCAGGCTAGGCTAGGCTTCTCTAGGCCTCTTCAGACTAGGCTAGGTCAGACTTCTCTAGGCCTCTTCAGGCTAGTCTAGGTCAGGCCTCTCTAGGCCTCTTTAGGTTAGGCTAGGTCAGGCTTCTCTAGGCCTCTTCAGGCTAGGCTAGGTCAGGCTTCTCTAGGCCTCTTCAGGCTAGGCTAGGTCAGGCCTCTCTAGGCCTCTTTAGGCTAGGCTAGGTCAGGCCTCTCTAGGCCTCTTCATGCTAGGTTAGGCTTCTCTAGGCCTCTTCAGGATAGGTCAGACCTCTCTAGGCCTCTTCAGGCTAGGCTAGGTCAGGCTTCTCTAGGCATCTTCAGGATAGGTCAGACCTCTCTAGGCCTCTTCAGGCTAGGCTAGGTCAGGCCTACTCTAGGCCTCTTCAGGCTTCTCTAGGCCTCTTCAGGCTAGGTCAGGCTTCTCTAGGCCTCTTCAGACTAGGCTAGGTAAGGCCTATCTAGGCCTCTTCAGGGTAGGCTAGGTCAGGCTTCTCTAGGCCTCTTCAGGCTAGACTAGGTCAGGCCTTTCTAGGCCTCTTCAGGCTAGGCTAGGTCAGGCTTCTCTAGGCCTCTTCAGGCTAGGCTAGGTCAGGCCTCTCTAGGCCTCTTCAGGCTAGGTCAGGCCTCTCTAGGTCTCTTCAGGCTAGGCTAGGTCTGGCTTCTCTAGGCCTTTTCAGGCTAGGTCAGGCCTCTCTAGGCCTCTTCAGGCTAGGCTAGGTCAGGCCTCTCTAAGCCTCTTCAGGCTAGGCTAGGTCAGGTCTCTTCTTTGGTTCTTTCGGTAAAGTCACGTAGAATGATAATAAAATAATAAATTGATAAAATAAAATAACACAATAATATTCTCACGACGTTCGGCCACAACACAAGCGGCCTTCATCAGGTGAAGGGGGGCGAGACTGTCTGGTAGGACAGCGCTGGAGTGAAAGAGCCACGTTCAGATACGGCCTTTTAAGCTGTGTGAGAGGAACAAAGCGCCTTGACAAAGGAATTAGCATATAATTTAGCATTGAAATGGCTGAATGATTAGCTTGTGACTGGTCACAGAAATAGCTATGTTAAAAGTTAAAGCATACACACCCGCAGAGGCACCCATTGTTAAAGGAATTAGCATAGAATTTAGCATTGAAATAGCTAAGTTAAGGCATACACATCTTGACAATGGAATTAGCATAGAATTTAGCATTGAGATAGCTGGGTGATTAGCTTGTACCTGCTGCAGAAATAGAGCTTGCACCTGCTGCAGAAATAGCTACGTTAAAGTCAGAGCATACACAATCACCGAGGCCCTTAGTACAAATCAAACAGGAGAATTTAGCATTGAAATAACTAGGCGAATCCAGCATTGAAACAACTGAGTGATTAGCTAGTGACTGGTCACAGAAATGATTACACATCTGAGCTATTCACAGTACTATATAGTGAACCAATAAAAACTAAAATATAAATTACCTTCATGTTATCAATAAACTCTATATTCTCCAATCAGCTAAGCTACCAACAATAAGTCGTTATATACCACAATGCTATATGGCGAAAAAATGGGTGGATTCTTACCCTCAAAATTCAGCACCACGGATAGCTACGGGCCCCGTTCAGACGGACGAGTTCGTCCATGGTCGGAACAGAGGAGGGGGAGAGAGACAGCTGCGAGGCCCTAGTATGCTCCATGTTGTAAAACTATACCATTAACCGTGGTGTGAGAGGTATTAAGAGGCAATGCTGGCGAAAGAGCTGCGGTCTGAAGGTCATCGTGAAAATACAATTAATTAAGAACAGAAATGATTTAAAACATCTTTCCAGTGGTTACTAAGCCTGAATCCATCTTCTCGGTTGAAATTGTCTCTGTGCTTGTATATGTGAATGGCCTCATGAACGAATCTCTCATGGTAGCCGGTTGGTTTGCAAAGAACCTCCGTCTTGGAGAAGTCAATGTCATGTGAGCCCACTGAATTATAACAGTGATCTGCCACGGCAGAGGAGTTCGTCCTACCGTGTTTCAAGTCTGCTTTGTGTTCGCGGATGCGGTCCGAGATATGTCTTTTGGTTTCTCCAATGTAGCTACTACCACAGAGGCACTTTAGTTTGTAAACGCCCGGGTACTGTATGTCTGGAACAGCATCTTTTACAGATGGAACTAAATCACGGATTTTATGTACTGTGTTGAATCGGACCTGGATCTTGTGTTTGTTCAGGATTTTGGAGATCTTTTTAGTGACCCCTGCAATGTAGGGTAAGGTGATGGTTTTGAGTGGCTCCACAAGAGGATCCTTCTTCATGACTGGAGTGATGGCTTTGCCGATTGTGTAGTCGGAGTAGCCATTAGCCCTGAGAGCCTGGTGTACGTGCTTGAGTTCACTGGTAATGTGTTCCTGGTCGGAAATGCATTGGGCTCTATGGTATAGAGTCTTGATGAGGGAGTTCTTCTGGGATGGATGGTGGTGGGAATCCGGTTTCAAGTAAGCATCTGTATGGGTAGCTTTCCTGTAGCCAGAGTGGCTCATTGAACCATCATGTCTTCTTTTAATTAAGACATCCAAAAAGGGTAGTTTGCCATCTTTTTCGACCTCCATGGTAAATCTGATGGCTGGGTGTATGGAATTGATGTGGTCGCGGAATTGGTCTAGAGCAGGCTGGCCATGTGGCCAGATGACAAAGGTGTCATCAACGTACCTCTTCCATAAGGTCGGGCGTAGAGTGGCAGTCTGGATGGCGTCAGTTTCAAATTTTTCCATGAATACGTTGGCTACAACCGGAGATAGGGGGGAGCCCATTGGGGTGCCCTCAGTTTGTTTGTAGAAAGCTCCATTCCAGGTGAAGTAAGTGTTGGTTAAGCAATGTCTCACCAGGGGGGTACATCAGTATGCAGTCCTTGATGAACCAGGTCTTCAATGATAGCGATGGTGTCAGGTACCGGGACTTTGGTGAACAAGGACACCACATCAAAACTGACAAGCAGGTCGTTTGGGGACAGGGAAATGCCTTTGATTGTCGATACCAGGTGAGTAGAATTTAGTACCGCAGAGGTGTTTTTTCCAGTGAAAGGTCGCAGTATATCAGCAAGAAAACGTGCCAGTTTGTAGGTGGGGGAGCTGATAGTAGAGACGATGGGACGAAGGGGTGTATCTTCTTTGTGTGTCTTTGGAAGGCCATATAATCTTGGTGGTCTGGCAGCAGAGGGCTTCAACGAGAACTGTTTGATCTCATCAATTAATGCTGTTGAATCAGAGATGATTTTGTTCGTTTTGGTGACCAGGCTGTTGGTGGGATCTCTTTTTATTTTTGTGTAGCTGCCATCGTTGAGTAGTTCTTGAATTTTGTTGTTATATTCTGTTTTGTCCATGATGACAGTGGCATTGCCTTTGTCGGCTGAGAGGAGGACAATATCATCCCTATTTTTTAATTGAGATAATTCAAAACGTTCGTCTTTGCTGATGTTGCTGGATGGCAACTTAGCGTTTTTGAGGGTTGCAGCGATTTCAGATCTTGCTAGGTCTGCAGAGATGTGACTCAAGCCCTTGAGTGCAACGTCGACATGGGCAATGATATCATTAACTGGTAAGTGTCTCGGTGTGACAGCAAAGTTTAGACCTTTAGCTAAAACGGATTTCAGACCATCAGAAATGGAACTGTTACTGCGATTAATTACGACTTTGTTGACGTGGTGCTGAAATTTGAGGGTAAGAATCCACCCATTTTTTCGCCATATAGCATTGTGGTATATAACGACTTATTGTTGGTAGCTTAGCTGATTGGAGAATATAGAGTTTATTGATAACATGAAGGTAATTTATATTTTAGTTTTTATTGGTTCACTATATAGTACTGTGAATAGCTCAGATGTGTAATCATTTCTGTGACCAGTCACTAGCTAATCACTCAGTTGTTTCAATGCTGGATTCGCCTAGTTATTTCAATGCTAAATTCTCCTGTTTGATTTGTACTAAGGGCCTCGGTGATTGTGTATGCTCTGACTTTAACGTAGCTATTTCTGCAGCAGGTACAAGCTCTATTTCTGCAGCAGGTACAAGCTAATCACCCAGCTATCTCAATGCTAAATTCTATGCTAATTCCATTGTCAAGATGTGTATGCCTTAACTTAGCTATTTCAATGCTAAATTCTGTGCTAATTCCTTTAACAATGGGTGCCTCTGCGGGTGTGTATGCTTTAACTTTTAACATAGCTATTTCTGTGACCAGTCACAAGCTAATCATTCAGCCATTTCAATGCTAAATTATATGCTAATTCCTTTGTCAAGGCGCTTTGTTCCTCTCACACAGCTTAAAAGGCCGTATCTGAACGTGGCTCTTTCACTCCAGCGTTGTCCTACCAGACAGTCTCGCCCCCCTTCACCTGATGAAGGCCGCTTGTGTTGTGGCCGAAACGTCGTGAGAATATTATTGTGTTATTTTATTTTATCAATTTATTATTTTATTATCATTCTACGTGACTTTACCGAAAGAACCAAAGAAGATGAATCATTGCAGTCACGAAAGCTTTAAATCGAAATTTAGGTCAGGTCTCTCTAGGCCTCTTCAGGCTAGGCTAGGTCAGGCCTCTCTAGGCCTCTTCATGCTAGGTCAGGCTTCTCTAGGCCTCTTCAGGCTAGGCTAGGTCAGGCCTCTCTAGGCCTCTTCAGGCTAGGCTAGGTCAGGCTTCTCTAGGCATCTTCAGGCTAGGTCAGGCCTCTCTAGGCCTCTTCAGGCTAGGCTAGGTCAGGCCTACTCTAGGCCTCTTCAGGGTAGGCTAGGTCAGGCTTCTCTAGGCCTCTTCAGGCTAGACTAGGTCAGGCCTTTCTAGGCCTCTTCAGGCTAGGCTAGGTCAGGCTTCTCTATGCCTCTTCAGGCTAGGCTAGGTCAGGCTTCTCTAGTCCTCTTCAGGCTAGGCTAGGTCAGGCTTCTCTAGGCCTCTTCAGGCTAGGCTAGGTCAGGCCTCTCTAGGCCTCTTCAGGCTAGGTCAGGCCTCTCTAGGTCTCTTCAGGCTAGGCTAGGTCTGGCTTCTCTAGGCCTCTTCAGGCTAGGTCAGGCTACTCTAGACCTCTTCAGGCTAGGCTAGTTCAGGCCTCTCTAGGCCTCTTCAGGCTAGGCTAGGTCAGGCCTCTAGGCCTCTTCAGACTAGGCTAGGTCAGGCTACTCTAGGCCTCTTCAGGCTAGAATAGGTCAGGCTTCTCTAGGCCTCTTCAGGCTAGGCTAAGTCAGGCTTCTCTAGGCCTCTTCAGACTAGGCTAGGTCAGGCCTCTCTAGGTCTCTTCAGGCTAGGCTAGGTCAGGCTTCTCTAGGCCTCTTCAGGCTAGGTCAGGCTTCTCTAGGCCTCTTCAGGCTAGGCTAGGTCAGGCTTCTCTAGGCCTCTTCAGGCTAGGCTAGGTCAGGCCTCTTCAGGCTAGGCTAGGTCAGGCTTCTCTAGGCATCTTCAGGCTAGGTCAGGACTCTCTAGGCCTCTTCAAGCTAGGCTGGGTCAGGCTTCTCTAGGCCTCTTCAGGCTAGGCTAGGTCAGGCCTATAGGCCTCTTCAGACTAGGCTAGGTCAGGCTACTCTAGGCATCTTCAGGCTAGGTCAGGACTCTCTAGGCCTCTTCAAGCTAGGCTAGGTCAGGTTTCTCTAGGCCTCTTCAGGCTAGGCTAGGTCAGGCCTCTCCAGGCCTCTTCAGGCTAGGCTAGGTCAGGCTTCTAAAGGCCTCTTCAGGCTAGGCTAGGTCAGGCTTCTCTAGGCCTCTTCATGCTAGGCTATGTCAGGCTTCTCTAGGCCTCTTCAGGCTAGGCTAGGTCAGGCTTCTCTAGGCCTCTTCAGACTAGGCTAGGTCAGGCTTCTCTAGGCCTCTTCAGGCTAGGCTAGGTCAGGCTTCTCTAGGCCTCTTCAGACGAGGCTAGGTCAGGCTTCTCTAGGCCTCTTCATGCTAGGCTAGGTCAGGCTTCTCTAGGCCTCTTCAGGCTAGGCTAGGTCAGGCTTCTCTAGGCCTCTTCAGACTAGGCTAGGTCAGGCTTCTCTAGGCCTCTTCAGGCTAGGCTAGGTCAGGCTTCTCTAGGCCTCTTCAGATTAGGCTAGGTCAGGCTTCTCTAGGCCTCTTCAGGCTAGGCTAGGTCAGGCCTCTCTAGGCCTCTTTAGGCTAAGCTTCTCTAGGCCTCTTCAGGCTAGGCTAGGTCAGGCCTCTCTAGGCCTCTTCAGGCTAGGCTAGGTCAGGCTTCTCTAGGCATCTTCAGGCTAGGTCAGGCCTCTCTAGGCCTCTTCAGGCTAGGCTAGGTCAGGCCTACTCTAGGCCTCTTCAGGCTTCTCTAGGCCTCTTCAGGCTAGGTCAGGCCTCTATAGGCCTCTTTAGGCTAGGCTAGGTCAGGCCTCTCTAGGCCTCTTCAGGCTAGGTCAGGCTTCTCTAGGCCTCTTCAGGCTAGTCTAGGTCAGGCTTCTCTAGGCCTCTTCAGACTAGGCTAGGTCAGGCCTCTCTAGGTCTCTTCAGGCTAGGCTAGGTCAGGCTTCTCTAGGCCTCTTCAGGCTAGGTCAGACTTCTCTAGGCCTATTCAGGCTAGTTCAGGCTTCTCTAGGCCTCTGCAGGCTAGGTCAGGCTTCTCTAGGCCTCTTCAGACTAGGCTAGGTCAGGTCTCTCTAGGCCTCTTCAGGCTAGGCTAGGTCAGGCCTCTCCAGGCTAGGCTAGGTCAGGCTTCTCAAGGCCTCTTCAGGCTAGGCTAGGGCAGGCTTCTCTAGGCCTCTTCAGGCTAGGCTAGGTCAGGGTTCTCTAGGCCTCTTCAGGCTAGGTCAGGCCTCTCTAGGCCTCTTTATGCTAGGCTAGGTCAGGCCTCTCTAGGCCTCTTCAGGCTAGGTCAGGCTTCTCTAGGCCTCTTCAGGCTAGTCTAGGTCAGGCTTCTCTAGGCCTCTTCAGACTAGGCTAGGTCAGGCCTCTCTAGGTCTCTTCAGGCTAGGCTAGGTCAGGCTTCTCTAGGCCTCTTCAGGCTAGGTCACGCTTCTCTAGGCCTCTTCAGGCTAGTTCAGGCTTCTCTAGGCCTCTGCAGGCTAGGTCAGGCTTCTCTAGGCCTCTTCAGACTAGGCTAGGTCAGGTCTCTCTAGGCCTCTTCAGGCTAGGCTAGGTCAGGCCTCTCCAGGCTAGGCTAGGTCAGGCTTCTCAAGGCCTCTTCAGGCTAGGCTAGGTCAGGCTTCTCTAGGCCTCTTCAGGCTAGGCTAGGTCAGGGTTCTCTAGGCCTCTTCAGGCTAGGTCAGGCCTCTCTAGGCCTCTTTAGGCTAGGCTAGGTCAGGCCTCTATAGGCCTCTTCAGGCTAGGTCAGGCTTCTCTAGGCCTCTTCAGGCTAGTCTAGTTCAGGCCTCTCTAGGCCTCTTCAGGCTAGGCTAGGTCAGGCCACTCTAAGCCTCTTCAGGCTAGGCTAGGTCAGGTCTCTCTAGGCCTCTTCAGGCTAGGCTAGGTCAGGCCTCTCTAGGCCTCTTCATGCTAGGTCAGGCTTCTCTAGGCCTCTTCAGGCTAGGCTAGGTCAGGCCTCTCTAGGCCTCTTCAGGCTAGGCTAGGTCAGGCTTCTCTAGGCATCTTCAGGCTAGGTCAGGCCTCTCTAGGCCTCTTCAGGCTAGGCTAGGTCAGGCCTACTCTAGGCCTCTTCAGGCTTCTCTAGGCCTCTTCAGGCTAGGTCAGGCTTCTCTAGGCCTCTTCAGACTAGGCTAGGTAAGGCCTCTCTAGGCCTCTTCAGGGTAGGCTAGGTCAGGCTTCTCTAGGCCTCTTCAGGCTAGACTAGGTCAGGCCTTTCTAGGCCTCTTCAGGCTAGGCTAGGTCAGGCTTCTCTAGGCCTCTTCAGGCTAGGCTAGGTCAGGCTTCTCTAGGCCTCTGCAGGCTAGGCTAGGTCAGGCTTCTCTAGGCCTCTTCAGGCTAGGCTAGGTCAGGCCTCTCTAGGCCTCTTGAGGCTAGGTCAGGCCTCTCTAGGTCTCTTCAGGCTAGGCTAGGTCTGGCTTCTCTAGGCCTTTTCAGGCTAGGTCAGGCCTCTCTAGGCCTCTTCAGGCTAGGTCAGGCTACTCTAGGCCTCTTCAGGCTAGGCTAGTTCAGGCCTCTCTAGGCCTCTTCAGGCTAGGCTAGGTCAGGCCTCTCTAGGCCTCTTTAGGCTAGGCTTCTCTAGGCCTCTTCAGGCTAGGCTAGGCTTCTCTAGGCCTCTTCAGGATAGGTCAGGCCTCTCTAGGCTAGGTCAGGCCTCTTCATGCTAGGTCAGGCTTCTCTAGGCCTCTTCAGACTAGGCTAGGTCAGGCTTCTCTAGGCCTTTTCAGGCTAGGTCAGGCCTCTCTAGGCTAGGTCAGGCCTCTCTAGGCCTCTTCATGCTAGGTCAGGCTTCTCTAGACCTCTTCAGACTAGGCTAGGTCAGGCATCTCTAGGCCTCTTCAGGCTAGGCTAGGTCAGGCTTCTCTAGGCTTCTTCATGCTCGCAAGGCCTTCCTTGGCCTTACAAGGCCTTGCTAGGCTCCAGTAGGCCTAGCGAGGCTCCGGTAGGCCTCACAAGGCCTTGTTAGGCCTCACAAGGCCTTCCTAGGCCTCACAATGCCTAGCGAGGCTCCGGTAGGCCTCACAAGGCCTTGCTAGGCCTCGCTAGGACACCAATCAAACGGCATGAACCTTACATTTCTATTTAAAGCTTTCGTGACTGCAGGGATTCATATTCTTGGTTCTGTCGGTAAAGTCACCACCACGTGGAAGGGAAACAATAAAATAATAAAAATATAAAACAATACAATTATTATTCTTGGTTCTTTCGGTAAAGTCACCATCACGTAGAAGGGAAACAATAAAATAATAAAAATATAAAACAATAAAATTAGTATTCTTGGTTCTTCCGGTAAAGTCACCACCACGTAGAAGGGAAACAATACAATAATAAAAATATAAAACAATAAAATTCTCACGACGTTTCGGACTGCAGCACAAGCAGCAATCATCGTCGTCAGCTGTGAAAACCACAGCAAGAAAATTCGATGAATTCCCGATGGCGTGGGAAGTCGTGAGCGGCGTCGCTTTGCGTGTAGAGAGACACAGAGCGAGAGAGAGACAGAGAGACACAGAGAGATACAGAGACACAGAGAGAGACACACAGAGACACAGAGAGAGACACAGAGAGATACAGAGACACAGAGAGAGACACAGAGACACAGATACACGCAGAGAGACAAAGAGACACAGAGAGAGACAGAGAGACACAGAGACACGCAGAGAGACACAGAGACACGCAGAGAGACACAGAGACACGCACGGAGACACAGAGACACGCAGAGAGACACGGAGACACACGGAGAGACACGGAGAGAGACACGGGGAGCGAGAGACACGGGGAGAGAGAGACACGGGGAGAGAGAGACACGGGGAGAGACACGGGGAGAGAGAGACAGAGAGAGACACGGGGAGAGACACGGGGAGAGAGAGACACGGGGAGAGAGAGACACGGGGAGAGAGAGACACGGGGAGAGACACGGGGTGAGAGAGACACGGGGAGAGACACGGGGTGAGAGACACGGGGAGAGAGAGACAGAGAGAGACACGGGGAGAGACACGGGGAGAGAGAGACACGGGGAGAGAGAGACACGGGGAGAGACACGGGGTGAGAGAGACACGGGGAGAGACACGGGGAGAGAGACACACGGAGTGAGACAACGAGAGAGACACGGGGAGAGACACGGGGTGAGAGAGACACGGGGAGAGAGACACACGGAGTGAGACAACGAGAGAGACACACGCTGTCGTGCCTCCCCCGCCGTGTCACTGGGGGAGAGACAAAGGCGGCCGGGCGTGGTGGTGCTGGTGGCCACCCCCTCTGTGTGTAGCCACAGTGCCGGTAGCCTTCATTGGTGCTGCTCACAACTAACAGCACTTGCCCCTACAGCCTGTTACAGTCTTTGTGTGGGTGGGTGAGTGAGTGGGTGGGTGAATGGGTGGGTGGGTGAAAGGGTGGGTGGGTGGGTGAATGAGTGAATGGGTGAATGAGTGCGTGGTTGGATGGGTGGGTGAGTGAGTGAATGAGTGGGTGGGTGGATGGGCGAGTGGGTGGGAGAATGAGTGGATGGGTGAATGGGTGGGTGAATGAATGAGTGGGTGGGTGAATGAATGAGTGAGTGGTGAATGAATGAGTGAATGGGTGAATGAGTGAGTGGGTGGGTGGGTGAATGAGTGAGTGAGCGAATAAGTGAGTGGGTGATTGAGTGAGTGGGTAAATGAGTGAGTGGGTGAATGAGTGAGTGGGTGAATGAGTGAGTGAGTGAATGAGTGAGTGGGTGAATGAGTGAGTGAGTGAATGAGTGAGTGAGTGAATGCATGAGTGGGTGAATGAGTGAGTGGGTGAATGAGTGAGTGAATGAATGGGTGGGTGGGTGAATGAGTGGGTGAATGAGTGAGTGAATTAGTCTGTGTGGCACTGGAGAGACAAAGGCGGCCGGGCGTGGTGGTGCTGCCCACCCACTCACCCCCTCGTTTGCCCCGGTACCGGTGGCCTTCATAGGTGCTCGCTAACAGCACTTGCCCCTACAGCCTGCCAGAGGCTACACGGGGGACCTTTGTCTGTGGCTACTCACTGCACTTGCCCCTGCAGCCTGCCAGAGGCTACACGGGGGACCTTTGTCTGTGGCTACTCACTGCACTTGCCCCTACAGCCTGCCAGAGGCTACACGGGGGACCTTTGTCTGCGGCTACTCACTGCACTTGCCCCTACAGCCTTGCCAGAGGCTACACGGGGGACCTTTGTCTGTGGATACTCACTGCACTTGCCCCTGCAGCCTGCCAGAGGCTACACGGGGGACCTTTGTCTGTGGATACTCACTGCACTTGCCCCTACAGCCTGCCAGAGGCTACACGGGGGACCTTTGTCTGTGGCTACTCACTGCACTTGCCCCTACAGCCTTGCCAGAGGCTACACGGGGGACCTTTGTCTGTGGCTACTCACTCACTGCACTTGCCCCTGCAGCCTGCCAGAGGCTACACGGGGGACCTTTGTCTGTGGCTACTCGCTGCACTTGCCCCTACAGCCTGCCAGATGCTACCTGGGGGACCTTTGTCTGTGGCTACTCACTGCACTTGCCCCTACAGCCTGCCAGAGCCTACCTGGGGGACCTTTGTCTGTGGATACTCACTGCACTTGCCCCTGCAGCCTGCCAGAGTCTACACGGGAGACCTTTGTCTGTGGCTACTCACTGCACTTGCCCCTGCAGCATGCCAGAAGCTACCTGGGGGACCTTTGTCTGTGGCTACTCACTGCACTTGCCCCTGCAGCATGCCAGAGGCTACCTGGAGGACCTTTGTCTGTGGCTACTCACTCACTGCACTTGCCCCTACAGCATGCCAGAGGCTACCTGGGGGACCTTTGTCTGTGGCTACTCACTGCACTTGCCCCTGCAGCCTTGCCAGAGGCTACACGGGGGACCTTTGTCTGTGGCTACTCACTCACTGCACTTGCCCCTACAGCCTGCCAGAGGTTTCACGGGGGACCTTTGTCTGTGGCTACTCACTCACTGCACTTGCCTTTGCAGCCTGCCAGAGTCTACACGGGAGACCTTTGTCTGTGGCTACTCACTGCACTTGCCCCTGCAGCATGCCAGAGGCTACCTGGAGGACCTTTGTCTGTGGCTACTCACTGCACTTGCCCCTGCAGCCTTGCCAGAGGCTACACGGGGGACCTTTGTCTGTGGCTACTCACTGCACTTGCCCCTGCAGCCTGCCAGAGGCTACCTGGGGGACCTTTGTCTGTGGCTACTCACTCACTGCACTTGCCCCTACAGCCTGCCAGAGGCTACCTGGGGGACCTTTGTCTGTGGCTACTCACTCACTGCACTTGCCCCTGCAGCCTGCCAGAGGCTACCTGGGGGACCTTTGTCTGTGGCTTCTCACTCACTGCACTTGCCCCTGCAGTCTTGCCAGAGGCTACCTGGGGGACCTTTGTCTGTGGCTATTCACTGCACTTGCCCCTACAGACTGCGAGAGGCTACACGGGGCACCTTTGTCTTTGTATTAACAATCTAAGAATCGATTCCGCTAATAATCGACAAAAAATCAGGGAATCGATTCGCGATTCATCCCTCACCCATTCCGACGTTACGAAGGGCCCACGAGGTGAATCAAGAATCGATATCGATTCGATTCTCGATTCAATTTTACAAACGGAAACTTGTGGCTCGGGTTGGTTTAATGGGGGTTGGGTGGGGAATCGGATCGTCGTCGTCAAGATCACAAAATAAAGAAATCGATTCCCGTGTTGGTGTATTCGATTGCTGTGTTTGTGATGGCGGCTTACAGAGGTGGTGGTGGTTGTGGTGGAGGTGGTTGTGGTGGTGGAGGTGGTGGTGGTGATAGCAGGCGGGAGCTGGCCGAGCTGGTGAAACGGAAGCATGAAATTTCGGTGAGTTCGCCACCTCCATCACCATCATCACCATCACCACCATCACATCATCACCTCCATCATCACCTCCATCATCACCATCACCTCCATCATCATCACCATCATCACCATCACCTCCATCATCACCTCCATCATCACCATCACCTCCATCATCATCACCATCATCACCTCCACCATCACCTCCATCATCACCATCATCACCATCACCACCATCACCATCATCACCTCCATCATCATCATCACCATCACCACCATCACCACCATCATCACCACCATCATCACCACCACCACCATCATCACCATCATCACCTCCACCATCACCTCCTCCATCACCATCATCATCACCATCACCTCCATCACCATCATCACCACCATCATCACCATCATCATCATCACCTCCATCATCACCATCATCACCATCATCACCTCCATCATCATCATCATCACCATCACCTCCATCATCATCACCATCACCTCCATCATCACCACCTCCATCATCACCATCACCTCCATCATCACCATCACCTCCATCATCACCATCATCACCATCACCTCCATCATCACCTCCATCATCACCATCACCTCCATCATCACCATCACCTCCATCATCACCTCCATCATCACCTCCATCATCACCATCACCTCCATCATCACCTCCATCATCACCTCCATCATCACCATCACCTCCATCATCACCATCACCTCCATCATCACCATCATCACCACCATCACCTCCATCATCACCATCACCTCCATCATCATCACAATCATCACCACCATCACCATCACCTCCATCATCACCATCACCTCCATCATCACCATCATCACCTCCATCATCATCACCATCATCACCTCCACCATCACCTCCATCATCACCATCACCTCCATCATCATCACCATCACCACCATCACCATCATCACCTCCATCATCACCATCACCACCATCATCACCACCATCATCACCATCATCACCTCCACCATCACCTCCACCATCACCTCCATCATCACCATCACCTCCATCACCATCATCATCACCATCATCACCACCATCATCTCCATCATCATCATCACCTCCATCATCACCATCATCACCATCATCACCTCCATCATCATCATCACCATCACCTCCATCATCATCACCATCATCACCATCACCTCCATCATCACCTCCATCATCACCATCACCTCCATCATCACCTCCATCATCACCATCACCTCCATCATCACCATCACCTCCATCATCACCTCCATCACCTCCATCATCACCTCCATCATCACCATCACCTCCATCATCACCTCCATCATCACCACCACCTCCATCATCACCATCACCTCCATCATCATCACCATCATCACCACCATCACCATCACCTCCATCATCACCATCATCATCACCATCATCATCACCATCATCATCACCATCATCACCATCACCATCATCACCACCATCATCACCATCATCACCATCACCTCCATCATCACCATCATCACCATCACCTCCATCATCACCATCATCACCATCACCACCATCACCTCCATCACCATCACCACCATCACCTCCATCACCTCCATCACCATCACCACCATCACCTCCATCACCTCCATCACCATCATCACCATCACCACCATCACCACCATCATCACCTCCATCACCATCATCACCTCCATCATCACCATCATCACCTCCATCATCACCAACACCACCATCACCACCATCACCACCATCACCACCATCACCTCCATCATCACCTCCATCATCACCTCCATCATCACCATCACCTCCATCATCACCAGCACCTCCATCAGCACCATCACCTCCATCACCTCCATCATCACCATCACCAACTTCATCACCATCATCACCATCATCACCTCCATCATCACCATCATCACCATCACCTCCATCATCACCATCATAACCTCCATCATCATCACCTCCATCACCATCATCACCACCACCATCATCACCACCACCTCCATCACCTCCATCATCACCTCCATCATCACCATCATCATCACCATCATCATCACCATCATCACCATCATCACCATCACCTCATCATCACCTCCATCATCACCACCATCACCTCCATCATCACCATCATCACCATCACCTCATCATCACCTCCATCATCACCACCATCACCTCCATCATCACCATCACCTCCATCACCACCATCACCATCATCACCATCATCACCATCACCTCCATCATTCCCTCCATCATCACCTCCATCATCACCATCACCTCCATCATCACCATCACCTCCATCATCACCATCACCTCCATCATCACCATCATCACCATCACCACCATCACCTCCATCATCACCACCATCACCTCCATCATCACCATCATCACCTCCATCATCACCTCCATCACCTTCACCATCACCTCTATCATCACCATCATCACCTCCATCATCACCATCATCACCATCACCTCCATCATCACCATCACCTCCATCATCACCTCCATCATCACCTCCATCATCACCATCAACTCCATCATCACCATCATCACCTCCATCATCACCATCACCTCCATCATCATCACCTCCATCACCTCCATCACCACCATCATCACCGGCACCTCCATCATCACCATCATCACCAGCACCTCCATCATCACCTCCATCACCTCCATCATCACCATCACCTCCATCATCACCATCACCTCCATCATCACCATCACCTCCATCATCACCATCATCACCATCACCACCATCATCACCATCATCCTCATCATCACCATCATCACCATCATCACCATCACCTCCATCATCACCATCATCACCATCACCTCCCTAATCACCATCATCACCATCACCATCACCTCCATCATCACCATCATCACCATCACCACCATCACCTCCATCATCACCATCATCACCATCACCTCCATCATCACCATCATCACCATCACCTCCATCATCACCATCATCACCATCATCATCACCATCACCTCCATCATCACCATCATCACCACCATCACCTCCATCATCACCATCACCTCCATCATCATCACAATCATCACCACCATCACCATCACCTCCATCATCACCATCACCTCCATCATCACCATCATCACCTCCATCATCATCACCATCATCACCTCCACCATCACCTCCATCATCACCATCACCTCCATCATCATCACCATCACCACCATCACCATCATCACCTCCATCATCACCATCACCACCATCATCACCACCATCATCACCATCATCACCTCCACCATCACCTCCACCATCACCTCCATCATCACCATCACCTCCATCACCATCATCATCACCATCATCACCACCATCATCACCATCATCATCATCATCACCTCCATCATCACCATCATCACCATCATCACCTCCATCATCATCATCACCATCACCTCCATCATCATCACCATCATCACCATCACCTCCATCATCACCTCCATCATCACCATCACCTCCATCATCACCTCCATCATCACCATCACCTCCATCATCACCATCACCTCCATCATCACCTCCATCACCTCCATCATCACCTCCATCATCACCATCACCTCCATCATCACCTCCATCATCACCACCACCTCCATCATCACCATCACCTCCATCATCATCACCATCATCACCACCATCACCATCACCTCCATCATCACCATCATCATCACCATCATCATCACCATCATCATCACCATCATCACCATCACCATCATCACCACCATCATCACCATCATCACCATCACCTCCATCATCACCATCATCACCATCACCTCCATCATCACCATCATCACCATCACCACCATCACCTCCATCACCATCACCACCATCACCTCCATCACCTCCATCACCATCACCACCATCACCTCCATCACCTCCATCACCATCATCACCATCACCACCATCACCACCATCATCACCATCATCACCTCCATCACCATCATCACCTCCATCATCACCATCATCACCTCCATCATCACCAACACCACCATCACCACCATCACCACCATCACCTCCATCATCACCTCCATCATCACCTCCATCATCACCATCACCTCCATCATCACCAGCACCTCCATCAGCACCATCACCTCCATCACCTCCATCATCACCATCACCAACTTCATCACCATCATCACCATCATCACCTCCATCATCACCATCATCACCATCACCTCCATCATCACCATCATAACCTCCATCATCATCACCTCCATCACCATCATCACCACCACCATCATCACCACCACCTCCATCACCTCCATCATCACCTCCATCATCACCATCATCATCACCATCATCATCACCATCATCACCATCACCTCATCATCACCTCCATCATCACCACCATCACCTCCATCATCACCATCATCACCATCACCTCATCATCACCTCCATCATCACCACCATCACCTCCATCATCACCATCACCTCCATCACCACCATCACCATCATCACCATCATCACCATCACCTCCATCATTCCCTCCATCATCACCTCCATCATCACCATCACCTCCATCATCACCATCACCTCCATCATCACCATCATCACCATCACCACCATCACCTCCATCATCACCACCATCACCTCCATCATCACCATCATCACCTCCATCATCACCTCCATCACCTTCACCATCACCTCTATCATCACCATCATCACCTCCATCATCACCATCATCACCATCACCTCCATCATCACCATCACCTCCATCATCACCTCCATCATCACCTCCATCATCACCATCAACTCCATCATCACCATCATCACCTCCATCATCACCATCACCTCCATCATCATCACCTCCATCACCTCCATCACCACCATCATCACCGGCACCTCCATCATCACCATCATCACCAGCACCTCCATCATCACCTCCATCACCTCCATCATCACCATCACCTCCATCATCACCATCACCTCCATCATCACCATCACCTCCATCATCACCATCATCACCATCACCACCATCATCACCATCATCCTCATCATCACCATCATCACCATCATCACCATCACCTCCATCATCACCATCATCACCATCACCTCCCTAATCACCATCATCACCATCACCATCACCTCCATCATCACCATCATCACCATCACCACCATCACCTCCATCATCACCATCATCACCATCACCTCCATCATCACCATCATCACCATCACCTCCATCATCACCATCATCACCATCATCATCACCATCACCTCCATCATCACCATCATCACCATCACCACCATCACCACCATCACCTCCATCATCACCATCATCACCATCACCTCCATCATCACCATCATCACCATCACCACCATCACCTCCATCATCACCATCATCACCATCACCTCCATCATCACCATCATCACCATCATCACCATCACCTCCATCATCACCATCATCACCAGCACCTCCATCATCACCAGCACCTCCATCATCACCATCACCTCATCATTAGCACCTCATCCACCCACTCACCCACTCACTCACTCACCCACCCACTCACTCATTCACTCACTCATTCACTCACTCATTCACTCACTCACCCACTCACCCACCCACTCACCCTCTCACCTTCTCACCCTCTCACCCACCAACCCACCAACCCACCCACCCCCCCACCCACCCACCCACCCCCCCACCCACCCACCCACCCCCCTACCCACCCACCCCCCCACCCCCCCACCCAACCCCCACCCCCCCACCCACAGGAGACTTTGGCCAACTTGGAGCGGCAGATCTACGCGTTTGAGGGGAGCTACCTGGAGGACACTCACCTCTACGGCAACATCATCCGTGGCTGGGATCGATATCTCTCGAGCCACAAGTAACTACATCACTACCACCATCACCACCATCACCACCATCACCATCATCATTACCATCACCTCTACAGCAACATCATCCGTGGCTGGGATCGATATCTCTCTAGCCACAAGTAACTACATCACCACTATCACTACCATCATCTCTCTAGCCACAAGTAACTACATCACTACCATCATTACCACCATCACCACCATCACCATCACCTCTACGGCAACATCATCCGTGGCTGGGATCGATATCTCTCGAGCCACAAGTAACTACATCACTACCACCATCACCACCATCACCACCATCACCATCATCACCACCATCACCTCTACGGCAACATCATCCGTGGCTGGGATCGATATCTCTCTAGCCACAAGTAACTACATCACCACCATCACTACCATTATCATCACCTCTACAGCAACATCATCCGTGGCTGGGATCGATATCTCTCTAGCCACAAGTAACTACATCACCACTATCACTACCATCATCTCTCTAGCCACAAGTAACTACATCACTACCATCATTACCACCATCACCACCATCACCATCACCTCTACGGCAACATCATCCGTGGCTGGGATCGATATCTCTCTAGCCACAAGTAACTACATCACCACTATCACTACCATCATCTCTCTAGCCACAAGTAACTACATCACTACCATCATTACCACCATCACCACCATCACCATCACCTCTACGGCAACATCATCCGTGGCTGGGATCGATATCTCTCTAGCCACAAGTAACTACATCACCACCATCACTACCATCATCACCACCATCACCATCATCACCATCACCTCTACGGCAACATCATCCGTGGCTGGGATCGATATCTCTCTAGCCACAAGTAACTACATCACCACCATCACTACCATTACCATCACCTCTACAGCAACATCATCCGTGGCTGGGATTGATATCTCTCTAGCCACAAGTAACTACATCACCACTATCACTACCATCATCTCTCTAGCCACAAGTAACTACATCACTACCATCACTACCACCATCACCACCATCACCATCACCTCTACGGCAACATCATCCGTGGCTGGGATCGATATCTCTCTAGCCACAAGTAACTACATCACCACCATCACTACCACCATCACTCTAGCCACAAGTAACTACATCACTACCATCATCACCACCATCACCATCATCACCATCACCTCTACGGCAACATCATCCGTGGCTGGGATCGATATCTCTCTAGCCACAAGTAACTACATCACTACCATCACCACCATCACCACCATCACCTCTACACAACATCATCCGTGGCTGGGATCGATATCTCTCTAGCCACAAGTAACTACATCACTACCATCATCACCACCATCTCTCTAGCCACAAGTAACTACATCACTACCATCACTACCACCATCATCACCATCACCTCTACGGCAACATCATCCGTGGCTGGGATCGATATCTCTCTAGCCACAAGTAACTACATCACCACCATCACTACCACCATCATCACCATCACTACCATCACCACCATCACCATAACCTCTACGGCAACATCATCCGTGGCTGGGATCGATATCTCTCTAGCCACAAGTAACTACATCATCACCATCACTACCACCATCACCACCATCACCACCACCATCACCTCTACGGCAACATCATCCGTGGCTGGGATCGATATCTCTCTAGCCACAAGTAACTACATCACCACCATCACTACCATCATCACCATCATCACTACCATCACCATCACCACCATCACTACCACCATCACCACCATCACTACAACCATCACCACCATCACTACCACCATCACCATCATCACCATCACCTCTACGGCAACATCATCCATGGCTGAGATCGATATCTCTCTAGCCACAAGTAACTACATCACTACCATCACTACCATCATCTCTCTAGCCACAAGTAACTACATCACTACCATCACTACCACCATCACTACCACCACCATCACCACCATCACCACCATCACTACCACCATCACCACCATCACCATCACCTCTACGGCAACATCATCCGTGGCTGGAATCGATTTCTCTCTAGCCACAAGTAACTACATCACTACCATCACCATCACCACCATCACCTCTACGGCAACATCATCCGTGGCTGGGATCGATATCTCTCTATCCACAAGTAACTACATCACTACCATCACTACCACCATCTCTCTAGCCACAAGTAACTACATCACTACCATCACCACCATCACCACCATCACCTCTACACAACATCATCCATGGCTGGGATCGATATCTCTCTAGCCACAAGTAACTACATCACTACCATCACTACCATCATCACCACCATCATCACCATCACCTCTACTGCAACATCATCCGTGGCTGGGATCGATATCTCTCTAGCCACAAGTAACTACATCACTACCATCACTACCACCACTACCATCACCACCATCACCATCACCTCTACGGCAACATCATTCGTGGCTGGGATCGATATCTCTCTAGCCACAAGTAACTACATCACTACCATCACTATCACCATCTCTCTAGCCACAAGTAACTACATCACTACCATCACTATCACCATCTCTCTAGCCACAAGTAACTACATCACTACCATCACTACCACCATCACTACCACCACCATCACTGCCACCATCACCTCTACACAACATCATCCGTGGTTGGGATCGATATCTCTCTAGCCACAAGTAACTACATCACTACCATCAATACCATCATCTCTCTAGCCACAAGTAACTACATCACTACCATCACTACCACCATCACTACTACCATCACTACCACCATCACCATCACGGCAACATCATCCGTGGCCGGGATCGATATCTCTCTAGCCACAAGTCACTACATCACCATCACTGCCACCATCACCACCATCACCATCACCTCTACACAACATCATCCGTGGCTGGGATCGATATTTCTCTAGCCACAAGTAACTACATCACTACCATCACTACCATCATCACTACCATCACCATCATCACCACCATCACCACTACGGCAACATCCGTGGCTGGGATCGATATCTCTCTAGCCACAAGTAACTACATCACCACCATCACTGCCACCATCATCATCATCAACACCATCACCATCACCTCTACACAACATTATCCGTGGCTGGGATCGATATCTCTCTATCCACAACTAACTACATCATCACTAGCACCATCATCATCATCAACACCATCACCATCACCTCTACACAACATTATCCGTGGCTGGGATCGATATCTCTCTAGCCACAAGTAACTACATCACTACCACCACTACCATCACTACCATCACCTCTACGGCAACATCATCCGTGGCTGGGATCGATATCTCTCTAGCCACAAGTAACTACATCACTACCATCACTACCACCATCTCTCTAGCCACAAGTAACTACATTACCACCATCACCACCATCACCATCACCTCTACACAACATCATCCGTGGCTGGGATCGATATCTCTCTAGCCACAAGTAACTACATCACTACCATCACTACCATCATCACCACCATCACCATCATCACCATCACCTCTACTGCAGCATCATCCGTGGCTGGGATCGATATCTCTCTAGCCGCAAGTAACTACATCACTACCATCACTACCACCACTACCATCACCACCATCACCTCTACGGCAACATCATTCGTGGCTGGGATCGATATCTCTCTAGCCACAAGTAACTACATCACTACCATCACTATCACCATCTCTCTAGCCACAAGTAACTACATCACTACCATCACTATCACCATCTCTCTAGCCACAAGTAACTACATCACTACCATCACTACCACCATCACTACCACCACCATCACTGCCACCATCACCTCTACACAACATCATCCGTGGTTGGGATCGATATCTCTCTAGCCACAAGTAACTACATCACTACCATTACTACCATCATCTCTCTAGCCACAAGTAACTACATCACTACCATCACTACCACCATCACTACCACCATCACCATCACGGCAACATCATCCGTGGCCGGGATCGATATCTCTCTAGCCACAAGTCACTACATCACCATCACTACCACCATCACCACCATCACCATCACCTCTACACAACATCATCCGTGGCTGGGATCGATATTTCTCTAGCCACAAGTAACTACATCACTACCATCACTACCATCATCACTACCATCACCATCATCACCACCATCACCACTACGGCAACATCCGTGGCTGGGATCGATATCTCTCTAGCCACAGGTAACTACATCACCACCATCACTGCCACCATCATCATCATCAACACCATCACCATCACCTCTACACAACATTATCCGTGGCTGGGATCGATATCTCTCTATCCACAAGTAACTACATCATCACTACCACCATCATCATCATCAACACCATCACCATCACCTCTACACAACATTATCCGTGGCTGGGATCGATATCTCTCTAGCCACAAGTAACTACATCACTACCACCACTACCATCACTACCATCACCTCTACGGCAACATCATCCGTGGCTGGGATCGATATCTCTCTAGCCACAAGTAACTACACCACTACCATCACTACCACCATCTCTCTAGCCACAAGTAACTACATTACCACCATCACCACCATCACCATCACCTCTACACAACATCATCCGTGGCTGGGATCGATATCTCTCTAGCCACAAGTAACTACATCACTACCATCACTACCATCATCACCACCATCACCATCATCACCATCACCTCTACTGCAGCATCATCCGTGGCTGGGATCGATATCTCTCTAGCCACAAGTAACTACATCACTACCATCACTACCACCACTACCATCACCACCATCACCATCACCTCTACGGCAACATCATTCGTGGCTGGGATCGATATCTCTCTAGCCACAAGTAACTACATCACTACCATCACTATCACCATCTCTCTAGCCACAAGTAACTACATCACTACCATCACTATCACCATCTCTCTAGCCACAAGTAACTACATCACTACCATCACTACCACCATCACTACCACCACCATCACTGCCACCATCACCTCTACACAACATCATCCGTGGTTGGGATCGATATCTCTCTAGCCACAAGTAACTACATCACTACCATCACCTCTCTAGCCACAAGTAACTACATCACTACCATCACTACCACCATCACTATCACCATCACGGCAACATCATCCGTGGCCGGGATCGATATCTCTCTAGCCACAAGTCACTACATCACCACCATCACTACCACCATCACCACCATCACCTCTACACAACATCATCCGTGGCTGGGATCGATATTTCTCTAGCCACAAGTAACTACATCACTACCATCACTACCATCATCACTACCATCACCATCATCACCACCATCACCACTACGACAACATCCGTGGCTGGGATCGATATCTCTCTAGCCACAGGTAACTACATCACCACCATCACTACCACCATCATCATCATCAACACCATCACCATCACCTCTACACAACATTATCCGTGGCTGGGATCGATATCTCTCTAGCCACAAGTAACTACATCACTACCACCACTACCATCACTACCACCACTACCATCACTACCATCATCTCTCTAGCCACAAGTAACTACATCACTGCCATCACTACCATCATCACCACCATCACCATCACCACTACGGCAACATTTTCCGTGGCTGGGATCGATATTTCTCTAGCCACAAGTAACTACATCACTACCATCACTACCATCTTATCTCTAGCAACAAGTAACTACATCACTACCATCACTACCATCATCACTACCATCACCATCATCACCACCATCACCACTACGGCAACATCCGTGGCTGGGATCGATATCTCTCTAGCCACAAGTAACTACATCACCACCATCACTGCCACCATCATCATCATCAACACCATCACCATCACCTCTACACAACATTATCCGTGGCTGGGATCGATATCTCTCTATCCACAAGTAACTACATCATCACTACCACCATCATCATCATCAGCACCATCACCATCACCTCTACACAACATTATCCGTGGCTGGGATCGATATCTCTCTAGCCACAAGTAACTACATCACTACCACCACTACCATCACTACCATCACCTCTACGGCAACATCATCCGTGGCTGGGATCGATATCTCTCTAGCCACAAGTAACTACATCACTACCATCACTACCACCATCTCTCTAGCCACAAGTAACTTCATTACCACCATCACCACCATCACCATCACCTCTACACAACATCATCCGTGGCTGGGATCGATATCTCTCTAGCCACAAGTAACTACATCACTACCATCACTACCATCATCACCACCATCACCATCATCACCATCACCTCTACTGCAGCATCATCCGTGGCTGGGATCGATATCTCTCTAGCCACAAGTAACTACATCACTACCATCACTACCACCACTACCATCACCACCATCACCATCACCTCTACGGCAACATCATTCGTGGCTGGGATCGATATCTCTCTAGCCACAAGTAACTACATCACTACCATCACTATCACCATCTCTCTAGCCACAAGTAACTACATCACTACCATCACTATCACCATCTCTCTAGCCACAAGTAACTACATCACTACCATCACTACCACCATCACTACCACCACCATCACTGCCACCATCACCTCTACACAACATCATCCGTGGTTGGGATCGATATCTCTCTAACCACAAGTAACTACATCACTACCATCACTACCATCATCTCTCTAGCCACAAGTAACTACATCACTACCATCACTACCACCATCACTATCACCATCACGGCAACATCATCCGTGGCCGGGATCGATATCTCTCTAGCCACAAGTCACTACATCACCACCATCACTACCACCATCACCACCATCACCATCACCTCTACACAACATCATCCGTGGCTGGGATCGATATTTCTCTAGCCACAAGTAACTACATCACTACCATCACTACCATCATCACTACCATCACCATCATCACCACCATCACCACTACGGCAACATCCGTGGCTGGGATCGATATCTCTCTAGCCACAGGTAACTACATCACCACCATCACTACCACCATCATCATCATCAACACCATCACCATCACCTCTACACAACATTATCCGTGGCTGGGATCGATATCTCTCTAGCCACAAGTAACTACATCACCACCATCACTACCACCATCATCATCATCAACACCATCACCATCACCTCTACACAACATTATCCGTGGCTGGGATCGATATCTCTCTAGCCACAAGTAACTACATCACTACCACCACTACCATCACTACCACCACTACCATCACTACCATCATCTCTCTAGCCACAAGTAACTACATCACTGCCATCACTACCATCATCACCACCATCACCATCACCACTACGGCAACATTTTCCGTGGCTGGGATCGATATTTCTCTAGCCACAAGTAACTACATCACTACCATCACTACCATCATATCTCTAGCCACAAGTAACTACATCACTACCATCACTACCATCATCACTACCATCACCACCACCATCACCACTATGGCAACATCATCCGTGGCTGGGATCGATATCTCTCTAGCCACAAGTAACTACATCACTACCATCACTACCATCATCACTACCACCACTACCATCACCATCACCTCTACACAACATTTTCCGTGGCTGGGATCGATATCTCTCTAGCCACAAGTAACTACAGTGAGGGAAAAAAAGTATTTGATCCCCTGCTGATTTTGTACGTTTTCCCACTGACAAAGAAATGATCAGTCTGTACTTTAATGGTAGGTTTATTTGAACAACGAGAGACACAATAACAACAACAAAATCCAGAAAAACGCATGTCAAAAATGTTATAAATTGATTTGCATTTTAATGAGGGAAATAAGTATTTGACCCCTCTGCAAAACGTGACTTAGTACTTGCTGGCAAAACCATTGTTGGCAATCACAGAGGTCAGACGTTTCTTGTAGTTGGCCACCAGGTTTGCACACATCTCAGGAGGATTTTGTCCCACTCCTCTTTGCAGATCTTCTCCAAGTCATTAAGGTTTCGAGGCTGACGTTTGGCAACTCGAACCTTCAGCTCCCTCCACAGATTTTCTATGGGATTAAGGTCTGGAGACTGGCTAGGCCACTCCAGGACCTTAATGTGTACATATCGACAGAGGAGTTTAGCAAATCGATGGCTAATGTTCATCAATATGCTAAAGGAGTTTAACAAATCAATGACGAATGTTCATCAATATGCTAAAGAGAGTTTACATATCGACACAGGAGTTTAACAAATCGATGACTAATGTTCATCAATATGCTAAAGAGAGTTTACATATCGACAGAGGAGTTTAACAAATCGATGGCTAATGTTCATCAATATGCTAAAGAGAGTTTACATATCGACACAGGAGTTTAACAAATCGATGACTAATGTTCATCAATATGCTAAAGAGTTTACATATCGACAGAGGAGTTTAACAAATCGATTGCTAATATTCATCAATATGCTAAAGAGAGTTTACATATCGACAGAGGAGTTTAGCAAATCGATGACTAATGTTCATCAATATGCTAAAGAGAGTTTACATATCGACACAGGAGTTTAACAAATCGATGACGCATGTTGATCAATATGCTTGAGAGAGTTTACATATCGATACAGGAGTCTATCAAATCGATGACTAATGTTCATCAATATGCTAAAGCCTACGTGTTAAAATGCTAAAGAGAGTTTACATATCGACAGAGGAGTTTAACAAATCGATGACTAATGTTCATCAATATGCTAAAGAGAGTTTACATATCGACAGAGGAGTTTAGCAAATCGATGACTAATGTTCATCAATATGCTAAAGAGAGTTTACATATCGACAGGGGAGTTTAACAAATCGATGGCTAATGTTCATCAATATGCTAAAGAGAGTTTACGTATCGACAGAGGAGTTTAACAAATCGATGGCTAATGTTCATCAATATTCTAGAGGAGTTTACATATCGACACAGGAGTTTAACAAATCGATGACTAATGTTCATCAATATGCTAAAGAGAGTTTACATATGGACAGAGGAGTTTAACAAATCGATGACTAATGTTCATTAATATGCTAAAGAGAGTTTACATATCGACAGGGGAGTTTAACAAATCGATGACTAATGTTCATCAATATGCTAAAATGAGTTTACGTATCGACAGAGGAGTTTAACAAATCGATGGCTAATGTTCATCAATATGCTAGAGTTTACGTATCGACAGAGGAGTTTAACAAATCGATGGCTAATGTTCATCAATATGCTAAAGAGAGTTTACATATCGACAGGGGAGTTTAGCAAATCGATGACTAATGTTCATCAATATGCTAAAGAGAGTTTACATATCGACAGGGGAGTTTAACAAATCGATGGCTAATGTTCATCAATATGCTAAAGAGAGTTTACGTATCGACAGAGGAGTTTAACAAATCGATGGCTAATGTTCATCAATATGCTAAAGAGAGTTTACATATCGACACAGGAGTTTAACAAATCGATTACTAATGTTCATCAATATGCTAAAGAGAGTTTACATATCGACAGGGGAGTTTAACAAATCGATGACTAATGTTCATCAATATGCTAAAATGAGTTTACGTATCGACAGAGGAGTTTAACAAATCGATGGCTAATGTTCATCAATATGCTAGAGTTTACGTATCGACAGAGGAGTTTAACAAATCGATGGCTAATGTTCATCAATATGCTAAAGAGAGTTTACATATCGACAGGGGAGTTTAACAAATCGATGACTAATGTTCATCAATATGCTAAAGAGAGTTTACATATCGACAGAGGAGTTTAACAAATCGATGACTAATGTTCATCAATATGCTAAAATGAGTTTACGTATCGACAGAGGAGTTTAACAAATCGATGGCTAATGTTCATCAATATGCTAGAGTTTACGTATCGACAGAGGAGTTTAACAAATCGATGGCTAATGTTCATCAATATGCTAAAGAGAGTTTACATATCGACAGGGGAGTTTAACAAATCGATGACTAATGTTCATCAATATGCTAAAGAGAGTTTACATATCGACAGAGGAGTTTAACAAATCGATGACTAATGTTCAGCAATATGCTAAAATGAGTTTACGTATCGACAGAGGAGTTTAACAAATCGATGGCTAATGTTCATCAATATGCTAGAGTTTACGTATCGACAGAGGAGTTTAACAAATCGATGGCTAATGTTCATCAATATGCTAAAGAGAGTTTACATATCGACAGGGGAGTTTAACAAATCGATGACTAATGTTCATCAATATGCTAAAGAGAGTTTACATATCGACAGAGGAGTTTAACAAATCGATGACTAATGTTCATCAATATGCTAAAATGAGTTTACGTATCGATAGAGGAGTTTAACAAATCGATGGCTAATGTTCATCAATATGCTAGAGTTTACGTATCGACAGAGGAGTTTAACAAATCGATGGCTAATGTTCATCAATATGCTAGAGGAGTTTACATATCGACAGATAATCAGTTTCAAGGGCAACGCGTGTGTTGCGATAGTGGTAGTGGTGGTGTTTTTTTTTACCACCCCTCCCCCTGCTCTATTTTTTCTGGCAACAAAACTGAAACCTTTTTACAAGGATTCATGTTTACAGCATTAACCACAATACCTGCGGTCAAAATGCAAACAAAAAACATACTGTGATTATATGATGCATTGTCCTTGAAATTGATTGGTCCACACCAAGGGACGCATTTCTTTTGAGCCTCGACCCAATTGGTGCCGCTCGAACAGACGACGCCAAAAAAGGCGTTTACACAGCTCAAAGACAATGCCGCTATCAACGTAATGAGGGCTCGGGGTGAGCATCTACATAATCATTAGATCTCCTTTGCCAGGACCAAAATGTAATAGTAATAATAATAGGGGTTTTTCCTCCTTTTTCCTGGCAACAAAACTGAAACCTTTTTACAGGGATTCATGTTTACTGCATTAACAACAATACCTGCGGTCAAAATGCAAATGAAAAACACACACACTATGATAATATGATGATGTGGCATTGTCCTTGAAACCGATTGGTCCACACCGAGGGACGGATTTCTTTTTGAGCCTCGACCCAATTGGTGCCGCTCGACCAGACGCCGCCAAAAAAGGCGTTTACACAGCTCAAAGACAATGCCGCTATTTCAGTTTTTTGCTTGTTTGTTTATGTTTGGTGCAGCCCCCCCCCCTCCCCGTGAGACATTCGGCTCTTGAATAGGAGTGCGTGTGTGAAAAAACCCAGCAAAACATTCCTGAAGAAAGCGTCGTGCACCACCGACAACTCTGCGTGCCGAAAACCATCTCAGCGGGATGCAAAGTCAAACAACGACAACCACCACAACAACAAATTTTGATTTGAAGCTTCGTAAGCCATCTGGCTACCATGAGAGATTCGTTCACGAGGCTATCCACGTATACAAGCACAGAGGCAATTTCAACCGAGAGGATGGATTCTGGGCTTAGCAATCATTGGAAGCATTTGATGAACCATTTCGGGATCTTAATTGATTGATCACGCTTACGGTTACCATGAGAGATTCGTTCACGAGGCTATCCACGTATACAAGCACAGAGGCAATTTCAACCGAGAAGATGGATTCTGGGCTTAGCAATCATTGGAAGGATTTGATAAACCATTTCGGGTCTTAATTGAGTGTTCACGCTTACGGTTACCATGAGAGATTCGTTCACGAGGCTATCCACGTATACAAGCACAGAGACAATTTCAACCGAGAAGATGGATTCTGGGCTTAGCAATCATTGGAAGGATTTGATAAACCATTTCGGGTCTTAATTGATTGTTCACGCTTACGGCTACCATGAGAGATTCGTTCATGAGGCTATCCACGTATACAAGCACGGAGGCAATTTCAACCGAGAAGATGGATTCTGGGCTTACTAATCATTGGAAGGATTTGATAAACCATTTCGGGTCTTAATTGAGTGTTCACGCTTACGGTTACCATGAGAGATTCGTTCACGAGGCTATCCACGTATACAAGCACAGAGGCAATTTCAACCGAGAAGATGGATTCTGGGCTTAGCAATCATTGGAAGGATTTGATAAACCATTTCGGGTCTTAATTGATTGTTCACGCTTACGGCTACCATGAGAGATTCGTTCATGAGGCTATCCACGTATACAAGCACGGAGGCAATTTCAACCGAGAAGATGGATTCTGGGCTTAGCAATCATTGGAAGGATTTGATAAACCATTTCGGGGTCTTAATTGAGTGTTCACGCTTACGGTTACCATGAGAGATTCGTTCACGAGGCTATCCACGTATACAAGCACGGAGGCAATTTAAACCGAGAAGATGGATTCTGGGCTTAGCAATCATTGGAAGGATTTGATAAACCATTTCGGGTCTTAATTGAGTTTTCACGCTTATGGTTACCATGAGAGATTCGTTCACGAGACTATCCACGTATACAAGCACAGAGGCAATTTCAACCGAGAGGATGGATTCTGGGCTTAGCAATTATTGGAAGGATTTGATAAACCATTTCGGGTCTTAATTGATTGATCACGCTTACGGTTACCATGAGAGATTTGTTCACGAGGCTATCCACGTATACAAGCACAGAGGCAATTTCAACCGAGAGGATGGATTCTGGGCTTAGCAATCATTGGAAGGATTTGATAAACCATTTCGGGTATTAATTGATTGTTCACGCTTATAGTGGCTTTCAGACAGCATACATTAATTTTTCGTCTCCCCCCCCTCCTTTTCAGAACATAGATGGACTAGTCCTTCTAAACAAACTGCTAAATCGCTGCGCGTGGCGCTGACGTTTTTTTAAAATAAATAAATAGATACACCGTTTAAAATAAATAAATTAATGCAAACCGACACACCTGATGACGACCGTTTGTGTTATGGTCGAAACGTCGTGAGAATTTTTATTGTTATATATATTTTATTAGTTTTATTGTTTCCCTTCAACGTGACTTTACCGAAAGAGCTAAGAATATGAACCACAACAACAACAACCACAAGACAACTTTAGATTAAGGCCATCAGTCGCTAACTCCGTACGACAACAAATCAAAGACATGGCCGAACCAAAAACAACGCTTTCCAAATCACCGAAACATAAAGCCGTAATTGCAACGTAACATTATGAGACCTCCTTTGCCAGTAACAAGATATTGAAGTAGGTTTTACCCTTTTAACTGGCACAAAAGGTGTAAGTTTTTGTGCCAGTTAAAAGGGTAAAACCTATTCCTATATCTTGTTACTGGCAAAGGAGGTCTCATAATGTAAATGCTCACCCCGAGCCCTCAATACTCTGATAGTGCGCTGTTTTTGAGTTGTACGCCTTTTGGCGTCTTCTGGTCCAACACCAATGGAGACTAAAGGGCTCTAAGAAAAGCCGTCTCGGGTGTGGACCAATCAAATTCAAGGACAGTGCCAATATTATTATCAGAGTTGTCTCTTTTGTTTGCATTTTGACTGCTGGTGTTGTGGTTATTGCAAACACGATGCCTTGAATGAAGGTGTCAGTTTTTGTGCCCGTTAAAAGGGTAAAACCTATTTCAATATCTTGTTTCTGGCAAAGGAGGTCTCATAATGTAAGTGCTCACCCCGAGCCCTCAATACTCTGATGGCGCGCTGTTTTTGAGTTGTGTGCCTTTTGGCGTCTTCTGGTCTAACACCAATGGAGACTTAAGGGCTCTAAGAAAAGCCGTCTCGGGTGGAGACCAATCAAATTCAAGGATAGTGCTAATATTATTATCAGAGTTGTCTCTTTTGTTTGCATTTTGACTGCTTGTGTTGTGGTTATTGCAAACATGATGCCTTGAATGAAGGTGTCAGTTTTTGTGACAGTTAAAAGGGTAAAAACCTATTTCAATGCAACGTAACAGTTGATCACGGGGACTCAAAGTTAATGAGGTCTCAGGATGAGCATCTACATCATTAGACATCCTTTGCCAGTACCAAAATATAATACTAATATGGTTCGTAGTTTTGTTTTTTGATTGACTGCAGGTATTGTGGTGAATGCTGTAACACGAATACTTGTAAAAAGGTTTCAGTTTGGAGGAATAACCCCCCGATTTTTATAACCTGGTCACAAGTAACCACATCACTACCGCCATCACTAACATCACTACCATCATCACTACCACCACTATCACTGACACCACCACCATCACTAACATCACCACCATCACTGACATCACCATCATCACTACCACCACTATCACTAACACCATCACCACCATCACTAACATCACTACCATCATCACTACCACTACTACCATCATCACTACCACTACCACCATCATCACTACCACCACTCCCACCACCACTAACATCACCACCATCACCACCACCACTAACATCACCATCATCACTACCACCACCATCACCACCACAATCACCATCACCATCACCACCACCATTACCACCACCATCACCACCAGCATCACTACCAGCATCACTACCAACACCATCACTACCACCACCAACACCACCAACACCACCATCACTACCACCACCAACACCACCATCAAACTCAACACTTCACCCCTGCAGTTATTCCTGTGGTTACCCATTACCCCTGTGGTTACCCCAGGAGCACGCACAGCTACCCCTGTGGTTACCCCTGTGGTTACCCCTGCCGTTACCCCTGCCGTTACCCCTGGTTACCCCTGTGGTTACCCCTGTGGTTACCCCTGTTACCCCATTACCCCTGTGGTTACCCCTGTGGTAACCCCATTACCCCTGCGGTTACCCCTGCGGTTACCCCTGCGGTTACCCCTGGTTACCCCATTACCCCTGTGGTTACCCCAGGAGCACGCACAGCAAGAGCGATCGCCGCAACAGGAAGTTCAAGGAGGCTGAGCGACTCTTCAGCAAATCCTCCATCACCTCCATGGCGGTGAGGTTACCCCGCGGTCGCCATGGTTACCATAGTGACCCCACGGTCGCCGTGGTTATTGTAGTGACCCCCCGGTCGCCGTGGTTACCGTAGTGACCCCCCGGTCGCCGTGGTTACCGTAGTGACCCCACGGTCGCCGTGGTTACCGTAGTGACCCCACGGTCGCCGTGGTTACCGTAGTGACCCCCCGGTCGCCGTGGTTACCGTAGTGACCCCACGGTCGCCATGGTTAGCGTAGTGACCCCCTGGTCGCCATGGTTACCGTAGTGACCCCACGGTCGCCGTGGTTACCGTAGTGACCCCACGGTCATCAGCGTCACCATAGTCACTATAACTACACTGTGACCCCACCGTGACCCCGCAGTGACCCCGCAGTGACCCCGCAGTGACCTCTCCGTGACCCCCAGTGACCCCACAGTGACCCCACCGTGACCTCTCCGTGACCTCCCCAGGCCATCAGTGCGCTGGCCGGAGGAGGAAATGACGTCAACACAAACTCCAGTGAGTGACATCACTAACATCAACAACAACAACATCAACAATAACATCAACCATCACCAACAACAACATCACCAACATCAACAATAACAACATCAACAACAACATCAACAACAATAACATCAACAACAATAACAACATCAACAACAACATCAACAACAATAACAACATCAACAACATCATCAACAATAACAACATCAACAACAGCATCAACAACATAAACGACAACATCATCATCACCAACATCATCAACAACAACAACATCAACATCAACAACATCACTACCAGCAACAACATCACTATCAACAACATCACTACCAACATCAACAACATCACTACCACCACCATCAACATCAACAATATCACTACCATCAACAACATCACTACCATCACTACCTCCACCATCAACAACATCACTACCATCACTACCTCCACCATCAACAACATCACTACCATTAACAACATCAACAACATCACTACCATTAACAACATCAACAACATCACTACCTTCTTTGGTTCTTTCGGTAAAGTCACGTAGAATGAGAATAAAATAATAAATTGATAAAATAAAATAACACAATAATATTCTCACGACGTTTCGGCCACAACACAAGCGGCCTTCATCAGGTGAAGGGGGCGAGACTGTCTGGTAGGACAGCGCTGGAGTGAGAGAGCCACGTTCAGATCACAGCTTTTAAGCTGTGTGAGAGGAACAAAGAGCCTTGACAAAGGAATTAGCATAAAATTTAGCATTGAAATGGCTGAATGATTAGCTTGTGACTGGTCACAGAAATAGCTATGTTAAAAGTTAAAGCATACACATCCGCAGAGGCACCCATTGTTAAAAGGAATTAGCATAGAATTTAGCATTGAAATAGCTAAGTTAAGGCATACACATCCGCAGAGGCACCCCTTGACAATGGGATTAGCATAGAATTTAGCATTGAAATGGCTGAGTGATTCGCTTGTAACTGCTACAGAAATAGCTACGTTGAAGTCAGAACATACACATTCACCGAGGCACTTAGTACAAATCAAACAGGAGAATTTAGCATTGAAATAACTAGGCGAATTTAGCATTGAAAAAACTGGGTGATTTGCTAGTGACTGGTCACAGAAATGACTACAAATCTGAGCTATTCACAGTACTATATAGTGAACCAATAAAAACTAAAATATAAATTACCTTCATGTTATCAATAAACTCTATATTCTCCAATCAGCTAAGCTACCAACCATAAGTCGTTATATATCACAATGCTATATGGCGAAAAAATGGGTGGATTCTTACCCTCAAATTTCCGTACCACGGATAGCTACGGGCCCCGTTCAGACGGACGAGTTCGTCCATGGTCGGAACAGAGGAGGGGAAGAGAGACAGCTGCGAGGCCCTAGTATACTCCATGTTGTAAACCATACCATTAACCGTGGTGTGAGAGGTATTAAGAGGCAATGCTGGCGAAAGAGCTGCGGTCTGAAGGTCATCGTAAAATTACAATTAATTAAGAACAGAAATGATTTAACACATCTTTCCAGTGGTTACTAAGCCTGAATCCATCTTCTCGGTTGAAATTGTCTCTGTGCTTGTATATGTGAATGGCCTCATGAACGAATCTCTCATGGTAGCCGGTTGGTTTGCAAAGAACCTCCGTCTTGGAGAAGTCAATGTCATGTGAGCCCACTGAATTGTAACAGTGATCTGCCACGGCAGAGGAGTTCGTCTTACCGTGTTTCAAGTCTGCTTTATGTTCGCGGATGCGGTCCGAGATATGTCTTTTGGTTTCTCCAATGTAGCTACTACCACAGAGGCACTTTAGTTTGTAAACGCCCGGGTACTGTATGTCTGGAAGAGCATCTTTTACAGATGGAACTAAATCACGGATTTTGTGTACTGTATTGAATCGGACCTGGATCTTGTGTTTATTCAGGATTTTGGAGATCTTTTTAGTGACCCCTGCAATGTAGGGTAAGGTGATGGTTTTGAGTGGCTCCACAAGAGGATCCTTCTTCATGACTGGAGTGATGGCTTTGCGGATTGTGTAGTCGGAGTAGCCATTAGCCCTGAGAGCCTGGTGTACGTGCTTGAGTTCACTGGTAATGTGTTCCTGGTCGGAAATGCATTGGGCTCTATGGTATAGAGTCTTGATGAGGCAGTTCTTCTGGGATGGATGGTGGTGGGAATCCGGTTTCAAGTAAGCATCTGTATGGGTAGCTTTCCTGTAGACAGAGTGGCTCATTGAACCATCATGTCTCCTTTTAATTAAGACATCCAGAAAGGGTAGTTTGCCATCTTTTTCGACCTCCATGGTAAATCTGATGGCTGGGTGTATGGAATTGATGTGGTCGCGGAATTGGTCTAGAGCAGGCTGGCCATGTGGCCAGATGACAAAGGTGTCATCAACGTACCTCTTCCATAAGGTCGGGCGTAGAGTGGCAGTCTGGATGGCGTCAGTTTCAAATTTTTCCATGAATACGTTGGCTACAACCGGAGATAGGGGGGAGCCCATTGGGGTGCCCTCAGTTTGTTTGTAGAAAGTTCCATTCCAGGTGAAGTATGTGTTGGTTAAGCAATGTCTCACCAGGGGGGGTACATCAGTATGCAGTCCTTGATGAACCAGGTCTTCAATGATAGCGATGGTGTCAGGTACCGGGACTTTGGTGAACAGGGACACCACATCAAAACTGACAAGCAGGTCGTTTGGGGACAGGGAAATGTCTTTGATTGTCGATACCAGGTGAGTAGAATTTAGTACCGCAGAGGTGGTTTTTCCAGTGAAAGGTCGCAGTATATCAGCCAGAAAACGTGCCAGTTTGTAGGTGGGGGAGCTGATAGTAGAGACGATGGGACGAAGGGGTGTATCTTCTTTGTGTATCTTTGGAAGGCCATATAATCTTGGTGGTCTGGCAGCAGAGGGTTTCAACGAGAACTGTTTGATCTCATCAATTAATGCTGTTGAATCAGAGATAATTTTGTTCGTTTTGGTGACCAGGCTGTTGGTGGGATCTCTTTTTATTTTTGTATAGCTGCCATCGTTGAGTAGTTCTTGAATTTTGTTGTTATATTCTGTTTTGTCCATGATGACAGTGGCATTGCCTTTGTCGGCTGAGAGAACGACAATATCATCCCTCTTTTTTAATTGGGATAATTCAAAACGTTCGTCTTTGCTGATGTTGCTAGGTGGCAACTTAGCGTTTTTGAGGGTTGCAGCGATTTCAGATCTTGCTACGTCTGCAGAGATGTGACTCAAGCCCTTGAGTGCAACGTCGACATGGGCAATGATATCATTAACCGGTAAGTGTCTCGGTGTGACAGCAAAGTTTAGACCTTTAGCTAAAACGGATTTCAGACCATCAGAAATGGAACTGTTACTGCGATTAATTACGACTTTGTTGACGTCTATCTTTTCGGTGTGTGGATCCGATTTTTTGCTGGAGAGGTGATTGAATTTGGAAATCAAATTGTCCCTACATTTGTTCGACATAGTGGCAGCCGAAGAGGTAGTCATATTGTCTACGTGTTCCCAATCCGATGTAGACATTGTTGCTGTCAATTTTAAGTGTGATTTGTAGAGTGTCTTGTCTAACTGATCGAGTTCGGTGCGTGTAAGTCTGATTTTTTCCGAGATAAGAGCGAAGCTAGTTCTAGCTAGAATTCGTTTTGCATTGAGAGAAGTTGCAACAGCAGAGGTTAGTGTAAATGCGGTTGGTATTACCTTAGAGTCGCGGCATCTCTTCAGAAAGGTGAGAGACTCGATTAGTTGAGCCTTCTTATCCCGAAGTCTGTTGAATGATCTTAAGGATGTGTGGAATCCCTCCCCGTAGAGGCGGTTAAATTTCGATTTAAAGCTTTCGTGACTGCAATGATTCATCTTCTTTGGTTCTTTCGGTAAAGTCACGTAGAATGAGAATAAAATAATAAATTGATAAAATAAAATAACACAATAATATTCTCACGACGTTTCGGCCACAACACAAGCGGCCTTCATCAGGTGAAGGGGGCGAGACTGTCTGGTAGGACAGCGCTGGAGTGAGAGAGCCACGTTCAGATCACGGCTTTTAAGCTGTGTGAGAGGAACAAAGAGCCTTGACAAAGGAATTAGCATAAAATTTAGCATTGAAATGGCTGAATGATTAGCTTGTGACTGGTCACAGAAATAGCTATGTTAAAAGTTAAAGCATACACATCCGCAGAGGCACCCATTGTTAAAAGGAATTAGCATAGAATTTAGCATTGAAATAGCTAAGTTAAGGCATACACATCCGCAGAGGCACCCCTTGACAATGGGATTAGCATAGAATTTAGCATTGAAATGGCTGAGTGATTCGCTTGTAACTGCTACAGAAATAGCTACGTTGAAGTCAGAGCATACACATTCACCGAGGCACTTAGTACAAATCAAACAGGAGAATTTAGCATTGAAATAACTAGGCGAATTTAGCATTGAAAAAACTGGGTGATTTGCTAGTGACTGGTCACAGAAATGACTACACATCTGAGCTATTCACAGTACTATATAGTGAACCAATAAAAACTAAAATATAAATTACCTTCATGTTATCAATAAACTCTATATTCTCCAATCAGCTAAGCTACCAACCATAAGTCGTTATATATCACAATGCTATATGGCGAAAAAATGGGTGGATTCTTACCCTCAAATTTCCGTACCACGGATAGCTACGGGCCCCGTTCAGACGGACGAGTTCGTCCATGGTCGGAACAAAGGAGGGGGAGAGAGACAGCTGCGAGGCCCTAGTATACTCCATGTTGTAAACCATACCATTAACCGTGGTGTGAGAGGTATTAAGAGGCAATGCTGGCGAAAGAGCTGCGGTCTGAAGGTCATCGTAAAATTACAATTAATTAAGAACAGAAATGATTTAACACATCTTTCCAGTGGTTACTAAGCCTGAATCCATCTTCTCGGTTGAAATTGTCTCTGTGCTTGTATATGTGAATGGCCTCATGAACGAATCTCTCATGGTAGCCGGTTGGTTTGCAAAGAACCTCCGTCTTGGAGAAGTCAATGTCATGTGAGCCCACTGAATTGTAACAGTGATCTGCCACGGCAGAGGAGTTCGTCTTACCGTGTTTCAAGTCTGCTTTATGTTCGCGGATGCGGTCCGAGATATGTCTTTTGGTTTCTCCAATGTAGCTACTACCACAGAGGCACTTTAGTTTGTAAACGCCCGGGTACTGTATGTCTGGAAGAGCATCTTTTACAGATGGAACTAAATCACGGATTTTGTGTACTGTGTTGAATCGGACCTGGATCTTGTGTTTATTCAGGATTTTGGAGATCTTTTTAGTGACCCCTGCAATGTAGGGTAAGGTGATGGTTTTGAGTGGCTCCACAAGAGGATCCTTCTTCATGACTGGAGTGATGGCTTTGCCGATTGTGTAGTCGGAGTAGCCATTAGCCCTGAGAGCCTGGTGTACGTGCTTGAGTTCACTGGTAATGTGTTCCTGGTCGGAAATGCATTGGGCTCTATGGTATAGAGTCTTGATGAGGCAGTTCTTCTGGGATGGATGGTGGTGGGAATCCGGTTTCAAGTAAGCATCTGTATGGGTAGCTTTCCTGTAGACAGAGTGGCTCATTGAACCATCATGTCTCCTTTTAATTAAGACATCCAGAAAGGGTAGTTTGCCATCTTTTTCGACCTCCATGGTAAATCTGATGGCTGGGTGTATGGAATTGATGTGGTCGCGGAATTGGTCTAGAGCAGGCTGGCCATGTGGCCAGATGACAAAGGTGTCATCAACGTACCTCTTCCATAAGGTCGGGCGTAGAGTGGCAGTCTGGATGGCGTCAGTTTCAAATTTTTCCATGAATACGTTGGCTACAACCGGAGATAGGGGGGAGCCCATTGGGGTGCCCTCAGTTTGTTTGTAGAAAGTTCCATTCCAGGTGAAGTATGTGTTGGTTAAGCAATGTCTCACCAGGGGGGGTACATCAGTATGCAGTCCTTGATGAACCAGGTCTTCAATGATAGCGATGGTGTCAGGTACCGGGACTTTGGTGAACAGGGACACCACATCAAAACTGACAAGCAGGTCGTTTGGGGACAGGGAAATGTCTTTGATTGTCGATACCAGGTGAGTAGAATTTAGTACCGCAGAGGTGGTTTTTCCAGTGAAAGGTCGCAGTATATCAGCCAGAAAACGTGCCAGTTTGTAGGTGGGGGAGCTGATAGTAGAGACGATGGGACGAAGGGGTGTATCTTCTTTGTGTATCTTTGGAAGGCCATATAATCTTGGTGGTCTGGCAGCAGAGGGTTTCAACGAGAACTGTTTGATCTCATCAATTGATGCTGTTGAATCAGAGATAATTTTGTTCGTTTTGGTGACCAGGCTGTTGGTGGGATCTCTTTTTATTTTTGTATAGCTGCCATCGTTGAGTAGTTCTTGAATTTTGTTGTTATATTCTGTTTTGTCCATGATGACAGTGGCATTGCCTTTGTCGGCTTAGAGAACGACAATATCATCCCTCTTTTTTAATTGAGATAATTCAAAACGTTCGTCTTTGCTGATGTTGCTAGGTGGCAACTTAGCGTTTTTGAGGGTTGCAGCGATTTCAGATCTTGCTACGTCTGCAGAGATGTGATTCAAGCCCTTGAGTGCAACGTCGACATGGGCAATGATATCATTAACCGGTAAGTGTCTCGGTGTGACAGCAAAGTTTAGACCTTTAGCTAAAACGGATTTCAGACCATCAGAAATGGAACTGTTACTGCGATTAATTACGACTTTGTTGACGTCTATCTTTTCGGTGTGTGGATCCGATTTTTTGCTGGAGAGGTGATTGAATTTGGAAATCAAATTGTCCCTACATTTGTTCGACATAGTGGCAGCCGAAGAGGTAGTCATATTGTCTACGTGTTCCCAATCCGATGTAGACATTGTTGCTGTCAATTTTAAGTGTGATTTGTAGAGTGTCTTGTCTAACTGATCGAGTTCGGTGCGTGTAAGTCTGATTTTTTCCGAGATAAGAGCGAAGCTAGTTCTAGCTAGAATTCGTTTTGCATTGAGAGAAGTTGCAACAGCAGAGGTTAGTGTAAATGCGGTTGGTATTACCTTAGAGTCGCGGCATCTCTTCAGAAAGGTGAGAGACTCGATTAGTTGAGCCTTCTTATCCCGAAGTCTGTTGAATGATCTTAAGGATGTGTGGAATCCCTCCCCGTAGAGGCGGTTAAATTTCGATTTAAAGCTTTCGTGACTGCAATGATTCATCTTCTTTGGTTCTTTCGGTAAAGTCACGTAGAATGAGAATAAAATAATAAATTGATAAAATAAAATAACACAATAATATTCTCACGACGTTTCGGCCACAACACAAGCGGCCTTCATCAGGTGAAGGGGGCGAGACTGTCTGGTAGGACAGCGCTGGAGTGAGAGAGCCACGTTCAGATCACGGCTTTTAAGCTGTGTGAGAGGAACAAAGAGCCTTGACAAAGGAATTAGCATAAAATTTAGCATTGAAATGGCTGAATGATTAGCTTGTGACTGGTCACAGAAATAGCTATGTTAAAAGTTAAAGCATACACATCCGCAGAGGCACCCATTGTTAAAAGGAATTAGCATAGAATTTAGCATTGAAATAGCTAAGTTAAGGCATACACATCCGCAGAGGCACCCCTTGACAATGGGATTAGCATAGAAGTTAGCATTGAAATGGCTGAGTGATTCGCTTGTAACTGCTACAGAAATAGCTACGTTGAAGTCAGAGCATACACATTCACCGAGGCACTTAGTACAAATCAAACAGGAGAATTTAGCATTGAAATAACTAGGCGAATTTAGCATTGAAATAACTGGGTGATTTGCTAGTGACTGGTCACAGAAATGACTACACATCTGAGCTATTCACAGTACTATATAGTGAACCAATAAAAACTAAAATATAAATTACCTTCATGTTATCAATAAACTCTATATTCTCCAATCAGCTAAGCTACCAACCATAAGTCGTTATATATCACAATGCTATATGGCGAAAAAATGGGTGGATTCTTACCCTCAAATTTCCGTACCACGGATAGCTACGGGCCCCGTTCAGACGGACGAGTTCGTCCATGGTCGGAACAGAGGAGGGGGAGAGAGACAGCTGCGAGGCCCTAGTATACTCCATGTTGTAAACCATACCATTAACCGTGGTGTGAGAGGTATTAAGAGGCAATGCTGGCGAAAGAGCTGCGGTCTGAAGGTCATCGTAAAATTACAATTAATTAAGAACAGAAATGATTTAACACATCTTTCCAGTGGTTACTAAGCCTGAATCCATCTTCTCGGTTGAAATTGTCTCTGTGCTTGTATATGTGAATGGCCTCATGAACGAATCTCTCATGGTAGCCGGTTGGTTTGCAAAGAACCTCCGTCTTGGAGAAGTCAATGTCATGTGAGCCCACTGAATTGTAACAGTGATCTGCCACGGCAGAGGAGTTCGTCTTACCGTGTTTCAAGTCTGCTTTATGTTCGCGGATGCGGTCCGAGATATGTCTTTTGGTTTCTCCAATGTAGCTACTACCACAGAGGCACTTTAGTTTGTAAACGCCCGGGTACTGTATGTCTGGAAGAGCATCTTTTACAGATGGAACTAAATCACGGATTTTGTGTACTGTGTTGAATCGGACCTGGATCTTGTGTTTATTCAGGATTTTGGAGATCTTTTTAGTGACCCCTGCAATGTAGGGTAAGGTGATGGTTTTGAGTGGCTCCACAAGAGGATCCTTCTTCATGACTGGAGTGATGGCTTTGCCGATTGTGTAGTCGGAGTAGCCATTAGCCCTGAGAGCCTGGTGTACGTGCTTGAGTTCACTGGTAATGTGTTCCTGGTCGGAAATGCATTGGGCTCTATGGTATAGAGTCTTGATGAGGCAGTTCTTCTGGGATGGATGGTGGTGGGAATCCGGTTTCAAGTAAGCATCTGTATGGGTAGCTTTCCTGTAGACAGAGTGGCTCATTGAACCATCATGTCTCCTTTTAATTAAGACATCCAGAAAGGGTAGTTTGCCATCTTTTTCGACCTCCATGGTAAATCTGATGGCTGGGTGTATGGAATTGATGTGGTCGCGGAATTGGTCTAGAGCAGGCTGGCCATGTGGCCAGATGACAAAGGTGCCATCAACGTACCTCTTCCATAAGGTCGGGCGTAGAGTGGCAGTCTGGATGGCGTCAGTTTCAAATTTTTCCATGAATACGTTGGCTACAACCGGAGATAGGGGGGAGCCCATTGGGGTGCCCTCAGTTTGTTTGTAGAAAGTTCCATTCCAGGTGAAGTATGTGTTGGTTAAGCAATGTCTCACCAGGGGGGGTACATCAGTATGCAGTCCTTGATGAACCAGGTCTTCAATGATAGCGATGGTGTCAGGTACCGGGACTTTGGTGAACAGGGACACCACATCAAAACTGACAAGCAGGTCGTTTGGGGACAGGGAAATGTCTTTGATTGTCGATACCAGGTGAGTAGAATTTAGTACCGCAGAGGTGGTTTTTCCAGTGAAAGGTCGCAGTATATCAGCCAGAAAACGTGCCAGTTTGTAGGTGGGGGAGCTGATAGTAGAGACGATGGGACGAAGGGGTGTATCTTCTTTGTGTATCTTTGGAAGGCCATATAATCTTGGTGGTCTGGCAGCAGAGGGTTTCAACGAGAACTGTTTGATCTCATCAATTAATGCTGTTGAATCAGAGATAATTTTGTTCGTTTTGGTGACCAGGCTGTTGGTGGGATCTCTTTTTATTTTTGTATAGCTGCCATCGTTGAGTAGTTCTTGAATTTTGTTGTTATATTCTGTTTTGTCCATGATGACAGTGGCATTGCCTTTGTCGGCTGAGAGAACGACAATATCATCCCTCTTTTTTAATTGAGATAATTCAAAACGTTCGTCTTTGCTGATGTTGCTAGGTGGCAACTTAGCGTTTTTGAGGGTTGCAGTGATTTCAGATCTTGCTACGTCTGCAGAGATGTGACTCAAGCCCTTGAGTGCAACGTCGACATGGGCAATGATATCATTAACCGGTAAGTGTCTCGGTGTGACAGCAAAGTTTAGACCTTTAGCTAAAACGGATTTCAGACCATCAGAAATGGAACTGTTACTGCGATTAATTACGACTTTGTTGACGTCTATCTTTTCGGTGTGTGGATCCGATTTTTTGCTGGAGAGGTGATTGAATTTGGAAATCAAATTGTCCCTACATTTGTTCGACATAGTGGCAGCCGAAGAGGTAGTCATATTGTCTACGTGTTCCCAATCCGATGTAGACATTGTTGCTGTCAATTTTAAGTGTGATTTGTAGAGTGTCTTGTCTAACTGATCGAGTTCGGTGCGTGTAAGTCTGATTTTTTCCGAGATAAGAGCGAAGCTAGTTCTAGCTAGAATTCGTTTTGCATTGAGAGAAGTTGCAACAGCAGAGGTTAGTGTAAATGCGGTTGGTATTACCTTAGAGTCGCGGCATCTCTTCAGAAAGGTGAGAGACTCGATTAGTTGAGCCTTCTTATCCCGAAGTCTGTTGAATGATCTTAAGGATGTGTGGAATCCCTCCCCGTAGAGGCGGTTAAATTTCGATTTAAAGCTTTCGTGACTGCAATGATTCATCTTCTTTGGTTCTTTCGGTAAAGTCACGTAGAATGAGAATAAAATAATAAATTGATAAAATAAAATAACACAATAATATTCTCACGACGTTTCGGCCACAACACAAGCGGCCTTCATCAGGTGAAGGGGGCGAGACTGTCTGGTAGGACAGCGCTGGAGTGAGAGAGCCACGTTCAGATCACGGCTTTTAAGCTGTGTGAGAGGAACAAAGAGCCTTGACAAAGGAATTAGCATAAAATTTAGCATTGAAATGGCTGAATGATTAGCTTGTGACTGGTCACAGAAATAGCTATGTTAAAAGTTAAAGCATACACATCCGCAGAGGCACCCATTGTTAAAAGGAATTAGCATAGAATTTAGCATTGAAATAGCTAAGTTAAGGCATACACATCCGCAGAGGCACCCCTTGACAATGGGATTAGCATAGAATTTAGCATTGAAATGGCTGAGTGATTCGCTTGTAACTGCTACAGAAATAGCTACGTTGAAGTCAGAGCATACACATTCACCGAGGCACTTAGTACAAATCAAACAGGAGAATTTAGCATTGAAATAACTAGGCGAATTTAGCATTGAAAAAACTGGGTGATTTGCTAGTGACTGGTCACAGAAATGACTACACATCTGAGCTATTCACAGTACTATATAGTGAACCAATAAAAACTAAAATATAAATTACCTTCATGTTATCAATAAACTCTATATTCTCCAATCAGCTAAGCTACCAACCATAAGTCGTTATATATCACAATGCTATATGGCGAAAAAATGGGTGGATTCTTACCCTCAAATTTCCGTACCACGGATAGCTACGGGCCCCGTTCAGACGGACGAGTTCGTCCATGGTCGGAACAGAGGAGGGGGAGAGAGACAGCTGCGAGGCCCTAGTATACTCCATGTTGTAAACCATACCATTAACCGTGGTGTGAGAGGTATTAAGAGGCAATGCTGGCGAAAGAGCTGCGGTCTGAAGGTCATCGTAAAATTACAATTAATTAAGAACAGAAATTATTTAACACATCTTTCCAGTGGTTACTAAGCCTGAATCCATCTTCTCGGTTGAAATTGTCTCTGTGCTTGTATATGTGAATGGCCTCATGAACGAATCTCTCATGGTAGCCGGTTGGTTTGCAAAGAACCTCCGTCTTGGAGAAGTCAATGTCATGTGAGCCCACTGAATTGTAACAGTGATCTGCCACGGCAGAGGAGTTCGTCTTACCGTGTTTCAAGTCTGCTTTATGTTCGCGGATGCGGTCCGAGATATGTCTTTTGGTTTCTCCAATGTAGCTACTACCACAGAGGCACTTTAGTTTGTAAACGCCCGGGTACTGTATGTCTGGAAGAGCATCTTTTACAGATGGAACTAAATCACGGATTTTGTGTACTGTGTTGAATCGGACCTGGATCTTGTGTTTATTCAGGATTTTGGAGATCTTTTTAGTGACCCCTGCAATGTAGGGTAAGGTGATGGTTTTGAGTGGCTCCACAAGAGGATCCTATACTGCGACCTTTCACTGGAAAAACCACCTCTGCGGTACTAAATTCTACTCACCTGGTATCGACAATCAAAGACATTTCCCTGTCCCCAAACGACCTGCTTGTCAGTTTTGATGTGGTGTCCCTGTTCACCAAAGTCCCGGTACCTGACACCATCGCTATCATTGAAGACCTGGTTCATCAAGGACTGCATACTGATGTACCCCCCCTGGTGAGACATTGCTTAACCAACACATACTTCACCTGGAATGGAACTTTCTACAAACAAACTGAGGGCACCCCAATGGGCTCCCCCCTATCTCCGGTTGTAGCCAACGTATTCATGGAAAAATTTGAAACTGACGCCATCCAGACTGCCACTCTACGCCCGACCTTATGGAAGAGGTACGTTGATGACACCTTTGTCATCTGGCCACATGGCCAGCCTGCTCTAGACCAATTCCGCGACCACATCAATTCCATACACCCAGCCATCAGATTTACCATGGAGGTCGAAAAAGATGGCAAACTACCCTTTCTGGATGTCTTAATTAAAAGGAGACATGATGGTTCAATGAGCCACTCTGTCTACAGGAAAGCTACCCATACAGATGCTTACTTGAAACCGGATTCCCACCACCATCCATCCCAGAAGAACTGCCTCATCAAGACTCTATACCATAGAGCCCAATGCATTTCCGACCAGGAACACATTACCAGTGAACTCAAGCACGTACACCAGGCTCTCAGGGCTAATGGCTACTCCGACTACACAATCCGCAAAGCCATCACTCCAGTCATGAAGAAGGATCCTCTTGTGGAGCCACTCAAAACCATTACCTTACCCTACATTGCAGGGGTCACTAAAAAGATCTCCAAAATCCTGAATAAACACAAGATCCAGGTCCGATTCAACACAGTACACAAAATCCGTGATTTAGTTCCATCTGTAAAAGATGCTCTTCCAGACATACAGTACCCGGGCGTTTACAAACTAAAGTGCCTCTGTGGTAGTAGCTACATTGGAGAAACCAAAAGACATATCTCGGACCGCATCCGCGAACATAAAGCAGACTTGAAACACGGTAAGACGAACTCCTCTGCCGTGGCAGATCACTGTTACAATTCAGTGGGCTCACATGACATTGACTTCTCCAAGACGGAGGTTCTTTGCAAACCAACCGGCTACCATGAGAGATTCGTTCATGAGGCCATTCACATATACAAGCACAGAGACAATTTCAACCGAGAAGATGGATTCAGGCTTAGTAACCACTGGAAAGATGTGTTAAATAATTTCTGTTCTGAATTAATTGTAATTTTACGATGACCTTCAGACCGCAGCTCTCTCGCCAGCATTGCCTCTTAATACCTCTCACACCACGGTTAATGGTATGGTTTACAACATGGAGTATACTAGGGCCTCGCAGCTGTCTCTCTCCCCCTCCTATGTTCCGACAATGGACGAACTCGTCCGTCTGAACGGGGCCCGTAGCTATCCGTGGTACGGAAATTTGAGGGTAAGAATCCACCCATTTTTTCGCCATATAGCAGTGATATATAACGACTTATGGTTGGTAGCTTAGCTGATTGGAGAATATAGAGTTTATTGATAACATGAAGGTAATTTATATTTTAGTTTTTATTGGTTCACTATATAGTACTGTGAATAGCTCAGATGTGTAGTCATTTCTGTGACCAGTCACTAGCAAATCACCCAGTTATTTCAATGCTAAATTCGCCTAGTTATTTCAATGCTAAATTCTCCTGTTTGATTTGTACTAAGTGCCTCGGTGAATGTGTATGCTCTGACTTCAACGTAGCTATTTCTGTAGCAGTTACAAGCGAATCACTCAGCCATTTCAATGCTAAATTCTATGCTAATCCCATTGTCAAGGGGTGCCTCTGCGGATGTGTATGCCTTAACTTAGCTATTTCAATGCTAAATTCTATGCTAATTCCTTTTAACAATGGGTGCCTCTGCGGATGTGTATGCTTTAACTTTTAACATAGCTATTTCTGTGACCAGTCACAAGCTAATCATTCAGCCATTTCAATGCTAAATTTTATGCTAATTCCTTTGTCAAGGCTCTTTGTTCCTCTCACACAGCTTAAAAGCCGTGATCTGAACGTGGCTCTCTCACTCCAGCGCTGTCCTACCAGACAGTCTCGCCCCCTTCACCTGATGAAGGCCGCTTGTGTTGTGGCCGAAACGTCGTGAGAATATTATTGTGTTATTTTATTTTATCAATTTATTATTTTATTCTCATTCTACGTGACTTTACCGAAAGAACCAAAGAAGATGAATCATTGCAGTCACGAAAGCTTTAAATCGAAACATCACTACCATCAACAGCGTCAACAACATCAACAACATCACTACCACCAACAACATCAACAACATCACTACCACCACCATCAACAACATCAACATCATCACTACCATCAACAACATCAACAACATCACTACCATCAATACCATCACTACCATCACCAACATCACTACCACCACCATCAACATCAACAACATCAACAACATCAACATCAACAACATCACCATTACCAACATAAACAACATCACCAACAACAACATCACCAACATCAACAACAACATCACCAACGTCAACTACATCACTACCATGAACAACAACATCAACAACATCAACAACATCACTACCATCAACAACAACATCAACATCACTACCACCACCAACAACAACATCAACATCAACAACATCAACATCAACAACATCAACGACATCAACCCCGCCCACAATATCAACATCAAAATCAACAACATCAACAACATCACTACCATCACTACCATCACCATCAACAACATCAACAACATCACTACCATCAACAACATCAACATCAACAACATCACTACCATCAACATCATCAACAACATCAACAACATCACTACCACCAACAACATCAACAACATCACTACCACCACCATCAACAACATCACTACCACCACCATCAACAACATAAACAACATCAACATCATCACTACCATCAACAACATCAACAACATCACTACCATCAATACCATCACTACCATCACTACCATCAACAACATCAACAACATCACTACCACCACCATCAACAACATCACTACAATCACCACCATCACCACCACCATCACCATCACCACCACCATCATCACCATCACCACCACCATCACCACCATCACCACCACCATCACCATCATCACCACCACCATCACCACCACCATCATCACCACCATCACCACCACCACCATCACCACCACCACCATCACCATCATCACCACCATCACCACCACCACCACCATCACCACCATCACCACCACCACCATCACCACCATCACCACCACCACCATCACCACCACCATCACCACCACCATCATCACCACCATCACCACCACCATCACCACCACCATCACCACCACCATCATCACCACCATCACCACCATCACCATCACCACCACCATCACCACCACCACCACCATCACCACCACCACCACCATCACCACCACCACCATCACCACCATCACCACCACCATCACCACCATCACCTCCATCATCACCACCACCACCACCACCTCCATCATCACCACCACCATCACCACCATCACCATCACCACGACCACCACCACCATCACCACCACCACCACCATCACCACCACCACCACCATCACCTCCATCATCACCATCATCACCACCATCACCACCATCACCACCATCACCATCACCACCATCACCACCACCATCACCACCACCATCACCACCACCATCACCACCTCCACTTTGTTGTTGCAGAGGGGGAGGGGCTGGGGCCCGAGCAAGGGGCGGAGTCTCCCCTTGACCTCTCGTCCAATCAGGGCGAGGCTGAGCGCGGTCGCCGTGGCAACGCCGGAGAGGGGGAGGGACCGACGTCAGAGCTCCCGTCACTAGGTAACGCCCCAAACATGGCCGCCAAAATGTGGTGGTGGTGGTGGTGGTGATGGTGGTGGTGATGGTGATGGTGGTGATGGTGGTGGTGGTGATGGTGGTGATGATGGTGGTGGTGGTGATGGTGGTGGTGGTGATGGTGGTGGTGATGGTGGTGGTTGGTGGTGATGGTGGTGGTGATGGTGGTGATGGTGGTGATGGTGGTGATGGTGGTGGTGGTGATGGTGGGATGGTGGTGGTTGTGGTGGTGGTGTGGTGGTGATGGTGGTGGTGGTGGTGATGGTGGTGGTGGTGGTGGTTATGGTGGTGGTGGTGGTGATGGTGGTGGTGGTGGTGATGATGGCGGTGATGGTGGTGGCGGTGGTGGTGGTGGTGGTGGCGGTGGTGGCGGTGGTATTTTTGGTGGTTGTGGTGGTGTGATGATGTTAATGCTACTACTACTGATACTACTACTGATGCTACTAGTACTGCTACTACTGATGATACTACTGCTACTACTACTACTGATGCTACTACTACTGATGGTACTACTACTACTGATACTACTACTGCTACTGATACTACTACTACTGATACTACTGCTTCTGATACTACTACTACTGATACTACTACTGCTACTGATGCTACTACTACTACTGATGGTACTACTACTGATACTCCTGCTACTGATACTACTACTACTGATACTACTGCTACTACTACTGATACTACTGCTACTGATACTACTACTACTGATACTACTGCTACTGATACTACTACTACTGATACTACTGCTACTGATAATACTACTGATGCTACTGCTACTGATACTACTACTGATACTACTACTGCTACTGATACTACTACTACTGATACTACTGCTACTACTACTACTGATACTACTGCTACTACTACTGATACTACTACTACTGATACTACTACTGCTACTGATACTACTACTACTGATACTACTGCTACTGATACTACTACTACTGATACTACTGCTACTGATACTACTACTACTGATACTACTACTGCTACTGATACTACTACTACTGATACTACTGCTACTACTTACTACTGATACTACTGCTACTACTGCTACTGATACTACTACTATTGATTACTACTGCTACTACTACTACTGATACTACTACTGATACTGCTACTACTACTACT